>NC_142010.1:91104452-91721238 GCF_049901735.1 Notechis scutatus | reverse complement strand
TTCAGTTTTTATCTGGTGGCATTAATTTTTGTCTCGGCTTTTGAAGCTGGCAACATGACAAAATTTGTTTTTTCGCCAAAGTGATCTCTTTTTGGATTGAAGCTTCCTTATTGTTATGGGTAATCTGTTTTTCCTGGTTTTGGGAGTTGTTATTGGTACATATAGTTTGATGGCTCTTTTGATTTCTAGTAAGAATATGTTGTAATGGTCTTCAACAGTATTGCATCCAGTGAATAGAAATTGCCAATCAAGGGAAGAGAGATCATTGATTATAAGATCATAGTTGCCTTTTTTGAAGTTATAATTGGGGATTTTGTCATTGTGATGATTTTTGTGTGGACGCATGTTGAGACAAAAGTCAATCATGTTGTGGTCACTGTTGGAAAAGGGTTCTTTAATTTATATTCTGTAAATTGAATTTAAACTATTGCAGAAGATGAGATCGAGGCAGTTGTTAAGCCTAGTATTGTTGGTTACTAGTTGTTCCAGTCCCAGATTTGTTACTGCATTGTAGAAGGTTGCATGTATGGGTTCAGTTGTACATTCGTTTAGGGTCCAGTTAATATGAGGTAGATTGAAGTCACCAAGAAAGATAAAAGTGTGTGGGCAGGATGTTGCTCATGTTAGTAGTGAATTTAGCTTGTTTACATGTTCGATGTCATAATCAGGGGCTCTGTAACATAGTAAGAACCAAAATGTGATATTTAAGGACAGTTCACAGACGATGGTCTACCATGGACCTCACCCCATTCTTAAGAGGTCCTTAAAGGGGGTGGGTATAAGTGCACCAGCATGCGTAGTGTCCTTGTCTTACTGTCCCCATTTATCTGTATTTACTTCCTTTGTTTATGTTCATACCTATACTTGTTATCTTGTACATGTTTGACAAACAAACAAACAAACAAATAAATAAATAAATAAATAAATAAATGAGCTCCTCTTACAAAAAATATTTCATTTTAATGAAAGATCCAAAGAAAATTTGCTTTCTTCAAGATTTCTGCAGGACTTGGTTATGGTAGTGTTTGTCAACCTTAACTATTTTAAGATGTGTGGATCAGCGGTGGGATTCCAATTTCTTTTACTACTGGTTCTGTGGGCGTGGCTTAGTGGGTGTGGCAGGGGAAGGAGACTGTAAAATCTCCAGTCAGAGGTGGTATTTGCCAGTTCTCTGAACTACTCAAAATTTCTACTGCTGGTTCTCCAGAAAAGGTCAGAACCTGCTGAATACCACCTCTGGTGTGGACTTCAATTCCTAGAATACCACTGGCTGGGTAAGGTATCCTGAGAGTTGAAGTCTTCACATCTTAAAATGGCTAACATTGAGAAACGCTGATCTAAGATGTGGACATTGCTTTTAATTTTGGTTCAAATACCTGCTTTGGCAGAACAGATCTGGATAATACCTTCTGTGCCACGCATTCTCTAATTCTTTCTCTCAGTTTTCCATCAGTAGAAGAGGCATTTATTTATTCTCTCAGTTCAGCAATGGAGAATTTCATGTAGGAGCAGATCTTCGTCCTGTGCAACAAGTACAATTTCAAACTAGGATGCACTTTTATGTTTCTCTGCTTGAATCACTTCTATGTAGCCATAATCTCCCTGTTTCCTATTTTGCAGGACCTGAACTGGATTTAGTTCAAGTGGAACCAAGTTCCCTAAAGAACTGCCTTGTCCCAATTATATTGTCTCATCCCACCTGGTCAGGCAGGGAAGATATGTTGCGGGTCTCACTTTGCCTTCTCTGCCAATGCCCCCACTCTTTGGAACGCCTTGACCCCAGAGGTGAAATGGGCCTCCCAGTGTTTTGGCCTTCAGAAAGAGCGTCAAGACCGGCTTGCCAATTGGCACAGAAGTTGAAGATTGGTAGGCATCCCTGGGGATGGTTGGCGTCATGAGAGTGTTTGCTCCATCTTTTGAAATTTTAATACTGTGACCCTATCTTTTAATTCTGTTTCAAAATTTGCTTTTATTTATGCTTTTATCATTTTTTGACAAGTGTTTATTGTAAACCGTTGTCAGCCTTCAAGATCTTCTACTATTGCTTTGCATCTTTTGGCTGCCATAAGTAACGGGGGGAGGAGGGGGTAACTCTGGGAAGAGAGCTGGAGGTGTTACATTCTAGTGTTGTGTAAATGAGGAGGGGGAGAGTATAAATTCCTGTTTAGGTTTCTATTTCTCGCTTAGCTTTCTTTTCTCTGCGCAGCTGCAAATCTTTATCAAAATATGCCAAGGTCAATGGACAGAGGCCTCATCACCACCTGAAGATGTCCACATGATCATATTCACAAGTTTTAATTTGAAGAATCATTTGAACTATTGGGGGTGGGAACATTTCCATCACTTTGTATATGTGATCTGCGCGCCTAATTTCTCAGATTCAGAATTCTACTGTTGCTACCACTTCATCTTCAGTAAAAGATATCTTTTCTCTAATTAAGGAGTCTAAGTATTTCTTTCTTGAATTTTGAATGGAGCACCACCTGACAACCGTCTAAAGTCACTTATCACATTCCTACACTTAGGCAGTATAGAAATGTGATAAATAAATAAATAAAAATAATTCAGTGGCATTATGAAATAAAAAAATATTATTATTTCAAGAATACATTGAGTTACAGGTAGTCTTTGACTTACAACAGTTCATTTAGTGACTATTCAAAGTTACAACGGCACTGAAAAAAGCGACTTACGACCAGTTTTCACACTTATGACCTTTGTAGCAGCCCCAGGATCATGTGATCAAAATTCAGATGCTTGGCAACTGGTTCATACTTACAACTGTTGCTGTGTCCCAAGGTCATGTGATCACCTTTTGTGACCTTCTGACAAGCAAAACCAATAAGGGAACCAAATTCACTTAATCATGTTACTAACTTATCAACTGCAATGATTCACTTAACAACTGTGGCAAGAAAGGTTGTAAAGTGGGATGAATCTCACTTAATAAATATATCACTTAACAACAGAAAATTGGGGTTCAATTGTGGTCATAACTCAAGGACTACTGGCATTAGACTACATTCAAAACTGACCATTGTGGGGTGTAGTGGTATAGCTTCCCTTCCAAAAGTGCTGAAACAATCATTTTATTTTATTTTTATTTTTAAATATAAATGTCTTAGAGAACAGGACCAGGAACCATTTTCAGCTCTTCAGCTGCTGGCAGATGAATATGAAAAATGAACAGAGCTGAACTAAGTTTTATTTTACCTTGAAGCTGATAATGTATTACCATTAGGCACTTGCTTTTTAACTCATTCAAACTGATCAGTGGGGGTGGCTCTCAAAAGTTGCTGTATTAAACTGTAAGGGCTTCATTAAAAATTGAGTTTTTAGTTTGTGGAGAGATAAGATCTGAATTAGGCTTACAGTGGTATATGAAACACTGTGTATGCTGACAATCAAATAACTATAGCTCATCACCCTCCATGGCTATTTGCTGCCAAGAGACAACAGTGACACTTTTGCATTGATGCCCATAGCTAGTTTCTCTTCTCTAAGTATGAGAATGCCTGCCCTCTGGGTGACCAGCAAAAAGTGGCCTATCCAGCAGCTCTGGCTACGAAGCCCTTTGCAATCTATCATGCATTCCCAAGAATTCCTTCTCACTTATTTAAAATGAATACATCATGCTTGGATAATTGGTTTCCTGCTTAAAGTGCCTCTTAGCAACAGCAGTTGCTGCAGTTTCCAGGCACAGCTGCAGGAATGTCATTTGAATGCCATGGCTGGCCATAAGGAGCAATGACAAAAGGGCTACCTTGGGCATACAGATTTAAAGCCCTTTTCTACACTTGCAGTTCAAATCAACACCAGTGTGCCCTTGCAAGCTCTGATATCCCTCCTTGATTACATAACACTGGCCTTATTAAATTGCTAGCTCAGAATTAAAGCAGTCTTTTGTGTGACCACTTCATATTCCTGCTTAAACTGACAGTCTCTCCACGGCAAGATAGCGTGAAAAGAAGGCTGTCTCAGTTTGGCGCGGAAATATTAAATAGGTTTTGCTAGCTGTTGCCACCTATGGGTGCATTCTGAGGCGTGGTCAGAACTTCTTCCCTTTGGTGTTGGTCATCTTCTCTTCTAGTGTTCTAAATTCTCTCATGCAGGGCCAAGTTTCTTCTCTATCCAACTTTCCACTTTTCCAGTTGAACCCTGTATATAATCTGCTTCACGAACATTGTAAGGCAGTGATCCCCAACCTTTTTTACGCCGCGGCCCGGTACCGGCATCAGCTGGGCGCCGCGGCCCGGTACCGACATCAGCTGGGTGCCGCCATCTTTCTACCCGGAAAAGCTCACCGGAAGCGCTGGCGCCGCCATCTTTTTTTGATGAAAACGTGCTTCCGGTGAGCTTTCTACCCGGAAAAGCTCACCGAGCGCTGCCGCCATCTTTTTGATGAAACGTGCTTCCGGTGAGCTTTCACCCGGAAAAGCTCACCGGAAGCACTTTTCATCAAAAAGATGGCGGCGCCCAGCAAGCCAGCGGCCCGGTAGGACTTGTTCCGCGGACCGGTACCGGTCCACGGACCAGTGGTTGGGGACCCCTGTTGTAAGGGATTATAAGGAATCGGGATGGGTAGAGTGCAGGACTAATGAATTAATGGTGCATTTATACAATTTAAAAATTGGGGCGGGGGGGCTGTGCAGACCTGCACAAATCCAGATCGATGACAAAAGAAGGAAGATCGCAACTGGTCCAGTGTGATAAATTTTCTAGTCTGTGGACCAAGGAACATTGCTCCCACAATCTTCCTTTCCTGTACCACGTTTGTCTTCTTCAGCAAGCATAATGGAACAATGCTTAATCATGGCTTCTTAGTGCAGCTTCTACTTTGGTTGTGGATGGGGTTGCATTGTCCCAGACAGACCAGTGTGCAATCAGGGGATTCTTCTGGACTCTGAAGAAGCAGATAGCAGTTATGGCTAGGAGGGCCAATGAACAACTGTGTACTGTGTGCCAGTTATGCCCATTTCTGGACTGACTATTACCCATGTCTTGGTTACCTTTTATTTAGACTATTGTAATGTACTCTATAAAAGTAATGTTTTTTCAAGTGGGCCTGCCTTGAAGAGTATCTGGAAGTTTCGTTGGTTCGAAACACAGCAGCCCACATACCATGTTTCTCATATAATAAGGCCAGGTCTTTTTTTTTTTTTTTTTTTTGAGCCCCGAAAAAATGGCTAGGCTGTCTTTTCGGGGGTGACTTAATTTCCCCCACTTGCATTTTCGGGCGGGCGGGCAGCAATGGCTTGGATGTTGACCTCGGCATTGGTGGGGCACTTCATATCGGGGTCAACGCAGGCAGCACCATATCCGGGTGTGCAACAAAAGTACTTCCTAACGGCAAGCCCCCCCACCATTCCCTCCCATTTCGCATGTTTTAATATAGGCCTTAATTTGGGGGGAGGGGCTTAATCTCATTTCATGCCTATAAAACATGCTGGGACTTCCTATTGGGGGAGGCCGTATTGTTGGAGAAACAGGGTAGTTTTGTGTAGGCCCCAATATGCACATGTATCACTTCTATTGCAGAAGCTGCATTTTGGGGCCGCATTATTTGAAGAACCACCTCGTCCCAGTTTCTTTTACCCATCTACTAACAATGGGAAGGGAGGGCATGTTACAGGTCCCACTAATGAGGAAATACATTGGTGTGACCAAGGAAAAGGATCTTCTCTGTAGTGGCTCCCTCCCCATGGAACAACAGTCCCCTGGAATAGCATTGGCCTCCAGCTTGTTACTTTTCATAAAGGGCCTTGGAACTCTGAAGACATGGTTCTGACATTTGCCTTGGGGATCCAACCAATCAAGTGGCTTTTTGGATTGTGTTTGTTGCTGCTTCAATGGAGAGCAAGTGGGGAAATTTGGAAGTTTTAAATTGTAGCTTTTCACTGCTGTACACTGCTTTGAGTCACTCTGTGTGAGTTGGGTAGCCATATAAATATGTTGAATAGATAATAAATACTTGTCTCCCCCACCCCATTCAATTGTTCTTTACTGCAGAAGAAATTGGCACGGTGGGGGAGAATTGAATTGACACCTTATTGTTAGTGATATAACAATGCCATAAAAAGCCCAAGGACACTGAAGTACTGTAATTATAAAAGAAGTTGAAGTGTACTCTGATTAAAATAAAGGGACAGAACTGGATCATAGGGAACCAAATGTCAAATTTGTCAGTAGAGCACAAAATGCTGGTTTTAATTAGATGAATCTGGGGCTTTCAGTGTGGGCTTTCTGAGCTCTTGTACAGCAGAATTCATGCACATTTGTTCATAAAACCTAGATTTCCCTATAGATAAAATGAGGCCAATTTGCTGTAGCATTAAGATATGTAGAGTCTGTTCTCTGCCAATGGATGGGATTGAGGTTGAAGCGATACTGCCGAGGCCATCTTTGTGATGACATGATTAGTTGTGGGGTAATGACTGTACTGCTGAGTGCATCAGTAGATGAAGGTGTTACTAAAGTTATGATCCAACCAGAACATCTATTTTTGAGTATTAGTCTCAGTGGGGCCCCGCTATTCAGTTCTCCACTGTTGGATGATAGACCAGAGTAAGTTCTCCAGAAGATAAAATCCTTGTTCCTCTGAAGATATGAAAAGAAGCAAGGTTCAAGAAGAGCTTTAGTATAACTGATATTGGAACAAGGAGGAGAAACTCCCTTGAAATGTGGCCATATTTCAGCTGAATACCAAAGAAAAATGAAAAATGCCCCATCTTGAGCATTCATAAACAGCCTAACATTGTGTCCTTGCTGTAAGGAGCTTCATATGATCTACAGGAGCAATCATTATACTGTCCTCAGAAGATCTTGAAGCAATGCAGACATAGCCTCATGATGTTTCTTCTGCCAAACTATGGAATCAACTCAAAGCAGAGATTCAGTTGAGGGCTTGAAGATGACTTTTGTAGACAGCAGGTGGGAATTATTATAAAACAAAGGCATAGACTTTGCAATTGTGTTTTTTATCTCTCTTTCCCTGTACACAAATTAGGTTTGATTGTGGTGATCTATTTATCTATATCATATAACATACAATGTATGAACTGACTTGCCTTGATATATATGCATATTTGTGTCATCTACTATTTTGTGTGGTTGCTGTTATGTTTTGAAGAATACCTCAGATGCATATACTCCTAGCTGCTAAACAATAAAGAGTAACTTTTTTTTTTGCTACCTTTGTTTGGTTCCCGCTAAAGCTGTCGATGTTTGCTATTGACAGTAACTATAATGTTGCTACCAGCAGCTTATCTTTATAATTCTGGAGAGCAAGCCATTCTTTGTAACTCTTGATAAGAGTGTTCCCCACAAAGAAAAGAGTTCAACCAGAGCTGACAGACTGTTTTTCCCCCTTAACCAATGTTTCTATTCTACATTTATTATGTCAGATCAATTTGCTCCATTGCTCAGTGGTAGCATGAACAAGTTCATGAAAACAACTGATCACTGTTTTTGCTATTTATTATATGAATTTCCCACCACTACAGAGAGTCTTGCCATTTTCCCCATCTCCATTCCTTGCCAAAGGTTCACAATGTTAATACTCCCTCCCTAAACTTGAACACATATGATAGCACTGGGTCTTCTTGTTTTCTTGCCTTCTTTTCCTTTTCCAATGGATTCTTCAATAACACTATAAGAGAGATCTGGCAACCATACCCAGCTGATCAGGACCCAATACAATAGAGACTACTGCCCCTAAAGAGCAAAAGCAAAAAAACATCTCTTTTGCTTGCACTATTCTCTTTTGCATGTAATAGATACCATTAGATATGGTGGCACATCAGATGTCTTAGAATCAACTTTCCATTCTAGGGGATTGGGTGAAAGTATGCAGTGCCTTCAGTGGTCAGGATAAGTCCTCAGATTCTAGGCTCTGATTCTAGGCTGTGGTTTCACAAAGCCCTCCTTACCCACCTCCCAAAATAACAATGCCCATAGCCGCGGGTTGTTTTAAAAGTGCTAAAATGGATACCCTTCCATACAAGAACCCCCAGGAAACCAGTTCATCTCAGGCAACACATCCCTTGAGTAGATCTAGGTAAACGGTCCACCAGAACTTGGAAAGAAATATTGCTGACCCACATGTCTTTCCTCTATCCAAAGCCCCACAGAGTAGATCTGGAATCAGAATGCTGAATTTACGATGGAATGGTGGATGAATGAACTTTTTTTCTTATTCCTCTATTAAATGGAAGAATCCAGCCTTCACATGCTTGAAATTTGGCCCATTCTAGTCTGGAAGTTTTATGAGGCTTTCTTTGCTAAGTTTTTCAGTTTTACTGCAGATGGATGCAGCTAGGACTGAAGTGCTAAATCTACATTACAAAAAAACAAAAACAAAATCTAGCTTGCCTCCTCCTTTCTCCAGTACATCCCGAGCATCATCCTGTTAAATAAATTAAATTGGGGTTTGATGGGAAGACACATTATGGTCCTAATGCAGAAGAAACATAACAGCATCTCCATCAGGGGTGGGATTCTACAGGTTCGCACCTATTCGCTAGAACCAGTTGTTAACATTCTAAGCAGTTTGGAGAACTGGTTGTTAAAAGAAATTACTGGCCTAATCCTGTAAGAAAGGCAGGAAGGAAATGTTCTGGTGTTGCTTACAGAAACAGCCTCTCCGTTAACCCTTATTACATTCTTGGCAGGACTAGACTTCCTGTCTCTGGAACTTCTCTGGAATTCCCACCCCCCCCCCGCCTTTGCTGGTACTTTGCTTGTGTGGAGTGACCATTCAAAGTTACAATGGCAATGAAAAAAGTGACTTATGACCGTTTTTCACACTTATGACTGTTCCAACATCCCCACAGTCGTGAGAGGCCAGGCGAGGAGATGCGTGCCTCAATGTGAGTGATGTTGAGTTGACCACGCCCAGCCAATCACATGACCACCAAGCCACACCCACCATCTAAGCCACACCCACAGAACCGGTTGTTAAAAAATTTGAATCCCACCCCTGATCTCCATTGCAATTGCAATTACTTCCTCAAATGTACAGGACCAACTAGCAGGTAGGAAAAGGTATGGAAAAACAAATCTAGGGAATCCAAGCTGGATGTCCATCCTATGTAATGACAAATGACATCTGGGCACTTTCTCCTACCCCTTCCATGAAGCAGAAACAGCCATCAAACACACTGGGAGGCAGACTTTTAGGTTAGTATAATAAAAAGAAGAGAGAACTACTCCGTTAGCTGAGCGGAGAGAAAGTCATCAACTTTTGGCTCCTTTCCTTGAACTGTTTCATTCCAAATGCGTCATTGTAAAATCTTTGTAACTAAGAACTAGTGTCTGCATTTGCTTTCATCCTCTTCCTTCCAAGCTTTGGGGGTTATATCTTATCTTTGATCTTTTAAATTACCTTGGGGACTCTCTTTTTAGCTGAAAAGAGAGACCTTTATTCTAATAAATAAATAACACCTGCCACAGTGTAACACAAAATGAAAGTTCAAAAGGAAATAATAATAATAATAATAATAATAATAATAATAATAATAATAATAATAATAATAATAATAATAATAATAATAATAATAATAATAATATGTACTGGTTGAAACAAAAGAGTATGCTTAGTTCCTTGCCATGCTGGGGGAGAAAGAATGCAAAAAAGTTCAACTGCACAAGCAAAACTGCTACTGGTCCTATGGATTAATAATAGGGATATTTTCCCCCCTTCTATTCAATCACGTTAAATTCTTGCAGGCTGCCTGGACAAGTCTTTGCAGTCTTCTTGGCAAGCTTTTGCAGAAGTAGTTTGCCTCCTTCCTAGTGCTGAGAAAGAGAGAGAGGTCAAGGTCATCCAGCTGGCTTTGTGCCTAAGGCGGGACCAGAACTCATGTTCTCTCAGTATTTAGCCCAGTGCCTTAACCACTACACCAAACTGGCTCTCAGTAATAATATATGCACATATAAATACATATTAATAAATAATATTTGTAGGTAATGGACAATAATTTATTTATTGCTCTTTGAGTAGGTTTGCATTATACATCACCTCAAGAAGACCTATGACAATCCTGCTAAGAGAAAGGGCATTTCCAAACTTTGTACCATTGTCTTAATATTTGCTAGCATTTGTAGGTCACTGTAAAATGAAACATCATCCATAAACAGAAAGGGTTTTCAGGGCAATCCTATACACATTAACTTAGAAGTGAATCCCAATTCATGGAGACCTTTTGCTATGTATAGGATTGCAGAATTATCTTAGCTAAAGGGAAACTTGACCTGATAATCTTTTCATCACAGCATTCTCCTCCTCCTCCTCCTCCTCCTCCTCCTCCTCCTCCTCCTCCTCCTCCTCCCCCTCCTCCTCCTCCCCCCCTCCTTGCTATTATACAGCATTTATTCCAGTTCATCCCACTTTATGACATTAATCCACAACTTGGTCCTTTCCAGATGTATTCCGATTACTGTTTCCAAAATGCCCGACCAATTTATCCCAAATTCTTGTATTTGGCTAAATCATATTTAGCGCTGTACATTTAGGAGACCACAGGTAAGATATGACTGGTGTATGCCATGTTGTATATACTTCTTCTCTGTCTGTCTGCATACCTGCCCACCTTCCCTTCTTGTTTTCCCTGAAAGGCAAACATTTTTGTGCCTAATCCAGGATCCATTTGGAAGAGTCCATGCTATCCTTGGTACTAGTTACATAATACTATTAGAATTTGTACTTAAAACACTATAATTACCAACTACATATGTAGTACACTCTGAAATCATCTACAGAACCTTCCTCATTGTCAAGAAAGGTATTTGGGAGATTGGTTAGGCAATAAATGGAAACAAACTACATGTTCTTATCCAGGATAGTTGAATTGGCTAGTACCAAGAGGCAACGCCTCATTTTATGGCAACCATCCAATGCAAGCAGTGTTAAAACTCCAGCACAGGTTTTGAAAATATGTGACATTTCAACCCAAACGTCCGTTGCACTGATCTTAGGCAGATCCCCTAAGGTTGTACAACTACCTCATGCTGAGTGGAAGTGTTCTGCCTGAATATAAGAAATGACATAAGCTTTCTCCCTAAATAAATTCTGCTTTTCTCTCCTGGTAAATGGCTTTTCCAATTGATTTTAGTGATGTTCCTGCCTTTGATATGTGAACTCAGCACACAATTGAGCTCTTCTGAAGTCTCTCTCTGTTGTCTGTTGTTCTCCTACTGCACATTCTTCATTCAGCTGATTATGGATTTTGGGATTCAAAAGCAATTCTCAGATTTTTACAAGTCTGGCTTATATTGAAACAGTCGTTCACAATAGCAAATACAGCCTCTTATCTCTGCAATTTCTAACAGAGTTTTAGAAATGTCTCTTTTCCTCACCACATCAAAAAGTGTTTTCTACAGTGCACTTTGATAAGATTGTGTTTGTGTCTCGTGTGCTTATATACAGTACATTGCAACGTTCACCAGGCCACCTTGTTACCTATAATAAGCCCAGAGTAAACACTCATGACCAAAACTTTGCTACTGTACAACTCTACTGAATCTCTCTTGCTTTTCTCTGATGGAACAGAGGAAGGGGCTGTTGGAGGTCAGTATTATCCAGGACAAGACAAGCATGTGGACCCCTATAGTCCTGTAACCCTGATACCTCTTTCTGCCTTTATTGACTGGTCATCTCATCTATATGCGTGCATATAAACAGGAACAGCGAAGAAAGGGATCAGTAGCAGAGGTGGTACTCAGCAGGTTTTGACCAGTTCTGGAGAACCGGTAGCAGAAATTTTGAGTAGTTTGGAGAACCAGCAAATACCACTTCTGACTGGCCCCGCCCCAATCTATCCTCTGCCTCCGGAGTCCCAGTTGATAGGCTGGGTCTTCTTTTGTTGCCCTGTACAGGAGAACGAAGCTGGAAAGCAGGTTAGTGGGTTGGGGAGGGAATGGGAATTTTGAAGTATCCTTCCCCTGCCACGCCCACCAAGCCTCGCCCACAGAACCGGTAGTAAAAAATTTTGAATCCCACCACTGAACAGTAGCTTCTGCTTAATACCTTGTATCTCCTCAACACTAAACCAAACAGAGCAGGGCAGAAACATACAGCAAATGGCAGCAACAGTGGCCAGAAGATGGGATCATGGAGGATACATGCTAACGAATTTCCCCAAACGGGTATTAATAGTGACAAATACAGGTCTTTAGTCTCTACTTGCCTTAACATCAATGGAAGGTTTTCAGTTCCTCTTAAATAACTACAGCACTCCTAAACTGGCTGTGTTATTGCAGTGCACAGCATATGAATCTGCTATTATATTCTTTGAGCATTTCAGGGACAAAGATGGAATGGAATTCATTCATCACTGAAACTGCTTTTTTCCACACCACCACACTTAGCAATATATACCTGGCTAACAAATTGTGTAGAAAAAGGAAATTGTTATGAAAAAGAACTTGCTAAAATATTGGAGAAAAAAGTATACATACATATATGTCTGTGGAGATTCTCAGTCATCCAGGACATGGTTGTCCCAAAGGTGCTTTTTCAAGAGGCAACTGGACTTTCTGGTTTTTCTTTGAAAAAGAAAAAAAAAACTTTAAAAAAATATCCTTGGGATATACATACATATGAGACCCTCCCCCCAAAACCCCACCCCCTCAAAAAATAAAATCACAAACCAAAGCAAAAACAGAATGTAGCAAGAATACACTAAGAAAAATGAATACATTAAAGAACGCAGAACAGACAGTTCATCAAATTAATTCTCTGGTTATGTGTATGCAACTACAGAGAAGTGCAACAGATACTTATATCAAAAGCCCTGTATTCCTTTCCTTCTCTTTCCTTCATATATTCTGCTCAATGCTGACTATACGATGACCCTGCCCCAAAAGACTTCTTGCTATATTAACTTGCAGTGCCAAGAGATCTGTTCTCAGGAGATTATTTGTCTCAAGCATCATTTAAAATGTTGAGGAGGAGCTGCTCCAATAACATATCTACACCAAAAAAGGTGTACTTGTTGAACTGTTGGCTATCAAACAATCTTTTAAGCTGTAGGAGCCATATCGGAAGAGAATCATAATTTCAAGAGGTCAAAATAGCAACACCAAAGCCTTCTAAATTTTTCTCTAGCCACTTGCTAGACGTGGCTGTTAGTTGCTCTTCAGTTGGGCTGCTTAAACAACTCTGCTTTTTGTGTCTTCTTGTGATGGAAGCATGGTGAAGACTTCTACTGAGAGTAGCCATGTTTTCAAACAGGCTCCAAATATTCCAGTCTATCTTTCCCCAGTGTGGATATCCTCTAAAAGTGGAGATTTCCGTTCCCAGAATTTCTCTGTAAGCTTTGCTTTTGTTGGAAACTTTCAGAGTTGAAGCCAAAACATGTGGCAAATGTCCAGGTTCAGTCAGTCTGTCTGCAAAAACCTTCTTTATATTATCCACTCCCTGTGTTTTAAGGTGCCATGTTGTCTGCCAGAAAACTCTTGAATAAAAGGGTAGAAAAATAATGAAATATGCCATTTTCAAACTACTATTTTCCGTTATAAAAATATGCTAAAATGTAAAATGAACATTAAATAAAGGCAACTTCAATCATTGAAAGCACAATCTAAATCTAACCTAAGAGACTGAAAATGTGAAACCTAGCAACGTTCATGTCTTGGCTTTGGAATTGTCTCATTGTAGTTCTGGTTGCAATTCAAATCCATTTGATATGGAAGTGGGGTAAATTGTATTTTGATTTGGATATCACCAATGTCTGTGAACTTCCTATTTAATTGGATATATGTGAGGATTTAAAATCTACTAATTGTCTAAAGTTCATTCAATGGCTATACCCACAGCCCCCAGTCGTGTACAGGGAGAGAAAATAAGTCTCTATTTCTAACTCTCCTTCGGCCTTAGAAAGGACAAATTCCAGGACTACTGAGACTTGGCTATAAGCCAAAAACTGGCATGTAGCAATGAGTCAATGTTGGGTCTCAAAGCAGCAAAGCACTAGAGATAAGGCAAATTTAGGCAGAGGTTAAGATTAAAGCTCAACTGAGAAAATGAACAGTGAGCTTAAACAGTGCCTATATAGCACAGACAAGAAGCTTACACAGAGCAGGAAGTGTTCATGCAATGCCTGTGTACATCTTGTCACATGGGGATTGATCCTAGGTCCATTGACTGGGTACTTTAGAAATCACTTCTGCAATAAAGGTGGAGCCATTACAGAGTTTTGGCATACAGAGGAAATCAAAGACGAATGGTGCTAGGCTCCCCGCCCAGCCCCTTCCTCCATTTGACACTTTTCTGAGTAAAGACTCTCTCCCGGGCAAATGCTATAGAATTTGTTCAGAAATCCAGGTTCATTCACAAATATGAGGATGTGGGAATTTTGTAAAAGCAAATGACTGCACTTGTGTGTCTGTGTTTGTATGGATAGATGAGAGAGAGAGAGCGATTTTATGATTCTATATTTGTTTGTTTGTTAGTTTGTTCATTTATTTATTTATTAGATTGCTCTCCAGCTTTTCCTCCTGGAAAAATGATGTCAATAAAATGCCAATTTTTCCCCCTCACAGCTGTAACTGTGAGGTAAGTTGGTCTGAGATGTATTGGGTGGCTCAAAATAGCTCTGTGGGTTTCCACAATTGGGGGTGGATTTGAACTTGGCACCCCCTAGTTCTTGCCTAATACTTTAACAATCACTCCATAGTGGAAGCAAGGGCTTTAAAGTTGGTTTTGCCTTTGGCCTGGGACCCTAGGAAGTATAGAGACTGTGAAGCGGTTATACTGCTTGCAAGGTTTTTGTTTTGTTTTGTTTACAGTTTTTAACCATTTTAGTTGTATTTTAACAGTTTTATTTTTAATTGTTTGGTTTTTGTTATTTTAGGTATACACCCTGAATATGTGAAATGGATGGCTTTGGATTCAGTAGTATCTCTATTCTGCTTCTTGATTATCACCATTTGAAAAATTTGCCAGGAATACACTTATGTAAGTGGAGCTTTGTCTGTGAATAAATAAGGTCCCTTGGGCAAAGCCATTTCCAAATAGTAGAACTCTGTCATAACGGAAGGGGTTGTCAGTTCCATCTAAGTCCACCTAAGTGATCTCTGCTGAGTTTAAGTTTATTGCTAGTTAAGTAGTCCACTAATATCAAAGAAAAGATCTCTCACCAAATATTTTTTCATGTATACTTTGTTTATTATCCCCCCCCCACGTTCCATACCTTATCCAGATATTCCCATTCTAACTTGTTTGCTCTTCAGTCTGGCAACACCAATAGAATCCTGGAGTTGCAAGGCTCTTTCTAGGCTATTAAAATCAGCCTGCTGCTCAGAGCAGAAATCACAAATAAACTATCCCAGCCTCCCTTGGAACACTTCCATTGAAGACTACCTCTCTGGATAATTGATTCTGATTTGGAAACCTTTTTGCTCCTCCTCAAGAGCGTATGGTCTTCCTGTCATTTATATCTTTTATTCTACATCTACTGTAGTTTTCTGGAATGAGGGAGAACAGGTCTTGACTTTCTTCTCTGCAAAACCGATTTGAAGATTATTATCACATTTGCACCTTTCCCCCAAAATCATATTCGGGCTACACATATCCAGACCTTGATCATCCTTGTGAACATAAAATACGTTCACAGTTTGCTGCCTAGAAGTGGAGGTAGGACCTGACCCAAGTAGTATAACATTGAACAATCTTCCTGTAACCTGGAAACTAGCAGGTTGGGGAATTCTGGAAGTTGAAGACTGCACATTTTAAAAGCAAAAGTGAAGTACTCTGCAGTTTAGAATGGAAGGAGGGAAAAGAACGATTCTCTAAGAATCTGAAGCAAGAATCACTTTTGTGCTATCAAATATTAGGTCTTTATTTAACCCCAGTATGATCTGCTATCTATTTGAAATGCTATAAGCATGCAATGAATATTTAATATTCTCATCCAAAACAAAAGAAATCTGAGCATTTAGCAATTAACCATGGCAAGCCACCACAATCTAGTGTGCAAGTTATTACCACACAACTGTGCCACCTGAGTGGGGCTTCAGTTGCAAATAAAAAAAGAAAGGAGATACAATATCAAAACTACAGGCTCTCCAACTTTATGCATGAACACTTTGCTGTTGTATCACGACACAGCAAGGCTTCACATAATTAGAATTATATTTAATAATTTTTGAACATTAAAAATGTTTGGGAAAAGCTAAATGGAATTGCACAAAGGGCACCTTGTGTGTTATTAGTGGCCCTCAAGCATGGAAGTAAATCATTGATAACTAGAATTTGCAGCAGTAGATAACCAATTCAGTGTCATGCATTTAATAGAGGGCATTTCCTGCTGAAACCAAATTATTTTAGTACTGTAATGTTTATGATTGTGAAGTTTTCACAATTTAACACGGAGTTCGTACAATATTCATTGGAAAGAAATTCACTCAGACTGCATTTTTTCCCCCTGTAACTCTGTGGGATTGTCAAATTCCATTTATTTTTTAAACCCAATACCCACATTTTGGACCTTCGGAAATATTACTAGCGCTGTATAACAGGGAAAATATCAGAAGTTAGCTTCCAAGCAATCTCATTCTGCCATTCAACACAAAACTGCATGAGTGGGTGAGCACAGTGGGTTAGGGTAGAATTGTGGATGACTCATTCAAGTGCAGTGTTTTGTTCCAGAAACAGCATTACTGCAGTATGTGGCCACGTCTGTATAATAATCCGTGCTTCTCCTTGTTGATGCTATACCAGGTTATCAAAATGTTAAGATAATTCCACACCTAATTCACATGGTAAATTGCCAGGGGATAGGCACATAGACAAGAGCACTTCTACAAGCAAACAAATGTCCTGGCACAGAAATGTTATGAAGTCATATGTTGAAGTGCGAGTGTTTCCATAGTTTTGATTTATTACATTGCCCTTACAACTGTTTACTATGAAAAAAAAATGTATCTTTGCAAAAAAGCAAAATAAGGTTATTGGTGTATAAAGAAAACTGCACACCTAGAATCTAAAAACAGGAGGTATAACAGGTCTCTCCTTTTTCTTTTTTCTTTTCAGTTTCTCAAAGATGGCAGTGGGAAGGGATTAGATAAAATCTAGGATAAATTGTCATCCTTAATTGAAATAGGACCCTAATTCAGAAAGTCAATTTTTAAATAAGCTAATATTTCCTTCATTTTGTAATTATTTATTTTCTATGGGGTTTGAAAAACAAGAAAATCCAAGGAACACAGATAATTTATACAGAGACATGTGGACTTTTTAATTTAATTCTACTAAGAATTAAATACTTGCATAAATTTCTTCAGCTCAAATCAGCAAAACTCAACCTGTTCACTTTGGCCAGATTGTGCCTATCATGAATATTTCATATAGTCAAATACATAACAATTCGGTCATAAGGGTTAACACTTCGTGGATCCAAAACCAGCACATTAAGGATCATATACAAAGTATATTTCATGCTGAGATTTCAAGTAATGGAATTCCTCCAGCAAGACACTCCTGTTAGTAAAACACTGACAGAGTTTTAAAAATGTTGATGAAGAGAAAGATGCTGAGCTTTTCCCATATTCTCTGAGCAGCCATGGCTTTCTCTACATATTATTTTCCACATGATGTTAACCATGTCTTAAGAACAGGATGCAAACACTGAAATGTTCTGAACTTCAGAACGCTGATAAACTAGTGTTAGAACAGAGCCTTTATTAGATAGATTAGATAGATAACTTGATAGAAAGAAAGAAAGAAAGAAAGAAAGAAAGAAAGAAAGAAAGAAAGAAAGAAAGAAAGAAAGAAAGAAAGAAAGAAAGAAAGAAAGAAAGAAAGAAAGAAAGAAAGAAAGAAAGAAAGAAAGAAAGAAAGAAAGAAAGAAAGATGGACTCTTTTTTTAGAATGCATTAGTTTGTTTACAGGAATTTATCTACCCCATCCAAATTGTTGTGAAAATGCAAATGAGATGTCATTGCCTCTAAATTCCTTTATTTTCATCTTCTTAAAGATAACCCAGCAATTATTGGAAGACTGCTTCCTCAGTACCTTTCCAGCTTCATGCTGCTTGCTTTATACCAGCTGGAATTTCCAAATTGTTTTCAGAGACAACTCCAAATAATGTGTATTCCACTATTATGATCATAAACAAATGAAAAAATATTTGGTAAACTTTGAATCTCAGATGAAAAGCCAAGATGACTTGGAGCAGAAAAGGCTATCACTGAAGAATCCAGCAGTACCTGAAAATCTGGAATAATTTTATTATTTCCAAGAAATAAGTTATTATAGGGCTTAGCTGGAAAACAAAGTAGTCTGTTGGCTCAACAGCATCCATTGTCAAGAATTAGTGGAAGACTTTTGATTTCCTTTGGCTTCTCAGGATAATTATCGAAACTTCCCCATTGCAAGGGCTGTGTAAAATTGTTATCCTGAAGAAGCTGGTAAATCTCATTATAGTAAAAGCCTCAGGTTACATTTTATCCAATTCCAAGTGTCCACTCAAAAATTAATTCAATGAGCACACAATGTTCATTAGATATAAAATTTTGGATGGGTGTGTGTGTGTGTGTGTGTGTGTGTGAGAGAGAGAGAGAGAGAGAGAGAGAGAGAGAGAGAGAGAACCTATGAGTCATGAAGTCCATATATGGGAATTATTGTTCTGTAATAGTTGCAATATTCGAGTCCCCATTTGGCCATGAAGCTTCCCAGATAAGATTCAGATAATATCGTTCCCTCATACCACACTACCTGTTTTGTATAAAATGAGGGCTGACCCTATATATGCACTTCAAACTCTTCAAAGAAAAAAATTTTCACTTTGAAACTTTAATCCCCAACAATATTCTGCCTTAAATCCCCAGAGTTTGCAGGACAAATGAAATGTCAAGTAGAAGGCAAAACCTGGATGACATTAGGCAGCTGTTTTCACATCCCATCATTCTTCTTACTGATTATCATCATCATCATGTCATCATGCTACTTCTTTATCATGTACCTCCCCAATCATATTCAAAATAGATAAGAGAATTGTAACATACGCTTAGTAACAACAACATTGGTTTATGTATTTCAGGAGAAGGTACCAGTACAAAGCAGTTAACTTCTGTTGCTTCTGAGAGTGAAATTTGCTACATTTTGGGGGGAATACAAAGCAGGACAAATGTCATTCCAGTGTAGGAGCAACTTAAAGCAGCTGATGGAGCTAATGCTGAAAATTTCTGTCAGCCATCAGAAAAGTCAGTGCTGCAGTTTGATTTGATGAAGTTCTCTTAACAAAAAAAACCCTGGTTCCTGTTTAAGACTAAGCCACAATATCATTCCTTTGGTTTAGGCTTAGTGTCCCCAAGTCTGTTCAGCAAACCCACTTTAAAACACTGGCATATCATTAAGCACAAATGAAACCAAGAAGCATGATAATAGATTATCTCAATCTGGAATATTCCTGCTCTC
This sequence comes from Notechis scutatus, assembly GCF_049901735.1. NCBI lineage: Eukaryota > Metazoa > Chordata > Lepidosauria > Squamata > Elapidae > Notechis > Notechis scutatus. The sequence continues at coordinate 91,701,821 of NC_142010.1, read as the reverse complement.
TGCAAATAACTGCTAGTGATTTGTGGACATTCAGAAAGACACACTATATGTTGTTCACACATGCAGGAGACTCGTGCAAATACGTTTTCAATAGCCCACAACCAAGGGCAAGCAGAAATCTTTTAGATGTAAGTTAAAACCTTTCTGTGGTTCTTACTGTGTTTGCCCAACCCAGAAAAATAGTTTCTTTCGCTAGGTTGTTCAGGGCTTGCTCAGTTTAATGAAATCCCATAGCCTGCAAGCAAAGATGTTATTCTTTCAGGTGGTGGGGTGGGACCAACCTGAAGCTTGTACAGATGATCATTCTCTTCTCTGCTGAGAAGCTACATGGCTCTTATTATTTATAACAAAGCCTTGGAACCTTGCGATGGCTTCTCATTAGCCTTCTGCTTTTTCCAGATTATTTTCCCCTGGAGCGAATGGAGCTATCGCAGATGCATTTTTAAAAAGGCCTGGCAAATAGCAGATGGGCTAAGAATATCAAATCTCTCTCAAAAAAAAAACCACCTCTGATTATAAATCTTGGTTTTTATTTCCCACCATGTTTGCAATCTCAATTTTATCTAGAGAACCCAACAAAGAACTTTCGATATGCTTGCTAGCAACATTTAGCCGACTTGCATATTGAAAGGCACAGCACTACCTGACAGATTACTGTCTTGGTTATGACTCTGCTCAATTTTCAAAAGACATTTGCTTTGTGACAATGAGAAGGATTGCTGTTGTTTCAAAAGCACCAGATTTATTAAAGTATAATAATTATATACTGCACTTCCAATCTTCCACAACTATACGGCCCTCACTAAGGAGTGATCTGGAGCCTTTACTGTGCCTGCTACATGGCATGTTGTTTTAGACATTATATGAGAGAAAAGCAAATCTGACATTTAGTCTCCAAGTTACGAATTTGAACCATTCTTTTTAGCTTAGCAAGGTAACAAACAGCATGTTACTTCTGATAGCGTGCTGTTCTACTTAAGTGTCAAAGCAACCAAATAGAGAAAGAGCCGTTACAGGGCTACAAGGTAAGTTTTTACACAAAAATAAGCCCAATATATAACAATACAAGACTCAGACTCATTCAGTGCAAAATACTGGGAACTGTTCTTATACAAAATCTTGGACCCCGTAACAGATGAATGTTGATCTTGAACAAAACCAATTTATAAAGGAGAATATTTGTAGCTCAGGACTGAAATGAGGGGTCCTTAGTGTTCTCTGAGCTTGCTTGTATTCTTGCGGACATTTTATTACTCAAACTAGGTAATGTATATAGTTTGGGTAATGAAAGGTCAGAAAGAAAGAAAGAAAGAAAGAAAGAAAGAAAGAAAGAAAGAAAGAAAGAAAGAAAGAAAGAAAGAAAGAAAGAAAGAAAGAAAGAAAGAAAGAAAGAAAGAAAGAAAGAAAGAAAGAAAGCTCAGAGAGCATCAAGGACCCCTCAAAGCCAACTTATACATATTATACTTGAAGAAACTTCACTACTACTTGTAGCTAGGAAAGATGAAAACTCAGTTCCTGATTAGGATTGCAGCTTGAATCAACCTGGATCAACCTTTGCTAGCCTATTATTTTAAGATATTCTGCAAAACATCATCTTTCCATTATTCCTTAATGTTACTTCCTTCCATTGTAATTCCAACAAGAAATAAACACACCTATCCGTCCAAATGTCAGTTTTGCTGTTCAAATTGCTCCACATGGCAGCTGTATTAATGTGGCATGCCATCTGTGTACTGTAGACTATTTTTCCAGTACTAAAAACATAACAATTCCACAGATCAACTACTTCAGTGTGTTTTACTTGGGGGCTGCCTTTGAAGACTACTTGAAAGCTGTAATTCATTAGGACTGTATCATCCTGTTCACTGGATGCTGAAAGCCAACAGTGCTATACAAGGTAGGGGGGGTGAAGGAGGGAGAGCACTGCATTGGTTTCCAATAGGCTTCCAAGGACAATTTAAAGTACCCTACATATTAGTGGTTAAGGCACCAGCCTTGAAAGCAGGAGATCATGAGTTCAAGTCCCACCTTAGTCATAAAAGTCAGTCTCTGAGTCTAATTCATCTCCTAAATCAACAGCGACATGATATATAAAACAAATATTCCAAAATAGAAGGAGAAAGGTGTGTTGACCATATTCACCACTGTGAGTTATTTGTAAAAATAATAAAGACAGTGTACAAACAAACAAATAACAAATATACTGGTTGGCACCTAGATATCTCCAGGACCACCTATGCCAGAAAAAAAAAAACAATCTGTCCAGCATAGGCAATGCAAAATGTCTCTCAGAACCAAACAAAATCAGAGGTAAGGTAAGGTGCTAGGGAGTGCTGGGTTTTTGTGTTATGAAATACTTTGCCTCCAGATATCTGAATACCTCTCCCCCTTTCCATATCCTTGGAGGTGGTCAAATCCATATGGATGATGTTGTCTATAATACACAGATATCATGCCTGTGGTGTTCTATTGTTCAGCTTGTTTTATTGTTTTCATGTGTTTTCTATATTTCTAAACCTCTTCAAGTCAGTAGTTTAGAGATATTTTATTTATTTATTTGCTTATTATTACATTAGTATGCCACTGAATCATTATGACTTATGGCTTCCAACCATAAAAAATACAATAAAGCTTCCACAATAATGTTATAAATACACACACACACACACACACACACACACATGTACGTAAATGATTTTAACCCACAATCCCTATAACGCCAAAACTCTAAGGCAGCTCATAAAGCAAAATGCTACAATAATAGTAACAGTTAAAATAAATCATAATAAAACATAATAATCATGATGAACAATCACATCCCCAAATCCTCCAGAATAGTTCAGCTTTTGTTAGCTTCCGGGAAGGCTGTTACCAAGGGAACCATTTAAGATATACAGGGAAACTTGCTAAAGTATAGACTTCATGATTGAAAAACATTTTGTAGCTTAGCCTCCCTCACCGATAAAAATGGGCACCACTACCATTTCTCCTAGGAGGGTAGGTTGGAGTTGGCACTGTTCGGAGTAAGCAGTCTTGCAAGTATCTTGGTTTTAAGCCATGACAATGATCAAACCACGTATTTTGAATTGCACCTAGAAATTTAATATGAAGCTATATGATATGTGTAATGTGATTGTGATCAACCAGACAGCAAGGGAGCAATTGGATTTTGCACTAACTGCAGTTTTCAGTGGCCTTCAAAAGCAAACTCATATAGACCATAGTAATAGAAATCTACATGTGTGTTAATAAGGGCAGGAGTAACTATCATCTTACTCCAGAAAAACCATAATTGGCACACCTAGTGAAACCACAGAGTTAGGTAGAGTATTCCAGACATTGACCACTCTGTTGCTGAAGTCCTATTTCCTGCAATCAAGTTTGATGCGGTTAACCTTGAGTTTGTATCTATTGTGTGCTCTTGTGTTGTTATGGTTGAAGCTGAAGTATTCATTGACAGGTAAGTCATTGCAATGTATGATTTTATATACCATACTTAGATCAGACCGAAGACAGAGTAATTCAAGGTTTTCTAGGTCTAGAATTTCAAGTCTGGTGGCATAAGGAATTCTACAACGAGTAGAGGAGTGGAGAACTCTTCTTGTGAAATATTTCTGGACTTTCTCAACTGTGTTAATATCAGATACGTAATGTGGGTTCCAGACTGATGAGCTGTATTCAAGTATTGGTCTAGCAAATGTTTTGTATGCTCTAGTTAGTAGTGTGATATAGAAAGCTATGGAGGATTAGGTTAACAACTCTTAATGCCTTTTTGGCTATGTAGTTACAGTGGGCTCTAGCACTTAGATCATTAGAGATGAGTATTCCAACGTCCTTTACAGAGTTTGGATCATCAACAAGGTCTTGACTATTCAGCCTGTATTTTATTTTCTTATTTATTTATTTTTTGCCAATATGTAAGACAGAGCATTTATTTGTTGAGATTTGAAGTTGCCATTTGATTGACCATTCTGATACATAGTCAAGATCTTTTTGAAGGGTAGCAGTATTGTCTGTGGTATTGAACAGCTTTACATCATCAGCGAAGAGAACGCAGTTGCTCTTAATGTGATCACAGAGGTCATTAATATAGAGTATGAAGAGAGTTGGTCCTAGAACACTGCCTTGGGGGGACACCACTATTGGCAGGTACAGAATTTGATAGGACACTCCCAATTTTGACCATTTGTTGTCTGTTTGACAGGAATGCTTCTATCCAGTTATGCAGTTGTCCAGAGATACCATAAGATTTTAGTTTTAGGAGTAGTTTGTTGTGTACCACTGAATCAAAGGCTTTACAGAAGTCTATGTAGATTGCTTCTATTGCTTTGCCCTGATCGAGTTGTGTAGTCCATATGTTTTTGCAGTAAAAGAGTTGCAGATTACAGGATAGTTTTTTTCTGAAACCAAATTGTTTATTAGAGAGTAGGTTGTTTGTCTCTAAGTGAAGGATAATGGATTGGTTAATAATTGATTCCATGACTTTACAGGTGACGCAGCATAAGGAGATTGGTCTGTAATTTTCAACTAGGCTGGGGTCTCCCTTTTTGAAGATGGGGATGACTGTGGCTTATGACCATAGGTTAGGCAAGGAGCTGGTCCTGAAAGATTTTTCAAAGATTATGCTTAGAGGTTCGGCTATGGCAGTGGATAGCTTTTTTAAGAAGTAGGCACATATTCCGTCTGGTCCAATAGATAGAGATGGTTTTAGATTGTGTAGTGCTTTTTCAACATTGTCTTCTGTAAAATCAATATGTATTAGATCATTGTAGTTGTCTGTGGTTCAACTAGGAAATATTGGGCATGATCCAATGCTGTTTACAAATACTGAGCCAAATAATGTGTTAAAGATGTTGGCTTTAATGGAGTCGTGGTTTCTAATTTTCAATGATGGCCTCCTGATGGTTTTTATTACATTACAGCAAGGCATACAGAGTTATTAGAGAATGGGGGGAGTGTAGATACATTTTTGTAAATAAATAAAAGTTGGCACCATCATTGCATCACGTTTGGTGAATTCCACCAGTTTAGCATGCATTCGGCAAAAAATAGTTCTACATATAAATATGCATTTGTCTGTAGTACAACGTGGGCAGGGATTTGCTCTTTTTCTCTGCTTGCTATTGTGGAATTTAGATTAAAAGAAAAACAAGAAAACAATTTTAGAGATCCTTATTATAGTCAGAGTGACTAATAATTAATTCCTAGTTTACTTTTCTACTTCCATGATTCCTTGGCTTAGTAAGAAAAAGCTGTTGTCATCTAATGCCTTCCCTTTGGCTGGCTTTCCTCAGTTTTTCAATCGTTCTTAAAGTTGGTGTGTGGCTTAAAATTTACAGGCTTTTTTCTCCTCCTATTTTTAGGATCTAGAATTAAAACAGCAACTAAGGCTGTCATGTTGTCAATCTCCTGGGAGACAAGGAAAGGTTGTTTACTACAGGATATTATTCTGGGGCTTTGTCCAGTCCCTTTTAGATGACATAGTTGATGAGGTGTCTATCTTTTCCCTGGTGAGAGTGAAGAATTCACTCTAGGCATCTTCAAGTAAAGCTTCCCTTATATTATTTCTGCAGCATCAGCTTTGAAGAGGTATTATTAAAGCTGCTAAGTATTATTGCCTCCTCTTGTGTAAAAAGCCATTTTTCTATCAAATGTTCCAAGGAAAGTTTATCTTTGCTGCAAGCTGGCCAAAAAAGAGGATTCTGGAATTAAGGAAGTGAGCTAGTTTTCTTGTTCTTTCACTTAGTTTCCAATTTGGGACTCACTCTTAGTTACTGTAATCAAGCCCCAAATGGCAGTGCTCAGGAGTTCTTTCAACAACTCAACATGCCTACTTTTGTCTTGGCTTTGTGTATTCTGAAGTTCTAGGAATGTTCAAAGGCTCGGTAGCAATTGGCTTCTTTTGGAGGATGTATGGCATCTGCCTGCAAAATGTGATGAGCGCTCTGCAGATAACAAGCCAATATTGAACTTCTGTCTCTCCTCCCCTTCCTCAAGCAGAAAAGGCATCTCTTGCAAATAGAACAATTTGGGCCAACAAAAGCAATAGCACTTAGATTTATATACTGCTTCACACTGCTTTACAGCCCTATCTAAGCAGTTTACAGGGTCAACATATTGCCCCCAACAATCTGGGTCCTCATTTTACCGACCTTGGAAGGATGGAAGGCTGAGTCAATCTTGAGCCTGGTGAGATTCGAACTGTCAAACTTCTGGGAGTCAGCAGTCAGCAGAATTAACCTACAGTACTGCGTTCTAACCCCTGTGCCACCATGGCCCTTGATTAATACTATAAGAGTATTCAAAATGATCAAAACAACAATAATAAAAATAAACAGTATTAAATCAATCTCTTTTTTACCTCAGATGCCCAAAAATCTTAGAACTTACAGCCTGGTGAAATAAAACTGTCCTGAAAGATTTTCTAAAAACCATGAGGGAGGAAACTTGATAGATATATGAGGGAGGGGTGGTGGTGTCAGAATTTCTCAAGTGTGGGGGATACAGACACCTTTACAGTCCCTTTGTTTTGACAAGTACATCATGACTGGGACAGAATGTTCTTTCTCTATCATCAGCCAGAAAAGAAATTCACCTATTAGGAAAAAAGTGTCAGCCACCATTAGAGAAGGTATGTGCAACAGGGAAGTCATCTTGGTTACACACAAGTAACTGTATGTAGGTCTCAGGTTCGTTTTGCCACTCCTGGAGACCCCAAAATATTGCTACCAAAAATTAGTAGCAAATATCACAGTCTATCCAAAATAGTTACAGGCGTGTTCTATGCTTGGAGAACCATCTGATAGTCCACAGATCTCAAGTGGCTTCTTATTTTTTTAACTCACCACTGAAATCATCTGGGGATATGACCGGCTATATAAATTTGTCTCATCAATAAATAATAATAAATATGTTTAATATTGGTTTATTTATTTGAACAATATATGCAACTGCTGATGTCACAATACTGACTTTAGATGGTCTCCAGAAGATTAAAAGCAAAAGAAAAGAAAAGAAACAACAGCGACATGATATATAAAACAAATATTCCAAAATACTGATCCAAAATAGCAGCGGGAATAATATTTATTTCCTAATTTTCTTTATTTTTTAACCAGATAGTTCTGTCTGATTTGGTCAGGTTGGTCATATGTTTAATCTTAACTGTAGATATCCCCAATTTTGATTTCCTCTTACTTTTGGCCATTGCTGTTCAGTTTGGGGTGGAGTGGGGGGAATGATTTCATACATTTAGAGAAAATAGAGATGAGAGACCAAGAAGGGAGAGGGAAGAAGTCAAGGGTAGCTTTTCTCATCTTCAGTAGGTGCTTTCGAAGACATATGGTCAATCTGGACTATTTTAAGTCCAAATCAAACACAATAGCATCCTTTGTTTTTTCAGGCCCAGACTGGTCTCTTTACCCTAAATAGGATATCCATGGTTCAGTTTGGTTTGATGAATTATAAACTGACTACAGTGAGATCATTGGAGATCAGATGGAACTGATAGTGTAAGAGAAGACAAGCATTTCCTGAAGTATCAGCAGAATCCACCAGTGTGTTCTGTCATCCTATGTAATAGGATGCCGTCCTGCAGCAGCAGGGCAAATTATCCCATGCAGGAAGTCAAACCATAAGAATGTAATGCTTTATTTCTAAAAGAAAAAAGGAAAGGAAAGAAAGAAAAAGGAAAGAGATACTGTATTACCTTTCAAAAGGAAGTACAGTTAGAGTGCATATTAGAGCCATAACTGCTAGCTGTGAAATACTGGCTGAGTTCTAATAGCAGAAAAGAAACTCTAGCAAGGAATTTTTCACACTCAGAGAATTAACCTGCATTTATTCCAGGATAGTTCTCTATTGTCTTGTCTTAGATACTGGATTGTTCTTTATCATGCATTCAGATGTTTATTGATGGCTAGACATGTGCAAGTTTCTAAGGCAAGCACGTTTCAAATATAAAAAAAAAAAAATAAGAAGATAAAAGATTAAGAGCTCCATATGAAGGCTGCTCTGTGACAGGGGAGGCTTACTTCGAAATCATAATCTATTTTCCCACAACAAGCTTTTATTTCTCTCCCCTGAGAAATAAAAGACCCCCCCCTGATCCTTAATTATCTATTACAGTAGTCCTCATTAAGTGACCACAACTGAAATTGGCAACTTGGTTGTTAAATTGTTGCTGAATGAAGCCGTCTCTGAGCTTATGATCTTATTTCAGCTTTCCTTTGCATTATAGATCTGCAAAGGCCATAAAAGCAAAGAGTGGCCCTAAACTTTCTTTTTCATCATTGCTGTAACTCCAAACTTTCGCTAAGTGAAGACCACCTGTGCTTAGATTACCAGGGAAACCATGGCTCTAACCAAATATTAACGACTTGCAAATGCATAAACTCAATAATAAATTCAGAATATTCATTTGTACTTAATCTAAAACGTATCTGTGCAGAATTTTAAAAAATATTCAGCTAATTTCTTTTTTTTAAAAAAAAATGAGCTGCATTAGTTTGTATCCATTGAAAAGTATACATTAGGAAAAGCCATTCTGCTGATAAGTGAGAAACTGGTTCCCTCCCCCAGAAACTGGTTCACTCAACCTCACCCTCAGCATCTTTGGAAAGTCTGTGAGTGTGTAAGAATTTCCCCAAAACAATATCCATCAGATACCTTGGAATTGCAATTCGCTGCTTACTGGGAAAGAGGAGAGGTAGACAGAAGCTCGGGTGGAGCAGTGGTTAGAATGGAGTATTGCATGGTAACTCTGCCAATTGTCAGCAGTTCGATTCTCACCGGCTCAAAGTTGACTCAGCCTTCCATCCTTCCAAGGTTGGTAAAATGAGGACCCAGATTGTTGGGGGCGATATGCTGAATCTGTAAACTGCTGTAAAGCACTATGCAGTGTTATGTAAGTCTAAGTGCTATTCCTATAACCCAGAACCTAGAGGACTCTAACCTGGGGAATATTGTACTAGAACCAGCTTCCTAATGCAAATCTGGACTGATAGGCTTGTGAGACTCATTCAGCAAGTTTATTTATTTAGTTATTACTCAAATTCATATATCTCCCCAGCTCACCTAAGGCGACACCTAAGAACAATAGATACAAAGTCAACATATAAAAACAGAAAATAAAACATGAAAGTGCCAAATTGGAAAAGGCCATTCTAAGGCCAACTTGCCCTGGGATGCAATGGAAGTCTTCTGTTTAAAAAAAAAAGTATTAAGGAGGTTTTGTTTTATTTAAAGGAAGCTTAAAAACCAATACAAACTAATATAAAGTAAGAAAATGAAAAGAAAAGAAAGAACTCAGAGAAAACTAAATGTAAAAAGAGAATACAAAAAAGAGAAAAAGAAAGCATTCAATATTTTTTTCAGCAGTTAATAGTATAATTGTAAGTTAACCTCTTACTCTATAGTTATAACGTAAATCTCTTCTTTCTATAATCTTGTTTATCAAAACCACAAATCGTAATTTAATTTTTTTCTGGGACAGTTGAAATATGGGGCCAGAAAATTGCTATTTAAGAGAATATACCTACTTTTCAGAAAGACATAGATCCTTCTAAAAAACTAACATGATTTGGACTTCAAAAAACATTGCTATTAAGGTTTCTAAGTAGAGATATTAATAAAGACTTTTTTTGGATCATAATCCTGTGAATTTGGTTTATAAAAGGAAATCTAATTCTTTTAGATGGAGGCTAAATCAAATGTTGCTACAGAAAGAAGTAATTGTGGAGGATTGTAGAAAGAAATAAAAGGGTTTTTTAAAATAATTTAGTTAAGAAACTTATTTAAGAGTGGTTTGGGATGCAACTAAAGCTTTTAATACATTTATTTTATACAATATTAAAATGAATTTACAAAGAAGAGTCAAAAGAAAGTACAAGCTATTTTGAATGAAATAAGGAGAAAAGAAAAATTAAAGAATTTTTCTAACATAAGTAAAAAAAAGTCTTTTCATGATAATTACAATGACATTTATCAATGTTAATAATAAGAAAGAGAAATAAAATAAAAATGAATTATATAAAGCAAAAAATGAGTTTGAAAAGAAAGGAGAGAAGTGCCTAGCATATAAATTAGAAAAAGAAAAAGAAAACAACATGATATTGGAATTATGAGAGATATACTATATTAATGGATAATACAACCATACAAAAGCATTTCATCAATAGTATTCCAATTTATATAAATTAAATTATACTTCTCTAGAGAAAATAGATGAATACTTAAAGATACAAAATTTAAAGAGGAATATAGTTGTCAATTGTTCACTTACTTACATTATTAGAAAGATAAAAGAATTTATGGTTTTGAACATTATAAGACTCAATTTGAAATAGAATTGTGTACAAATGATGAACATGTAAAAACTGTTACTGAAATTTGAAACAGAAGTAAAAGAGCCACAGAAGAGTGGCTAAAAATTGTGGTGATAATACAGTTAGTGAGCTGGTTGCTAAGCACCCAAAATGCACTCATGTGACCTGGGTGTGTGTGTATGTGTGTGCAGCCATTGGAAATCCTTGTCTGAAGACCATATTTGGGACTGGAATCTTGGTCCTTAAGTTAAACAGTTGTTAGGAGAAGCATCACATGATTTTTCCATGTGACTGCTTTGCTCAGTGATTGGAATTCTCACACTTCCAGTTGTGGTCTTTAAATGATTGCACAGGTCATTAAGTAGATTGAATCCAGATAAGGGTACCTCTGGGGAATAGGAGGTCCTGGGAGGCTCTACTCGGGGACTGAAAATCCTCCCTGCCACCATCCAAGCATGATTTTCATCTCCTGAGTGAAGAGACACTTCTGCAGGATCTGCATCGGGCAACCTATGCTCCTTACCTTACTGTGCTGCCTCTTCACTCAGGAGATGAAAATTATTTATTTATTTATTTATTTATTTATTTATTTATTTATTTATTTATTTATTTATTTGATTTGCCAATTGTTTACAAGATAATAAGTATAAATGTATACATAGTTGTGAATACATGAAATGGTTATATATAAGAAAAATAAAAGAATAAGAGAAACAATAGGACAGGGACGGTAGGCACGTTGGTGCGCTTTATGCACCCCTACAGACCTCTTAGGAAAGGGGTGAGGTCAATAGTAGACAGTCTAAGGTTAAAGTTTTTGGGGTTTGGGGAAGAAACTACAGAGTCGGGTAGAGTATTCCAGACATTGACCACTCTATTGCTGAAGTCGTATTTCCTGCAATCAAGTTTGGTGTGGTTTACTTTGAGTTTGTATCTATTGTGTGCTCTTGTGTTGTTATGGTTGAAGCTGAAGTATTCATTGACAGGTAGGACATTGCAATGTATGATTTTGTATACCATGCTTAAGTCAGACCGAAGACGGCGTAATTCAAGGTTTTCTAGTTCTAGAATTTCAAGTCTGGTGGCATAAGGTATTCTACAGCGAGTAGAGGAGTGGAGAACTCTTCTTGTGAAATATTTCTGGACTTTCTCAATTGTGCTAATATCAGATACGTAGTGTGGGTTCCAGACTGATGAACTGTATTCGAGTATTGGTCTAGCAAATGTTTTGTATGCTCTGGTTAGTGGTGTGATATTACCAGAGAAAAAGCTACGTAGGATTAGGTTAACAACTCTTAATGCCTTTTTGGCTATGTAGTTGCAGTGGGCTCTAGCACTTAGATCATTAGAGGTGAGTATTCCAAGGTCCTTTACAGAGCTTGGGTCATCAACAAGATCTTGACTATTCACTATGATGCTTGGATTCCACCTCCCCCCCCCTGAAAAAGCTGCCAATTGAAGAATGTCAGCTCTTCTGAAGGGTGCAGAAACAGAGCTCAAATCTTCAGGATCTGAGCTCTGTTTTTCCGCCCATTGGAGTTCAGCTCCCCTTAGCCAAGACAAGAGAGAGTCATCTCAGCAGGCAACAGCTGCCTGCAACTTTCCCTGTAGTGGCCTCCATTGCTTTTTTTGGGGGGAAGCAGGCAGAGAACATTGCAAATGGTGATCACATGATCCCTTGGCAACTGGTCATAAGTGTGAACGGATTGCCAAGCATCCATATTACGATCATATGACCATGAGAGGCAGTGTGATGTTGATGTCCAGAAAGAGCCTTAAAGCCATAAAGCCGTGATGGCGAACCTGTGGCACGTGTGCCAAAAATGGCATGCAGAGCCACTTCTGCCAGCACGCGAGAGGTTGCCTGGAAGAGCCCCACTGTGCATGCATGTGTGCCGCCCCCGCCAGCTGATTGTCCGTTACCTGGCATACATGCACGGGGGAGTGCAGGAGACACATGCACACGTGCAGAGACGCATGGCACGCATGGGGGGACTCGCACACATGCACAGAGATGCATGGCGTGTGTGTAGGGAGGTCTCGCATGCATGCTCAGGGGACTTGGGGGCCCCCCACGCTTTGCCTTCTGGGTGCTGGTATGTGAGCGCACGAGCGCAATTTTCAGCACAGGAGCCCAAAAAGGTTAGCTACCACTGCCGTAAAGCATCCTTTTTGAAGCCGTCATAAATTCAAATGATCATAATTTCAGCCATGGTGGTACAGTGGTTAGAATGCAGTATTGCAGGCTAATTCTGCCAACTGCCAGGATTTCAATCAGTAGTGGGATTCTAATTTTTTTACTACCGATTCTGTGGGCATGGCTGGGTGGGGAAGGATACTGTAAAATCTGCAGTCAGAGGTGGTATTTGCCAGTTCTCCGAACTACTCAAAATTTCCGCTACCAGTTCTCCAGAACTGGTCAGAACCTGCTGAATACTACCTCTGATTTCAATCCTCTCCAGCTCAAGGTTGACTCAGCCTTCCATCTGTCCAAGATTGGTAAAATGGGGTTTTACTGATGTTGCCCCATTATTAGAGGCCATAGGCTGACTCTGTAAACTGCTTAGAGACTGTTGTAAAATGGTATATAAATAGTATATACGTCTAGATCAGTGGTTCTCAAAGTGGGTAGTACCGCCTCCTGGGAGGCAGTGGGATGCCTTAGGGGGGCACTAAGAGGCAAGGGGGCTGGCAGGGGGGTGCTAAGAGGCAGCAGGGGGGCATTCAAGGCGCCGGCCCTGCAGGCTCACTGACTGCCGGTCACACAGCCCATTGACGGTTTCATCGCTCCGTAGCCAGCACCTCGAATGCGGAACCCGTGCACGGTGAGCCTTGCCAAGTCTGGGGGGGCAGAGGTGGGAGGTGGCGGAAAGGGAGCACCTTAGCTTGCAGGCTGCCCTCTCCGGTGGAAGCGGTGGAGGCGCGCCAGAAGGCCCGAAAGCAAAACCCTCCCAAGGCATGCAGTGGAAGGGGTGGGTGGTCCGGCATTAGGGCCCCCTTCCCCAGAGGAGAACAAGGGAGCCTCTCCAGCCAGCCTGGCTTGCGCACAGGATGCGGGTGGGTACAGCTACGGTTCTCCAAGGCGCATGGCTCGGTTGGGTTCAGCTCTACGTGGCAGGCCCAGACCTAGAACCTAGCCTCCCTCTGCAGCCCGGTTCTTCCGACTGAGCCCTGCACTTGCTTGCTTGCTTACTTTCCAAGCGATCGTTCTCTCCACCTCCATCAGTCTGGGCTGCTTCCGCACACCTTCCTCCTCCCAGGCGGAGCATTGCAAAATTGGATGCCAAAGAAAGAACTAGGGCAGGGGGCTGGAGAAGGGGCAGAGGGGCAGCTGCATTAAGGAGCAGGAAGATCTTAGCCATGGTTTATGGCCTAAGCTGAAATCAAACAGCATGCTAAATCTAACCAGAATAGCTGGGTTGATATATTCAGCCTGTGTTTATCAACCTTGGCAACTTGTGTGGACTTCAATTCCCACTCTGGCTTTGCTCTACTTTCCCAAAGTGCCACTGCTGTCGCATTCTGTCTGTCTGTCTATCTATCTATCCATACATACATACATCCAAAAGGTCTGTCTGCTTGCCTGCCTGCCTTCCTGCCTACCTACCTACCTACCTACCCACTTACCTACCAATATAGATCTATCAACCTACCTACCTACCTACTTATCTATCAATCTATCTATCTACCTACCTACCTATCCATACATTCATCCAAAAGTTCTGCCTGCCTGCCTGCCTGCCTGCCTACCTACCTACCTACCTACCTATCTACCTACCTTTACCTATCTATCTATCCATCCATCCATGTTCGAAGCGCCAGCCCCACAGGCACATCTGGAAAGTAGAGCAAAGCCAGTCTGGGAGGGAGGGAGGGAGAGAGAGAGAGAGAGACCTGATGTATGAGGAAACTCTCACATTTTGTTGAGGCTTTAAACAGGATCCACTGAAGCAGATCTCCATTCTAAAAATTACTTTTCCCCAATGTATTACAGTGCCAATTCTGAAGAAGGCAAAACCAAAATGTACTGGCAAATTACAAGGAGAATACACACATGCACACACTCCCTTCTAACCTTGCTGGAGCAGGTGATTGGACTAGTATAGATATCTCATTATCTTTCTCCTCCCTCCCTCCTTCTTTATTTCTTTTTCTTTCTGTCCCTTCCTTCCATCCCCCCTCTTTCTTTGTACCTTTTTCTTTCTTTCCCTTTTCTCTTTCTTTACTTCCTTCTCTCTTTTTCCGTCTCTCTCTTTCCCTCTCTCAGGCTCATCCCATTGACTTGACTTGCTTGGGGAGGTCCCTTCAGTGCAGCGGGCTCAATGGGGTGGACCTGCGGGGCCGACACCAAGAACACGGCAGTGGTGGCATGTTTGAAAAAGAGCAAAGCCAGAGGTCGGTAATTTTTGCTGCAAAGAATCACAAAAGCTTCTGGGTTGTACACAAGAAGGGACACACATGTCAATGCAATTCAGCAACATAAAATAAAAAGATACAAATAAAACAAATCAACAAGAATCAGCAAAGCATCTCTGATTAGATTTTATTCACTACTAGAATCTAATCAGAGATGCTTTGCCGATTCTAGTCCAATGACCTGCTCCAGCAGGGTTAGAAGGGAGTGTGTGTGTATGTATGTGCATGGCTGTCAAAACTCCAAAAACAGGTCAAGTATCTCTGGGGAGGCCAGTCATAAATTAGAACACTTGCTAAACAACCGGCCATTAAGTGAGGACTTGTTTGCCAGTTATCTGGCCATGCCCACCCAGTCACATGACCATCAAACCACACCTACCTGGTCATGTGACCAGAAAGCCATGCCCAGCCAGCAAGCCACGCCAGCCAGTCACGTGACCAGCAAGCATTGCCCACCCAGTCACATGACCAGCAAGCCACACCTACCCAGTCACATCACCAGCAAGCCACACCCTCAAATTAGGCCACACCCACAGAAATTTGAATCCCACCCCTGGGTGGGGGGCACGGAGGATGAGTTTGTAGCACCAAGGGGGCAGTGGACTGAAAAAGTTTGGGAACCACTGGTTTAGATGCTATTGTTATTGCTATAAGTCGAGATTACCTGTAAAAGGCATTGATGGTAACAGAATCACCAATAGATGATACTACTTCAACTTTTTCCCTTTTTCTATGTGGAATGTAACCTGTCCATCTATGAAGATTCCTGGGTGATTAGTGGCTATTATCACCTCTCAGTTTAACCAATTTCACTGGACTGTTAGGATGTCAGTGAGTATATTAAGACAGAGAGACACCTAGGTTCAAACCTACGGTTATTCAGGAAGTTTAAATGTAGGGGGCTATTACAGACAAACAGTTAGCCCACACATCCTGCCCAGCAGATGGGGAAGGAATTCTCAGCATGATCTTTTCTGAATGATCCAGTTGGATAAGCAGAAGAATACTTGGCAAAGCAGTTAATTAATATCAATGGTAATAACAGTAGAAAAAGGGATGAAAACGAGTTGATGCAAAATGGGGGAGCATGTTTGGTTCCATTGTTACATACTGATTGTAGCTTCCATGTCATCTTGCTGAAATAAATGACTCTTCCTTGAACCATGAGATGGGCAGCAAATAAATTTAATAGTAATAACAAAATACAAAGACCTGCAAATAGAAAGAAGCACCGTGACAAAAGAAGGCAAAG
This sequence comes from Notechis scutatus, assembly GCF_049901735.1. Taxonomy (NCBI): domain Eukaryota; kingdom Metazoa; phylum Chordata; class Lepidosauria; order Squamata; family Elapidae; genus Notechis; species Notechis scutatus. The sequence continues at coordinate 91,685,828 of NC_142010.1, read as the reverse complement.
GCAATGCCAACAGTAACAGTAATCACAAAAAAACCGGAGCATGAGCATTGACCATCAGTCAATTCCAAAAGGCAGCTTTACTGAGAACACTTACATCCTGTGATGATACCTCTAACACCATCAAACATCAACATCTACCTATCCCAGGTCCTTGGGAAGGACTCAATAGATGGATAAAAATGCCAAATCCAGACTGAATATCTGGCTGACTGTGCAACAAACAACAATAACAATAACTGTGCTTAATTTTCTTGTGTGGCTGTCTAAAACCATTGGGCTCTTTCGTTTTCATATATGGAGATGCTTTCTATAATGAACAAGATAACATATCTGAAGCAGATTCAATATTATCCGCAGAGAGAAGTTTCATTATTTTCTTTAATTACACTCAGATTTGTATTATTTTCAGCTGTTACTAAGAAAAGCTTATGTTCATGATATTGATTGTTTGAATAAATCCATATCAAATGAATAATAAATAAATTATAAAGCAGAATTAGTTTCTCAAAGACTGTAAATAAAGGAAGATTGTTTAATCAAACAATGATCTAAGATTTTAATACTCCAGCTTTCCTTCCCTAGCAGATGTAAGAACAGCAACAAAAATGCCAGAACTTAATTCAATGGATAATCCAACAATTCATACAGCTGTTTCAGGAGCATAAACAGTACCGCTGTTGAAATTAGTAACCTTAACAAAAACCGCACACTATTATAGTGTGCAAATAGTAAAGTTGTGTAAACAACAAATTAATTAGGCAAAAGGAAGAAGGGAAAGAGAGTCTCATATTCTTCACGCTCTAACTTCAAGTGGTATTTCCGCTAAAAATGTATTCCATTCTTCTGCATGTAACTTTTAAATGTGATTGGTGTAATAATACAGATAGAGGATTTTGACCAGATGCACATTCTAGCCAGAATGGGATTTTTATCATATTTAAATCTTTGCCAATAAATAATAAGGAGGAAAATAAAGCAAATATTTTTCACACATATACTCTGATGTTTCCATTGCGTTTTAGTACAATGCAGCTTCAGACAGAAAGGATGTAATTCTGGGCATTCTGCTGGTTTGTGCATAATTAGATCTAAGGGTACAGTAGGTGAGCTGCCGTGTCTGAATACATGGCTGTAGAGTTATGATTGCAGAGAAGTTGTTGACTTAAGAGGTGTAAAACCCAGTTCATAAGTCATGTGACTGTGGAACATGACATTTGACTACACATGCTGACACTCAAACTGAGATAGGGTAGCAAGTGACATTCTCTTTTCCAATGTTATTTTACTACTTTAAAGCCCTGTTCCTTTTTCTGTTGCAAAAGGCCTTAAGTAAAATGTGACTAATACAAAGAATATACCATAGATTATGTTAAAATTACCACAAAGATGCACTATCATAAGTAATGCATGGCACTGCAAATTTTGTTTGTAACAATGGGCCCCTCTGGACTTGATTGGCACTTTTACTTGCTCTTTTTTATTAATTTAAATAATTTATATCTTGTTCAGTCTTAGGTTTTTCCAGACAATGATTTCTTGCTTTCATTTATTGTTTAATAAAGCCCAATATTGTCTCATTGATTCTGCATAAAGCTGAACTCTCTTTTACTCCAACCCAAACTCTAAGCTTATACCCACATTCTCCTAATTGTGACTGAAATACATCCTTGTAATCAGTTTTATACAACATCTCTTGATCATTGCCTTTATCACATCCTCAGTCCACACCAGAAGCAATTTAAACTTGCCTTTAGCTACTCTAAGGGTTGAAGTATAAATATTTTCCCACTTCTCCTCAGGTTTGACTGTGAATCTGATCTATCATGCTTCCATCAACAATAGTTGATAATACAGTAGGGAGTTGGAATCTGCATAGTTTCTATTAGCCACTTAAAGCTATTGGAGGCATGTTTTTTCTTCTCCAGGAGTTGGTCAGTCTTCTCCGGCCATTTTGATTTCAGGTGCAGAAAAGACAGGAAATGGGAAAATCATGATGCAGCTCTTTGAGAGCATTTTGGGAGACCATTGTTGGGGGGAATCTTTCTTGGTTGGAGATAAGGGGATTGAAAATAATATTCTGCTTATCTCATTGTGTGTTGAATCCCATTGTGGAATTCCAAGCACTCACCAACATATCTGATCACTGAGAGTTAGGGAAGCATTGTTTGGGATGTTTGCTTAAGTTATGCTGGCTTCTTTTTCTTGCAAGCCATTCCTCTACCTTGCCTTCCTTCTGCTTGAATTTTTGTTGAGTCCTTGATGTGCAAAATCCTTTTGATGCCTTTTCTGGAAGTGGATCTTTATTCAGGGGGATCAGATCAAAATATTCTTTTGCTGTGACTTTCTCTTCATACCTGCTCTTCGGCTTTTGTATTCTCCTTGTGAGGTTCTTGCATACACAGTCTTTCCAGCTGGCCTTTCCTGTTTCCCATTTTCCACATATAACACTCCAGATAAATATTTCCTTCTCTTCTTTCAAAAAAGCCCCAGACCTTTGTTACCTGTGTGAAGTTACCTGTGTGAAGCACCTCCATGTTTTCAACCTCTTATGCAGGCAACTTCCTACCATAGGTAGGTAAGCACATGATTCAAAGTGCCACTCACACTCCCCCAGTCTGTTACCCAGGTATTTCTCTTTTTCTTGCTATCTTTCAAAGCAAAGAGGGAGCTATATAACCAAAGCCTCTTTCATGTTGCCCTTCCCAAATTCTCTGGTAAAGGTTGGGTGGGACAACCTTCAATTCTGGAGATGTGATTTTCCATCAACATTAGACAGAATAGGAAAGGGCATATGTGTTAACAGTTAACCAACCTTTCAATATTGAGAATGATTCCCCAAATTTTCCAAAACAAAGCCTCCAACCCCACCCATTCCAAGAATGCTGACATGTCAACACACAACTGCTATGACCAATACTTTACTCCCTAAAATTAATTTATCAATTAAACATTCAACTTGGCAGATAAAAGATAAAACTGTTCCTGATTTAAAATAGGATCATTTTAAGACACTTCAGCTCTCAGGTGCTTCTACTGGATAATCAGCAGCTTACCAGACTATTCTTTTTTCTTTCTTCAGGGCAAGCTATCATGCAGACATACCTGCCTTTCTTAGGCTAAATGGAATCTTAGGCCTGTATGAAGAAATGCAAAAAAGAATGTTTAAAAGCTCTGCTTGCAAAAAAAAAAAAGAAAGAAAGAAAGCACTGATACCCCTTTCAGTCTTGTGAGATTCATCTCTTCCTGGTGTCAATACAATCTCTTGCAACCTGAGGCAAAAGATGCCTTATTGAATCAAGCCACCCAAAGTCTTTTTCCAATAGTGCCCCAAACTGTTTTAAATCTCTCTCTCTTTTAATATTGTGCTTCACACATCAAGCTTTTGAGTCTCCACAATGTGTCTATATCTGGGCAACAGCTAAAGGGAAAGGAACTAATGAATTGGCATCAATCAGAGCTTCCAGCTGCAGTATCTAAGTTGCCACAGAAATTATTCACTTCTTGTCGTGTTGAGAAATAATTTCCCATTGATAGCCAAAACTTAGCTACCGAATCCAAATGACTTCTATGAAATAAAGCCTGACAGCAGCTGATCAATTTTGGACTTAGGGCACAAACAAATTATGTCAAACCAAATAACCATTTGGTAGGGTTTCCCCCCCCTCCCACCTCAAGGTAGCCACCATTCAAAACCAGTGGTGCAGCCTCCAGTTTTACTTAATGTTTTCAAAATAAGATTATGGCAGATAATCAGGCCGCTTCTCTGTCTCAGGAATGCACTCATGTCCCAGAAAGTGAAGAGTTGATTGTCATTCCAATATGTAGAAGGGAAGGGACAAAAGCTGACTAACAGAAACTTGAAGCCTCTGAATCTCAGCTAAGGTCTCCCTGCAAGCAGGAAGTCCTGACTTGCTTTTAACAAGCCATTGATGGATACACATATGGAAAAATAATAATAAACATATATAAATATAAACTCCTGACAAGGAGTTTGTTATTAAGCTTGCATAAATTAGCTCCCATGCCAGTCTCAGCCTTTAAACTGAGACTAGGATTTGAGGAGTGTTACTATTTAATATGGGCAACATCGTGGATGCTGTTCAAGCTGGTTCTTATGTCTGACCAAAGAAAGACTTAAAGGAAAAATATCTCACTCGTGGCAAGAGAGTATTGTATTTCTACCTCTGTCAGAGCAGGGCCTATTTTAATGCCTGTCATCCTGGCCCAACTCTGAACTGTCAGTGGATACACACAAGCCAGTTGGACCACTGGTTTTCCAAGAAGCTGGTTTGGGCCAAGTGCTCAAGGTCAGATCTTGATCTGCATTATGCCAATACAAATTTGCAGTCAGCAGATTTCCACTGCAGGGGTTGAGGGGAACAGGGGAGGGAATGCATGGAGAAACAAGCCTTTGGTCTTGTTTTGCCCGATGGAGGAAGATAAACAAGAAAAGTGAACACATAGGTCATTATCTGTTTGTACTTTTCCGTAAGGACTCTGGAAACACAAAAACCCTTTCAAGTTGGCAGGCAGAAAGCATGCAGGGGAAGCAGAGGCAGCAGCAGCGAGAGAAACGGTCAGCATTTTCCAAGTAGAAACCAACAGCTGCTGTGGTGAGCAGAAGAATGAGCACTCGGTGAAACCTTATGACAGCAGAAATTGAGGTCAAAAAGGAGCTGGCTGGCTTCACTTTGATTCCCTGTTTGCTACCATTAAAAAAAGAAAGAAAGAAAGAAAGAAAGAAGAAAAAAACCACAGCACAGATTGTTGCCATTTAGTCACAGGAAGCAAGGACGGTTGGGAGTGGATGATTGGGAAATATACATGAAGAAATGTATTCACTGCGCGTCTTGATGGAGGGGGAAAAACACACACTGTAATTCCATGGTAGAAACTGACTTGGATGGCGAAAGCAGAACAAGCAAGAGGTGGTTAAGCCTTTTATCAGAACATCTACTTTTTACTTTCTGACTTTAACATGATGGGATAGATTGGGTTTTTTTTAATTGTGTTTTTGAAAAAGATTCATAAACAGGTTTGAATGTCAAATACTTATTAAAGATGAAAGGCAAACCATGGGCCTGAAGTGGCCACCGTCATCAGATACATCTAAGTACAGCCACCCACTCTAGGTAATAAAAACCTGGATGATCACTAGATGGCAGTAAAGAGCTGCAGCCTTGGCAGCCTTGCATTTAGATTAAGATGCAATAACCAAGAATCCTGGTTTTCCGCAAAGATTTTGGATTCTTCACAGGCCATCACAAGTGTGATGTGTGATGTGTGATTTGATACTTTCTTCTCTGATTACTCAGGCATGGCAGAGGAAGGCAAAAGAGAATTAGAAAGCCTGTTGGTGGGAGGGAGCAGAATTCCAAGCTTCATTTCGCTGTCAGCAACCAGAACCTTTCCAAAGATTTCAGAATTGGTCATAGACGGAAGAGCAGAGATGTTTGATGGCCTGATAGATATGTTTAGATTCTGTCCAGTATTGCTGCTGCGTGATATATGCCTTGCATTAGCAGAAAGCCCCAACATCTTTGACCAGCTTTTGTTTAGCCTCAGTTTCAGCCTCCATCTAACTGTGTCAACTATTTCCCATGTCTCTTGAAGCATCGTTTTGCCCAGAGGAGGTGTTGCAACAGGATATTACTTTTGTTTTCTAGATGTCCTGGGAAAGCATTTTTCTGTTGATGCACGTGCATACATACTTATTAGTTTGCATCAGATGATGCAACGCCTAGACTTTTTTACTTACATCAGTTGTTGGAATGCAAAGATGGAAAGATGAAGCTTGCTTTGTGATGTCACCACGCCTACTGTATATCATTAAATTGATGGCATCTCACTTTGCTGCAGATGTCTGTGTGCCTAGTCAGCTCTTCAAGTCTGGACAGAGCTCACACACTCAACTGATCATTGGATCTGCTTGTCTCTAACATGGATTCCCATTCTAGTTAATTTGGGAGGAAATCAATAAAGTCTTCCTGGTCTCTAATATATCCCTGTAATTTTTAGTAGCAGCTTAAGTAGTTTTTTCCCTGTTTGTCCTCTTTCTGTTTTGTTTTTTTATTGAAGGGTCCTTGGTGCTTTGAGCTTGCTTGTTTTCTTGCAGATGTTTCATTACCCTAAGTAGGTAACATCAATGATGTTACCTAGTTAGTGTAATGAAATTTTGCACACACACAAAAAAAGCAAGCTTAGAGAGCACAAAGGATCCCCCCATTTCAACCCTGAGCTACAAATATTCTCCTTTACTGTTTTTTTTTCTTTATGAAGCTGCAGTACAGCTATAATTCTGATAAATGGTCTTTTATTGCCCTAGATGGTTTGACCTGGTGCAAGAGTCCTTCATATCTTCACAGAACAGTGCAATATAAAAGGAGAAACTTGATTCCCATCCCACCTCCCATTCCAGGAATGTCTGCAGCTTCTTTCAGTGATTTAGGGAGATGGTCCCAGGGCAATTCTTTCAGTAGCCCAAAGCACTTGTCTCTCATGCTGATACCTGGAATGCATGTTTGGCTTAAGAAACTGCTATCCAAATTTCAGGCTTCAACAATGATACTTCTAAGGTGCTCCATTCAGACAGCAATTACAGCATTCCCCCAATCGTTGGATCCTCTGATAATTTATTTCTACCATTCCTGTCAGGAAAACAAGCATCAATCTCTTTCCTTTTTGTTGGATGAATCTGTGAAGAGAATGCAGAAGCTGCTTGCTCACGATGGGAATTTTACCAGGTCCTGGGGTGGGGGGAAATTCACAATTTTTCTTGTCACTTAAGCCTGAAAGTTTACAAATATTTGTCAGTTTCACCCCAGCCTTTGCTGCCAGTTCATAGAAATGTCTTTGGAACCCTTGTAAGGCGAACTACCACAAGCCAAGCTGTTATTGGATTCTATTCGAAGGCAAGCTCGTGCTTGGGAGGAAAGAGTGGGATTTGTTCAGTCTCTTTTTGATTGTGAAGAGGGGGTTGAGAGTTCACTTGCTTTCTTCCTGCACAGTACTGGCCTGCACAAACATATTCTCATCTCACACCCTCAAGCGTATACACACACACACACACACAAACACACACACACACACACACACGGAACTAGGACTATGTGAGGAAAATAACATGACACCACTTTATTAGGGCCAGCTACACTATTACTAAGAAGTGAGTAAGCCTACAAGCTTGTCAAGCTGGATGTTAAACAAAGGAGGAAGTGGGGAGGATATGGAAAGAGAGAAATGGACATTGCTAGAAATGACGGAAAACCCCAAGTCTGAAATTAAAAATAACTGTACAATGAAATGGAAGACTTCTGACAGACCTGCTTAGGATGATCATTTTGGTATCCAAAATCCTTAAGTTGTGAGTTGTTCTGCTAAAAACTTAAACCTCCGCCTCTAAATACAACTGTTGAGTGCTAAAAGCTTTACTCCCCTCATTTGTTCTTTCCATTCCAGTTGTTCCCTTTCCACCCTAATCCCACTTTATTTATGTATTTATTTGACTTATATAGCCACCCATCTCACATATGTAACTCTAAGCGGCTTACAATACAATAGATAAAACAGATGAAATACACAATATAAAAATGAATATTCATCAGCCAAGTATTACAAAAACAGCCATCGCCAAAGCCACTAATTGGACTCCATTATACATCTGGGGGTTGAGGCACAAAACCAAGTTTTGAGAGCCTTACAGCACGATTGGGGACAACCTAATCTCATGAAATAATGTTCCATAGGGCAGGTGCCGTGGCAGAAAGACTCTTCTTCTGGGCCTCATCAGGTGACACTCCTTAGCCAATGGGACCCAAGCATGCTGTTCCTGCCAGACTATAGATAGAATGGGTAGAAATAACTGAGGAGAGTATCTATGGAGATTCTCTGTCATCCAGGTCATGGTTGCCCCAAAGGTACTTTTTCAAGAGGCAAATGGGCTTTCTTGTTTTTCTTTGAAGATGTTTCGCTTCTCATCCAAGAAGCTTTTTCAGCTTCTCCAGAGAATCAAAATGTCTTCAAAGAAAAACCAGAAGGCCCAGTTGCTTCTTGAAAAAAGCACCTTTGGGACAACTGAGGAGAAATTTTAATAGAAGAAATTGCAACAAAAAAACAAACAAAGAATGCTGTTCTGCTCATCAAACTTGTCCAATTTAGGAAAGCATGTAGGTGTATTCAGGTTCTAGTTGTGCCCAGACCCTTGATTGTTCAGTCAAGGAATCTTATGGGTCCCATGTGAGGGTAGTGTGGAGGACACCTTGCCCACAGGGGCTACCTACCATGGTAGGACTCATCTTAGCCCTACATCTGAGACAGGTTTGGTTTTGTAAAATAATCTGCCCCCATTCTGTTTATGTATTTGCTCCTCTCTTCCCATGCCCATCACTTTGGAGTTGGGTCTATGACAATTCACTATGGCCAACTCGCCATGGCCAAGTTGCCATAGCCAGCTTGCTGTGGCCAACTCACTGGCCAACTCATCACAGCCAACTCAGCACAAGACAACTTGCTGCAAGACAAGAGTTGCACTAATATCAAAGAAATAGTGGAATAGAATCATTAAAGAAATGATGCAAAAGAAAGGACAGAATGAAATGTGAATGGCAAAAATTAAAATAACTTTTTATTTATTTTAAATTATTAAATAGAATTGTTAAATTGTCTCACAGTGAGTTGTCCCACGGCAAGTTGGCCGCGGTGAGTTGTCCTGCCGCGAGTTGGCAGTGGTGAGTTGGCCGCAGCAAGTTGGCTGTGGGAAGTTGTTCCATTCTGTTCCATTCAGTGTCTGGCTTCTTGCTTCAGTTCCACCTCATCATTTGCATCTGTACATAGATAGGCAAATCTAGCAATGGTATGCAGGACGGAAGCAGCAGGTGCAGAAGGAAGGCAGCTGGTAGAGCAGCCAGAAATGGGAGCTGGCAGAGGAGAAAGGTAGATAACTGAGGCTACATGCCCAGAAGCTCTACCTCCATACTCTTGAGGGAACAGAACTGAACTCTTGTACAGGGTTCTAACAGGGGCAAGTAGCATGATAAATGTATTGATTCTACTTCCAAGGCAGCACTTTTCAGTGACTATGGCAATAAATAACCACATTTCCAAGACATGAAATATATCTCTTCTTCTTTAAAGAACATTTTGTGGGTACCAGACAAAACCATGCAAATATCAGTGGCTTTTAAAAACTGTCTCCTAGCTATATTGATTGTAGGACTGTAACTTTGTCGCTTGTATCCTTACGATTTATATTGACTGTTTCTGAGTATGATTTGATTGTTGATTGTACCCTATGACTATCATTAAGTGTTGTATGTAATGATTCTTGATTCTTAACGAATGTAACTTTTCTTTATGTATACTGAGAGTATTTACACCAAGACAAATTCCTTGTGTGTCCAATCACACTTGGCCAATAAAAGTATCTATTCTATTCTATTCTATTCTATTCTATTCTATTCTATTCTATTCTATTCTATTCTATTCTATTCTATTCTATTCATATAGTTTCCAGGTTAATAAAGTGGACTACCCCAACCTGATGCCCTCAAGATGAATAAACATCAGCGTCCAGAGTTTATAATTAGGAAATGAGAATTAAAGCCCAATATTTCTTAAGAATCCCAAATTGAGGAACAAAAAGGCTAGTTCTGGGATGGTGAACCTATGGCACATGTTCCGGAAGTGGTACTCAGAGCCACTTCAGCTGGCACGCGAGAGGTTGCCCAGAAGAGCACCACTGCGCATGTACGTGCGCACCGCCGCCCAACAGCTGATTGTCAGGTATCTGGCATGCATGCGCAGGGATGGGGGTGTGCGGGAGATGCACGTGCATGCACTGAGACGTGTGGCATGGGGGGATCATGCGTGCATGGGCAGAGGCATGTGACACATGTGGGGGTCATGCGCGCATGCACAGGGTGGGTGGGTGGGGCATGTGCATTGCCTTCTGGGTGCTGGCATGTGAGCGCGCGCGAGAGAGAGAGCATACCCGCAATTATTGGCATGAGAGCCTAAAAAGGTTAGCCACCACTGGGCTAGTTTTATACTGAATTAGAAAGCTGATATCCACTATTGCAACCTCTGATATGGGAGAGTTCCTCTCCATTTCATATTTTTCTTCCCCAGAAGGAAGTTAGTCTAATGTAGTGTGATTCAGAGCAAGAGTGATCAGTTAAAGCAAGCAGCAATTCATCAGAGGAATGCCAAAAGTATGAGTGAATCGATCACAGAACGGTTCGATCCTTGATCTTATACACAAAGAGCCAAATGATACTGTCAATATGAATCCTATGGATTGCAGAGAGGACTTTTTTAAAAAATCTGAACGCCACAAGAAAAAGAAAACTAGCTCTGATTTCCCCCCCTCCCTTTTAAATCATCCTTTCATCCTTTATCATTGTGCAACCCGCTCAGACTGGCTTTGCACCTATCAGTCCCCTGGCAACCATTTGTCTTAAGGGCTCAGTCAGTTATTTTTCTGGTTCTGAGCCAGTTTATTGGAAATCAAAGCAAAGCTGGAGTTTTTATTTCACAGCATTGGGCTTGTTCCTGTTGGATTTATTCTTGCATCATCGTGCCTCCCAAGTTGTGGGCACAAGCAAATCCTTGCTCAGCTTTCATTATAACATAAGGCATTTCAGGCCATCTGATCTTAATCCTTTCAATCAGTAGTTAGTTGGTTTCGCAATGTAGTTCAAGGAAGAAGAAAAAAAGACAGGCTGCCTTGATTTTCTCTACTTACACAAACAGCATCTATCCAGCTCTTACCTCATTCTGCTGCCCAGCTTCTGGACTCATGTAGCCATTACAGTTCCTCCCACACCCATCCCAAGGCTCTATGTTGTAATCTACAACCATGGTCGAAACTGCTGTAAAAAGCACCTGGCTCCAAAACATCCCCATTCCTCCAGCATCCCAGCTAGCAGAGGTTTTCCAACTTAAACCTGTAGGAAGCTTTAGAACCAGGAGACAGAATTTTCCTTCCTTCCTTCCTTCCTTCCTTCCTTCCTTCCTTCCTTCCTTCCTTCCTTCCTTCCTTCCTTCCTTCCTTCCTCCCTCCCTCCCTCCCTCCCTCCCTCCCTCTCTTTCTTCCTAACAATACAAACAATAGGAAAAGAGCAAACCAATACAATACATAAAAAAAGAAGGAGAGAACAAACCTACATAAAAATCATAAAACAAATTATGACTAAAGATAGGTTTCAAATTTTCTTGTGAGTGATTGGGAAAAGGAAACAGAGTAAAAGTTGTGCCGTGTGGAAGTGGCCTTATTCCCCTTACAGAAGAACTCAGTGCACCTCAAAATATTACGATGGGAGGACCATAAATGGATTCCTATTAGTGAGCAGTCAAATAACAAAAAAATAAACCTGGTTCTAAATATTGGGTGATTAAGTATAGCTGGATATTAATAGAGGCTTCCTGATTTTTCTGTTACTCAGCTCTTCCATCAAATATGGAACTTGTTATGCTAATGAACTTACTCACAGGCACAGGACTCCCCAACAGCTGCAGAATGGTGAGCTCATTGCTAGAAACAAATGGCTTTGCATAAACATTAGACACTTTCAGAGGCAGCCTTTTAAGAATTGAATTGTAGATTCAGATATCTAATTTTGCACTCCTAGGAAAAGACACCGATGCTTGAAGTGTTGCTGGGTACTTGCTGCTGCAACAGAATATATCTTTTACTAAAAAGATCATGGGGTGGAAAGGAACTTCCATGACTGATCTATTGATATCTTCAAAGATACAGTTGAAAACCCTGCAAAATCTAGATCTGAAGTGTATCTCCATTCAGTGACTCCAAAAACTAAAAGGGACACTGAATGGACTCTGCAATAGCAATAGCTCAAATAGTTTATCAAAGTGGTATACCCTCCCAGCTAGATTGGTGCAGTCCCTATACATATAGAGGTGTTAAGCCAGAAGTAGTTAATGTTAAGCCAGAAGTAGCCATGTTAAGCCAGAAGTAGTTAATGCTATTCCACTCTGACCAATCAGCCATCAATAGACACATAGACATTAACAACATCTATAGACTATGCAAAAGGGACAATCAACCAGCCTAAAAGAGAACAAAAAGATTCCAGCACCCCTCCACCAACAATGAGCACTCAGATCAGCATAGATTAACTACAAGGTTAACTTCAGACCAACAATCAAGTAAGCAGTACTCCAACGAAGAAACTGCCAAAGAGCCATCAGCCCAACCACTGTCCCCACACAGACAGGCAAGACACCAGACTATAAACTGACAATATAAACTTACTAGCAGTGATAAGGTTACCTAGTTAGGATAATGAAACATCTGCAAGAAAACAAGCAAACTCAGAGAACAGGAACCTTCATTCCAGAAGATACCCGGAATTCATTCTCTTGGGCTTCTGGATGAATTTAAGATTTCTCCTATAGTAACACTAGGTATATTTTTAGTTCTAGGAGTCATATTTTATCTACATGGCTCCAACGCCTTAAACTTTTAAACAATGCTATCTCCTTGCATTTCTCCCTGCAGTGTACAGAAGAGAGGTGAAAGAAAGGTGAACAGAAGATGTGTTATGCGTTCAGTACAGTAGTTGCTCAGTTAGATAGATTTATTCCGCTTCCTTCAAAATGCAGTTTGCTGGCACTAGCTTAGAGTGAGGCACAAATAATGTCCTGGAGGAAAGGTGGGGAGGCCACAACTGAAAAACACCCTCAGGCTGATATGCCAGCAAGTCGAAACTGGATGAGCTACTGGCTTATTCTACTCCTTCCCAACTTCTGGGAATGCCTTTCATTTCAGCTCCACCTCTTCATTCTTCCTCTTGCTTTTCATTTCAGGGAGTTTTTGAAGATCAACACAGTCTGCATGCACTATGCAGGGCATATAGATGTCCAAATATCTGGTCAAGAAGTACTGTACCTACATTTTGACCACTTAATGAACCTCTGCTTCTGACGATACTCCCCTCAAAAGGCTTGTGGCAGAGAGAACTTGCAGCTGCCCAAAATCTTATGAATGGCAGTCCTTGGAAGTTTAGGTTGGGGGATCGTAACAGACTAAAAAAAAAAAAAAAAGGTATGGTCATGTTTGTAACCAAGCTTTTTATTATAAACTTTCTACAAAAGTGTTAACCTAAACTTGAGGTTCCAGATTTGTTTGTTCTTAGACAAGTTTTCATGCATTTATAATTTCCAGGGCTCAGGTCTATTTTGTTATCCTTAATTGTACTTAACTTTTGAAATAATATATTTATTAAATATTATACTATTCTAATAAAACTAATACAAAGTGTAAACAATAAAATTAAAAAGTGCAAACAAAAAACTTTCCCACTCATTCCAGCAAGTATAAAGAACCAACATCTTATTACCAAACACATTAAATAATGTATTCATTCCATATCTCATCTTTCTCCACCAACACATCTTTAAAACATCATCACCACCACCATCATCACCCTCTTAGCTATTATTTATCCACTGCAGGTTGAAAGCTCTTCTGCATGTTTCCAATCAATACGGTCTTGAGCTTTCTTTTGCCAATTGGGTCCATAATACTTGCTGATGTTGCCAATCCGTTTGTTTTAGGTCTCTTTCGTGGACACTTTTTATTAAGTAGGATCCATTGTATGACTACCTTGGTCTACCTGCTATCAGTTCTTTTTGCTATGTGACTTGCCATTTCCATTTCAATTCTTTTATTTTCTTGATGATATTGTATACTTTCATTCATTCTCTAATCCATGTTCAGGTCTTTCTATCTTGTCTTGTAATGCCGAGCATGTATGTTTCCATGGCTCTTTGTGCCACTCGTAGGTTTTTGTATCGATTGTGAGGTTAGTGTCCATGTTTCACTGGCATATGTTAGAACAGGTAGCACACACTAATCAAAAACTTCTCTTCAGGCATACGGGGAGGGTTGTTCTTGAAAATTATGCTCAACTTGCTAGATGCCTGCCAACCACATTTAGTGTGCTGTTCAGTTTCCTTTATTGTATCACCTTCCATTGAGATCCACTGGCCAAGGTATATGTAGTGGTCTACTATGCCTAGTTCTTCTCCAGATATGCAAAAGTTCATTAAGGGTTACTAGAAATAATATATCTATCATAAATTTGATCTAATAAACCCACGTTTTTATAACATCATGTAGTCTATTAATAACAGCAGAGATCTTTATTATTAACTTCAGATAAGAGAGGAGAGAGAGCTTTTATTTCCATTTTTTTTACATACTGACCCACATTAAAAATGAAATTCTGTTGCCTACTCTCAAGAAGAAAGTGTATATCTACCCAAACACATACATAACACACATATACACATGCTATATACATACATAAATATATACCAGCACCATACATATATTTACATATAACCACTGTCCATTCTGAATACATAGCGGAAAGAGGAAATTTGAGAGTTCACAAGGTTGATGCTATATGGAACAAAATTAGATGTTCTGCTTCAGATACCATGAAGCTTCCTCCCAGAAGGTATGAAGGAAAACAGATCATGAAGAGGATGTGTAGCATCCCAGACAATCCTGTGGACTCTGCTCAAGCATCACTTATATGCTATGTCCTGTGTCTCTGCCCCCACCTTCCTGTCTGACGCAATGATGCTTCCAAACCAGACAGTAATGCATATAGCTTCTATAGTAAGTGGTAAGGACAGGGGAAGGAAGATGAACTTTTCTCATGAGATGCAGAAAAAATGCAGGTCACTGTTGAGTGACCAAGCTAGCCTATTTGTTAGCTGCACACCCAGAAACTTGATGCTGCTAACCACCTCCACAGGTGAACCATGAATATGAAGAGGAGTATGGCTGTGCCTGCACCATTTTGTGAGTCCATTCTTCACAAATGCATGCACTGTTAAAAGATTTCCCTCCATTCTGCATTATCAGATTGAGTTTAAATATTCTTCCCCTTAAATGTAATCTTCTTTCTTTCTGATGCCCTCAAGTGTCCAACCTCCAAAGTCCCATCTTATTTTGTTTTCTGTTCAAATGCAAAAAACAAACAAACCATGAAGAGTTTCTCACAGAAAGAGTTCTTATATTTAATTTCAGGATGTTATTAAAACAATATGGATCCTTAACCCATTTATAACTTTTTAAAATGTTTTGATTGTTAATTCCCTCCCCCTCCCAAAACCCTGAAACTTTATTTAAAACTTCTTTTGTAAGGGCTTGAAGGAAACTCACAGAGTGAGTACCATTAAACTTGCCATTCCAGAAGTCCTCAATATTTAAAAAGCAATAAAATATTAATTCCAAAGAAATGAGGATTGGCTGACCTTTTATCCTTAGATAAAAGAACAATTACATCTATAAACTTTGAAATAATCTTGACTTTTAGCCATTCAACTCATAAGCAGATTGTAAAACTCTTGGTTCTTGCCATGAACTCACAAGGAAATATATGTGGGCAATCTTAGAATCTATCCTTTCTCTGGAAGATTTCACTGGTCTGAATTCCACATTCAACCAGTGATTTCAGCAGTAATATCATCCCCACTTCTTCAGGGACATCTTCAGTTTGTCATGTCCTCATCAGAAGTTTTTTTTTCTCTTCACTTCTTAATGATAGTTTATTTTCTATAGTTCTTTAATTTTTATGTCAAAGCTTGATCTTATCCATTACATTGTCTTATCCTGAAGCTTCTATTTTTAGCAATAGTCTTACTTTACTGCTTATCCAGCTATTGTTTTATTCTATTTATTTCCTGCCCACTAAAGCCCCAGGTCCAGTGGTGGGATTTATTTATTTTTTTTAACTACCAGTTCTGTGGGTGTGGCTTGGTGGGCATGGTATGGCTTGCTGGGTGTGGCAGGGGAAGGTTACTGCAGAATCCCCATTCCCTCCCCATCCCACTAACCTGCTTTCCAGCTCTGTTCTCCTGTGCAGGGCAACAAAAGAAGAGCCAGCCCATCAGCTGGGACTCAGGAGGCAGAGAATAGATAGGGGTAAGGTCAGTCAGGAGTGGTATTTGTCGGTTCTCTGAACTACTCAAAATTTCTGCTACCGCTTCTCCAGAACTGGTCAGAACCTGCTGAACACCACCTCTGCCCAGGTCCCTTGTATGTGCAGCCCACTGCAGGAGTCTATTACTGGGTGATGCTTTGGGAAAATTGTGACAATCCTGCTTCCACTCTGTCTTGCATTGCTACTCTCAGCCTTCGGGTTATCCCTTCAAGGTAGTTCAGACAAGAAGCCCCAACTATACATTCTAATACTATTTTTTTATTGTAATGTTACGGTAAGAAAATCTTCCAAGTCTGAAAGTATTTCTTCCCTTTCCAGAAAACTAGGGTAGGTCCCTTTTGGAATTGACAGCTTCCCAAGAAGACCAGACAGGAAACATAACAAGATGGGCTAATTCTACTGTAAGGCTACATTAACATAATTATGCAACCCTAAAAATACTAATCTCATGCTGTCTCTTTTTACCATGTCATAAGTTAGGGTAGAACCTTTCTAAGTTTCTTTCTCTTCCTGTTATTCAGATGTGTGGCTTCTCCCCCCAATTTTATCTGATCCTTCCCTGGGCAGCATCTCCTCCCCTTTTCTCCCAAGGTCCTATTCACATGCCATTACAGAAATGTTTCCTAAGTTTCCTCTGTTTTGAAGGGCTAAGCTAACTTCTGCATAACATTTGTCTAATCTGTGGCTCTTTCTCCAGCCTCATAAGGTCATTCCCAGATATCATTACACTGTCAGAACTCTTAGGCCTTTTGAGCATTGCCAACATATAGTATTGCACCAAAGCCTTCCTAGACTGGGTGGTCTTCAAAGTAACTTCTAGTAATGTAGGCTTACTTTCCTGCCTGCCATTTGGCTTTTACCAATTTGCCAGCAATCCAGGCCTTTCTAGATTCTTGACTCCCTTTTCTGAATGGCAACACTCTGGGCCACAATTCCAGAGAGTTAGTATTTTGAGCCATTCAGAAAATTTGGTCCAAAATCTTCTGAGGTATTGTGCATCTGCAGATATTCCTCACACATACACACTGCCTGAGCACCATATTCTTTCACTGCATCCTTCTTCTGCTCCATATACCCACTGCTTGCAACCCTCCCGGTGCTACTTCAGACTGTACTGCAGCCAACACCCCAGTGGTGGGATTCAATTTTTTTTACTACTGGTTCTGTGGGCATGGCTTGGTGGGTGTGGCAGGGGAAGGATACTGTAAAATCTCCAATCCCTCCCCACTCCTGGGGGAAAGTTACTGCAAAATCCCATTCCTCCCCACCACCCCACTAACCTGCTTTGCAGCTCTGTTCTCCTGTGCAGGGCAACAAAAGAAGACCCAGACAATCAGCTGGAACTTGGGAGGCAGGGAATAGATGGGGGTGGGGGACGTCAGAGGTGGTATTTGCTGGTTCTCTGAACTACTCAAAATTTCTGCTATTGGTTCTTCAGAACTGGTCAGAACCTGCTGAATACCACCTCTGCAACCCCTTTTTAACCTACCACCCTTTTAAAAAATGAATAATTGTAATCCTGAAGGGTGGAATCCTCAAAAATGAAATGGAGAAGGACGCACATGGCTATTTCTACTGCTTCTTCCTTTCACATATCCTCCACCATTGGCCATACTGCCTAGGGCTTTTGAAATGTGATGCTTATACACATCTGGGTCTGTTTCGAGCCTCTTCACTCTAGATTCAGTAGCAACATCTGCATGAAGGAGCTAAGCATATAGATATTTAGATAACAGTGAAATATTTAATCCAGCAAATAGATTCCCTGTTCTTACCAACAAGATGCAGGACTCAGTTTGATTCTTGATGACTGAATTTTATAGCAGTGAAATGTCATGGGAGCTGAGCAAACATGCTGTTTTCAGTCAAAATGATACTATTTCAAACATTAGATATAAATACACAATCAGGCAATCGTTCTTATTCTCCACCAATCCTAATAACCAAAGAAGTGATACCAGTAGAAACAACAAATAGATTTGGGTTATAAAATCCGTGCATCTTTTCTTCTACATCCCACTCTGAGTCACAAGTTACCTATCTAGTTGCCTTTTCTAGAGGAAGCAAAAAAAAAAAAAACAAAACAGATTCCATTCACCTTGTTATAATTAACTTTCAAGGTCCTTGTTGTTACAATACACTTCTCCTTTCACACAGTTCAAACAAGAGGTCAGTTTGCTTACAATGTAAACAAGCGGAAGAATCATGCTCTTCAACAGCCCTGTGAGCCTTATTCATAAGACTTCGTTTACACCCTACTTTGTACACAGACTAGGAGCCACAACCTTTCATGTGAATATGGGAAAGCTACAGAAATCACTTCAAAGGCAAGCTGCCTTTTAAGAGTTTTTTTTTCCTTCTTAGAATAGAAATTAGGGCTATGCGCATTTTGAAAATGATTTGGAAGAATGGCTTTGCATCTCCAGTAAGCCCAGTTTCTTTCTAGTGTTCATTATAACAGACCTGCCTGTTTTTCAAACTTCTGTCCTTTCTCCTGAAAAGAAGATGTTGCTATTTTAATGAATCAAATCGTAATAGCAGCAAGTCTGCTGCTGTAATGCAATTTGCAAAGCACGGAGGGCTGTTTCCCCCCACCTCCCCAGGTTTCTTTGTAAGCTGATAAAAACCATTCAACAAATAGCAGGAAAATGCTGTGCTTACGAATTATCCAAAACATTTTATTTATTTATTTATTATTTTTATTTATTTATTTTTGTCAATTGCTTACAAGATAATAGGTATACCGTATATGCCGGTGTATAAGACGACCCGGCGTATAAGACGACCCCCAACATTTCCACTCAAAATATAGTTTGTTATAACTCGCCCCCTCTTCTGCACGCCTTCCACTTTTGCACTTTTTTTTTTTTTTTGAGGCACTTTTGTCTACCGTGGAAGCGAATCCCGTGAAGCTGAAAGGAGCAGCCAGCCTTCTCCCAGCTCCCAAGGAAGCGAGGCTCGCACCGCCCGGGCTCCACTGAGGTATCCGGCTGGGGCTGTCAGGAGTTGTTACCTCTGGCGCGGCTCCGTGTGGCTCCAGTCCCGCGTTGCCTCGGGAAGGGAAAGGCAAAAGGAAGAGCCGCGGCTTTTGCCTTTTCCTTCCCGAGGCAACGCGGGACTGGAGCCGCGCGGAGCCGCGCCAGCGGTAACAACTCCTGACAGCCCCAGCCGGATACCTCAGCGGAGCTCGGGCGGTGCGAGCCTCGTTTCCTTGGGAGCTGGGAGAAGGCTGGCTGCTCCTTTCGGCTTCACGGGATTCGCTTCCACGGTGCGCAAAAGTGCCTCAGCCGCGGGCA
Organism: Notechis scutatus; assembly: GCF_049901735.1. Lineage (NCBI taxonomy): Eukaryota > Metazoa > Chordata > Lepidosauria > Squamata > Elapidae > Notechis > Notechis scutatus. The sequence continues at coordinate 91,666,555 of NC_142010.1, read as the reverse complement.
GCCACAGTGCTTCCCAATTACTATTTGCCGGCGTATAAGATGACCCGGCATATAAGACGACCCCCCCAATTGGAGGCATCTTTTTCAGGGCAAAAAAGTCGTCTTATACGCCGGCAAATACGGTAAGTAAAAGCATAGTTATGAATACATGGATACATATAATACACACACACACACACACACACACACACACACACACACACACACACACACAATATATATATATATATATATATATATATATATATATATATATATGAAACAATAGGACAGGGACGGTAGGCACGTTGGTGCGCTTATGCACGCCCCTACAGATCTCTTAGGAAAGGGGTGAGGTCAATAGTAGACAGTCTAAGGTTAAAGTTTTTGGGGTTTGGGGAAGAAATCACAGAACCAGGTAGAGTATTCCCGACATTGACATCTCTTCAGAATTATTTTTGAAATGGCCAAGCCCTAGTAGATCTTTCCAGAGAATGAGAATCATGTGGCTATTTGTGCATGTGATTTTGTGTCCACCGTTGCAATAGTGCTAACCAAAATCCAGAATCAGAATAATACTTTAACCATAGCCTAGGACAGTGATCGTGAACCTTTTTGTTATGGTGTGCTGAAAGCACTTGTACTCGCGATACACCTACAATGCAAGGCGCCCTGCCCCCCTGCGCATGCACATGCAACACCTTCCACCCTGTCCCCTTACCTGCACTGCGCATGCGCTTGCCTCCCATGCGCACACTGATTTTCAGCTTGTTTGAGGCCATTTTCAAGGGAAAAGCCTCGGGAGGCTGAAAACAGGCCCGTTTCAGCACTTCCGGTATTTCCAGAAGGCCTATTTTTTGGCCTCTCAAGACTGCAGAGGCTTCCCTTGAGTCTCTGGGAGAGCAAAAACAGCCTCCCCCGAGCTCCAGAGGCCGTCAAGAGACTGAAAATGGGCACTTCTGGTATTTCTGAAAAGCCCATTTTTCGGCCTCCCGAGGCTGCAGAGGCTTTCCTTGAGCCTCAGGAGGGCGAAAACAGCCTCAAACGGGCCAAAAATCAGCTGGGAGGTATGCACATGCAGAGTGCAAATAAGTTTGGCTGGGGCTCATGTGCCCACAAAAATGGCTCTGTGTGCCACCTGTGGCATGCTTGCCATTGGTTTGCCATGACCGGCCTAGGAAGATCTAAGTTCAAATCCCAACTTGATCATTAAATGGTTATGGACTACTCACTACAGGTAGTCCTCGGCTTACAACAGTTTTGTTTAGTGACTGTTCAAAGTTACAACGGCACTGAAAAAAAGTAACAGGACCATTTTTCACAGTTATAACTTTTGCAGCATCCCCATGATCATGTGATCAATGTTCAGACACTTGGCAACTGATTCATATTTATGACCGTTGCAGTGTCCTGGGGCGGTCATGTGATCCCCTTTTGTGACCTTCTGACAAGCAAAATCAACGGGGAAGCTAGATTCACTTAACATCCATGTTACTAGTTAATAAAACTGCAGTGATTCACTTAACAAGAGAGGTCATAAAATGGGCAAAGCTCACTTAACAAATGTCTCACTTAGCATCAGTAATTTGGGGGTCGGTTTTGTGCTCATAAATCAAGGACCATTTATATTCTCAGCTAAATCTACCCCAGAGGGTTGGATTTTTTTTCCCCCATCAAAGATCAAATAGTAGAAAACAATTTATCCCATCCTTAGAAGCAAAGTAAGGAAGAAAATTAGAATAGATAGAACTGTTGCTCTATTTCACAGTCTCTCACATTTGGGGGTTGGGGGGGGGCAGGGATACTAATAAACAATTTAACTTAACGAAGGGTTGTGGCTGCTGGAGACAGTGGCTTTCTTGGCATTGATCCACTTATTAATGCTGGCTTACTAAATTGAATGCTGCAGCCAAGATGGGAATCTCCTAGCCAAAATCCAGACTCTCCCACCACAGCTTCACCATCACCATCACCACCACAAAGAATCATCTAGAAAATGCCTAATGGGGTAATCCCGCCAGCATTTTACTCAGCATGGCCTTCCTTGAACTCAATGGTGGTGGTTTGCTTTCCATGTCATTCTTATCATCCATAATATCATATCTGGGTACTTTATAGTCAGATGTTTTCGGGAGCCATATGCCCGGTCACAGGCACTTATTTATGATAGGTATTTTTTTTAAGATGATACAGATTTAAAAAAAAATGTGCTACTTGGTTCCTGTAATAATGATGATAGTGCCATAAGTTCATTGTAACTTGAAATGTAACACCACAAAGATTCAGTATATTTGGGGGTCAGGAGTTGGGAATATATATCAGCGGTGATATTCAGCAGGTTCTGACCAGTTCTGGAGAACCAGTAGTTTGGAGAACCGGCAAACACCACCTCTGACTGGAGATTTTACAGTATCCTTCCCCTGCCACACCCACCAAACCACACCCACAGAACCGGTAATAAAAAAAAATTGAATCCCACCACTGAGATACACACACACACACACACACACACACACACAAAAGTGTGTGTGTGTGTGTGTGTGTGTGTGAAGGTATGAACATTGCTCTAATGTATGAAAAAAAAAAGAATACATATAGAGTGATACCAAAAGAAAGGGCAAAGGTAATGTTAGTTGCTCTACACCAGCGGTCCCCAAACTTTCTAGCACCAGGGACCATTTTCAGAAGAAAAAAATGTCTTCCAAGGACTGGAGAGGGATGGTTTTGCATGCAACCTAGATCCTGTACAATGAAACTTTGCTCAATCACCTGCTGCTTGGATGGCCCAATTCCGAAACACACCTGTAGCCCGGATTTGGGGACTCCTGCTCTACCTCATAAAACTGTTAAGACAGTTGGTGCTTTATAAATTTAAAACATGAAAGCAACATCTTAAATATAACAAGAAACAGAAAGAAGGGTTGGGATCGCGGAATAACCAATAAAAGAAAGCACTCTGGGTACAGAGTCTTTGAAATACCAGTAGGGTTGAGGCTGTTGAGACCTCCTAAAAAAGAAAATAATTGATCAACTACCAAAGTATGTTACTACAGAAAGACAAGGACATTTCTAAACCACTACAAGGCCTGACTCATTTCTGTATTACAAATTGTGGAAATCCCACTTCTTATTCACATATTATCAAGTTCCCAATTTGCAAGTTTTGCTTTAAGGTATTGTTTTTTCCTCCCCAGGAAACTCTTCAACTTCAAGTGACTTCCTAGAGCCCTTTGTTGCCAAATGTCAGTCTAGATGCCCAAAGTATGTTATTTTTTTTTCTCTATTCATCCGCCTCTTCAATAAATGAGAAAAGTAATGAATAATGTGGCTTCAAGGAACAAAGTTTCCCAGGAAAAGAGACAGAAACATGCAGATGTTTCAATGCCTGAAGGTGCAGAAAACAATTTAGTGAGCGTCAATAATCCTTGAAACTGGTTCTGCAAGCCCAGATGTAACCAATGCAAATCAGGAAGGGGAAATAGCCAAGAATTGCAGCAATGCTAAAGGAAAGTTACAGATACATATCACTTTTGTTGTTTTTCAACTCTGGTTTGTTTGGTTTGTATTAAACTAGTGACCTAGACACAGAATAAGATGGAAACTCAGTCATACATGCAAATCTCTGAGACTCACAAAATAAGACGAAAGACATCCTGAATCAAACTTGGTTCTTGGTAACTATCCTTGTCATTCTTTGGGCAACAATTTGGTAATTTAACCCTGTCTCTTTTCAGGATTTTTTTAAAACTTCCTGATGTAACCTACAGCTCTTGGTTTTCCTAGTGATCACCTAGGACCGTAATGGTGAACCTATGGCACACGAGCCCCAGGCAAACTTACCTCATTGCGCATACGTGCGCCTCCCAGCTGATTTTCGGGCCTTTTTTGGCCTGCCAGAGGCTTGAGGGAAGCCTCTGCAGGCTTTGCAGGCCGAAAAATAGGCCCCTTTCATCACTTCCTGTATTTCTGGAAATATCGGAAGTGATGAAACGAGCCCATTTTTCGGCCTGCAAAGCCTGCAGAGGCTTTCCTCAAGCCTCTGGCAGGCCGAAAAAGACCTCAAACAGGCTGAAAATTAGCTGGGAGGCACAGTGCAGGTAAGGGGGCACAGGGGGAGGAATCGCACAGGCATGTGCAGGGATCATGGGGAGGGTGAGTACATTGCCTTCTGGATGCTGGCACGTGAGCGCGCGTGCATAAGCGCACACACAATTTTTGGCACAGGAGCCACAAAAGGTTAGCCACCACTGACCTAGGAATTATCTGAGTAATTATCAGCTCTGATCCTGCTTGATAGAGACTTAGGCAATGAGATTGGTAGTGTATACATTTGATGAATAAATAAATGGGCAACCTTTTTGTGCATTCCCATAAAACCCTACCACCAACTAGGGACCTACATTTGGTGGATCCCAAAAGATATGGATTCTTTGTTATGGCACATGAACATCTTTCTCCCTGAAATTAGATTAGCTTCATTCCTTTTGATATTTCTAAAGGCCCACAAAACCTGGTTCTGTTAGCAGGCTTGGTGCTCCCAGGAAACTGGAGACTTGCTCAGATGGCTCCATTATTAAGGAGGCTATTCTCATCTTCCCTCTGTCCGTGATTACTATCTTTGGTTTTTATTAAAATTATTACGGTATTTTTATATTTTATATCTGTTATTTTAAAATGTCTTGCTTTTTGTTTTTTTAAGCAAATTTTATTAATTTTAAAGACAAACAAACCATCATTAACCATTAAATACATAAACCTCTTTCCATTAAAAATTTTACAAGTCAAAAAACATTATTTTATACAACATAATTCTATTTTAGACTATTCTATAAAATTTCTTGTTTTGACTGTTGTGTGACCCACCCAGCATAGCTTTTGGTGAGATGATATATAAATTTGATTAATTAATATATAAAATCAGTAAATAGCACGGTGTGCATACAGGACATCTGATGTAGGGAGAGGGGTGTCTCCATGCAGAAACACTTGTATTTTGGGTGTCTGGTTGGATAGAATACAACAACGCTGTGTTCTGGATCCAAAAGTAGTAGTTCCAGGCCAAAATGTTTTAGGAAAATGCCAAGGACATCAGTGGCAGGGTGTGAGTTGTTTTTACCTCTTGAAATCATTCTAAAATGTCTTGGTGATCTTCCAGATTTAGTTTCATACAAAAACAAATTGTGTTATTTTTGTTGTTGCTTTTCCCCCTGCCTACTTACAGCCCATCTGCAACAGTTCAGCAAAATGTCCATGTGCAATGGCTTGATCCAGGTTCAAAGGTGAGCCTGTTTTCCCCTGTACACACATACACAGAGAGAGAGAGAGAGAGAGAGAGAGAGAGCTTCTGCTTAGCTTGTGAAGACCAGCCTAGTCACTTACATGCTGCCCCCTGCAGTAGATTGCAATCATACATTTGGAAGTAGCACAAAACAATGTGCAACCATATGGCATTCTTGGCACGTGAGCCTGGTCTGTGTATGTGGGCTTTGGAGCCATTATGTTCTTTTATGGTGGTGTTTTTTTTTCTTCCACAGAGATGAAGTAAGTACAAAAGAAAATGGCATGCATATTCAGGAAGCAACTTCAACAGAAGGATTTGGGGGTTTTGAGTGGGTTATAACCAGGGAATCTCTGAATAAAATACTGTTTTAGAATATCTCCTGGGCAATGTTCTAACCAAAGCAACCATGCTCTCCTTTAGGGTACTCTAATATTGGCATCCCTCTTTTCTGTTTTCTTTTCTAACATTAAATATTCCACTGCTAGCATGGAGTAATTCCTACTTTCCTTCTTGCAAATCATGGAGTTTCCCCAGCTATGCTGTGTAGTTCCTCAGGTTAGTTGGGGAGTGACCTGCTTTTGTTTCATGTCTATTTGCATTCACTGATTGAATGTTCTGTTAACAAAGAATTAAAGTTAGATCTCAATGACTAACCTAGTAGTCAAGCAAGATTAGATGATGATGATGATGATGATGATGACACTCAGACACCAGAGATGGATTTGGATACTAGCAGAAGCAGATTTTTAAATGGTTATGCAAAAGTTGATCCTGTTCCACAGGAAGGTGATGTTGGTGCTCTCAAATCCATTTGAAAACAATTGAGCCAATCAAAAGCACCTTTGATATGTGTACGCACTAGTAGTTGTTCATATTTGATCAACCTGAATGACAGATAAATCAGAATGCCAGATGCAGGTGAAATCAAAGTCACTGTGGCTATTCAAGGTCACAGTAGAATGAAGTTAATGGTGACTCTTGGGGCCTTTTGAACAACCGCAGCACAGAATGAGATGCAGCAGTTCAGTCCAATCTCCCCCCCCCCGATGGGAGGCTCCTTAATGCAAGAGAAAGGTTATTGGCATTGGCTTGTCATGCTTAGATGCTTCTAGCTATGGGCCGGCTGGCAATAAAACCATTATTTTAACAACAATTTTAACCAGTGTTAAAATAATGCTGGATGAGATGGATCCCCAGATTCAACAAGGCTTTTCTTATGCTGTAAATAATGCAAGAAAGAAGAACAATAACTGAGATCATTTCCAGGCTCTCATGTAGCCCATAATAATAGATAACAAAAGGCCAGGGCAAAGCAAGAGTCCATCATACTTCTTTGCTGCAAAGGCTCAACTTGTTTTGCTGGAGCTTTTTGTAAGCACATAACTTGTCATCATAAAGCAAAGTGTACGTCCAGAAATCCCCATTTTGTTAGGAAATGGTTTACAAAGATAATTGTTAATAGAGCCGAGTCACTGTAATGTTCTTATGGAACCATCAGTGAAAGCAATAGCGTTTATATCGATTCTTTCAAGCATTAAATGGTTTGAGTAGAATGCTGGCACTTTTCAAAAGCACATATGAAATATAAAGAAAAGCTTTTTTCGTAAATCAATGGATCAGCCTTCCCTGACAAAGATATGTTATATTCTGGTTCCATAATTCCCAGGAACCCATTGAATTGATTGCATTCCAATATATTTGAAGGACTTGTATTGAAGAAGGTGGGTCAATAGGATATACTGCCTTTACCCAAAGAACCACCATCACACACACAAACACACACACACACACAAAGTCACTCCATCATTTGAACCAGTATAACCGGACCACTTTTGGGGTAGAAATATGAGCAAGATTATCTGGGTTTCATTTCAGCTTGCTTCAGCCAGGTCCAGTTTGATGTTTTGGGGGAATCTAAGTATATGTGATTTTGGATTCTGAAAGTGGTGAGCATTTGACTGGAAGAAGAGCTGGCGCCAGACATCTTGAAAGGGGCTGTAGTATACTCTCTACCCAAAACACCTTCCCTGAGTCAGCCTCCAAAGAAAATGACGGAGAGGAAAATGCAGCCTATTTTAAAAGAATTAAATTATCTGAATGCCTTTGATACAGAAATAGCATTGGTCACTCTGCTTGGTCGCTGGCAGGACCTGAATAGGGAGAACGGGCTCATTCATGTAATATTACTGCATTATTATTATCCTTCTCATCTTTTCTACTATCTTCTCCTATCGCTATCTTATGTATACATTACTTTGTTGTTTGAGAATTTACGCACTGGAGACAACTTCTCTGTGTGTCCTGTAGAAAGTTAGCGCCCACCCCTCTCCTAGAAGAATTAAATGTTCTAGGAAATATTAAAAAGGCAGAATATTATATTTCCCTGGATGAGAAAAGGAGAAACATGTTTTTAAAGACAAAGCAGCTTCCTGCAGCTCCCTACCTCCCCCCACTTCAGCACCAGGGTGATGGGAGCAGGACATGATAGGATTAGCCTCTACCCACCTCACCACATGGCACCTGGGAAGATTGCATCATCCAGCAAAATTCAACCAAGCTTAGGACTCTAGACAAGCTGCAAAGTTACCCCTGCATGGCCCCATGGGAGTCTGACAACCAATCAGGATACATTTCTTGCCACAGGAACAGGAAGCAAGTTTAAAGCCCAACAGAGGTTATAAATCTCTCTCCCTCTCTCATCCATGTGTTTTTTTGCCCAGGACCTCAATGTGGTCCTGTCCACCATTAAAACAATCTTTCCAAGCAGTCTCCATGTTTCCAGTGTCTTTCTTTCCACTTGGAACGGAACCCAGACAGACATTTCTTCTAACAATCCCATCACACTTGGCCAATAAAGTATTCTATTCTGTGCTGTTCTACTGTTCTATTCTGGCTGCCTTTTGATATTGCTGATTGTGATATGCTTCTGGATCACTTATAAAGGTTAGGCTTTCTGGTTTAAAGTGGATCTACTCTTTCCTGCGTCAGTTGAAGCAGACAGTGGTGGCAGAGGATAAAAGAATGACTCATGGTTCCTTCCCTGTAGATTAGCTCTCCCTTCCTTTTCAGTATTTACATGAAGCCATTGGGAGAGGCTTCATCAGTCAGTTCAAGGCAAGCTATTATCAATATGTTCATAATACATACATACATACATACATACATACATACATACATACATACATATCACCCACGTCCAGAATGAAGACACATAGCAGTATCTAGTATCTAAAGGTAGGGATGGTCTGAAATTGAATCCAAGCAAAATGGTGGTGCTATTTTTCCAGAAGCAATCCAACTTACTTTCTGCTCCAGTATGACTCTGGATGAAGCATTTTCTTGAAGTAGTACACACATAATTTGGGGAATTCTCTTAAATGTTAAGGCTATTTCTCGATTCACAGTGAATCTAGCGTTTGCCCAGCTTCAGTTAGTATGCCAGTTGTGGCCCTTACAGATTCCTTGACAGTGGTTATGCATTGCTTTGTCAACTCCAAGGTAGATTCCTGCATTACAGTCTTGACTCTCTCTGAAGACTACCCAGAAGCTGCAATTGAAACTAATGCAGAACTTCACCAGTGATAGGCAAGAGTTGTCATAATTATCTAACACTGGCGTTGCAGGCTCTGTAGAGTTGCAATGGATTTTGGATTACAATTGAAGCTGTTGGTTAGTACATATGAAGTCCTGCACAACATGATGCATAGGGAAATAGAAATATGTCCAGCATATGCATCAAAAATTGGATTGTGGTGGTTATCAACACATGAAATGTAAAATTCGGAGTGAAAGGACCAAGAGACAATGTCTTTTTTTTTTTTCCTTTGGTCTCTGCTGCCGCAGTATGGACAACCAGCCTCTTCTCAAAGATCTGGGTGGCGCCCTCCCTGAGTGGTTTTTAGGAAAGCAGTAAAATGAAATGTTTTGCAGAGGTTTTGATTTATAATCTTAATTATAATTCACAGTGTAATTGGGTTTTGGTCATCAGGAAGAGTGGTTTATTAGATGATTATTTTATGTTATGTTAACTCGTTTTATGATCTATGGATGTAAAGTAAATTGCTGGGTGTCCATATGGAGTTATATATAAAAATCATAATTGAAATAAATAAAAATAAAATATGGTAAGATAGTACTCTTCAAGTAGCTGAAGGGGCATTGCACATGAGCCCAACATCTACTTCCTATCATCCCAGAGGGCAAAATACAGAACAATGGGTTTACATTACATAAAGAGAGATTCCAGCTGAATGTAGGAAAAAGGAAACCGCAAGAGGAACTCACTACTTGACTCTATTGTTACATCCTCAAACTCCCAAAACTTTAACCTTAAACCGTCTACCGTGGACCTCACTCCATTCCTAAGAAGTCTGTAAGGAGGCGTGCATAAGCGCACCAGCGTGCCTACCGTCCCTGTCCTACTGTTCCCATTTATTCATACTCATTTATTATGTATATATTTATACCCGTTTATACTTATATGTTTATATGTTATCTTCATACTTACACTTGTTTTCTCATACATACTTGACAAACTAAAATAAATAAATAAATAAATAAAATAAAAATAAATAAGGGCATTTTCAGAGAGGAAACATTTGCCCAGAGACATGGTGGAACTGCCCGTCCCTGGAATGCTTTCATTTGCTTTCTTACACAAAACATGATTCTGATCATCTGATTCCACAATACATCGTTTCCATCATTTAAGAAATGTACATGTCAAAGAGGAGAATATGTGAGATAATTTCTAGTGAGCCTAAGAAATAAAACAGTCCAACTGCATTCTAGCTGAAGCCTAAGAACAGCATCTGGAAGCAGGTGGAAATGAATGCTAGATGAATATTAATATGGATGGCTAAAGACTGGAGATAGATATAGGCTATAGCTGAGCCAAGATTTTATATTTTTATATACATATACAGTACACACACACATACACCTGTGTTATTTCTTTGCAATGATTTACAGGTTCTGTGCTTTAAATGTTCCCTGACCATTCTCTTTTTATTATTTGTTTATAATATACAAATTAAAAAAAATATGAAAACAAATAGTAGGAAAAATAGGGGAGGGGAAGGGGAAGGGAAGAGTGCAGAAAAGAAGGGGAAAAGAAAGAAAAGGCTCCCTTTGGTGCAGTAAAATAAAATCGTAACATCCAACCTCAACTTTTTATTTTTACATAGTAGTATAAACTAGCCATTTCTATATCAGCAAATCAATCTAATTAGTAAAACCCAAAATCCAATTTTCATTTTTACCATTCTCAATCTGTATTAATGGAAATTATGAACGTTTTTGCCTTTTTAAAGCAAACTTCTCTCGTGAGGTTTTTGTACATATTCTAGTTACAGGATGGCCAACACAACACGTGTGAATGGCCCTTCATTCAATGTGGAATGGTCTATCCAATAATCTACACATGTCAAGAATGAATATATGCTGCTAAATTTGCCATTGCTGTGTGTACTCCCAGTTTATATTCTCAGTCTGACGTTATTGGTAATGTATCCCTTTTCCAGTGTTGTGCTAAATTTATCCTTGTATCTGTGAACGTGTATCTGAATAAATTGTGATGGTTTTTATTAATATAAAAGTACAGATATTATTGAATGGTGCTGTACATTTCTTTCTTGTACTTTTGAGAATTTCTTTTTACAAGTCCATCACAAATGATATAATATTCCATCTGTCTCAAGGCATTTCCAGTATTAATTACTATATTAGTTGCCTATCCTAGCAATTAACATTATAAAACATTTTATATCATTTGCTCTGAAGTTATAACTTGGGATACATTTTATAGGTTTATTTCTTCACATTGTTGTGTTGTGACTCTTTCTGTAACCTTTTGCATCCATTTTATCATACAGTTTTTTTATTTGTTTTGTTTCTACATCATATCTAAGTAACAGTTTATGCATACACCCTAAAGAACTATATTGATTCTCTATGGGCATTTCAAATTCTGTCATATTTCATAGAAGCTCTTTTTTTTTCATTTTTGAGGTTTTTAGTTTTTATTCTTCCAAAAATCTGCAGGTACATCAATCAGGGTGCATTTTGGCCTTTGCCAATTTATTCTTGCTTTGTCTTCTGTCTAATCATGGTATTGAGTGGACCATAGTTATCTTCAGCATAAAAAAACATTCAAAGGAGAGGCTAGTGAAATTTTTGGATTGATTATTTTTATTGTAAGATTTCATAATTTTACAGAATTTGGTCTTTAATATGACTTTTTACATTGCTGTCCTCTTTCATGTCCTTGTGCCATAAATGGCTATGAAGGCCATTAGGTAGGCTAACTTCATCCATTTTTGACATTCTATTATTTAGACACCTTATCCATTCTGTTAGCCAGGGCAGACAACTTGTTCTACAGCATAGTTTGAAGTGTGGAAGGGTAAGACCACATCTATTTATAAAATTCTGGTAAAAATTTGAATATGATCATAAGTTTATTTCACATCAAATAAATGTATTAAAAGGTTTTTGCCATTCTTATAAGGCTATTTTCTGGGTTCAGATTTGGTGCCATTTGAAACAAGTAGTTTATTCTACTCCTACAACATTCATCATAATCACACATTATCCTAACCAAGAAAACCTTTATGTTTTTCTGCCTTTCCAGATTTCTTTTAATTTCTTACCATAGTTTGATATAATTATTTTGTTATGTTTCTTTATTGTTGCATGTTAAGCACAAAATGAAGTATTTCACTGAATGTGTTATCTGGCAGGAATTCCTTTGTGCATTAAGAATCCTGTAGTTATTTTTGTTTTTTAAACATTGATTTTGTATCCAGAGGATTCTCCAAAGCCTTGGATCTTTTTTATTGACACTCTTACTGCACATCATGTTTCTAGGATAAGTAATACAGGTAGTCCTCAAGTTATGACCACAATTGGGCCCAAAATTTGCTAAATGAGACAGTTGTTAAGTAAATTTTGCCCCATTTTACAACCTTTGTTGTCCTAATTGTTAAATAAATCATTGCAGTTGTTAACTTAGTAACATGCTTGTTGAGTGAATCTGGCTTCCCCATTGACTTTGCTTGTCAGAAGGCCACAAAAGGGGATCATGTGCCCCTGGGATCCTGCACCTATCATAAATATGAGCATTTGCTAAGCATCTGAATTTTGATCATGTGACCATGTGGATACTACAATGGTCGTAAGTGTGAAAAACGTTATACATCACTTTTTCAATATTGTTGTAACTTTGAACGGTCACTAAATGAGTTGCTGAAGGTCGAGAACTACCTGTACTATGTCATCTCCATAACTGTGTTTTGTTCTCCAGGGACTTTGAAGGCAGTTATTCGTTGGTCACCATGCACTTTTTTTTGCCAGTATTTCTGTGGCCAAAATAATACAGGTGAGAATGAGTGCTGAGAAAATCTGCAAAAAAAGTGCCCCATTGGCCATAATTCTAGCCAATTCATAACAGAAGCTTGACCAAATTTAACCCTATTTGCAGAATTTTAAGAGAAGGGATATCCAAACAATTATCTTCCTCTAGAAATATTTCTTCTTCTGCCCCTTTTCTTTCCACAAAAAGGAATCCTATGCAGAAGAGAGAGAAAATAGGGTAGTTACATAACGTTTTTGGCTCAGTGTCTTGTCCACTTGGGATACTTCTAGGATAGGCAAGAAATGGGAGCAAGCAGACTAGGTCACAAAGTTGGATGTCCAGGGATTGGCTTTCATTTTACGGTGGATTTTAGAGATCCAGCTGACAACTCCTAGTCCAATTTCCACACTCCTAAGGAAACAATGGGGTAGCATCCTCCCAGTTCTGTAGATGTGGATGTGGATGGGGAATCGTGTTCCACAGTACCTTTTTAAAATTTTCTATAAAGAACTTTTCAACAGAAAGTTAAAGTCAACAATGCTACCTAATCTTCTCACTGTGATGTACCAGACACTTAAGTGAAAAAGTAGAAATCTTCACGTATTTGGCATGTTTAACTGGGGTCAACTGATGCTTGTACAAAGAACAGTAACAGATTCAAGATCTTGAGCCTGGGAATATCCAGTGCTGTAGCTTTTTTAGATGATACAAAAATACCTAGTACACTGCGCAAGTACTTTTAAAATATTTATTTACAGCTGATGTCTTTTTTAAACCAACTCTGAGCTGCTATTTTTTTTTAATATGGGGTACATATTTTAAAAGGAGGAAATGTATAAATATTCAAACATGTCCCATCATGGGGACTCCTATAATTATAGGTGCACTCAACTGTAAAAGACAATCAGATTATTAGGAAAAAGGCAGATGATTCTTTTAAATATACATTAACCATTCCTCATCAATAATGTATTATAATGTCATTCTAGGTATGTGTATTAGAATCATAGAACTGGAAAGGATCTTTGCAGTCCTCTAAGCTAGGGGTGGGGCACAATGGTCCCTATATGACTTGTGGACTTCAACTCCCAGAATTCCTGAGCCAACCGGCTCAGAATACTGGGAGTTGAAGTCCACAAGTCATAAGGGGACTGTCGTTCCCCACTTCTTCAGTACAGGATCTCCAACAGATTATCTAACATGTGACCATCCAGCCTCTGCTTGAAAACCTCTATCAACAGAAAAATTGGTATTTCTTGTGTCACGTTATTTGGGAATGAAAGAAGATGATGGACTCTTGCAAAAGCATACTGTAATGGAAACTAAGTGCTTAGATTTATCTCTGGTGAGCCAGTTTATCTAGAAATTTTCTTACATAGTCCCCAAATAAGAGACATAAGTTATGATTTACAGTGCAAAGTAATGTAACTATCTGTACTGTTCTTCCCACTCTGTCCCCCTCTCTCATTTATATGTTTCTTTGCTTACTTGAAGAAGCAAAGTATACAACTGTGACTACCTTAGAAGAAGGACATCATGTTCCCTTCCAGAGTAATACTTTGAAGGACTTCTTGCAGAGAAGTGTTTAAGTGGGAAAATTTGCCTCATTAATGAGCCCTCAGCCGGAGCTCATGCTATCCTGCTCATAGATCCTTCCTTAAAAGGCCACATCATTTTTTTTTCATTCAGGTAGAAAACCTGCCCCCCCCCCACTTAGAGAACCAGAATGGGTAGGGCTGCCTGCCCATTTTATAGCAGGTGATAGAGGTGGACCCTTGAGGCAGAAAGCATCAACATTCAAGAATAAAAGAAAAGAGTGGTGGTGGCACCGTGGTTAGAATGCAATATTGCAGGCTAACTCTGCTCACAGCCAGGAGTTCGATCCTGATGGACTCAAGGTTGATTCAGCCTTCCAGCCTTCTGAGGTTGGTAAAATAAGGACCCAGATTATTGGGGGGCAATATGCTAACTCTGTAAACAGTATATAAGTTTAAGTTATTGATATAAAAAGAGTGAGAAAAGAAACTTGGGTAGATTTGGAAAGTGTACTCCTCCATTGCAGATGGATGAATGGATGGATAAACAGACAACTGTGATAGATTGAAAAAATTCAGTCCCCCTTCCATTAAGTTTCTGGAAGATATCTGTTTATCTGTGTAAAAAAATCACAATTGTTCTAGAAAAAACTAGAACATCTCTTCTTCATCTCTCTGCCACCTCTTAACTCAGGGGTCCCCAACTTTAAGACTTGTGGACTTCAACTCCCAGAATTCGCCAGCCAGCATACAAGCTACAAGTCTTAAAGTTGCCAAGTTTGGGGACTTCTGTCTTAACTAATAAATAGAGCTCAGACAAAGGCTAGGTCAGTTTGCTGATGGCCAGATTACTAAATGGCCGATGGTGCTGAAGTCTATAGTGTGCTGGAGAAGGAGCTCGCATATTTGAGACTAGAGTTTAGAAAACCTTAATCAGTTTTCTAAACAACACAAAATACAGTACATAAATTTGGGAAGAGAACAACGTGAGACAGACAGACAATGTGAGAATAGAATTGTTGGGGAACTGACAAAAGAAAAGCAGAGTTAGCTGAGAGATAAAGATGGAGTTTACTTCCAGTGATTCAACCATCTGGAATCTTCAGGAGAGAACACAAGGGATCGTAGACAGATTGATCAAGAAGGCTAAGAAAAGATTGCATCAAGAGACCATGAAAGTGAAAGCAGTTTAGAGAGAAGTTTTTTTAAAAAATCTACAGCACTTAAAGGAGCAGAGGCAGAAATGAAAGTGAAGGCTACATGTTATTTGGACAGTGTCTACCAAGATAAAAGAAAACCTGCAAACTCTATAAATAAATACAGGCATATAAGGAAACGAAGGGATAGATCATTAAGTATAAAAGTGGCATTAAGACTTAACTACTACTTACATTATACAACCATTATAACTACTTACAAAGAAACCATTATAACTCTACAAGAGTGATATTACTACTTGCCTCTTGCCCCGGTTGAACCCAGAAAAATCCTGCCCTTTATGTGAGAGAGGAAAGCAACACACCCAGAAGGAAAAGGGGCTTTAAAACAGCATTCTCTCTATTATAGTAGCATCTGTATGTGGTGAATTTGCTACCACTTCAGTGCTGCTGCTATTAAACATAATCCACACCAGCATTTATCATGGGAAATGTCACAATCAAGAAACAGGCTTTGAAGCTTCATCTCTTGGTTGTGGGAACTCAAAAAGGGACACTTTTTATCATAAAAATCAGCTGTGGGTGCCTTCACGCTGAAACATGGGAAGTGTAGTTATTTAACTCATTATTCCCCAGGTCTGTAGAGATTCTTAGTCATCCAGGTCATGGTTGTCCCAAAGGTGCTTTTCCAGGAGGCAACT
Source organism: Notechis scutatus (assembly GCF_049901735.1). Taxonomy (NCBI): domain Eukaryota; kingdom Metazoa; phylum Chordata; class Lepidosauria; order Squamata; family Elapidae; genus Notechis; species Notechis scutatus. The sequence goes on along the minus strand of NC_142010.1, from coordinate 91,650,548 downwards.
GGACTTTCTTGATTTTTCTTTTAAAGATGTTTTGCTTCTCACCCAAGAAGCTTCTTCAGCTCTGACATTATTCCCCAGGGTTTTTTGTTTGGTTTGTTTTGTTTTGTCTACTGATCATCAGTTTCTGTCACTACAGTAAAGATACTGGTTTGCTTTTTTATCTCACACAGAAAAGCAGTTATGTGTGATTGGAAGCAGGCTAAAATAGCTGAGAAGATAGCATTGGACAGGTTCTTACCATTCAGTTTTTACTACAATCTTTGCTTTCTTTCTTGTGAGAAAGAAAGGCACAAGGAAGAAAAATGTAGGGAACAATCTGAAAGATATAATTTTATTCTAATCCAGGGATGGGGTGAGAAGATGGCTAAGGCAATAGCTTCATCAAATGGGCTAGGCTGGAAAGAAACTTATGATGTTAGGGTTTGGGGCAGAGGTTGGCAAACTTAAATACTCAAAGAGCCATAAAGGTCCTAACCAGAAGCCCCCATTCAATTCTGGAGCCAACCAGACACTATGGCAATTCCCCCGCCATAGAGTCTCCTCCTAGCATGGCATCCTTTTTCCTCTACCTGTCCTAACCAAAAGCCTTTTTAATTGTGGAGTCGACCGGCTACAGGGAGCTGCAGCAGAGGGATGAAAAAGCCACATGTGGCTCCAGAGCCGCAGGTTGCTGACCCTTGGTTTGGGGGATTGTCCCATCCAGATTTAAATACACATTTTCAGTCTCTATCCATTGATCAGCTGCAGTCATCCTACTTGTTTCTCAACACAATTGAGCAGTGTGACCTGAGGACTCCGAAGTTCACAGCATGAGAGCTGAAGTCTGCAAGTTTTGCTTAGCCCTGCCCTGTGTTTTGAATCTTTATGCTGCCAAGAGCTGGTGGAGATAAGAACAGATTTTTGTGTTCCTTCAAGTGTTGTATAGTTACAAGAATGCTAAACTAGGGCCAGGACTTACGGGAGAGTGCTGGGGAAGAGTCCAAATGGGACAGATACTCAGAGTAGCAGGGAGAATAGTGCTAAAGCCCTGAGTTTAGTCATTCTGATACCTGCTTGCTTCCCCTTCCATCCTTAGACCTGTCCCTGGGAGAAGACCTGGCAATTGCCCCAAAGAATTTCTATCTGGGACCCTCTGATCTGATGGAAATGGAGGCTTCCCATCTTCTGTGTCTTTCTAGAGAGAGCATGATCAAGAGGTAGTATTAGCCAGCATCTTCTGCCTACGCAAACGTGCTCAATGATGCAGCACTAACAGCTTTGTCATTCTAACCCCTCTAAAGCTTGGTGAACTTTTTTTCTTTTGATATTAACTGTGTGTTGGTATGCAGCCTGATATATAATCTCTCGGGGCACAATGACAATAACAAAAGGGGAGCTCTTCCTTCCTAAGCATTTGGGCAAATGGGAGAGGATTTAATGTCGATTTTTAGCCTTTAACCAGATCAAAGGTTTAATGTGCTGAAGAGCTGGAAGAACACAAAGCCACTCCTTGAGAGCAAAGGGTATTTAATAAGCCATTTTGATTCTTCCAATGCCTTACAAAGCCAAATCAGCACTAGCCGTGCCACAGACCAAGTCACAAAAGCATGTATGTATGTATGTATGTATGTATGTATGTATGTACGTATGTATGTATATGTGCATGCATGTGTGTTTATGTGTGTATGCGCGCACACACACACACACACACAGTGTTGAGGAACAGGAAGGAACACTGTATTAAATAAAAATTCACTACTTTGTTGCTCACCAACTTGTGTATGATGTCTTCTGAAGTTCCCAGTCTAATTTACCTCTATCTCACCCCCTACTACTAAGCATTTTGTTGCAGTTCTCTATTTTCCTCTCCCCATGCAGTGTGGACATCTGAAATGGTATATTTTTTGGCAAAAATAATCTTTTCCCAGTTAAAGACTTTGAAGCTCAACATTTAATACTAAGTCACCTCAAGGAAGAAGTCTTTTAAAATCTCTGGGATAAGATGGTCAAGAAAAATGTATGTTTCGAAATGTTTGTTGGAGTGGCAAGGCCCTCTGGGAAGCTTCAGGATGACTGAAACAAGCACAGTAGACAGATTGCCAGGACCATGAAGCTTGACTATCCCATGGCTCAAAATTTAAGATGCCCAACCAGGTGGTACTTGAAATAACTGCCATCAGAGCTATGTTCCAAAAGTTCATTGAACTGAGTTCATGGAGGCAATTGGAAAACACTTGCTTTGTTTTCTGGTCCCCTTGAGAAGCATTGAGCTACCAGTCCAATTCATACATTAGCTGAGGATTATCGTTGCACAGAAACAGGATTGAGCCAATCCATGCTCTTGATAGGAATGAGTGGTTTTATATGAATGAGCTTGAGCCATGTAGGTCAGTTACTGGACAGCTGCATCAGCCTTACAAGAGATGCTTAGCAGCTAGCTTGCTTATAGCACTGCATGTTTCAGTTTTAACTTCTAATCTCTGCCAGGATCTCACAACCAGCTAATCACTTTCCTTTTTTTTTTCATCCTGTTTGTTACTGAAGTTGCCCTGGAACGAAAACATTGCCTGATCTTTGCCCAAGATATAGCAGTGAAGCCAGGCGAGGAATGGAAGATCCTCAGATGGCCTGTCTGCTCGAAGTTACTTTTGGCTACCTTTCAACACTGTGATTTGGCTTCAAATAAATGTTGTTATCATGAAGTCCATTGCACAAGGCTACACTCTGAAAAATCAAAACAACCAAATTGATTCAGGAGCATTTGTTTCCGATCCAAAGTTCAAAATGCATGGTTTGAACTAACCTAAAAAAAAAAAACACAACAACCAGCCATTGGGGAATTCTAGTAGAATTGAATTTGCTGATTGATGCTTCTTACTGTGAAGACTGCAAAATAGTGGCATGAAATTGGCCACCTAAGCTACTCAGGTAGTTTAAAGAATAAAGTGACAGGCTAAGAACCAAGCTAAGAGAGTGATGCTTTCTGTTTTGTTGCTATCTCCATGTAAACCTTGGGATGAGTTGCCTCCCTCTTATTATAGGTCTCTGCTGCTTTCCTGACATGATTTAAGACTGTTTCCAAATACAGGGTTTGGAGATGGGGATCATCAATGCTAGTGCTGTGGTGCCCTGGGGCATTATAACCCTTATGTGCCATCTATAGTGTCTTCCCCTGTCTTCTCTCTTTGGCTTCTATCTGCCCTACAATCATCTATTTCATCTATTCATAGGTGCTTAGAAAGGACAGATGAAGAAAGAAGTGAGGGAGGAAGAGGGTCTGGTCATGAGCTTCCCAATGGGATATGGACCTCAGCAAGTATTTTGTTTTAGCAAATTCTGATCCTGTTTCTTGAGATCATCTTTAGAAGATCATTTCCAGGCCTACTTTAACATGGCTGAAGATGAGAAAAAGATTTAGGGAACATTTCTGGGTTTTTTGGTACCAGGGTGAAAAAAAAAAATGTACTTTTTCAGGCTGTTGTATTGTTTTCTATTCTATCTTGAGTTTTGTATTTTACCCTTGCTTATCCCTGAAATATTCTAACGAGCAAAATGAAAGCTGCAACATCAACTGAGCTGCCACATATTAAAAATCACCTATGGGTGCCTCTTCCTTGAGAAATTTGCCTCCAGTCTCTAATTTTTATACTCTAATACTAATTCCAACTATGGAAGAAATTGTCACAGAAGCATATCCAGAGCTGGCATGTCTGACATCTGACCCCTGGGCCACATACTGTCCTGGACAACTAATTATGTGGTGCTACAAGATAATAAAAACTATTAAACAATAAAGGAAGTTTGTTATTTATATACATTAACTTTATATATTTTATATGTGGCCCAAGATAATTCTTCTTCATTCAATGTGGCCCAGGCAAGCCAAAATTTTGGACAACCATAATCTAGATCAGCGTTTCTCAACCTTGGCAACTTTTAGATGTGTGGACTTCAACTCCCAGAATCCCACAGCCAGCCTAAGGAGTTGAAGTCTACACATCTTAAAGTTGGCAAGGTTGAGAAACACTGACCTAGAGCATTGCTGCTAGCCACCCTCATTAGGGGACTTTTGAAGCCTTTTGAAAACAGGAGATAATTGAACTGTACTATTGCTGCTAATCATCATTGTGTTAACTATCATGTTAAAATGGCCACCTCATTTTTAAGGATTTTTATTTTCTCATTTGGTTACTATCAGTGGGAATCCTGCACATGGAGTTTAATCTCCTAAAGTTCAAGAAGGATCTTAAAATGCTCCTTTCTGCAGAATTGTTACGAAATCAAAAGGAATATTTTTATGATATATATATATGTATATATTATGGTTCACTCATATTAAGAAATGTCTTATAATGGTTGTTTTATGCTTTTATTGCTAGTATTAGTTTACAATGTGTTCCTTTTTATTGCTTTGCCTGTAGTGCATTTATGTATCAACTGACACTAAATAAAAATTATGATTATGATCACTACAGTTAACAATAAATAACTAGGGAGAATGGACAGTCTCTCAGATTGTCCTCTGATCAGACTAGGTTCTCCTAAGATTGAAGAAGGAAGTGATAAGAATAAAATATAGTTTTGATTAAGAATTCTAATAGAAGCCCGTGATAATTTCCTGATCAAAGTACTGCCGTGCCCTATCCTCAGCCCCATGGAGCCTGGTAATTGATTAATATATCTCGTGTGATGAAAATTATTGTCCTGGGATCAGCTCTGCATGAAATGCTCCTTAGAATCTTCTTCCAACAGGAGGGAAGGTTTTGAAAACCTTGCTAGAAGTGAGTCTGGATGCGATATGTACCCACCGTAGACATGTGCAAAGCTCCCATCTATCTCTTCAAAATGAATAGAGGACCATAGGGATGAAAAGACCTCTTCTGAACAAGGTCCCACTTGGTCCATGTCTCTAAACAGAAGCTCTGAATTACATGGCATTGGCCTTCTGCACATTGCAACCGCTACATGGAGTTCTAAGCCAAAGTTCTAAGCAATATATATGCAGGAAACTGGTACTGCATTCTGGATGGTTGAGCATCTGGGTATGTCTCCCTCCCTCCCTCCCCCTCTCCCTCTCCCCCCCCTCTCTCTCACACACACACACATTTTACTATTGCCAATGTGATTTTCTGAACCACTGTGGAACCAAGGGTTGAACAAGTTCAATATATGGACTACTGTTAAAGGTAGGGAACATGTAATTGTTCTTCTTAAAACTCTTTTCCATGCTGAAGTCTGATCTCTATTTCTATTTGGAAATGCAACCAGGTAGTTTTAGGCCTTTTATTTGTTTATGGTTTGGTTTGATTTGGTTTGGTTTGATTTGGTTTGTATAACCCATCTTCCTGAATGGCAAAGTGCCTAGCCAAGCTTTCTCTCCTCTCTCACAATCCCTTCTATATGCTTCTATACTCCAGAGGTATTGCAGAAAACAAAAACTATTTGCCAATCCTAATGAAGCCCCAATAATTGAAAACTATTCTGAGCATGTGCCGTTTTGTCTTTTAAAACTCTCATAAATCACGGAAGCATCTAGATTGTAAGAATAAAAAAAGAGTTTGCTTCTACAGCCTTGCGGCTAAACATGTCTACTTTTGTTGTAGAAAAAGATTTCCTACTTTGAAAGCAAAGCTAATAACACAAGCAAGCTGGGACTGTGGGAATTGAGGCCAATCTATCTGAAAGGCACCACTTGGGGAAGGCTGATTTGTCAAATATGCCTGGGAACTCCAGCCTGCATCAGACAAGAAATAGTAATGATGTATAATTTTGTTGGGGAAACTATTTGTAAGGTGGAGATATAAATCTCTTAAAAAAAACAAAACACCAGGAAATATGCATATCTTGGATCAGTGCCAGATGAAAAGGTACACATAAAAATGAAACAATATGAGGAAAAGAAATAAGCTATGAACCTGAAAAAGAATTGTAATCACAAATAAGGACTTCTCTTGCCTTTTGTGAATTGGATATGCTGTCTGCCTCCAGTTTAATGGATGTGAACATAAAACTTCCTTTAAGAAGCTGCATACTGGGTCTTTCCAAAGTGGGGGGAGGCATTCTGTTGATTCTTTTAACCTAATTGCAAAAAAACTTCAAATTTTGAATTAAATGGCTGGAAAAGAACTCATTTTCCCACTTACATGTTTCCTTGATCTTCCTTGAAAAGTTCAGAGGTTTCGGAGCCCAAGAGATAAATTGCACCATGGGGAATTAGTCTTTATTAAAAGCAAAGGACTTAAGGAAGAGTCACATGCAGCTTGTATCCACTATGTCTAAAAATTGTATGTTTCTCATTTCGACCATATTTTAAGAAGATCAATGTTGTTGTTTTAATTAGTTGCCACTGTATTTCTAACATTATCTCCACTTGTATCGCATCCATTCACTCAGGAAATCAATACAGATTCAATATATGGAAATACACTGCTTAAAGACAGCCCCTGTCACACAGTTGACGTGACGTGATTACTACTTGACCCCCGAGCTCACATATAAAGGCATTAGGGGAAAAATCCCAGCTGTTGACTTATCTGTTTCTCTGTATGTATCTCTATGAAAACCTCTGCTGAAAGAATACTCCCATGTGACATCACTGAGGTCAGGATTTCCGCTCTTACTCAAACAGCAACTAGTGAACAGGCAAGGCAAGACTGAAGGGGTGATAAAAAAAGGTTTATTTTTCCCCACTATTATTGTGTAGTGATATAATAAGGCTTAAGTCTACAAGTAGTCCTGAACTTATGATCACAACTGGAATCAGAATTCCCATTGCTAAGCAAGCAAGGCGGCATTTAATGAGCCACGGCCAATTTTACGAACTTTTTGCCATGGTTGTTGAGCAAGTCACTGCAATTAAGTTAAATGAGTCACACAGTCATTAAGTGAACCCAGCTTTGCCCACTGGCTTTGCTTGTCAGAAGTCAACTGGGAAGGTCCCAAATGGTTATCACGCAACCACAAGATGCTACAACCAATGTAAAATATTGGGTATACAACATAAACAGATGCACAGTTGCCAAGTGCCCAAATTTTGATTACGTGACACCATGGAGATCAGCAGTGGGATCCTACCTGTTCCACTACTGGTTTGGTGATTGCACGTGTGTGCACGTGCACCTAACCGCACTCACCTAATGTGCATGCTCAGCTTTCCCCACACCAGCTGAGAGGATAAAGAAGAGAGCCAATCAGCTGAGAGGATAAAGAAGAGAGCCAATCAGCTGAGAGGATAAAGAAGAGAAAAGTGAAGGGGCAGATGGGAGGGCCAATCCTGCGCTTTTCTCTTCCTTATCCTCTTAGCTGATTGGCTCTCTTCTTTCTCCTCTCAGCTGATTGCCAGCTTTTTTTCCCCTCCTCTCAACTGATGGTCAGAGGCCTTTTTTTTTCTTTTTTTTAAACTACCGGTTCAGTTGAACCGGTCCAAACTGGTAGCATACCACCACTGATGGAGATGCTAAAACACTCGTAAGTGTGAGGTCTGGTTGTGAGTCATTTTTTTCCAATGCCATTGTAACTTCGAGGTGTCACTAAATAAATGGTTGTAAGTTGGGGACTCCCTGCATGGGGTCATATATTTACATAAGATAGTCAACTAGATTGGCTTCCCCTGATTCAGTAATCTTAGGCATCTATGATAACAACAAAATGATAAAACGTGCAACATGACACAAGCCCCTCCTTCTTTCATATCTGCACTGCAATAATGCACACAAGCACGTCAGGGGAAGAGCTGCAACCCTGCGGCACTCATATTGTCACTTGTCCATCGCCGTCATCCCACTCCTGGTGATACTACTACTTTAGGCAGAAATGATATCTGGTGGTTTCATATAACCTATGAACCCAAAAGATAATGTGATTCATTTGGTTTAGCCTTGCAAAATATATGAACCAAGGACTGATGCTCTCCACAGCATGATTTAGGATTTGACATGATGTATGAGCCCAGCTATTCGTCCCTCAATCAGTCAACTATGGTTTATTTACAGTAATCATGATGTGTGACTCCAATCAGTACAGGTAGTCCTCGACTTACAACAATTCATTTAGTGACTGTTCAACTTTACAATGGCACTAAACAAAAGTGATTTGTGATCATTTTTCACACTTACAACCGTAGCAGCACCCCCATGAGATCAAAATTCAGATGCTTGGCAACTGACTCATATTTATGATGTTTGCAGTGTCCTGTGGTCATGTGACCACTTTTTGTAACCATCAGGCAAGCAAAGTCAACGGGGAAGCCTAACTTAACTTAAGAGACATGGTGGCACAGTGGTTAGAATGCAGTACTGCAGGCTACTTCTGTTGACTGCCTGCAATTTGGCTGTTCGATTCTCATCAGGCTCAAGGTTGACTCAGCCTTCCATCCTTCTGAGGTAAGTAAAATGAGGACCCAGATTGTTTGGGGCAATAGGCTGACTCTGTAAACTGCTTGGACAGGGCTGTAAAGCACTGTGAAGCACTGTGATGTATAAATCTAAGTGGTATTGCTATTGCCATTAACTTAAGAGCTGTGTTGGTGCAGTGGTTAGAATGCTGCAGGCTACTTCTGTTGCCAGCTGCCTGCAATTCGGCAGTTCGATTCTCACCAGGTTCAAGTTTGACTCAGCCTTCCATCCTTCTGAGGTGGGTAAAATGAGGACCCAGATTGTTGGGGGAAATACACTGACTCTCCACTTAGAGAGGGTTGTAAAGCACTGTAAAGCAGATATATAAGTCTAAGTGCTATTGCAAGTGATTCACTTTAACAACTGTGGCAAGAAAGGTTGCAAAATTGGGCAAAACTCACTTAATAAATGTCTCACTTGACAGAAACTTTGGGCTCAATTGCGGTAGTAAGTCGAGGGCTACTTATATAATTTTTTATTTGCTTCTAGAGAGGTCTTCTTTACCTATTGTTGTTTTCTGAATTAATTCAATTAAAGCCATAACATTGGTATGAGCAGCAAAACTGACATATGTTGGAAAGAGAGAGTCACCAGAAGTAACGGTTTGTTCTCTTTTGCCCGGCCAGCTACCAGCTGCCTCATTCAGTATGAGGTGTAGCCATCCATACAGTTTTCGGGGAGAGTTTAAAATATGCAAAGTCTTGTTCAAATGACGAATGTCCTGCTCTAGCAGTTGGAGTCTGGGAAGAGACACTGAAGGTCATTCCAATGCCTTAAAAGAACTACCTGTCTTTTCATGTGCTTTCACTCTGACTCAGACACCATCTGCTGCTCTGCTTCAGGGCACACAATGTCTTGGGGCAGCTCTGCCTTCCAAAGCAAGCAGAAAAAGCACCATCTTGAGTCCAGTAGAAATAAAGGGGAACTTGAAAATTATTGCCAAAAAAATAAAATAAATAAAACTCCTTCCTTTACGAGAGAATAATTAGGATGGAGTACAAGCAATAACATGCAGACTACTGTAATCTCTACCTCATTTCTTTTTTTTCTTTTTCCTTTCTTTTCTTTTTTTTTAACAAAATCCCTGATTATATTTTCAAATGGCTGCAGAATAACAAAGTCGTTTTACATTCTAATATTGTATCTCCCCTTCATGGATCAGATGACACTCTTTTTTCTGGTAAATTAACACTCCAAACATATGTTTAATATGTTGCTTATTTCCTTTTATCATCAACACAGTGATTTTTCTTAAAAGGAAAAGAAAAATGGAGACAGTTATAACCTGACTGCTTGTTCTGCCATCCAAAATATGGATGGGCTACAATGTGCCAGCTTTTGCCCTCATTCTTCAGAAGCTAAACCTATATATTTCTGTGGATATGTCAGCATTAACACTTCCTGATAATAATAATCCACAATCATCACCTCAAGATCAACATCTGCTTGAAGAGAGAGACCCCCTGCTGCTAATAGCTAATATGTGTAGAAATGAATAAAAAAAATGTGGAATAGACCTTTCTACAATTATTTTTGATATACCATCACATTCTTTGCCTTGTTTGCAGTGAAAACATTCATTGGATTGGATACAATGTTGTGTTATTTTGCCCAAAAGACTCCACCAAGTTGGGGTGCTCCAGATGGGGTGGACCTCCACAACAGGAATTCTTAACAGTAGTCAGTACTGTACTCTAAAACCCTGAGGGTTGACATCCACTCATCTGAACAACAACACAGCTTAAGGGGGGAAAAAGGTTCTAATTATGTTGCTCTAAATGTATAATAGCAATAACAATAGCACTCAGACTTATATGCCGCTTTACAGTGCTTTTACAGCCCTCTCTAAGTGGTTTGGCAGAGTCAGCATATTGCCCCCAACAATTTGGGTCCACCTTTTACCAACCTTGGAATACTGAGTCAATCTTGATGAGATTTGAACTGCCAAATTGCAGTCAGCTGGCAGTCAGCAGAAGTAGTATGCAGTATTGCATTCTTACCACTGTGCCACAGTGGCTCATAAAAGCACGTTGTAGGGTGTGCCAACATTTCCTGTAGGATCCATGCCTCTCAATCTTTTGCCTTTGCTATAGGAGTATTCTGTTTGACAGCTGATATAATCCACAGTTGAATGCAGTATGTTGGCAGGAGCAATCTCCTTTTGGAGATCTGCAAACAAACCTCAGCAATCACATGAGTTCTGGAAAATGCCACAGCATGGTGACCTCCCATGCCCAGAATTCTTCTCTTATCTATCCTGTAATAAGGCCAGCTTGATAAATGAGGGTTAAAAAAAAACCTCCCTCTACTTTTCCTTCAGTCTGGACCTTGAAACTCTTTTAATATTGTATTTTAATGCTTGGTTGATTATTGTCTTCAAAATAATCCTTTTTGCACAAAATGTTTTTCCAATGGTTTATTTTCCCTGTTTCCTAGAAAAATCAAGCATATCTATTTGGAAACGAATGAATGACTGCTGGGGGAGATCCTACTCACCTCCTGGCATGTTTTTTTTAAGACAAAAGCAACTGACCTATTCATCTGGCAAGATTTAATAGTAGGAAAGATCTGGGAAGCATCTGGAGAGATGGGGGAGCATTATTATGGCAGCATGTCTCCAGGAGGGTAGCGGAGCATAAAACCAATTTCACACTTTATTAACCAATTCAGGTGCCAATTGCTCAAATCCTGAAAACAGTAATATCTTCCTTCCATCCCACATCTCTCCTCATTGTGGTCAGCTTTTAAAAGAACCTTTCTCTGAGCAACATCACTATGCGCACATTCTCAGATCATCAGCCAAACTTGGTCACAAGGATCCCTGTCACCAACTGGCAGCCCAATATAGTCCTCATATCTCATCCAACTTTCAAGAGATAAGATTGGCAGATGAGGGAAAGGAACATTATCTTGTCTTTTCCCCCCCCTCTTACCTATATATAGCTTAGGTCCGGGGTGTCAGACTCAAGGCCCGGGGGCCGGGTGCTTAGATCTGGCCCTTGGGGCCACCCTGGAAACAGTGAAGGACCATCCCATGGTGCCTCTGTCAGCAAAAATGGAGCTCCGTCTTTGCTAGCAAAGGGCTGAAGGAAGCCATTGTGGTCACAAACAGGGCCCGAAGGGCACATGCAGCCCACCTGTGCTCTGTTTTCACTGGCAGAGCGCTCGGGCCTCCATAAGCACCCCCGACATGAGTGACATCAAACTGGCCATGCCCACTCTGGCCACACCAACCCTAGCCCCCAAGGTCAAACACAACCCTCATCTGCCCTCAATGAAATTGAGTTTGACACCCCTGGCTTAGGTGATCAAAATACTGTCCTGACTCCAATTCCCATTTTTAAAGAAAGTACCCAGAATTCAGTTTTTAGTGGAATGAGATGCTGAAATTTGTTTATCTCCCAGTACAAAAGTTTTTTTAAAAAGTATTCTTAAGAGAATTTGGAGGCCACAGAAGTTGTTTTCTAAAAGAAATGTCTTAATGCGGAAGAAATTACTACCTTCAAATCTGCTTTACATCCTTTCTTGTCAGTCACAAAGCATCAGTATATATGTTAAGTTATAGTACAGAAAATTTATTCAAACCTATATCTAGTCAACTAATGGTCAACACTAAATTGATACTAGATAAAGGAATTCAAGGGGGTGGGGGGGCTGGACTTGGATCATTTGTGACAAGAAAAGATTCTAAACTGATGACATGTTTAACTCCACACACACAAACACACACAGAGCTCTGCCTGCTCTTCTCCTACATCCTTAGTGATATTGTCTCTAATCTAAATGAAGATATCCTTAGGTTCACTATGGTTCAGAAACTATTCCTTGGGCCTTTGACAACCTTCCACTGGCATTTCTGGAGAAGCAATGCCTGAAGCTGAAGCAGCTCAGTGATGTAGCTTGATGCTTTGCACGTGGTCTCTGAGGCAACACTCTTCATTCGTTGGAGTTAAGGTGCTTCTTTGAATCAGTCGCCCCTTTTACCTGATTCAAGGGAGTTCTCTGAAACTAAGAGGTGCTGTTTGTGCAGGGCTACGATTGGCCATTTCATGTGTCATGCAAAAATAAGCGATATTAGTAAAAAAAAAAAAAAGCCACCGTTTTATTCTCCATCAAATGTCAGGGCGAGAAGTAGAGCGAGGGAGTAACAGTGAGTTTGAGACAAGCAGTTCACCTGGGGTTCCACAGCTATGGAAAACTTTTTTGGGGAAGAGGTGTTACATTATCCTTATTCTTTTCCTTTTGCAAGACCATGAAAACATGGTTTTGACAATGAAGTTGGGGACCTGCCAGAAGCCAGTGCAGTGGCTATGCTCAGTCTTTTGATGAATTATTTCATCTGTGAGAGTTTATTTATTTGTTTATTTTTGTACTTTATGATGGCTTTTTATATGTGTGTTACATTGGTTCTTCCTTGTTTTTAAATTGTTGTACTGGGTTTTTTCCCTTGTTTTTATATGCATTTTAACTGTTTGTAAGATGTTTAGAGTCATATTTGTATAATAAATAAATGTGAAAAAGTGGTCTTATTTTGTCCAAACGTATTCATCATCATCATCATCATCATCATCATCATCAAATAGGTAATTCCTTTAAAAATCAGCAAGTGCATATCTTCAACCTCTTGGATCATAATGCTGAGACTGGACAAGCTACTTACCAGTTGTTAGGGATATACACCCTAGCAGAATCTGCATGGCAGTCAGGCAGTCAGGCAAATATGTGAGACAAACGTTTTTGTAGCTTACACTCAGTAAAAACAGATACAATGTGCTAGTTAAATAGTTTATTCCAGTAAGATTTTTAGCATAGTCAAAAACAGTCCATACATCATACACTAGTTCAGTCCGTCCGGGGATTAATCAGTTGCAAAGTCCAGTGTCGAAAAAGAGGTCATTAAACTTACTAATATCAGTCCAGTAATATATCTCTTCGCAGTAGAGATATGAAGAAGTCAAACCTCCTTTCTTCCTTCAGCAACAGCAGAGAACACACAGTTATCACATCATCAATCCATCATCGTCAGCAAGCAATCCAGTAAGCCAGCAATCAATCAAGTTCTCTTGCTCCCTCTTATGGCGATTTACAGCCGCACCCAAAATTACATGCTTTGCAGTTTAAAGTGACACACACTTAAAATCACTATCATAGTTTATATATATTATTTTACCCAAACTACGTTAGGTAACCTATGTTATTCCTAACACCAGTGATAGTTCTATAGCATCTATAATTTGCATATCATTGTCTACTTTCCCTAGGCATTGGACCAGGATGTTTAGCAAGGCTGTTTTCAGGAGATTGTAGGTGTCAATATTTCTGTTTCCCCCTCCTATGGCATGTTATTTGGGGGGGATATGTCAATGTTTTTAGTCTTAATTTGTACTTGTTTCTCATCAAGAGTCATACATTGAATGGATGGCTATCTAATTCAAAATAAATAAATAAGATACCATGGAATAGATAAAATGAATGTACAATTTTCTACCACCTCCAAAGCCTGTAAAGGCTTTCTATATCACAAATCTCTCAAATATACAATTTTTATGTTGTATAGATTTGATCCTAGCAGAAAGAACAATTGCGCCTGAGATTCCCACCTACTCCTGTGCCTGAACAAAGCAACCTCCACTTCGTACTATTCCTTCCTACACAATGAATTATTGGAAAGAAATTGTAATGGCTGTCCATCAGCATAACTACAGTAACTGTTAACGCAACAAAATGGAGCCAAAATTGCTATGGTTCCGAAGTCAGTCAATGAAAGATAATAGTTAGAAAAGAGGATGAATCTGACAAGGAACTAGGGACAAGAAAAATTATAATCTCCCATGTCCTAAAGGGAGAAATAGTGGGCAGCTGCTTGTAATGCCTCAGACTAAGTTAACATTTCTCAACCTTGGCAGTTTTCAGCCCCTGCTGACTGGGGAATTCTGGGAATTGAAGTTCACACATTTGAAAGCACCAAGATTGACAAATGTGATCTAAGCCTTCCTCTTGTCTTCTTCCTAGTCTTGTGACTCAGACAGATGTATATACAGCCTGCCTGTGCTTCCCAGTACACAGATGTGCAAAACTATAGAGCAGTGCCCCCCCCCACCCCACAACCTTTTGGGCATCAGGGACCAGTTCTGTGGAGACAGGTTTTTCTGCAGACCAGAGGGGGCGTAGTTTTGCATGCTGACTGCATCCTGTGGATGGGGCTTCACCTGTTTGTGCAGCTCAGTTTCTGGCATGCCGCAGACCAGTGCCAATCCACGGACCAGTGGTTGGGCACCTCTGCTATAGAGAGATGCAACAGAATCAACAGAAACACAGACAGCACTCATATGCCTCTGCCCTATTGGCCCCGCACTTCCCTCTCACCCACACCCACAGACATAGAGGCAACATACACAGCACAGGTATGCAAATATCCAGATTAGTCCCTCAAAAGAAACAGGAACATACCCAAACCAGAAGGCAGGTTAAAGGCAAGCCATGAAGACCCAGTGTGCTGCCTAGGAGGTCAGGAGTGACTGGGCGGGGCGAGGATTGGGTGGGCAGGACAAGCAAGTGAGCGATGACTGGGTGACCGGGTTGGGGGCGTGGCCAGCCAGAAATCACTACCAGTTTGGTGACCCATGCCAAATTGTCACTACCGGTTCGCCCAAACCAGTGTGAACTGGCTGAACACCACCACTTGTCATAATGCATTATTCTGCTACTTAGAAGAGGGATACCTGCTATGATCACAACAGCTGGTAAGAGGTTAGGAAGCCATCCATGCCCTGCATGCTTTTCCTACTTCATTTTAAAACCACAATTCAGAGTTCTCTCACATTGGGAAGGCTTCATCTACTCAGCCAGTAGCCAGACTGCCTCCCAGCTATTAGCTGTGTTTTATTCTGATTACCTCAGCTCTGTTTTCCAATGCTATAAATCATGGAAAACAGATGTGAAAACCTAGTGTATACATCAGCAATGCCTAGAAATACTCAGAGTCTGGAGAATAGACCACTTTTTATTTGGAAAAAAAAATATCAGGAAGAGCCTGGTGGCATTTTTTGCCTAACAAATTTTATTCAAAGGCTTAAGTTTTTATGACCTGCAGCAACCAAAATCCTTCTGATGTTTTGCTATCTTAGACTAACATAGCTTGCCTCCTACCAGGTCTATTCAAAAGATCCCTTGACTTAGATCAAAGCTTCAGTGATGTTTCCCTTTAATGTGGTTCTATAAAATAGCTGCCTGCTTCTAGGTGTTCGGTACAGAAGATACAGATGGCAAAAGGCATTTCCATCAAGCAAAGTGTCTGGCCAAAGACAGTGACTTAGCTTGACACTGAGGCCAAATAGGTTTCTTTTTCATATCAAGACATTGCTTTGAAGCACAGAATGTTCCAGTGACCAGAGATCAGGTGGCTCCATGAAGCTACGGACTAGGCAAACTTAATGCAGAGGACAGAAACCTTCCTTGCGGGATGGACTGCTTTCTCATCTCCCCTTAGTTCAAATCACCCCAAATCTCATTAAATTAACAATACTCACAGGATTTTACGCTTTCATTCCTAAATCATCTGAGTGAAAATACCCCATGTGTTATTTTATTGATTTGGGAATATAGAGAAAGTACAGAGGTATCACTCTATGATCTACAAAGTTAGAAAATTCATTGATCAACCTTCTTCCTATGGATTGTGTGTGTGTGTGTGTGTGTGTGTATATGTGTGTCTATATCTATAGAAGGGGAAGAACAGTGGCAATATGGGCAACTCATAGTAGCCCTGTTTATATATTGTAAAAGAATATTTTGGATTGAGTCCTACCTGAGACCACCCTTATACTTAGCATGGAAATTAAGGAGCTTTCTTCAGGCCTGAGAAAACAAAGCAGTATTTATCACCTTGGAAAAAAGATGCGGTCCAATAGGTACTAGCAATGGTTTCTGCTTCCTTGAATGTACTTGAAATTTCTACTTGTTGACTGAATTACATAGGACAATATTCTTTCTCCTCCCTCCAGTGATTCTGCAAACGGAGCCTTCTTCCAATCTAGCTGCTGTGTAAATAGGCACAAACAATTCAATGGAGAAAAAAAAAAGAGAGAAGTTTGCTCAGTGTGGTGATATTTAATTTTTGAAGTCACATCTGTGTACATACGTTTATAGAAGAATTCGTATTTGCTGTGGCTCTTGAAAAAGATAACGTTTTACACTTCCGAGTCCCCTCTCTCTGACTCTCATTACTTCCTTACTTTTTGCCAGCATGGAAATATGTCCTCACCATGCATTCCATTGATGGATGCCCTGTCACCCAACTAAGCCGGACCTGATTACTTATTCATCAGAAGGCTTACAGCCCACTTGAGAACCTGTTTGTTCACTTTTCTGATGATCACCCTAGACTAGAGTTAGACAGTTAATCCAAATGGTGTTCATTTACCTTTTCTTACTTCTCTTCTAAAGGTTACATTTATCTATACTTTCAAGCTCTCTACATAATTTAGAAAAAGTTCCTCATTTTGCTTGGATCATACATTCAACTATTTGAATTTTCCCTGCAGTGCTTTTGTATTCTATTCACCACCAAGAGGAATCAATTGCTTTTACACATCCTAGTCCCGTGATGGCGAACCTATAGTACATGTGCCACAAGTGGCATGTAGAGCCATTTGTGCTGGCACACGAGCCATAGGCAAATTTACCTCACTGCACATGTGTGTGCCTCACAGCTGATTTTTCGGCTGGTTTGAGGCCTTTTTTGGCCTCCCAGAGGCTTGAAAAAAGCCTCTGCAAGGCTTTTCAGGATGAATAATAGGCCCATTTTGTCAAAACGGGCCTATTATTCATCCTGAAAAGCCTTGCAGAGACTTTTTTTAAGCCTCTGGGAGGCCGAAAAAGGCCTCAAGCCAGCCGAAAAATCAGCTGTGAGGTGCAGTGCAGGTAAGGGGTTGGGGGAGGAATTGCGCACGCATGCAAAGGGGGCATGGGGGTGCACATTACCTTCTGGGTGCTGGCATGTGAATGCGTGCATGTGTGCGCATGCACAATTTTTGGCACAGGAGCCCAAAAGGGTTAGCCACCACTGCCCTAGTCCTTTTCTTAGTCTGTAATATCATGAGCCTGGAGAAAAATTCACATATGTAGATGTAAATGTGTGACCTTTTTCCGGACCAGAGCAAAGAAGTTCCTGAGCAGTATAGAGCAAAGAAGCTAGCACAGGTATGTGAATGTGTCCAGCCTCAATATATCATTGGCACAAAGTATTGCTACTGTTAAAATTCTGCATTAAATGCTACTTGAGAATTTATCTCTAGGGAGTAATTCCCAAATAGAATACAAGATAAATTGGCTACAGCATATAAAGTGATTGGAAGCAGAGGAGAAAAAGTTCTTGGTAAATGTATCAGCCTACTTAGAAGGTTCATCAAAAATAAATTGGACTACATTCTTTCTAAAGGGCCTTCTTCAGTGCCAGATTAGTCTTCCTTACTTCTGTTGATTTCAATAGCTGCAAGTACTTCTGTGGTGCCAATGCATCTCCATGTTACATGGGTTGATGGGTCTCCCAAGGTTCGTGTGAAAGGGAAAAACACAGTATACCTCCCTTTATAGGGGTAATTTAAAAAAAACACTTTATTGATTACAAAACCAAAATATCAAACAAACACAACACACAGAAGAAGAAAGAAAAGAAATAGAAAAAAAAGAAAATGATTAAAAAACTAACAATTCTACTATCGACAGTCTATGGTTCCTTGTTTGTTGTCAATATTGGTGATACATTTACAAATACATCTTATTGGGAATATATAATTATGATTTACATTTTACGTTATTTACTAATATATTTTCTATTTTTGTTCTATCCAGTCATACCAGCATTCCCAGCTTCTATAATATTCTGTTTCTTTTTCCTTAGGTGCTAAGGTTAACTTGTCCATCTCTGCACAGGCTGTTATCTTCTGTATAACCATCTCCTCTGTTGGAATATCTGCTTGTTTCCAACACTGTGCAAAGGTTATTTTGGCTTCAGTCAGAATATGCAGTATTATATATTTGACATTTTTAGGAATTTGTCTATTAAATATCCCCAATAGGAAGAATTCTGGTTTTAATTCAATTTGCTCCGCCGTTATTTCCTCTAACCACTTTTTTATTCTATGCCAGTATCTTTGGGCTTCAGTGCAGGACCACCACATATGAAAAAATGTTCCCTGTTTCTTTTTACATTTCCAGCAATTCGGATTCATGTTAGGAGAAATTTTCACTATTCTCAAGGGTGAGAGATGCCATGTATAAAACATTTTATAGGCATTTTCTTTATATGCTGCTGATCTTGTAATTTTATTATTCCTTGTCCAAACCTTTTCCCATTCTAATAATGTAATGCTACATCCTATGTTTCTGCTCCAAGCTATCATGTTGCCTTTGACTACTTCCTCTTCTAATTCCGCGTCTAGTAAATAATTATAAAATTTAGTTATATTTTTTTTATCTGGACCTAATAAAATTTTATCTATTTGTTGTGCCTTAGTATAAATTCCAAAAAATTTCTTGTCCTGGCTATATCTACTTTGAATTTGCAAGTAAGCCCACCGGTCTACTTGTAGCCCTTGTTCTTGGAGATCTTGCCATGATTTTGAAGTTCCTTGCGCATCAAGAAGGTCTTTGTATTTTATCATTTTATTAAGATCTAGATTGTTTCGATGTATCATCGCCTCCATCGTTGAGATCCAAATTGGGTTTTTTAAATAATGTTTTTTTTATTTTGTTCCAATTAGCCAATAAGGAATCTCTAATTATATGTCTGTGGAAATACTTCTGCTTAATTTTCCCAATGTCCCATAAAAATGCGTGCCATCCCCTCTGTAAATCATGGCCTTCTAAAAATAAGATCCTTTTATTTGACAGATGTACCCACTCTTTCAACCAGAGTAAGGAGGCTGCACTATAGTATAATTCCCAATTTGGGACTGCCATACCTCCCTTGCTCTTCATATCTTGCATTGCCTTTAGGTTTATCCTCGGTTTTTTCCCTAGCCAGATAAATTTGGTAATTATCTTGTTAAGTTCCACGAAGTAATTTTTATGTATTTTTATTGGTATTGTTTGGAATAAGTAAATAAACTTGGGCAGAATATTCATTTTTATAGTGGCAATCCTCCCTAATAAGGAGATTTGCAATTTAACCCATATCTCTAAATCTTTTTTAACTTGCTGTAATAATTTATTATAATTATTTTCCATTAGAGTTTTGCATTGAGCCGTCAACCAAATTCCTAGGTATTTAACTTTTTTTTACTATTTGTAATCCCATTATCCTTTCCAATTTTAATTTTTGTTTTTCTGTTAAATTTTTAGTTATTAATTTCATTTTTCCGTATTAATTTTAAGTCCTGCAACTTCCCCAAATTGATCTAACTCTTTCAGTAATTCTTGACCTGTTTCAATTGGTTCCTCTATGAAAAATACCATATCATCCGCAAATGACTGGAGTTTATATTCTTCTTTTTTAATTTTTAGTCCTTTTATTCCTGGGTTCTGTCTAATTCGTGTAAGCAATGTTTCCAAAGATAATATGAAGAGCAGTGGGGGATAATGGACATCCCTGCCTGACTCCTTTCTCTAATTTTATTGAGCGCGTGTACTCTCCATTAATTATAGTATTCGCCTTTTGTGAATCATAAATTGTAGTCACGATGTTTTCAAACTTAGTGCCTAGATTCATATTATAAATTTGTTGAATTAGGAATTGCCAATTTAAATTGTCAAAGGCCTTCTGTGCATCCAAGAATACAAGGGCTATTTGTTTTTCCGGGTGGGCTTCGTAGTATTCCAAAACATTTAATACTATCCTTAAATTATTCCTGATTTGTCTATTAGGAAGAAATCCGTTTTGATCTTTATGTATATATTCATTCAATATTTTTTTCAATCTATTTGCTATAATTGTAGTAAATATTTTATAATCAGTATTTAACAGGGAAATTGGTCGATAGTTTTGTATATGTCGTGAATCTGAATCTTCTTTCGGAATCAACGATATCAATGTCTCCTTCCATGAATCCGGCATTCTGGCTGCTAGTAGGACCTCATTATATACTTCCACCATAAGAGGTCTTATTTGTTCTCCTATTTTTTTATAAAGTTCCCCTGGTATCCCGTCGGGTCCTGGGGTTTTATTGTTTTTTTTGTTTTCTATTGCTGCTTTTAACTCGGGCCACGTAATATCTCTAATTAACATTTCCTTCATCTCCTCCTTAATTATTTTATCTTTAGTAATACCCAAATAGTTTCTTATCATATCCTCATTTACCTCCTTCTTTTTATAAAGATCTTCAAAAAATTTACATGCAATTTCTTTTTTCTGTTCTATCCCTTGTTGGGCATCCCCATTCTCATCTATTAATTGGTAGATCAATCTTTTTTGTTTTTCTTTTTTAAGTTTATAGGCCAACCACCTTCCTGGTTTATTGCCCTGTTCAAAAAATATCTGTCTGGCTGTATTTAACTTTGAGACCATTCCTTCTTGTTCGATTAAATTAAATTTATGTTTAGTTATTATCATCTGTTTTTTCAATTTGCAATCTTTTGGGGTGTTTTGCAGCTGAATTTCTAATTATTTGATTCTTTGTTCTAATTTATTTTGTTGGGCATATTTTTCTTTATTTCTTTTAGCAGTGTATGATATCGTTATGCCTCTTATTATTGCCTTCATTGTATCCCAAATATTCTGTTTTGTAGTTGCCTCATTATTATTTTCTTTTAAAAAATAGTCCAATTCCTCGTCAAGTTTATTCATAAATTCTTTCTCTTTAATAAACTGTGTATTTAAGGTCCACCTTTTCCTTGGTTTCTTCCTGCCTTTCCACAGTATCTGAATCAGGTTGTGATCTGCCCATTTGTTTGGTAAGATTTCAATCTCTTTTAATTCATTTACTAATTCACCATTCATCCACACCATATCAATTCGTGTCCATGATTGGTGAGGGTTGGAGTAAAACGTAAATTGCTTTTTCTCAGGGTTTAATTTCCTCCACATGTCTATCAAATTTAGTTCAATCATCATTTCTTCACATGTTTTTGGTAGTTCTCTTTTTTTCTTCTCCCCCCCCCCCACTACTATGATCTTTCTGGTGGTCCACAATAGCATTGAAATCTTATAGGGGTAACTTTTTAAATGCCTGTGAGGGTGGCAAAACAATTTGTGCATGATACATCATCCATCCATCCGCCCATTCATTCATTTATTCAGATTTATTCCTTGAGGACAATTTCCTTTATATCAGATAGCATCTCACCCATACACAGATATATCCATGCACAAATACATTTTGTGACATTCATTTTTTTTTCTCCCCAAGGACTTGGAACAACACGGAAGGGGCGTTATCAATTTTTAATTTACAATAACCCTTCAGGACTGGTTATAGAAGAGATAACCTATATTCTCCTGGTACTGTTGGACTACAAATCCTGTTGCTCCATCTAGCACAGCAATAATCAGGAATGATAAAAGCTGGAGCCCAACAACATAAAAGCCTCTGATAAGATGATTGATCTGAAGTCCCTACAAAGATACATCTTGAACAATGATCATTCTTGGATGGATACATAAAAAAAATGTAAGCTTGACTTATAAGAATAGAATATGTGCTTCCATGATTAACCTTTCATGTAGTGAATTTCCCTGTCAAGACTTAACCCAGTTTCCGCTCTCAGTTCCGCAACCAAAATACTGCACCAGACTGACTCTGCTACTTGCTGTTCTGAAGTTCAGGAAAGATGACTGTGACTGGACAAGAATATACACCCAATCACAAGCAGAGGAAGGAGGTTGAAAAGGAAAAGGGAAGTGGTTTACAAACCAGTGAGCAATGCTGAGTTAATGTGTTGCCTGGCCAAGGGCCAGAACATCAGTATTTGTTGTCTGTACTCAGTGTGCAGGGCTTTTCTTGCATCCCAAACGTCATTTTTAGGGCAGCCTACATGAAACAGAAAGCACTCCATTGCAGTATTTTCTATGACCTGATCTAGCACGGGACTGGGGTTGCCAGATCATCAGATCATCCAACCATCCCTATGTTGGAATGCCCTGACCATCGTAGGAAGCCCATCTGCCTCCAACCTTTCTCTTCACTGCTCTCAGCTTGACGTCTTGGTTGCCAGAGGAGAAGGAGGTAAAGGATGGATTAACTGGGAGGGGAGGGGAAAAGGAGCAAAGGCCTTGGGATAAAGTAATAGATCTAGACAATTCTCCCTTTATGGACAATCTGAAGGGCTGACTGGGGTCTCCAAGATAAATCCTTGCTTGGTACATAATTATCATGATTACCTTAATTTTCAGTTACATATCCTGTTTAATCGGTCATTTATCCCATCCATCCCAAATGTTTATGTCTGTCTTCGGATTTAAACTAAGTTTTTAAAGAAAGCTTTTGTCCCTGATCATACAGCCCTTCTCATTGATGTGGGACCATTTTGAAAAGGCACCAACGGTGTTCTTTCTGCTTTTTTAAAATCTTGTGTGTGCCACCCAGAAGCTTGAAATGCAGCGATCTGGGATTTCCCAGGCCTCTATCATCAAATAAACCAATGGCATTTCCATTCCAGCCAGTCTCTTGACCTTTTCTCTCTCTTGAAGGACAAATCTATTGCTCCTCACAGCCTACTCCATAACCTCCAATCGAGTCTACTCTTTACAAATGAGATGGATATCCACGTTGCCACCAGAGTCACTCAATTATCCCTACAAAGCATTTTGAAGCCCAGCAGCTATCATCTTTGCATTTGTTAGCTTTGAAACTCTGGAAGGGCTGAGAACATTGAACCATTCCCTCTGAAATGGTATGTGGGAATAACCTTGAGGGAGGAGGGGGAAAGATGCTGCCCGGGGAATGATCAGAGAAAAGAGAGAAAATGCCACAAAAGTTCAATGGGCCAAAGAGAGAGAGAGAGAGAGAGAGAGAGAGAGAACACTATAAAAGGATCTGCCTTATAACAGACTGTTAAATGTGAGAGTGACAGATTTGTATTTTCAGACTGAGGCAAGGTTCTATTAATGTAGCCTTACAATAAGGTAGACTTAGCTCATCTAACGGTTGCACTTCCTGTCAAGTTTCCCTGGAAGAGTTGACATGCTTTAAATTAGCAATACATTTTACAAAGGCAATTGATTTCTGGCCTGCCTTGAATTATCATCCCCCCCCCCCCCTGCACTTGTTTCTCTTCACAAAACAGGACAGATAGTGCAAGAAGGGCCATCAAAGTTGCCAGGGCGTGATCCTTCTTTTAAAAAAAATAGCGTGATCCTTCTTAAAAAAAAAAAAAAAGTAACATTTCAGGAAGATACCTCAGCAGTTGAACCTCTCTAAGGATAAGGGAAGAGGCTGGCTTGAGATCAGGAAGAGGGAGTGAACATTAATCAAAGGTACTCACCAAAGAGAAAATGGACCTCCCACAAAAGAATGAGCCATAGCATTGCAAAGTAAACACCAGCTTTGCTTCTGTTTCAGATAAACTGCAGCAAGAACTGAAGGAGGAAATAATCCTCATCCTTTAAAACCCGCTAGCATCAGTGCTGATGTAAAGTTCTCAGTTTGTATCTATGGAATGGAAAAGATATTGCTTTCTCTTTTTCTATCCTATAAACAAAATCTTTTGCTCAGACCTAAAGTTTTAGTGTATCTTCCTACTTTACATTATAGGGCCAGTCAGGCTCAGTTCATACTCTCAGAGTGATTGCTTTTCCTTCTCTGTGCAATTTCTTCCAGCCATCGGTAAAAGTCAAAAGATGAATACTGTGTATTCCCTCTAGAGTCCCTAGTAAGACAGTCAGTTCCAACTCATTTCTCAGCTTCAGCAGGTGTGGGATTTAGTGCTGCCCTCTGCTGGTAGACTTTGAGTATGGCATAGTTCATAATGGGAAGGAAAGCAGAAGAAATAATTGCAATATCAAGTATAACTTAGATGGGGAATCAGAGTCAGAATACAGCTTAAAGGGACCTTAGAGGTCTTCTAGTCAAGCCCCCTGCTCAATCAGGAGATCCTATACCATTTCAGACAAGTGACTTTTCAGTCTTTTCTTAAAAACCTCCAGTGATAAAGCCTGAAGGCAAGCTGTTCTACTGGTTAATTGTCCTTGCTGTTTGGAAGTTCCTCCTTCATTCCAGGTTGTTTCTCATCTTGATTAGTTTCCATCCATTGTTTCTTGTCCTGCCCTCCAGTCCTTTGGAAAATAAGTCGACCCCCACTTTGTGGCAACCTCTCAAATACTGGAATACTGCTATCATGTCTCCCCCTAGTCCTTCTTGAAAACAGTTTCAAGAGCAGACATACAGTTGGAATTACTGCTATTTCTGTTTCTTGGGAAGGGCTTTGATTGTAGATGGTCAGAAGGAATCTGATAGCACTTTTTCCAACAACACGTTTTATTAAAAAGCAGTTTTTGTGAGCTGCACTTCACTTCATCAGAGGCATCCACAGTACTATTCGTGGCTCTCCTGCTACAACGATTTGTAGATGGTATAAAATGTGGTAGGTGATTCTTTGGTGTGAAATGAGCATAGAGTGGACCCAGCATGAGAATTACATCCAGCTTATTATTGATAGCAAAATTTTGTAAACATTTAACACCTCTTTGTTGGCAGACGTGAACTTTCACATAATTGTTTTAAACTAAAAAGTAGCTCAGAGCCCATCACATTAACAATAGAATTAAAACTATTCGACTGATGCCTAAAATAGAGTTTAATAAAAACAGTTTAATGGACCTTGAAGCCATCTTTTGCAAAAGCTGCTGATGGTTTTGAAAATTTCAATAGGCATCCTGTCCAAAACATTCCAACTTCTTATAACTTTGGGGAAGGACTTGAAGAGCTGAACATGGAAAGTGCCAAATCTCTCATCTCCATGAGTATCACATAGTTAACTCAAATGGATAAGAAGAGAAAGAGAAAAGGAAGAGATGCAGCACAATATGGCCTGGATGTGGGTTGAACGGCCCCCATATGGCCCGTGAACAAAACATTGAAAGGAGAAAAGAAGACTTAGTTTTATCCTGATACTGATTATGCCTTTTCAAGTTTCCAGGGAGAAAGTGCTGCATTATAACAGTCATGACAAGCCGGTTCAGTTTGCATAGCCTGGAGAAGCAGTGGAATTAACATCTGAATTAATCTCTCTTTTGTCTCATTAACTTTAACTAAACATGGCCACCCCAGTTTAGTAAAGAAAATCCACCAGGGAAAACGCATTCTGCTGAAACTAGTGTTTGCGGTAGGATGTAAACATACAGGCACTCTGGAAGATGTTCATATTTTGAATTCTGAATACATACAGGATTCTGATTATGGACTACAAGAGAACATGCACACCAGTCCTATTCAACCCACCCGGCCTCCTGCCTCTATAGTATTGCTCCAGCAGGCATGGATTGAGCTCAGCTGTGTGTAGGAGAAAAGCATTTGTACTGTATGCATGCTGGCTTTCATGTGAGCTGGGCCCCATAACAATAAGGAAACTTCAATCCAAAAAGAGATCACTCTGGCAGAAAAACAAATCTGGTCACGTTGCCAATTTCAAAAGCCAATACAAAAATTTATGCCACCAGATAAAGACCGAATGCATCAATTATCACATTAAACAAGAGGAAAACCTTCTAAGCACCAATTCCACCCGTGCTTTTTACAATTTTGTAAACAACAAACTAAAAGACTCAAGGTCCATCCCACCCTTGATAGGACCTGATGGTAAAGACTGCAACGACGACACCATTAAAGCCAACATCTTTAACACATTCTTCGGATCAGTATTTGTAAACAGCAATGGATCATGCCCAGTATTTCCTAGCTGTACCACAGATAACAACAATGATCTAATACATATCGATTTTACAGAAGACAATATTGAAAAAGCACTACGCAATCTAAAACCATCTCTATCTATTGGACCGGATGGAATATGTGCCTACTTCTTAAAAAAGCTATCCACTGCCATAGCCAAACCTCTAAGCATAATCTTTGAAAAATCTTTCAGGACCAGCTCCTTGCCTAACCTATGGTCACAAGCCACAGTCATCCCCATCTTCAAAAAGGGAGACCCAAGCCTAGTTGAAAATTACAGACCAATCTCCTTATGCTGCGTCACCTGTAAAGTCATGGAATCAATTATTAACCAATCCATCATCCTCCACTTAGAGACAAACAACCTACTCTCCAATAAACAATTTGGTTTCAGAAAAAACTATCCTGTAATCTGCAACTCTTACACTGCAAAAACATAGGGACGACACAACTCGACCAGGGCAAAGCAATAGACGCAATCTACATAGACTTCTGTAAAGCCTTTGATTCAGTGGTACACGACAAACTACTCCTAAAAATAAAATCCTATGGTATCTCTGGACAACTGAATAACTGGATAGAAGCATTCCTGGCAAACAGACAACAAATGGTCAAAATTGGGAGCGTCCTATCAAATTCTGTACCTGTCAATAGTGGTGTCCCCCAAGGCAGTGTTCTAGGACCAACTCTCTTCATACTCTACATAAATGACCTCTGTGATCATATTAAGAGCAATTGCGTTCTTTTCGCTGATGATGTAAAGCTGTTAAATACCACAGACAATACTGCTACCCTACAAAAAGATCTTGACTATGTATCAGAATGGTCAAACAAATGGCAACTTCAAATCTCAACAAATAAATGCTCTGTCTTACATATTGGCAAAAAAAATCAGAAAATAAAATACAAGCTGAATAGTCAAGATCTTGTTGATGACCCAAGCTCTGTAAAGGACCTTGGAATACTCACCTCTAATGATCTAAGTGCTAGAGCCCACTGCAACTACATAGCCAAAAAGGCATTAAGAGTTGTTAACCTAATCCTACGTAGCTTTTTCTCTGGTAATATCACACTACTAACCAGAGCATACAAAACATTTGTTAGACCAATACTCGAATACAGTTCATCAGTCTGGAACCCACATTACGTATCTGATATTAGCACAATTGAGAAAGTCCAGAAATATTTCACAAGAAGAGTTCTCCACTCCTCTACTCGTTGTAAATACCTTATGCCACCAGACTTGAAATTCTAGAACTAGAAAACCTTGAATTACGCTGTCTTCGGTCTGATTTAAGCATGGTATATAAAATCATACATTGCAATGTCCTACCTGTCAATTAATACTTCAGCTTCAACCATAACAACACAAGAGCACACAATAGATACAAACTCAAAGTTAACCGCACCAAACTTGATTGCAGGAAATACGACTTCAGCAATAGAGTGGTCAATGTCTGGAATACTCTACCCGACTCTGTAGTTTCTTCCCCAAACCCCAAAAACTTTAACCTTAGACTGTCTACTATTGACCTCACCCCTTTCCTAAGAGGTCTGTAGGGGGCGTGCATAAGCGCACCAACGTGCCTACCGTCCCTGTCCTATTGTTTCTCTTATTCTTCTTTTATTTTTCTTATATGTACCCATTTCATGTATTCACAACTATGTATACACTTATACTTATTATCTTGTAAACAATTGGCAAATCAAATCAAATCAAATCAAATAAATAAATAAATAAATAAATACAGGAGAAAAACCTTGTTGAACAATGTTGGAAGAAGTGAGGCATATCCAGAGATGCCGTGGGGTTAGTACACTTGATATTATAATGCCAGAATACGACATAATGAGCATCGGTAGGATGCAAAGATGAATCCTTATAGTATAACAACCAGCCAGAGCAAATTATTCCTTTACGGACTGCACTATCTACATATATTTAGCAGCATTGATTTGAGCTCACTATACCTGAGGTTATTACCTAGATCGCTAGTTGGTTAAACAGCATCTAGTCAGGCTTGACTCCTGATAAATGGATAGACAAACACTATCTCGACCTATCTCTGGCAGGAACCAATAGGCCTAACATGGCCAGTTTGTAATTTCTTTGTCTACCCCTCCCCTTCTCATCTGCTTCTATCACCCACTGAAAATATGTAAATTACTACTTGATGAATGTTTCCTGTAATCGTTATTTATTTGGGCCAGGATGAATAGCTTGGATCTTGCAGCCTAAAATACACTTGGTCACTTTCTTCAGACCTACAGTGCAAAGTTATTTGTTTTCTTTCTTCATTCTTTTTCCAGCTTTTAGTTCTCACATTGAAAGACCAGGATGGTCAAGGGAGGCAAGGTCAAGAAATAGAAATAGTTGGGATTTCAGAATTTGTTCAAGGTATAATAATATAATCTTGAAAGCCTGTTTCTGTTTACCACGCTTATACCAAATGAAATCAGAATGGGGGAGGTAATTTAAATTTATTTCTCATGTTTTCTTCATTTCTAGGGCTGAGTAACCTTTCCTGAAATTGCTTCTGAACAATTCATTCATCCATTCCCCCTTTCCAGGGCCAGGATTAAACCACATCACCATGGTTTCAGCTTCTGTGATGATGTTATTGCTTTTGAAATATCATGGCCTTCATCATTTTGTCTAAATCTGATTTAAAATTATCATTGCCCCTCTCCTCGGAGTTAATTAATTGATTTTATTAACTATTTGTTATCAGATTTATACCCTGCCTTGATGGTTCAGCAGTTAAAGATGCTGAGCTTGTCAGCTGGAAAGCTGATAGACCTGAGCACCGTGTCACGGGATAAGCTCCCATTCCTTGCCAACCTAGCAATTCAAAAGTATGCAAATGCAAGTAGATAAATAGGTACCATTTCAGTTGGAAGGTAACAGTGTTCTATGCTCCTTGGTGTATAAACATAATGGCCGCATGACTACAGAAAGCGTCTTCAGACAATGCTGGCTGCCTTGGTTAAGAAATGGAGATGAGCATTTCCCTCTAGAGTTGGACAGGGGAAACCTTTACCGTTATCTTTACCTTTTTGTATCCATCAAGAAGGATTCCCATTTCTTTAGCATGTTTCCCATCTTTATCTAGTCTATTGTTTTTACCTATTTCATGTTATCTGTAAGCTCATTGAGGATTGTTTCCTGACAGTACCTTTGACTTCATAATTCATCATATTAACCAGAGTGTGCACTTTCCATTTTTATTTTCATAATACGTTTTTTTTTAACTTTTCTGATTTTGACTAATGAAATGGCACTGTCTCCATATCTCAAACTGTTAATATTTTAGCCTTCTATTTTGATTCCAACTGTGTCTGCCATTTTGATAATATAGTCATGGTATAAATTAACAATATGACAATACGTTAACAGTAATTATCTTGGTTTCATTGTGGGTTCTGAATCAATCTGTTTCTCCCGATTCACTTCATGCTTACAATACCTTCTTATCATTGTAAAGGATCCTCCATAGAATAATCAAATGTTTTGGAACATCCATTATCTTAACAAATTCCACATTCTGCCTTTGCTATAATCCATAAATGATATTCTCTTGCTCTTTCCATTTTATGTTAGCTATCTGCTCTTATGTTCCTTTGCCTCTGTCTGCTCATTTGGCACTCCTTTCTCCATCCGTAGCTCTGTTTTTGTTTGTAAGATCCCAAGCAACATTTGCTTGTATGAAGAATTAGTGGCATGGGCTAAATTTTGTAAACACTAAATTTTGTGTTCTCTCTTCTTTAGTAGCTTATTCTATAGAGAATTTTTTCCTAACTCTCAGTTAATCTTGTTCCTTATTTGTTCAATTAGAACTGTTATCCCTTTTGCTGCCTCTTTTCCCCCAACTTTCAGTGAATATTTCATCTATACAAAGTACTTTATTTTTTGAAAGTTGATCTATTGCCTTTTATATCGTACTTCCTAATGGAATCATTTTAGAACATATTCTGTCTCAGCAAATGCTTCTGTTTTCTCAAATTTTCTTTGCAAAAGATTTCAGTATATTCAGCAGAGTTTTCTTGTAATCTTATTTGCCTTATTAGACTGTTAGTCTTAAGTACTTCTACCTTAACTGAAAAATTTCCCATGATATTTCTGATCTTATACAAATACCTTTCATTTTCCCTTCTATTTTCAATTATTGTTTCCACGTCTGAAATCAGGAATCTGTATTCAGTCTTCTTCGTGTCCAAGGATTTCAACTTCTGACCATCAGAATTTCTGAGCTTACTACATGAGCCTGACAAAAAAGATGTTACTGATTTAAGAGTCAAATTACAAACTCACTGCTTTAATTATTCAACATATTTTTTTCCATGACAAAAGACAGAAGCCTGAAAAAAGGGTATGTGCTATGAAGAACAAAAGAGGTTTGGCTCATTCAAGGTCTTAAAAACTTATTCTGAATCATTTTCATTGTATTTGCAGTTCTAATAATTGCTCCTGATTTCTGGTTTATGTTTTTGTTTTAAGGTGCTTTTCCTTTCTACATTTTCCAATTCTCATTGATTCCATCCCTGACCTGAAATAGAATACTTTTAGAGGCAGTCCACTGAGAAGGGCATCTAGGCACATTCTTCAAAATAGATAAAAGCAAAAATGAACCAAAGGCCAGAACATATATTGTTATTTGCTATAGGACAGGTGAAGAAAATGGCTTCCTCGTAATTTCCCTTCATTCTGTACTGTAACTCAGGTTGAACTAAGAAGCATTTCTCAGCAATTTGCCCACCGTGAAGGTTGCCTTTATTATTGAAAACATTCAGGAGGGGCAACATATTATTGGTAGGAAGAGAACTGGAACAGCGATTACCGTGCTGTTCCCCCCAAAACCCTATTACAAAATTCTTGAATGTAGGAAAACTCAGAATGGTTGCCACTGTTACAGTTACTATGGGGCAAAAATGGCCTTGCCTCTGGAGAAGTCTTCTAATGCAGCAAGAGAAGTGTCAGAAGACTTCATTAGGATCAAAGTGTTCTTTCAGAACCACATTTTAAGGGAAAAGCAGATAAAACATTCAAAAAGCATCTTCTACTGTCTTATTTGGGGTGGAATCAGGCTTTACGCTACATCCCTATACATGTCTAGTCATGTGAATTGTGGGTGATTGAGCAATGGGATTTACTTCTAAGAACCAAGCTGAAGAAATCACAGCATGAGTCAGAGCAGCAGCAGCAGCACAGAAGGAAGGAGCAGTGCAGCCATTTTATGAAACCGTTTCTATTCAAACTGCATGAACCTTCCTGGCTCTTCAGAGTTACTATTGTATGTCTTGCTAGCTTGTGTCCCTCTCCCCACTCAGCTACAGAGCCTGAGTTCCGGCAATCAGAGAAGAACAATATGTAGGCCAGCATTTTTGTCGTATCTGTAGCAGCAGTTTCCTTGTCCATCGCTTGCAGTGTAATGAAGGATCAGTTGCCGAAGGGCCCATTCAACCATGAAATGCTGCTTGCCTTCCCCTAAGAGGCTGAAAAGGCCAGGCTGCCGAGCCGTGAGGGAAGACTGAGAATCTGTCTTGGAGGGTATGTTGCTTTGACCCCTCGGCCTTTTTTCTCTTGCAAAAGTGACAGCTTCACTCCTGATTTCATGTTTCTCAAAAAATATTCCACCATGAAACACCTCCGCTGGATTGTATGTGAAAGCTTTTGGCTCGGGGCTATTTTCTGCTCCTACCTGATCAAGGCAGCAATTTGATTTCCCTTTAATGCACCACATTCCATTTCAGTCCAGTGATCTAGCTTAGATTTAGGGAATCTGCTTAAAAGCCCAGTTGGATGGAGCTTACTGGTAGAACCACCAGAACAACTCTCTGGTTGTTTATTTCATATTGTTTAAACCAGCAGAAATTAAAAAATCCTAAAGTATGTGTCAGAAACTAATCTCTTCCCACATCCTTGTCTCTAATGAACCTTGTGGCTGTATTGTTGTGCGTTGCTCTGAGCAACAGTTCAGCTCATCAGGAAGCCCTTACCCTCCTCTGCTTACAAGAGGTGCTATTGCTCACAAACCCTCTGTCTTATTTTTCCTTACTAAATTCACAAGTGTCCCTAAACATGTGCAGGAAAAGTCAAGAAATAAAAGCTGCACCTTAAGATAGCTAGCAGCCCAGTGAAGGCTGTGAGAAGCAGTTAAATTGGTGGTTCTTGCAGTTGTCAGTTTCCATATGCACAAACCACCACTCTGTTGTCTTTGCTACAATAAACTAATTAACTTCAAAGGTGCTGTCCTCTTAAAGCTCACACTGAAAGTGAATTCTTGACAACTAAATCTTGGTGTTTGAGTTGGAAAAGAAACAGCTAGGGGTGATCAAAGCTGACCAAAGCAGCTTTGAAAAGCAAAGCAGCTCTGATGAACAAATCAAAGGTGCTTCATGAGTTCATTTCTGGGACTTCTTCTTGGATGTCTAACAGTAGGAAGGGCCTTGTGACTATGCGGAGGTGTATTTCCTAGACTCGATTCCCTGAAAGCACCAAAAAAAGGATTTTGCAACATGTGCAGCAGAGAGGTGGCATTCAGTAGATTCTGGACCAGTTCTGGAGAACCAGTAGCGGAAATTTTGAATAGTTCAGAGAACCAGCAAATACCACCTCTGACTGGAGATTTTGCAGTATCCTTCACCTGCCAGGCCCACCAAGCCACGCCCACAGAACCGATAGTAAAAAAAAAAATGAATCCCACCACTGATGTGCAGAAGCCTTTTCTGGTTCCCAGCTTGACAGAGAAAGCTCCAGAAGCAATACAATCACCTCAACACAGAGAACGGCAAGAGAGTGCAGAGCATTTTATTACAGAACATGGCTGCACTCCAAAATACCCCAGTTCTGACAAGGGATTCCTGAAGCAAAAAGGAAAGCTGTAGAAGCTGTAGTAGTTAGTATAATTTTTATGTTGTGGATTCTTCCTGTTAAGAAAAGGGATGCTAGTAGCATAAAGGAAAAGACGTTATTCAGATGGAAAAGACAAATTCTGAGAAACATGGTAAGTTACTTTCCAAGTTTTTTTAAAAAAATTATCCATCAACCATTGTTTAGTCATGATCTAATTTGAGTATTTCTATATTTAAAGGAACCTCCCCCTCCTCCTTTTTTAATATACAGTATTCGTAAAAACTAATGTAAACTAAACCAGAAGAAATAATAATAATAAACAGTTCAGAAGGTGCAGAAAAATGTACAAGGGAAAATAAAAAGGCAATAATGACAATAATAAATGGCTTCCAACTTTCATCACAGTGAGCATATCTAATATAATTATACAATAATATAATACATTGTCCAACTCTTTCTCCCTATAGCCTAACTTTTATCCATATACAAGCCAGTTTGGTCTTTTCAATCCTAGGTCAACGGAAAGTCCATTAGGAGTCACAAAAATGTCAACCAAATAATTTATATTCCTTCTTTTTATAGTATTACATCTTTATTTATTTTTTCTCTTTCCCATAAAACTCACATTTAAAAAAATATTTTGCCAGAAAAGATATATTTTTGTATAGAACTCATCCTAAAATGTGATTCTTTGTTGATTTTTTTAAAGGTGAGAACAGCATCACAATTTACAGATACACACATGCGAGGAATAGCTTGATCTGATCAGAATTTTAGTTCAGAAAAAGAGAAATTTGAATCAACTTAACCATTTGAATCTTCTTAACAATGTTGCTTGGGCAAAAATGTTCCCTGTCTTTTGCATCTCTTTAGCTGACTCTCTTGTTTTTCTCTAGGCCTATGGAAACATCTCTCAATTAGTATCAAGTTCAAGTAAATTCCCTGGCTGTTTCTTTGGAGGAAATAGAGTTTCCCAGCTGACTAACAGAGAGAACGGCTGACAACTGCAAATATCTATGGAGCATTTCTAGCCTGAAATAAGTCTAGAGTGCTGGAAACAGAGCAATGAGAGGTTACCTATCTTAGCTCTGACCTTGGGCCTAGTAGGAGGGAATGGGACACAAGGAAGGTTCCCTGTAATGAAAGCCACATCAGATGCTAAGTGTGAAGCCAGAGATTTTCATCCGTGTCCTAACATCCATGACTTACAGAAACCAGCTGGGTCAGGCTCTATCCAAGCACTGTTCATTGGCTCCAAAATACAAACACAACACGTTCCATTAAGACCGCCAGAGCATTCCTGACTGAAGGGTATGTCCTTGCCATGCTATTTAAAGGCATGCATGCTACCCTTTATTTGTCCATATATGTTGGTTGAAAGAGACTTGAGCTTCGTACTTCGCTCAGAGAAGACAAGAATTGGCTAACTCAGAGAGGAAGCTTCTATCCTTGACCATATCTTTACCATATCTTTATCTTCCCTCCTATTACCATTTTCAAACTGCTGAGAAATATACAGCATTGCGTAGCTGAATTAGCATCGTACTCATAGATCAAGCCACTAAAATGTATGGACTGCCATACTTTGAGTCCTAGTGCCATGCCACTTAAAATACTGTGAATTCTACTGCTGCCCTCCTAAATTATCTTCAATCCATTCCCAACTCCCACTGTGTCTTTTCTCGGTCTTCCAGGTTGGAGTCAAGACAGCTGCTAGCTGATGAAGTAGCTTGAACTTTTCCAGATGGCTTTTCCTCTCTTTCAGCAGCCTTCTTCCAGTTGGTGCTTCACCTACCGCTCAATACTGAAGAAGGGAAATCAAACCTAACCTGGCTGAGGAGTGACATTTTTCAAAGTCAAGATTAGCAGTTCCCTGCCTGAGAAAATAGTTCTGAAAGAGTGGGTTAGATTAGATGATTGCTAGTTTGTTCCCTGGCTTCTCATCAAAAGGTTTCCCGTCAGTCCCACTTATCAGTATGATTTGTTCTTTTGAAAGCATCCATATTTTTCCTAGCATGTAGCTTCTGATTGATCTGGTTTCCCATAACTATCTTGAGACTTGGTGGTTTAGTGAGATAATAAACCGGTGCTTGGTCTATACCACTTCAGCGCAGAGGATGATATTTACACGGCTGCACAATTCTCACACCAAAATGAATAATCTTGTGGTAGAAAAATGCAACCAGCAGGAAGAAAATCAGACTATGCAACCACTTTCTTCCTAACATGCTGGCTTTCTGGTGTAACTGTTTTTTTTGGTGCTTTGTTTTTTAGGGTGGAATATTCTGCCACGTGCCTTCCCACTTGCAACTTATAAAATGGTATGGCCCAGACACAAATGAGCTACTCCCCCAATGTGAGCATATTCATGGCTTACACGGATGCAATTCGTGGATATTTATCATTTGATCATTCTATTTACTTTGTACTTAATATTGGTACTCAAAAAGTATTAAATCCCCAAAGTGTTGACTAGACATTCTTGAATCTGTGGATCAAAGCTTCGGAAGGGCACTAGCTTGGGGATGACTGCTTATGTAGCCCTAGGTAGAGACCAAGCCAACTTCAACTGAAACATGTAATGTGGTGTGACAGTAGAAAAAGCAGGTGTGTGTGTGTGTGTGTGTGCGCGCACGCGTGCATGTGCAAACAGATGCATGCAAGAAATCTGAATGCAAATAGTCCGTAATGACAAATGGACACAATAACTTAAACCCTTTCTTAGCTGCCCTTGTACTGAAACAAATACGAGATTCTGGTGTCACTTACACTTTGGCAGATCTACCGTTGCCTGCTGCAGGCCTCAGAATTGCACATGCCTATCAAACCATGGCCCAAGTATCTTTTTGACATTGGAAGCAGTAGACTTATCCTTGAAACTGGCGTATAATATCAAGTATGTCACAAATGACAACTCATCATTCAGGTTGACAGTTGAAATGGTCAGACTGTCCTCCTAGATTGGCCTTTGCATCTCAAAAGGGAACTCGACCCTTCCTTATTCTGATACTGTCTAAAGGCAGCTCAGGACAATCCATTTCTGATATGTAGATCCCAGCATGGTCTATGCAGTGAAACAACAATTTTGGCAGATACAGTATATGGCCTTTGGTGATGAAATTCCCTACATGTGGAAGAGACTGGGGTATGCAACCAACTCTACACTCACCTGTGCCTAATCATCTTTATGTGAAAATATCCACATATGCACTTTCTGTGCTTCCTAACCCTCCCACCTCACCCGTCCCAAAATACTAGTTTCTCTGCCACTATCTTGAAACTTGGTACCACAACTCCAAGAGCCATGATATCTGAGGATGATGGGAACTAGATAAGATGATAAGATGATATGAGAAAAGAAAAAAAGAGAAGATAAGATGAGATGAAGGGAAGGGAAGAGGAGAGAAAAGAAGAGAAGAGAAGAGTTATTGTCACTTTTCTCTGTACATAATGGCACACATTAAAATAAAATTCTGATGCCCACTCTCAAAGGAATACACATACACACGTACATCCATTACATGTGCATACACACATACATATACTGTAGAAGTACACACACAGAGAGAGAGAGAGAGAGAAACACACACAGTGTGTGTGTGTGTGTGTGTGTGTGTATGAATGAACTCTAGTCCAATTCATGTAGAGGGCATGACATCGTGAAAGGTATGATTGTATCTTCAGTCTTCCAGTGTAAACAAGTAAGATACCATTGCCAACTGTTCAAACTATTCTGAAAACAATGTACTAGAACGATAAGTCATAAAGTCCAGCATTGGGAAACAAGACAGTAAATATTAACCGTTGCTTGTAATGCCAACAATCTAGTCCTTTCTATTTGAAAGGTAAAGGGATAGATTGTCACTTCCAATCTTGCCTGGTATGCTTAAGAGACAAATGGGGGAAGTAAGCCACCTGGTGGTAAAAGAGCTGCATAACAACAAAAAGTAAGAAGACACAAGAAACATGCACTGACATCTGAACAGTTTGAAAAGCATATTTAAGCAGAGAATCAATACTGTTTGTTTATTTCTTTCACAGTCAATGTAATGCAAATACACCATTGTTATAAATATAACGAGCCTGAAATAGGAATTTCTGGTCTCATTCTTTTTGATGTTCAATTTTTGGACCCTAAGACAAGTGCACAGCAGTTCAGACAATTGGTTTTGGTAGTAAATGAATCTAGCAATACCGTAGGAAGTTTCCACAGATTATAAGGTGTGTGCAAGGCCATTTCTCACCCATGTAAGCACTATCAACTATAATGTACAAGTTATATTGCCACAATAATTCAGGTTATTAACTCTAAAGTTGAGAATTGGCCCAAACAACCTTACTTGTTGCATAGTTGACAAACAAAGCAGCAGCTATTTAGAAAATTTAAATACTGCAGTTTTTTTAAAAAAAAAAAAAAAAACAAGGAAAGGGGATTTGGGGTTATAAGATCTTTTCTTGGCCTTTATACTACAAACCTCTCACATTACGAAGAGTCTACTGCATCTGCATTGGGATGTACAACGACAAAATCCAGAGATGTGTTAAGTCAGTTAAAACATAATGTTACCCATTCATTTTATTCTCCATCTCACATAAAACGTATGTCAAAGAGCAAACCCATGCATTTTTCAGGAGCTACACTTGAAGAGATCTAGTTACATTTTGAAACACTGCAAGCTGTCTTATCCGTCACACCCAGAAGCATTAAAACTTGAATATTTCACATCATCCCGAGCCTTCAGATCAGTTTATGCATTCGTTTTATGAGCTGATTCCAAAAGTAATTTGATGTGATTACAGGTACATGGATATGGGAAGATAACCATAGTCTCTGACGGAGGGCAGTGAAAAATTGCACTATGCCTCAAGTTAATCTCACAGACGCAACTCCCCTTTATTGTACATTCTGATTTCACTGGAAATCAATCCCTGGAGCTGCAATTCTTCTCCTTATTTTTAGTGTATAGTTTTTGAAGTGGGGGGGAAATATTTTAATCAGAAAGTATTCATTGATAATAAGTTTGTATATATTAATTAGGGCATGTCAAATTTTTCAACTTTCAATTTTCAAACATTAGGAGCGCTCAATGGTTGTGACGTGCCTTGGAGATTTTAAAGATATTTTCATTACTTTAATATAATTTAGATGCATTCGGTAAATAACCACATCAATATCATAACTTTTCAGGCCAGCAATTCCCCAGCAAACAATTCAGACCAACAATTCCCCAGTACCATCAAAGAAGAACATTATTCTGTGTGCATTGAACCAGGTGGAAGATATCTTTATCGTTTCACTCCAGAGAAAGGCTCAAAAACAGGAAAACCTGCTCAAGTGATTGCAGATAATCTGGTGCATTTCATGAAGAAGAAAGGTGTTGACAAAAGCTTGAAGGCCATTGGAGGAGATTCTACAAATGTTAATACTGGCTGTGAAGGTGGTGCCATGCACTGGGTCAGAGGTCAAGCCAGAGCATCCACTCTGCTGGAGCTGACTGACTGGTCTGAAGGGGTATATGAGCCACCTTTGATGTGCAAACTGTCTACAGTGGAAATAAAGAAGTCCATTGACAAACGCATGCAAGTACCAGAGTGGCCCTTTCATGCTCAATCAGTAGAGAGAGATGTGAAAAAGGTCACAGAGGCAGCAAGCGGATCGTATAAACATGAGAAAATGAGGGTTATATCAGAGGCCAAGAAGCAGGTTGGTGGCTGATGTCAAAGAACAAATCAACACAGGACTTGATGAAACTCGCTTAAGCATTTTTGTAACTCAGACAATTTCTTTCTGATGTTATGATTGCATAGATTATTTTTTGCTTAGCAAGATAAGATTCAAGCAGAATTTTTTTTAATTTTTGTAGCAAAAGGTATAATTTTGAGAAAATAAAGGTAACAGTATTTGTGGGGTATATGATCAGATGTGGATTTACCATAGCAAGCTAAACATTGTGCAATTGCAAAAATAACAGCAGATTTGAACTCTTGGTGTAAAAACACATAGTTTTAGAATCTCTCACTGAAAAAAAATTGCAAAAATTAATTTTCACCCCATAAAATGATATGCCCTACAGTGTATACCATCTTTTTCATTATCTTTAGAAGGACCTCAGATTATTTTTGATGTGCAAATTTTCTTCCTTTTTTTTGGAGAAAAGACAAACCATATATTGTTTATGCATACAAATGTAGTTTTCTGTGTACCTATCAGTTTAATTCTTTCACAATTGTAGCAATATTTTTGCCACTCCATATTTCTAACTGAAAGTTGGTAACAACCACTTCATGCCAAAAGATAATCTTTCCATTTTTCTTTGCTCTCCAATATTATTTTAGTTGAACATGCTTCCAAATTTTTCATAATACATGTTAGAGCAATGCTGAATATTTCACATGCTAGAATGTCCACTAATCAGATATACTGTCTTCTAGTGTTTGCTAACCATTACTGGACTGATACAGCAATAGCTTATATTACCCCATAATTTACAGTACTCTTTGGGCAGTTTACAAGGTAGAAACATTATTTGCGTATTGCCCCCAACAATCTGGGTCCTCAGTTTACCAACCTTGCAAGGCTGAGTCAACCTTCAGCCCCATCAGGATCGAACTTCAGGCTGTGGACAGAGTTTGCCTGCAATATTGCACTTTAAGCACTATGGCACTAGGACTCATTCTCTTCCATAATGAGAATAGGCATTGCATCACCTCAATGAAGGCCACTTAAAGCAAATATTTATTTTATATTTTTGTACTACCATTTTTGTAGGAACTAAATATGGCTTACATAGCACTGTTCTTTTTTTCCCCAATAGTGTAAATCCTGTGAGTTGGATACAAGAGAGTAACTGGCTGAAAATCAGCCACTGAGTTTCCATGGTTGAGAGTAGATTCAAAACCAGTTTCTCCTTGTTCTTAGTCCAACACTTTAGCCACCTCAGCCATTTTGTTCAGATCATTAATATATTACTGAAGAGAACAACTGGGTTTACAGTAGTAATCTGGTAGCTGTACCATAGATCATTAGAAAATGCTGAGCTGGTTCTTTTAACTGTTTCTTCATCAAAAGGACATTATATCAGTGAAAGAAGAATGGGGTTTCAACTAGCCTATGGCTCAGAAGTTCTTTGTCGTGATGAGTTGCTAACTGATTGAGATGAGTATTCTGGAATGAGTTAGGAAAAGCCGCATTCTCCTTTTAAACCCTTATTGCACTAAACACAGTTACACTTAGGTGTCCTACAGAAATCTTTGGTTTGAGACCATGCATTGATCAAATACAGATAGTCCTCATTTAGTGACTGTCTCATTTAGCAACAATGCATAATTACGACGGCAATATAAAAGTAGCTTTGCAACATTTACAGGTTTGTAAAGCAAAAGAAAGCTGAAATAAGGTTGTAAGCACAGTTGTGGGTTCACTTAGCAACCACTTCGCTTAATGACTGAGTTGTGGGTCCCAAATGAGATCACTGAATGAGGACTATTTGTAATGCTAACGGTGCAGAAATTATTCTAGATTACTACAAGAACCCTTATTTTCCAATATTTGGAAAATCCCTTGTTAGCCTTAGATCAAGAAATACTATCACAATTATAAGTAGCTTATGCACCTAGATTCCTTCATATATATTTTTTCAATAAATATGGCACAAATTCATTCTGAATTTCTGAAACTGAAACTCACAATATTCCAGAGGCCTCCTGGCCTCGTTATCAGCCTCTTTGTCCATTGAATGTCATGAAAGAAAGGGGAAAGAGAGAGCCAATGAAAATATAGCTGAGTTCTAGACCAAGCATCTCTTAACAGTTGCATTTACTGAGCCGGAAATGGCCAAATGGGTGAAACCCATCCAGGTGGTTGTGGGGGTAACACAACCAGGTAGTTGGAAGGCACGTAGCCCTTCTGTCCATTCACTTCCACTAAGAACCATTCCTTGCTTCCCTTTTTATCATGGGGTTCCAGCACAGTCACTGATTGGCCTGCTTGCAGACTGACTTCCTGGTTACTCCTGGCTGTGAAGGGATAAGCAGCTCTTACCTAAGAAAAACAGAAATGCAGTTATAATACTGGATATGATTTTGATCATTGTAATACAGGATAAGATACTGCAGAAAGTTAACAATGATCCCCTCCTAGAAGAATCAAATATTTTGAGAAATATTTAAAAAAAGGCAGGATAAAATATTTTCCCTAAAAGAGAAATAAAAAATCTTAAGGAAGACAGAAACTCAGAACCCCAGCTCCCTGCCCTCAAGCAGTTACTAAGTTGAGGCCATCTTTTAGAAATGCAGATTTGGTAATCCATTACTCCCTGCAGCAAGGTCTGAACAAAGGTAGGGTTAGCCCTCAGCCACAATAGGAATTGCCCAACAAGCCCCTTCATTGCATCAGCCCAAACTTCAACCAAACTTAGCTCAGACAAACTCCTAGGATTGGCCCCATGGGAGTCTGACAACAGCCAATAGAATACATGTTCTAGAACAGGAAGCTCAAGTACAAAGCCCAGGAGAGGGTTTAAATACCCCCACTCTCAACTCCATGTGGTCAGCTGTACCAGAGCTACACACACGTGGTTCTGCTTCATCAATAAATTGACCCTCTTTCCAATCAGCCTCCAGCCTCCATTTTGTCTCCAGTGCCTTTCTCCCAGCTTGGAACTGGACCTGGATATTTCTTCTAAAAATATCAAAAAATTAAATAAACATGTCCAGCTCAGTCCTATCCAGATAGGCAAATCAACTTTCTGGGGTGCCTTTCTGCAAACATCTTGAAGAAGTAGAAATTAATTCTGAAATTTATGGCAAGTAGCTATGCCCAGAGACAGAGCAGGTATCTAAATTTATGTTAGTTATACAGGATACAAATGAGCTCCCGGACCAAATAAATGAGAATGTTTGATTGTCAATTGCCAGCCTGCAGAAAGTGGTAAGTTTGAAGCTGGTAAGGCAGAAATCTCTCATTTTTACACCAGAGAAAGCCATATTATAAACAAGAGAGAAGAAGCAGAATCTTTAAGCCAAGAGAAAAATAGTGAAACAAAAAGGGGAGAGAAAGAGCCAGGATTTACACCTTGAGGCTAACATATATAAAGAGCCCAGTTCCTCCTGGGTGTTAGATGAATTTTCTTGCCTGTATGGCTTCCTAATGCTCTGCAGTATGTGGACTTATGTAACCTTGTTGAATTTGCGTGGTGAATGCTAAGCAGAAAGAGGCATGAATGAAAATAAAATAAATGGAAATAGTGACAGGCATATAGAACTGTTAATTATTCAACTCAGTTCTGGGTACAAGGCAAGCTCACAGCAAACCTAAAGTAAATGTCCAGAGTGTTTTGAGCCTTGAAATGCAGTTTGCAGTGGTCTTCTCGCACCATCCCAGGAGAAAGGGCAACACAAATCTCTCGTCCCGACTAAAGAAGTCTTTCCAGATCCAGACAATACAAAGAAAGATCTTCAGGGTGGAAGATCTAGCTTGGTTCTGACCACATTCCCTTTGGGAACTTTCAGATTGGGCGTTGCCCACATTGGAAGGCACCAGTCTGGGAGGCTGGTAGGAAAAAGGGAAGGGAAATCTGGGACTCTGAGATTTTTCCTAGGACTGCACCCAAAATGTGTTTTGCTAATGAGGGACGCTTTCTATGTCGCACGGCATTGAATAAGAAGAAAGAGGAAATTGACATTCACCCGGGCTAGCAGAAATACTAAGGAACAAGGTGCAGATTCAGGAGATAATCCTGCTTTGGTTATACTTAGTCTGTTTCAGGAAACTATGGAATTTGGTTTCAGACAAAGGATTGGGAACCGAGTGAACTGTTACTTTGAGTTCTTTTGCTTAACAACGCATCTCTGGTAACTGCACTTTTCCTCTTTGTCTTCCTGATGTTGTCTTCATCTTATCCTCAGCTGGGCTGCAGGGAAGAGCCAAGATCTGCCTTCAGCAGAGTCCTTTGTCTGTGTTACTCCTGACTGGTACTTTCCGGGCCTTATCCAGATTCCTTATTAATATGGTTTTATTGCTCTTCTAAAGAATATTTCACCTGCTGTTCTTGAGGAAAAGCCCTCGGTCTGTACTCTGAAGATTGATTTAAATGGGGAAGGAAAGCCAGATACTACATATTATTCAGTGTTGTGGGTTCTGTCCCCATTGGGTGCCTTACAGGTTTTCTGTTGCTTTTACCAGTAAAGAGTTTCATATTGCTGCATCATTTACTATTATCACTTTGGGAAGTGGGTGAAAAACAATTTTGTTCATTCTTTTGAATTCAGCGGCGTTAGAGGACGATATCATGCACAGACCAATCTCGCTTTCATGCTTACGGCTGCCTACTAACTTCATCTTGGTGCTGCTAATCACAACATTAGAAGCTGGATTTCTTGCTCATGCATGGCCCCTTTTGCTGCTCATTCTCCTGCTTAACCCTGTGTTCCACTTCTGGGCTTCTTGCCTGTTAAAGGGTCTATTTGTAATGATGGACTTAGTACTTTCTCAGAAGACCCCTGGACTAAAATTCAAAAGCAGCTGATCTGAGGAGGGACATTCATAAGGTGGGAGTGAGCTTCTCCCAATACAATAGGTTTAACTTTTAGGAAAAGAACCTTATTCTGATGACTCATTACTGTTACAAAATTGTAAAATCGTCTCCTTCACCGCTCAAAGTTCCCAGAACCAGTGTCCTGAAGATGCAGTTCCTACAGCAGTTTCTGCAATGCACTATCATTATTTATGATGTCTGAGGGAGTGCCAATTTGCCTACAAATACTCTAGCTTTAATAGCACTAGCTGCCAGGATGACTACTATTGCTCTAGGCTCATATGCATGGACCAATTATAGTAGTATAATGGCAGAAGTCCACTGCAGTAAGTGTGTTCTCCATGGAGGTTGCTAGTGCACAGATTGCTGAACTGTTCTGAAAGTTCTTGGATCTCATCTTGGTATCTTGTGGCTGATACTGGAATTCTTGATAGTCTTGGATGACTTTGATCTTCATACATTGGGAAAGGAGTTTGGTGTAGCTCTTTTGCTCATGGTCTTAATGGCTAATGTCAACTACATCACATGTAATTGCATCCCTAACTTTTGTGAGAGGACACAAGCTAGATCTGCTCTTTATTTTGGAGCAGATGAGATGTGATCTGAAGATGGAA
Source organism: Notechis scutatus (assembly GCF_049901735.1). Lineage (NCBI taxonomy): Eukaryota > Metazoa > Chordata > Lepidosauria > Squamata > Elapidae > Notechis > Notechis scutatus. Next base: position 91,606,349 of record NC_142010.1, on the reverse strand, counting down.
AGTATAAGTATCTGTTCTTTGGGACACTTGGATCTCAAATATGGAGGGTTGGTTAAGGCCATCCATCCCATCCCACAAGGCAAGAGGGCATTTAGGGGTGTACCCCACAATTTGGCAGACTGTTACATCTCAGTGTAGCCAATCCTTAAAACACAGAGGTGGCAAGAGATGATGGGATTGCTCCCATGAGGCTTTCCCACAATTATTGATTCAATGAGTTTCTTAATTTACTAGAGAACTAATATAAGTGGAGTGATGGAAAAAGCAATAAAGGTATAAAACCAGAAGCAGATAACATCAAACATTAATGAAAGTTCATGTTTCAGCCTACACAATGATGATAAAAATTGCAAAGCTATTGGAAAAGATAGAGACATATGGCGAGGTGGCTGGTTTGAAAATAAATAAAGACAAAACAAAGATCTTGACAAAGAACATGCTACTAAGACAAAGAGAAGAACTGGCAGACCGTGTTGAAAATCCAAGTCACGAACAAGGTCAAGTATTTGGGGATATACTTGACATCAAGATGTAGTACATTAAAAGAGAATAATTATATTAAACTTAAACAACAGATAGCTTTAGATTTGAAGAAATGGGAAAACTTACAATTGTCATTAATAGGGAGAATTTCAACAATTAAGATGAATATTTTACCCAGAATCTTATTTTTGTTTCAAACAATACCAATTAGGCTCGGAAAAGACTATTTTGAAGACTAAATAAAATTGTGCTGAAGTATATATGGCAAGGTAAGAAAGCGAGAAGAAAGCTAAAGCTTTTGCAAGATGCTAGAATTAGAGGAGGTTTTGGCCTGCCTAATTGGGAATTGTACTACCAAGCTGCAAATTTGATGTGGGTCAAGGAATGGATAACATTAAGAAAGACTAGATTGCTGACACTAGAAGGTCATGATTTGCTGTTGGGTTGGCATGCTTTTTTATGGTATAAGGGAACTAAAACACAGGGTTATTTTAGAAGACATTATATACGGGAGTCTTTGTGGTTAAACTGGGAGAAGATAAAAAGACAATGTTATTTGAAAATTCCAGTTTGGTTATCGACTATTGAAGCATTTTCCTATCCTATAATTTATAAGAAGGAACAAACAGTTAGATATGGGGAACTATTGGATGAAAAGGGTGAACTTAAATCGATACAAAATCTAGAGGAACAAGGTATAAAGATGAATTGGTTTTCATATGCGCAAATACACTCAAGGTATGATGAAGATTCTAAAACAGAGGGATTTTATGATAAACAGACTGATCTAGATAAGATTTTGACAGGTACCGATGAAAAGGTGATTAAAAAATTATATGGTTATTTACTGGGAATTAAGCTAGAGGAAGAACAAGTCAAAGAAACAATGATTGTTTGGGGGAAGAATTTTGGATATGGGATTGATTTAGAGAAATGGCAAAAACTATGGTCGCAAAACTATAAAATGACAATGTCAACAGCTTATAAAGAAAATCTGTATAAGATGTTTTACAGGTGGCACTTTCCCCCGACGAGGATAGCAAGAATGTTCAAGAATAAATCTGAAAAATGCTGGACATGTCATCAGATACCTGGCTCATATTACCATATGTGGTGGACTTGTGAGGATGCTAGAAAATATTGGACTAAAATCGCATGTGGTTGGAAAAATGACAAAGAAACGCATAGATTTGAAACCGGAGGTTTTTTATTGGGAATCTTACCTGATACATACAGTAAAGACTTGAAATATCTGATTGTAAATGTATTAACAGTGGCTAGGATTGTATTTGCTAAAGATTGGAAAAATGAGAAAATACCATTGCAGGAAGAAATTATTAAGAAAATATTGGAATGTGCTGAGATGAGTAGATTGACATTTGAAATTAGAGAGCAAGAGGATAAACAATTCTATAAAATTTGGGACCTTTTCTATCAATGGTTGGATGATAAAATATAATAATAGAATATTCAGAATGTTAGATAACAAGGAATATCTTTGCTTTTTCTTTTTCTTTTGTTATTTGACATCATATCTATAAAGTGTTTTCAGGATAGATTTGGTATGATTATATGATTTGTTATAGAATAAACTATTTAAATTATAGTTATCTCATAAAGTATGAATGAATAAAATTATAGTCAAATGATTTTCTAATAGCGATACTAGGATATATAAGTTTGGATTGATAATATGAGTTATTATGTAATGTAACTAATTGAGACTATGAAATGAATGCACAAAACTGATGAACCAATCGACACACTGTTTGTATATATATATGGAAGAGAGCTGATGTTTTTATGTTTTGTTTGTTTTGTTTGTTTTTAAAAAATCAATAAAATTGTTTTCAAAAAAAATTGCAATGTGGCAGTTCTCTGCACTTATTTCATCTGCAGATTCATGCTTGTGCTAAATTATAATATTTTAGGAAACAATGAACAGGACAAAGTGACTGCACATATACTGGATGAATCTGCAGATTTCTGGAAAATAATTTCACTTGATAAGACTTTCTGTAATTTGAATTTTGCCAACTGTGATTTGAATTCAGGTCCTTCTTTGCTCTTTCAAATAGCTAGGCAGGACATAGATAGCTGGATCCAGGAAGTGTTCAATGTTTCTCCAAGGAAGAAAGTAATGCCACCTTACTTTGAAAGAAGCAGTTGACATTCCTGGGTCTGGCTATATTTAATTAATTTTGCCTGGGGTTCAATGTCCTTGTTTTAAAGAATATAGCTGAAAGATAGTGGGGAATCAGAGGAACATCATACAAAAGAGGAAAGAAGTTTTCTAGATCTTTTCCAGTTCCAGATTCTAGTTATGAGAGAGAAATGGTATTAGTCATGGTGGTGAATAGTTTTCATTCGGAGTTCACGCAGACTAAGCTTTTCAGGGTCCTATTAGAGCTTAGACTTTTAGCTCCTACACAAGCAGCAAATGAATGCCCAACTCTAGCTGGGGTGCCTCTTGTGATCTTATGTATTGTTAGACGTAATCATATAAACTAATCCTTCATGTGGCTGCTACTTCTTATCTACCTTGAGGGGCTGCCTTGAGGGGCTGCCACAGGGAGGAAGGGGTCAAGCTATTTTCTAAAGCATCTGTAGGCCAGAGAAGGAATAATAGATGGAAACTGAACAAGGAGAGATTTAACCTGGAAATAAGGAGAAACTTTCTGACAGTGAGAACAATCAACCAGTGGAACAGCTTGCCCTCGGAAGTTGTGGGAGCGCCATCACTTGAGACTTTCAAAAAGAGAATAGACTGCCATTTGTCAGAAATGGTGTAGGGTCTCCCGCTTGGGTGGGGGGTTGGACTAGATGACCTAGAACTCCTAGAACCTTCCAACTCTGATTATCTGTTATCTGTTACCTTTGTTTTGATTTTCATTGCTCATGACATGTATATTTTTTATTTGACCAACACCTTGCCAGTTCTCAAATTTTACCCACTCTCATGTTTCACTTTATAAATGTCTCAAGGGTGAGTCAACATATCCGGGCTATTCCATATTTAAATCCATTTGAGATCCTGTTTCTAACAAACTACCTGGAGAAAAAAAATATCACTTGAGAGGTATGCCCAATTTTGAAATGGCCCTGTTAAAATATAAATCAGCATAGCAGGACAGGGAATGCCATCATCTGCCAGTCTCCAGTCATAAATTCACTGCATGCACACAACCCGTACTATTGTCCTTGAAAATCAAAGCAAAAAGACAGACAGACAGGAGTGGCTGGAAAAACTGGCACTTTACTCACCTGTAAAACTGGAGTGTCGAAGTACGCTGGGGGATTGGGAGTTTGAGGAAAGTTGCAAGTAGGATACGTTTTCCCAGCAGTATCACCCTGGGGCAACGTTGTTGTTCTGGGCCTTGAGTTAGGGACGTAATGGTACTGTTGGAGCTTTCCGGGTGAAACGTAGCCTCTTGGACCTGCAAGGTACACAAGACAGGTAGGGTCAGCTAGCAGATGGCCCTACTGCAACTCCAATGAAAGCGGCATGAACTTGACATAGTTGGAAAATAATGGTGTAGACAGTAACGATTGGACAAAAAGGCAGCATTTACTGTAGGAAAGAAGAGAGGATTGTGTGGGATGTACTAATGAAAGGATGTGATTTTTACAAGAGTTTTTGGCAGGATGTAATCTGTCCTGTTTTAAAATCAAGGCCAGGAGGAGCTATTTCTGAATACATTAAAATTTTATATTCATATAAAAATCCTAACGTTACAGCAACAAATAGCTAAACTTTTAACTATGGCTATAGAAGAAAGGTTTTTACTGATTTATTAATGTATGCGTTTTAAAATGCTTAATATAATATTTATCAACTTATTTATCTCAAAGCGTTTTATTTTATACTAACCCTTTTTATTATACTGTATCTGTACTTTCTAGGAGCCACAGTGGCGCAATGATTAGAATGAAGTACTGCAGGCTACTTCTGCTGACTGCCGTCTGCCTGCAATTTGGCAGGTCGAATCTCACCAGGCTAGAGGTTGACTCAGCCTTCCATCCTCCTGAGGTGGGTAAAGTGAGGACCCAGATTGTTGGGGGCCATATGCTGACTCTGTAAACCATTAGAGAGGGTGGTAAAGCACTGTGAAGTGGTATACAAGTTTAAGTGCTATTGCTTTATTTATGTCTTTCAATTTAACAATAGCCCTTAGCAATAGCAATAGCACTTAGTCTTGTATACCACTTCACGGTGCTTTACAGACCTCTCTAAGCAATTTACAAAGAGAGTATATTGCTTCCAACAATCTGAGTCCTCATTTTACCAACCTCTGAATGATGGAAGGCTGAGTCAACCTTGAGCTACTCAGAATCGAACTGCTGGCAGTTGGCAGAAATAGCCCGCAATACTGCATTCTAACCACTGCACCACCATGGCTTTTGAACTATAATATTTTGGTCATGTTATGCTATGTTACATTATGTTATTATTACCTTATGTTATTGTTACTTTATGTTATTTTTACATTATGTTCTGTTATAGAAAGGGAACAAGGTGAGTGGGAAAGATGACCAAAATTAGCACAAATATGATGAATGGAGACAAGAAGGGGAGATATAGAGCTATAAAATTAGAATAAGGCCTGGAAAAAAAATACACTGCAGGGAAAATATAAAGGAAGGGGTGTTTAATACAGGGAAAGAAAAGACAAGAAAAAGAGAGGAGAGGAACTGGTTGCAATATGAAAGCAGAGAGAGGTAGAAAAGTCAGCATAAAAGAAAGGGAGAGAGGAAAGAAAGGACAATTTGGACTCGTGCTCCTGCTTTAGGCAAAGTTCAGTCATGCGACAGGCAACTTTATAGTTCAGTTACTGATCTTCTGGTTGCTGAAAAGAATTCTCTTCCTTCACTCCTCTCTGTAGCTACTCCCCACCTCCTGCTGTTTGGACAATGGCCATTTCTCATTTCTGCCTAACGGGACTACAGCACAATTGTTGCAATGAGGCATCTCTCCTAGGCAATGAAGGAATTATCTAATCAGGTGCAACCTGGCATTTTAAGACTTGTGGACTTCAACTCCCAGAGTTCCTCAGCCAGCTTTGCTGGCTGAGGAACTCTGGGAGTTGAAGTCCACAAGTCTTAAAATTGCCAAGGTTGGACACCCCTGATCTAATCCATGCAAAATCTGGTAGGGGAATTTAAAACTCCTGGGATACTTGAGTCTAGCTATTGTACAGTGGCTCTAGTTTTTCACCTGACATTTGATTTTCACTGTTCAGAGAGCAAGTAATTCTCTCTTTCATTGCAATCATTTAGCAAATATACAAAGATATCTTTTTTTTTTCCTACCACCCACTTGCTCAGACAAATCAGAGGAACCTGTCCCAAGGGGTGGGGGGGGAATCTACTTCTCATTAATGAAATGCAACTGGCTAGGAATTATATTCTCAATGGGAACTAATAACACGTGACTGGCTAAAATAATCTATCTGAATCAAATTAAAAGTCCATTTAACCCAATATCCTGGTTTCCACAGTGGTCAATTCTTGATCGCTAAGAAGCTCAGTGACTAGTATTTCAATTCACTCAAATACTGAAAGGCATATATATTTATTTTTATTTATTTATTTATTTATTTGATTTGCCAATTGTTTACAAGGTAATAAGTATAAGTGTATACATAGTTGTGAATAGTTGTGAATACATGAGTATTCACTCATGTACATGGGTACATATAAGAAAAATAAAAGAAGAATAAGAGAAACAATAGGACAGGGACGGTAGGCACGTTGGTGCGCTTATGCACGCCCCTACAGACCTCTTAGGAAAGGGGTGAGGTCAATAGTAGACAGTCTAAGGTTAAAGTTTTTGGGGTTTGGGGAAGAGACTACAGAGTCGGGTAGAGTATTCCTGACATTGACCACTCTATTGCTGAAGTCGTATTTCCTGCAATCAAGTTTGGTGCGGTTTACTTTGAGTTTGTATCTATTGTGTGCTCTTGTGTTGTTATGGTTGAAGCTGAAGTATTCATTGACAGGTAGGACATTGCAATGTATGATTTTATATACCATGCTTAAGTCAGACCGAAGACGGCGTAATTCAAGGTTTTCTAGTTTTAGAATTTCAAGTCTGGTGGCATAAGGTATTCTACAAACGAGTAGAAGAGTGGAGAACTCTTCTTGTGAAATATTTCTGAACTTTCTCAATTGTGCTAATATCAAATAAGTAATGAGGGTTCCAGACTGATGAACTGTATTCGAGTATTGGTCTAGCAATGTTTTGTATGCTCTGGTTAGTAGTGTGATATTACCAGAGAAAAAGCTACGTAGGATTAGGTTAACAACTCATTAAAAAAACCAATATCCTGGTTTCCACAGTGGTCAATTCTTGATCGCTAAGAAGCTCAGTGACTAGTATTTCAATTCACTCAAATACTGAAAGGCATATATAATCAACAGTTCAGTGATAAGCACTCTCAATTAAACTAGAATGACAAAACACTGGATGTGTCTTAATCTCTTTTTTAAATATTAATAGTTTTACAACACAAATAAAAACTATACTGAAAAGTTTAAAAAAATCTGCCAAAGGAAGGATTTCAAATTCCATTTTTTCCTTCCACATTAGCTAATCAGATTATCAGATCGCATGTTACAGGAATAATAGCACTCTATAATAATCTTCCTCAAATTGCTGAACTCCAGATCTGATGGACTATAATTCCCCTGATAACCAGCCAGAGATTTGGGAGTTGTAATCCAACACATCTGGAGCCCACCAGATTAGGCTCAATGAAATCTTTTGTAGTTATGGTTTAAGCTTCTTATCTGATGCAGTAGGAAAGTAAGAGATATCAGACACATATTTATTTTACATCAAAAGGCTGCACTTCATCAAAGACTGTTCTGTAGCCAGATCAATTTACCTACCCCTTTTTTCCTGCTAAAAAAGTTCTCAGCGCCAGTGTCTATTTTGTAAAATAGTCCTTTTCTGATCATTCGAATTTATAGGTGCATCCTTCCTCGATACCAGTCTCCATTGCTTAAGGATTTGTTGCAATTAAAACATATATAATTCAAAAAATATAAACCAGGTAGGTAGACTAGGTTGTATATGAAAAAGCATATATCACAATACAGCTGTATTGTACAGCCATCATGGGATTTTGATGCATAAGCCGAATACAAAAATATTCTGACTATAAACAAATTCCTTCAACTTGAGTTTTACTTTTACTGATTTCAGGGGCATAGCCACATACATACAGTCATGTGAAAAAGAAAATGCATCCCCTTTGTGCTCTATGGTTTTACGTATCAGGACATAGTAAAAACCATCTGATCCTTAGCAGTTTTTAAAAGTAGGTAAATCCAGATGAACAACAACACATGACATATACCATGTCATCATTTATTTTATAAGCCCCGAGGATTCCTGATAATCTCCCATCTAAATATTACAGATCCTACTTAGGTTTTTGAGATAAATATTTCAAAGAATCATGGTGTTGTTTTTTCTAAAGGCAAGTACGAAGGAAAAAACACACATTTCTTTTCAAATTTCACAAAACAAAATAATGTATAACATTCATACAGACCGGGTTTAGATGCACCAGACCATCCCAACTTACCACTCTTAGTAACAAAGAAAAGGGGGTCCTTGGTGCTCCCTTAGCTGGCTTGTTTTCTTGTAGAGGCTTAATTACGCAAACTAGCTAACATGATCAGCACTGATGATGATCACCTAGTTTAGGTAATGAAACATCTGCAAAGAAACCACCAAGCTCAGGAAGCACCAAGGATCCAGGGATGGGATTAAAAAATATTTACTACCAATTCTGTGGGCGTGGCTTGGTGGGCGTAGTGTGACTTGGTGGGTGTGGCTTGGTGGACATGGGAGGGGAAGGATACTGTAAAATTTCCATTCCCACCAGTGCTGTTGGGCCCACCCACTTGCCCAGGCTCCCATACTCACATTTATCTTCTGCTTTTGAAGCGCAGCTGCTTTGTGCGGCACAGAATAGTGCCACGCGGCAGCTGCTAAAGCGACCGGGAAAGTTCAGGCTTGCAGGAGGTGAGTTGAAACGCCTCTGTGCCTGCACAAAGTGCATGTTTGGCACGTGCGTGCATGCACGCAAAGCACGCCCACCAAGCCACGCCCACCAAACCGGTGCTAAAAGTTTTTGAATCCCACCACTGATTCCCAGCCCACTCAAGGGGAAGGTTACTGTAAAATCTCCATTCCTCCCCCCACCCCACTAACCTGCTTTCCAGCTCCGTTCTCTGTGCAGGGCAAGAAAAGAAGACCCAGCCAATCAGCTGGGACTTGGGAGGCAGAGAATAGATGGGGGTGGGGCCAGTCAGAGGTGGTATTTGCCGATTCTCCGAACTACTCAAAATTTCAGCTATCAGTTCTCCAGAACTGGTCAGAACCTGCTGAATACCACCTCTGCAAGGATCCCTCATATCAACCCTGAACTACAAATATTCTCCTTTATCGATACGAAGAAAAGGGTTTGGGGTGGTTGCAACATTAACAGTACCTCCTGAATCAACCAGCCATCGGTTTGTGTTGCCCTTGGAGTCCATGCCATGCAATAAAGCCACTATCTGCCCTCTCTGCAGAGTCAAGTCCATTTCTTTGCAGCCCCCGGTATCCCTTGTCACCTGGTACAACTTATCTGGGCCATGTTTGTTCAGAAGCAAAAGGACCTTCTTCTCCTCTGCAGAGTTAAGAGGCTATTGAAAAGGTAGAAGGAGAAATGAGTCAGAAAAATATCCACTGTTGAAGAAATATGCTGCTGTGTTTTATGCACTTATGCATGAATCATAATGAAACAAAGTGCTAATGCAGCTAACCAAAAATATCCTAGAACAAGGTGTGACAAATCCTGAAAGTCAAACATATTTTGCACGCTAAGTTTCAGAAAACAAGGAAAAGAGATAATTCTGCAAAGGAGGCAGAGTAGGGCTGCAAGAAATTGGGCACTGGGAAAAGGAGAGGGAAAATTATTTTCATCTGCTTCTAATACTACCAGTTCTATTTCCTCTACAGGGCCAAGAGCCATACATTTGCTCGAGACCGCTACTGCTGAATCTCAGTGCTACAGCCTTTCAAACAATCATACTCAACTACTCTGAAAATTGTCAGTAGGCTAAATAAAACATGCCTAAATTAAATTTTTAAAAATACAAATCATAATAATTGTCTACTTGTTACCCTTCCATTGCTGGGAATGCAAATATCTAGAATCCATCCAGATGTTTTATGTGTACAATTTTCAAATTATAAAGTTTAAGCAACATGGCCAGTAATTTCTTTAATGGCAAGTCAATTAATGGTACTGCAAAATCAACTGACTAAGATTATCTGCTTTATCCTTCCTAATGCTTCTACTGGCCCTGAGATTGTTTTGGGATTGCTAGTAACTAAATTCGTTTAGTCAGAAGTCATTACAAAACCATCCATTGGCCTACTACAATTTATACTAAAACCATCATCCGCTGCAGAAATAAACATCTATATACACTACGGCATGTATGGGTCAGTGACTCAAGATCTTAAAAGGGTTCATACACTTTTCTCCTAAAATGCATACAATGCACAAATAGGTTGCTTAGTAAAGATATCCGAGTGCCTTAATGAAAAATGTGACATCACAAAGTAAAACTTGTCTTGAGTACTTCACAAAAGGGTAAAGCAAACTCTCCAAAGACAAGCAAGCCAGCCTTTGAATTATTCACTCCCCTCGCATTCAAATTCCAAGTTTATACACAAGACAATCCAAGCATCCAAGTATCACAGAATATCCCTGGATAAGACCTAGAATTCACCTGGAATTAGCATCTGCTTCTTCCATGCCCGTGCCAGATATTTATGAGTTAACTAGCCATCGGTCAACCGAGGAAATTGTGTACCAGTAAACACATACCCTCTTGCTTTTCCAGTAGCATCATACCTGCACAACAGGGCTTGGCAAAACAGTATCAAACTTCTTCTGGAGAAAGTACAGCTGATCTTCAGCCTGATTTAAAGTATCCATTACCATTTTCCAAAATTCAGTTGCAGAGAGATGTCTATGGGGCAGCTGTAAGAGCAAGCCTAGAATTAAATGACTGAAAAAGAGTATGTGTAAAACAATTACTGTCCTAATTTTTTGAGGACCTGTATACTGCATAAGTCAAAAAGAGGGCGGCTGTGAAAATATTTCCAACCCCTCACATCCTGGACATAACTGCTTCAACTCCTATCTTCAAAACGATGCTATAGAGCAGTGGTGGCTAACCTTTTTGGGCTCCTGTGCCAAAAATTGTGCGCGTGTTAGCGCGCGCACACTCACGTGCCAGCACCCAGAATGCAATGTGCCCCCTGTGCATGTGCACGCAATCCCCCCCATGCCATCCCCACTACCCCCTTACCTGCACTGCACCTCACAGCTGATTTTTCAGCTGGTTTGAGGACTTTTTCAGCTTCGCAGAGGCTTGGAAAAAGCCTCTGCAAGGCTTTTCAAGAAGAATTATAGGCCCGTTTCGTCAATTCTGGTATTACAGGAAGTGATGAAACAGGCCTATTCTTCCTGAAAAGCCTTGCAGAGGCTTTTTCCAAGACTCTGGGTGGCTGAAAAAGGCCTGAACCCAGCAGAAAAATCAGCTGGGAGGCGCATGCATGTGCAGTGAGGTAAATTTGCCTGCAGTTCTCGTGCCAGCATAAATGGCTCTGCGTGCCACTTGTGGCACGTGTGCCATAGGTTCGCCATCATTGCTAAAAAGTATTGCACACCAGAACAACTAGACACAAGGACAGTTTTTTTCCTGAATGCCATCACTCTGCTAACCAAATAATTCCCTCAACATTGTCCAACTATTTACTAAGTCTGCATTACTATTACTATTAATCTTCTCATCGTTCCTATCACCCATCTCCTCCCACTTATGACTGTATGACTGTATCTTTGTTGCATGTATTCTTACGATTTATATTGATTGGCTCCTAGTATGATTTGCTTGCTTGCTTGTACTCTATGACTATCATTAAGTGCTGTACCTTATGATTCTTGATGAATGTATCTTTTCTTTTTATGTACACTGAGAGCATATGCACCAAAGACAAATTCCTTGTGTGTCCAATCATCGTTGGCCAATAAAAAATTCTATATTTATATATTTTCTATTTCTTAAACTTGGTATTGGGTCTCCTGCTATTTATACCATCCATAACAGGCTGCACAGCAGCACAAAAATATTTTAGGCTATGGACTGCAATTTCTGTGTTTTCAGGGAAATGCCACATTTTCTTCTTCTTCAAGGATATGCCTATTGGTTGCATGCAGGGGGAAACAATCAAATAGAAATCGCCTCTTACCTGGACAATCTCCCCTTCTGCCTCGTGCAGGATTTGCTTGGCCAGATCCCTCTGAAGAGTCACGAAAGAACAAAGGATGCAGGCCAGCCACTTCAGGGCCACCTGATTGAATGTAGGAAGCTCAGATACAAGCAAGGAGTTAATGCCAAGATAGGCATTCATGATAGCCTCCTCCTCATAGGTCACACTGCCCGTCTCGTTCCTCTTCTCCTCATATTCCTCATAGTCAAGCAGCTTATCTGATCGCTTCTTGATCAGTTTCTGGGGGCCTCTCAGAGTCTCTGATAAGTTGCACAGTGGCTTATATACCAGGTGCTCCAGCCTCTGCTTCTGTAAAGGAAGAGATGCAGACTTTTCTCAAATCTTGACCTCCTTTGCTCTGTGGAAGATCAAAGCCTTTGGACTGAAGGTCTCTGGTCCTTCTCCTTGCTACGTGCCTAATAGTTAGAGAAATCTTAGATAATCTAGAAAAATCTCAAAGAACTTGCTTTGAAATTTTGGAATATATATATCACATTATGCTCCACTTCTCAGACATTGGCTCGTTAGGTAAGATGAAGATTTTTCCTTGGAAAAAACCCTGTTATCTCACAATGGTTTATCATCATTATCATCTTCAGATATGCCGAGACTACAACTCCCAAAATTCCAGTTTGCCTGCAAATGTGAGAAGGCAAGGCTATAATGAATCAATCCGATCCTTCCCTCTTCCCAAATTTGGCAAACTGATACTTACATAGACAGGAAAGGTGGTGCTGTGAAGCTTTTTTGCAAGGGAACAATACGGTTGGGTAATGTACGTTTCCATATCCAGTTCATCCTCATGTGGTTTGAAACTAAGGAACATCTAAAAGATAAGGAAAGCAACTTTCATTATTAGGCAGGATTGCAATGATTAAAATGTCTATTCTTCCAAAATTTCTTTATATATTTCAGACGATACCAATTAAAGTACACAAAAAGTATTTTGAAGAACTTAATAAAATAATCGTAAAATTCATTTGGCAAAGGAAAAAACCGAGGATAAATTTAAAGGCAATGCAAGATATGAAGAGCAGGGGAGGGATGGCCCTTCCAAATTGGGAGTTGTACTATAGTGCGGCCCTCTTAGTATGGTTGAAGAAATGGGTGAACTTAACAAACAAGAGAATATTAGTTTTAAAAGGTCACGACCTACAGAGGGGGTGGCATGCTTTTCTATGGGATATCGGAAAAACCTCCCAGAAATACTTTCACAGACACTTAATTAGAGATGCATTAATGACTAACTGGAAGAAAATAAGGAGAAAACATTATTTAAAAATACCAGTCTGGATTTCAACAATGGAAGCGATGATCCACCCAAATAATTTGGATATTACTAAGATGATTAAATACAAGGACTTATTGGATGTGCAAGGAAATTTGAAATTGTGGCAAGATCTTCAGGACCAGGGAGTACAAATCGATAGATGGGCATATCTTCAAGTACAGAGTAGATACAAACAGGATAAGAAAGAATATGGAATCAATAATAAACTTCAGCAACTAGACAAAATTCTATTAGGCCCAGATAAAAAAAATATAACAAAATTTTATAATTACCTACTAGAGGCAGAATTAGAGGAAGAAATTGTCAAAGGGAATATGATAGCCTAGAGTAGGAATATAGGACGTGGTATCACTTTAATAGAGTGGGAGAAGGTCTGGAGTAGAAATAATAAAATCACAAAATCGGCAGCCTACAAGGAAAATGCCTATAAGATATTTTACAGATGGTACCTTCCCCCCTCGAGATTAGCGAAAATGCACCCCAACATGAGTCCGAATTGCTGGAAATGTAAAAAAAGGGAGGGAACTTTCTTCCATATGTGTACAGAGGCACAAAAATATTGGCAGAAAATTAGAAAATGGTTGGAGGAAATGACAATAGAACAGATCGAATTTAAACCAGAACTCTTTCTATTATGGATCTTTAATAATCAAATCTCAAAAATATAATAGTAATAGTATTGCAGACTTTGTAATAGTTGGTCAGTGTTGAGGGAATTATCTGTTTAGCAGAGTGATGGTGTTTGGGGGGAAAAAATGACCTTGTATCTGTTCTGGTGTGCAATGCTCTATAGCAGGGATCCCCAACCTTTTCGACGCCGCGGCCCGGTTCCGGCGTCAGCTGGGCGCCACGGCCCGGTTCCGGCGTCAGCTGGGCGCCGCCATCTTTTTGACGAAAATCACTTCCGGTGACATCACCGGAGTGATTTCGTCAAAAATGGCGGCGCCAGCGCTCGGTGAGCTTTTTCGGTAGAAATGGCTTTCTACCCGGAAAAGCTCACTGACGCTGGCGCCGCCATCTTTTTGACGAAAAATTGCTTTTTTACCAAAAAGATGGCGGCGCCCAGCAACCAGCGGCCCGGTAAGGCTTGTTCCGCCCGGTACGGTCCGCGGACCGGCGGTTGGGGACCCCTGCTCTATAGCATCGCTTTTGAGGGTAGAAGTTGAAACAGTTTATGTCCGGGATGTGAGGGGTCTGTAAATATTTTCACAGCCCTCTTTTTGACTTGTGCAGTATACAGGTCCTTGATTGAAGGCAGGTGGGTAGTAATTGTTTTTTCTGCAGTTTTTAATTACTCTCTGAAATCTGTGTCTGTCTTGTTGGGTTGCAGAACCAAACTAGACAGTTATAGAGGTGCAGATGACAGACTCAATAAGTGGTGAATTGTGACCACAGGTTAACATTTAGCACTGTCCAGCTTTTATTATAGAAATAATAAAGGCAAGACACAAATCAAATAAATATAGAGTCCAGGTGTGGTTTGGATTTCTACTTCAAAATTGCAGTTTACACAAAGAGTCAGTGAAAATGCAACACACAGGTATCATTAATAGGTGGTGGCAATTATGTTATGGATATTGCTGTGAAGTCTCATTCTGGGAGGGTCCTGGTATCTGTGTTACTGAGGTCAGAGTAAAAGTTTTGGTTTGGTGTGACCAAAAATCAATGCAAATGTTTCATGATACTCCTCCAAAACTTTGCTTTAGTGAATCATTTTCCAAATTCATAAGCACATTTACACAGATGTTTCCATTGATCAGAGTCTACTTCCAATTAAACATTCATAAACATGTTAGTTTTCTATTGAGGAATGTAGTTCTCAAGAGAACACCTTGAAAAGCAGGTGGGAAATGATTACTCAGCCTTGGAAAAGTAAAAAGCATGAGAATCAGAATGAGATAACCTCTCCCCTGACCTTGCAGGGGTGGGATGCTACCGCTTCTTCCCGGCTCTATAGAACCGGTAGCTCTGAAGAGCAGCAGACACCGAACCAGTTCAGTGTCTGCTGCTGTTTGGCCCACCCGCCCACCTTACCTGACCTTTATTTCCTGCTTTTTCAACCTCATCTGCTTTGCGCGGCACGTAATCACCAAACCGGTAGTAACACCGGTTGAATCCCACCCCTTCGACCTTGTCCTTAAAAAGGGAGGAGGTTCTCTGCAGGCTTTCAAGATTCTGTGAATGAATAAGGAATTCTAGCAAGTAGCATTTCTAGAATTCCTGCAGTGTCAGTTTCTTGGCCTGACCTCCCTTGAAAAGCTAACACCTCCCCATCATCTCCCCCAAAAAAGAGGAATTTGCAATATTGTTGCATCAGATTTGAAATCTCTTGTAGGTTCCTGATTAGGAAAGGCTCTCTCTGGGAAAACATGCTTACCAATTGAGTCTGACATCCTATTCTGAGGAGCATCTGTAGCTGGTGAACATATATTTTCTTTACTTTGGTGGATGCCTTGATTTCAAAGAAGACGTCATGTGTGCTGCAACCACCCCTTCCTTTTCCTCTTTCCCCTCCTCATATTTTTAATATTCCTCCTGGGTCCTCACATTTAATGGCCTATGGTAGAAGTTTACTCACTGCAGATTCAGTGACCAAATTCCAATTCAGAACCAAGGGGATATTTATATTATATTCCCAATATCCTACCTGCCAGTGGTATGCCAGAAATTTTGGATTTTTTTTTTCTTCGTTTTGTCTTCTTACATAATTCCATTGCTAGAATTATGATTGTTCCTGGACATTTAATTTAAATGTTCCCCAAATACTAAACTGAAGCACGTTCACAATTAATTATTTCAACCAAAAATGCTGTTAACAATTTTGAACATATTATTTCCAGTTTTAGTTCTGGAGAGTCAGACAACACATAATCTATTCTTCTGGTGCTGCTTGGTTGGTTCCACTATTTTTGTGATGACCCTTGGCATGGCACAAAGGCAATACAGTCAAATAATAAGTAGCAGTTCCTTTATTAGCTACAACTTTGTCCCCAATGTCCTGGTTACCTTCTGGGCTGGATAAAAAGTCTCCCAGGAACAGCCTTTGGCTGCAGAGATTCAAGTCCAAAATGTTGCCAACAAAAACATTAACTATTAGTCCAATCAAGGCAAGATGAGGTAATTAATCCAGCAGGGCAAGAGAAGAAATTCCAGATGTGAAGGAAATCAACCCAGTTGGGAGGATTCCAACCACGGTCAACACAAGATAAACTCACATTTGTTCCCAGAAAACACCATTCTCAGCTTGCATCTTGTTTAAACTCTCTTCCCAGGTGTGCCTAATGAAGAGAATCAGGGCCCTTTCCTCCCCCCTAAGCCATGCAAGCATTCCTCCCAGGGTGTTCTAGGATGAAGAGGGGTTGGGTCTGGATTTTCTTCTGAACTCCCTTTCCCTTTTTCTCCCTCTCCTGCTCTACCCAGCCGGTCTTTGCCCTTCCCCAGTTTCCTCCACAGCTAATGGAGCCACACTCCCGCTTCCTGTCTTCCTCCTCGGATTCAAATTCCGACAGGGGCATGATAGTTTGGGACATAAAAAGGAAGCAATAGACAGTCTGGTGTTCAGCCATGCTTGAATATATGCTATGTCCCCTTTCTAAGATTTGCTTCCACATTAAAAATCTTAATGGATAGGGCTAGCTTAATTCTTACAAAAATGTATCACTTTTCTCTCTGTCTATGGCAATTCTCAATCAACCAGGTCATGGTTTCCCAAAGATGCTTTTTTCAAAAGCAACTGGACTTTCTTTGAGCTTTTTTTTTTTTTTTTTGTCTTTGAAAAGGTTTCGCTTCTCATCCAAGAAGCTTCTTGGAAGAGAAGCAAAATGTTTTGAAGGAAGAAAAAAACAAGAAGTTCTGGTTGCCTTTTGGGGGAAGGAATTTGGATTACTTCTCCCTCACAAGAATATTTCTCTATTCTGAAGCCTTTAAAATTTAGATGAGCAGCCCATGAACAGATGTAAATTTAATATTTGGAAATGGCAAGCAAGATTAAAATCTTGGGTAAACATCCCCCAGGCTCTTCTTTCATATCTGTGGTACTATAAAGATCTGCCTCTGCTGCCATTCCCTATGCCATTTCACTATTGTGTACTTATAACAGTGAGCATCAAACAGGAATCAGATCTAAAGTTAATCCACACATGTGCTGCTACTACTAAAACCCACTATTTGTGCTCATGGCATAGATTACCATCCATTAAAGTCCACTCCAGTCCACTTCATAATTTGAAGAATTATTTGAACTTACTGCCTCATAATATTAGAGGCACAGCAATTATGTCCAAGAGTTAACTTTTCCCTGCATTACCCTTTTATATCTGAAGGTTAAGATAGTTTTGTGATTATTGAGAATGAATTCTCATTGTATTTTAGGGAAGTAGTTTACATTTTACCAACCAGTTGGTAATTTCTCTTCCTCTAAATTCACTATAAGTTTTGTTTGTTTTTTCAAAATTTCCTACAATGAAATGGTTTTGGCAGGAGATTAGCTCTGACAGAGAGAAGTATTTATTCAGCAAATGGCTCCTGATGGACATTGCAGTTGACAACAGGTTATCCCATTTTGAAAGGGAAATCCTCGAATTCATAGCAGAAATGTGTATCAGTGGTTCTTAAAGTATCTCCCTGAACTACTGTAGAGAAAGAGCAGGAAAAGGCTAGTGTTGTAATGTCTTACTTGTGGTCTCTACTGAGAAGGTTGTCTAGACTCTTTGGGAATCAAAACTGAACTAGACAGGAATTGGTCTTTTTATAATTGCACTGTAGGGCAGAGGAGAATGACAAGATACATTAAGACTGCATGCGTTGCTGAAAATCTTGTGGCTGATGTTGGTATTAAATTGCAATACTAAACAGGTTTCTAAATAGAGAAATCTTATTTTAATGGACTATGTGGAAAAAGGGTGTCTGTTATTCACAAACGTCCAGTAAATTGGAGGGTACATCATCAGATTGATTAAGGCAATTTGCGTGTGATCAGACAAACAGAATAAAAGATCACATTTTGTGGATGTATTATGCAATAACTTCATTATGTCAATAGACTAAATCGCAGCAGAATTTGGTCCTTTGCATCAGGTAAATTGAAATTTCACAGTAATGTCAGGCCAGTCATTTGTGGAAATCATTATTTCATGTGAAAGAAGAAGGTGAATTAGGAGTCACATTAACATGGTTTGTAAATGACCGATGCTGCTTTTCTTTAAAAATGCTCACACCTAAAGCATACACTGGGACTCTGTGGACTCTCTTTCTATTTTCTTTTTGCAGCGATTAGTTGACCACAGCATTGCCAAAATAGTGAAACACAGAAAGAAGGGCTATTAAAGGTTTTAAAAAGAAAGAAAAAGAAGAAGGGGAAAATTGTACCAACAAAGTCAAGCAACATCTCCCCTTATCCCAGTGCTATTTGCTCTGCTTCTATAACCCCTTCACAAAAATGGTACATATTTGGCATAGCACTAACTTTTAATATGACAGATGGAAGCAATAATTAAATACATCATTGGAAAATAATCATATTACTTATATTTAATTACATGTAAGTGACATCAAATTTAGCTTTTGATCTGGCACCACTCAGTGTTTTTTGGGAATGCAGCTTTTGGCTGACCATGGCTATCAGCCCAGAAAATGTTTTGCATCCCTTCTGGAAGGATCTGTTGGGTTTCCTCCACCCCTCCTCTTTCATTTGCTTTTCTTATTATGCTCCATAAAAGAGGGATGGGGTTTCTTTTAGTGTGAGGCCACTTGTCTTTTTTAGCTAACTTTTGATGCACATCTAATCTCATAATTCTGCGGACATTATTGAAGTTCTCAGGTTTATTTTTAAGCAATTTTTTTTTCAAACTTCCTACCAGCATATCTTGACATGCTTCCAAGGTTCTGTTCAAATATTTATAAAAACTGGTATTTTCCTTCTGAATGTTCACTGGAATCCTTAGAAGCCCAACTTAGCTACTCTTCTTTCTTTTTTGCCTACTGCCTATTGCCCTCTTCCCAAGTTCTCTAAGGTCAATTCCCTGAAGAAAGAGGAATGATAGTAACAGGTGACCGAAGGCTAAGGTTACTCGGTTTTCTGAACGTCATATTATTTGCAGCTGGGAATCACAAAATCTTGGTTGTGAGCCCATTTAAAGTCCATTAACTTTAAAGAAAGTTTTTGCTAGGTTCAGACTAGGGTTCCCTCGTTAGGAATGGGAAAGTTTTCATTTTGAGCTGTTCCTTTGTGAATACATATCCCATCCCACATATTCAGAGTGTATTGATAGAAAAAGAATGCATGTATACAGATGGAAAATCATATCGATTACTTCCAAGACAGAAGTTAAATGACATAAAGGCAAAGGTAAAGATTCCCCTCGCACATATGTGCTAGTCGTTTCTGGCTCTAGGGGGCGGTGCTCATCTCCATTACAAAGCCGAAGAGCCAGCACCGTCCGAAGAGACAGCACTGTGGTCATGTGGACAGCATGACTAAACGCCGAAGGTGCAGGGAACACCTTCCCACCAAAGGGGTCCCTATTTTTCTACTTGCATTTTTACATGCTTTTGAACTGCTAGGTTGGCAGAAGCTGAGATAAGTAATGGGAGCTCATTCCGTTATGGGGTGCTAGGGATTCCAACTGCTGAACTGCTGACCTTTCTGATCGACAAGCTCAGGGTCTTAGCCATTGAGCCACCACGTCCCTAAAAATGACATATACGTTAGTGTAATTACTGCCTGAAGTTCAAGCAGGAATAAAAATTAGCAGATATATACTGGTTGGGCAGGCACTTGTTTTACCACATCTTTTGCACAGACTTTCTTAAACAGACTCAGCAGCTTCCCATCTTGCAAAAATAGACATATTGCATCAAGGTAACTATATTCTTACTAACAGCTTTACAACCCAATTGACGGGCCACATTTGATGGAGCAGCGGATAAGGGTGGCAGTTTAAGGTGTCCCTACAGAGTTCCAT
The DNA here is from genome assembly GCF_049901735.1 of Notechis scutatus. Taxonomy (NCBI): domain Eukaryota; kingdom Metazoa; phylum Chordata; class Lepidosauria; order Squamata; family Elapidae; genus Notechis; species Notechis scutatus. Next base: position 91,586,269 of record NC_142010.1, on the reverse strand, counting down.
CACTAATACTGTGGACTTCTCTTCAGTCATGATTCAAAGCAATCTCAGAAACATTAATAGAGACAATGCTGAATTGTCAACCACAAAAAGACACCTCTAGTCAACTTTCAAAGTGTGCTCTAATTCCATGAGCTTGGTTGAACATTAGATACAAAAATGTTACCTCTGTGTTGTCCAGAAAGCAGGCCACATTCTCTTTCAGATCAATTATAGCGGATGCCAATGACTGAAACTTTTCTTCCAGTTGATCAAACTCTTTATCCTCTGTCTAAAGATGAAAGAAAAGAAATTATATTTTGTCTGAAGACAACTTACAGGTAGTAAAAGATCAGTATTGAGCCATGATACAAAAGGAAATAGAATGCCACAAGTGACTACAGACTTCTTCTGTGAATGTCAATCGTACTGTTGGGAGAATTTCTCGGTTCCTTTCTTCTGAGCTGGGAAAGGAGACCACCATTAGCAAGGGAAGGGCAAGCACCCCTAAAATCAAGACACTGAGGCTATCAGTGTTCCAACTGAGGAACCCCCAACCAAAGCAAGCACGGCCGAGACGATCCAATCTCTTCATGCAAAACTTTAGTGAATACTTCACTTTGGCAAAGATGAGAGCAAAACCAGATCTAACTACTTCTTGTGCAAACCCATATAGTTAAAAGTTTAGATTCTCCCTCTCCTCCCCCCTCCCCCCATAAGACAGGTCACATTGTCCAATTGGGTCTCATGGCATTGTGATACAAAAGTCTTTTAGCTCTGGCAAACACCTGCTGAAGTGTCCTTGGTTCTCACATATGTCTTCTTGATGTCTGTATTCCATCTCTCCCTTCTCCCCCCCCATAGTTCATTGGCAAGCTGAGAAGAGATAAGAGTTGCAACAGCAAAAGTGCCTTTTTGAAGCTTGACAGAAGCTGATTTCTTGAAAAAGATCTCTCTCTATTGTCCCAAAACAATACAAGGTTTGACCACAGACTGATCCATCAGTAAGATTTTTACATAATTTTGAGTCCTTTGTGAAAGACACACAGGTGAGATATATGGTTTTATGACTGGAACAGGAAACATGGTGGCACAGGGGTCAGAGTGCAATACTGAAGACTACTCCTGCTGACTGTCGGCTGCCTGAAATTTGGCAGTTCAAATCTCACCAGGCTGAAGGTTGACTCAGACTTCCGAGGTTGGTAAAATGAGGAACCAAAATTGTTCAGGGCAATATGCTGACTCTGTAAATCACTTAGAGAGGGCTGTTAAAGCACTGTGAAGCAATATATAAGTCTAAGTGTTATTGCTACTGCTACATGGCTTTTACAGTTAGAGGAAATATTTTGCTTTTTCTCTCCCTGTCAGAAAAGTTCCTGACTAGGCACATGGTATAAAGAACATGGGCATAAATGTTAAACATTGATTGATTTCCAGTTGCCTGTCAGCGTTCTATTGCATTTAAAGAAACACTATATTTTACAAATGGAAACAGCATTTCTTTGACTCCAAATCAGAAGGCTGTTTAAAAAGGAGGTGGGAAGAGATCACAGACTTTTTAACTTCTATCAATACTTATAAATTTATGTTGTAAATGAATAGGCAAGAATGGTATGCAAAGTAAATATCTGCCATCTCTGGAGTTCCCAGAAATTATATTATTTCTGATAAATGCACACCCTGGATCGACAGGAAAGTCTAATGCAAGCATAGACTCTTCTACTGGATCTTGGAAGAGGCAAGAGACAAACCATTGGAAAATTACTTTGCAAAGAGAAGAGAGATGATTGAAAGAAATTTATTTCAGTAGGAAAAACTGATTTCACTAAATTTGCTTCGGTTCTTGAATTTTTTTCACTGCCCAAAGTTGAGAGTTAAAGAATATTACTCCAAGATATATTTCCATGCAGGCTTCCCAATGCCGTTAGAGATAAGCTAATTTTAAGCAGGGTCATCATACTTTATCTTCTACAAACAGGAACTAATGCTAAGACCAATATCTCAATTAGGGGTGTAATGAGGAGTGGAACATGCTCGGCATGCTTGCAGCACTACATAAATTACTACTCCTGTCATTACATGTGAAGGAATCATCCTCAGCCAGGTCACAAGCAGAAGTTGTTATGTGATCTCTTCCCAAAATGTGTCATGATCCATAAATGAAGCACATGAACTCTTAAAGACTGCAATGTGATCATCAACTGCTATCCATGAAGCAGCTTGTGGGCATCTTGAGGACATCAGTGTGAATGAGTTTCAGAAAAAAACTATTCTGCAATCTGCAACTCTTACACTGCAAAAGCATATGGACTACGCAATTCGATCAGGGCAAAGCAATAGACGCAATCTACATAGACTTCTGTAAAGCCTTTGATTCAGTGGTACATGACAAACTACTCCTAAAACTAAAATGTTATGGTATCTCTGGACAAGTGCATAACTGGATAGAAGCAAACAGATAACAAATGGTCAAAATTGGGAGCGTCCTATCAAATTCTGTACCTGTCAACAGTGGTGTCCCCCAAACAGTGTTCTAGGACCAACTCTCTTCATACTCTACATAAATGACCTCTGTGATCATATTAAGAGCAACTGAGTTCTCTTTGCTGACGATGTAAAGATATTCAACACCACAGACAATACTGCTATCCTTCAAAAAGACCTCGACTATGTATCAGAATGGTCAAGCAAATGGCAACTTCAAATCTCAACAAATAAATGCTCTGTCTTATATATTGGCAAAAAAAAATCAGAAAATAAAATACAGGCTGAATAGTCAAGACCTTGTTGATGATCCAAACTCTGTCAAGGATCTTGGAGTACTCATCTCTAATGATCTAAGTGCTAGAGCCCACTGTAACTACATAGCCAAAAAGGCATTAAGAGTTGTTAACCTAATCTTACGTAGCTTTTTCTCTGATAATATTACACTACTAACTACAGCATACAAAACATTTGCTAGAACAATATTCGGATCCAACTCATCAGTCTGGAACCCACATTATGTATCTGATATTAACACAGTTGAGAAAGTCCAGAAATATTTCACAAGAAGAGTTCTCCACTTCTCTACTTGTTGCAGAATACCTTATGCCACCAGACTCGAAATTCTAGACCTAGAAAACCTAGAACTACACCGCCTTCAGTCCAATCTAAGTATAGTATATAAAATTATACATTGCAATGTCCTACCTGTCAATGAATACTTCAGCTTCAATCATAACAACACAAGAGCAAACAATAGATACAAACTCAAGGTTAATCGTACCAAACTTGATTGCAGGAAATACGACTTCAGCAACAGAGTGGTCAATGTCTGGAATACTCTACCTGACTCTGTGGTTTCTTCCCCAAACCCCAAAAACTTTAACCTTAGACTTTCTACTATTGACCTCATCCCTTTTCTAAGAGGTCTGTAGGGGGCGTGCATAAGCGCACCAACATGTCTACCATCCCTGTCCTATTGTTTCTTTTATTTTTCTTATATGTATCCATGTATTCATAACTATGTTTTTACTTATACCTATTATCTTGTAAGCAATTGACAAACCAAATTAAATAAATAAAATTCAGTTGAATGGAATGGAAACTGTGGATGAGTTGAGGGGTCCTGGAGTCTACGTTTCCTAGAATTCTCAATCTCTATAACAGTACTGTTTATAGCAACAGCATTTAGACTTAAATACTGCTTCACAGTGCTTTACCGCCCTCTCTAAGTGGTTTACAGAGTCAGCGTATTGCCCCCAACAATCTGGGTCCTCATTTTACTGACCTGGGAAGGATGGAAGGCTGAGTCAACCATTATAAATCTCTCTTCATTATTCTTTGTCATTCCAGACCACTGCAGGACATTCAGTTCCAAGACATACAGCAAAATGACGTATACTTACCTTGGTCACAATCCCAGCTTCATGCATGAAGAGGCGGCTCAACCGTGCAGTCTTCTTGGCAATGGAGTGGGTATTTAGGCGGGCCAGACGTTCTCGCAGAGTCAGATACCCAGCCTTGTTATATTTATCTGCTGCTCTCAGTCCAAAAGAGGAGAGGAGGTGAGAAATGTAACAGAACAAGTTATAGAAGGCAGGAGGAAAAATTTCAGGGTATTTAATGATTCTTCAGTAGACGTAAGAAAAAAAATGCCATGGGAAAACTTAACTCCGACATCCCAAAGGTGCTTTTTCAAGAGGCAACTGGACTTTCTGGTTTTTCTTTGAAGATGTTTCACTTCTCATCCAAGAAGCTTCTTCAGCTCTGACTGAATGGTGGGGGATGGAAGGATTTGTACTCCTAGGCACTGATAGTTTGCTGCATTAATGGATGTTTGTTTGAGATGAGACCATCCAATGGAGAAGGACTGGGTTTGCAAGCAAATGAACCCCAAAACGACAAACACCCAAAATGCAACTGCATCTGAAAATAAAAGTGGTGGAATACTTTCAGGCATTTGGGGGATTTGTCGTTTTGGAGTTCATTTGCTTGAGAACCCAGTCCATCTCATTGGATGGTCTCATCTCAACCAAATGCCCATTAATGCATAAACTATCATTGCCTTGGTGTATAAATCCTTCCCTTCCCCACCATTGAGTCAGAGCTGAAGAAGCTTCTCGGATGAGAAGCAAAACATCTTCAAAGAAAAACCAGAAAGTCCAGTTGCCTCTTGAAAAAGTACCTTTCAGACAACCATGACATGGATGACTGAGAATCTCCAGAGATACTTAACTTTGATACATTTGGATACACTGATTAACAACAAGCTAAAAAAGCAATCAAATATAGGATCAAGAGGCTGCCTTGTAGCCATTGTCTCTTCAGCTAAAGAAGAGTATATAACAGATTTTCCTTTCCTGGGAATCCCCAAATTTAGTGAACCATAACTTTGGGGTACTTGGTGCTCTGAGCTTGGGTTATTTTCTTGCGGACATTTCATTACCCAACTAAGTAACATCATCAGTGCTAGACTGATGCTAGCATTGATGCCTAGCACTGATGGTGTTACCTATCAGATAATGAAATGTCTGCAAGAAAACAATCAAGGTCAGAGAGCATCAAGGGCCTCAAAGTTTAACCGTGAGCTACAAATATTCTCTTCTGTCAGAACCATAACTTCTATCATTTCTAGGACAGCATTCTGATTGAAAATGATGGGAACTGTTGTCCAACACATCTACCGTACTGGGGAGGCTCTGCTATAGCTATGCAAACAATTCTGACAAGACAGACCTAAAGATTGCTACATTATGACCATCTTGAAAGCTGACCTGTTTCCTATCCCTTAGTTTTAGTTCCGCTTTGAAGCTAAGTTCATTCTACAGAGGAATTATTGAGTCTGTCATCTGCACCTTTATAACTGTTTGGTTTGGTTCTGCAACCCAACAGGACAGACACAGACTTCAGAGGGTAATTAGGACTGCAGAAAAAACAATTACTACCCACCTGCCTTCAATCGAGGATCTGTATACTGCACGAGGCAAAAAAAAAGGCTGTGAAAATATTTACAGACCCCTCACATCTTGGACATAAACTGTTTCAACTCCTACCTTCAAAATGATGCTATAGAGCATTGCACACCAGAACAGACACAAGGACAGTTTTTTCCCCGAACACCATTACTCTGCTAAACAAATAATTCCCTCAGCACTGTCCAACTATTTACAAACTCTGCACTACTATTACTATTAATCTTCTCATCACTCCTTATCACCCATCCCCTCCCACTTGTGACTATATGATTGTAACTTTGTCGCTTGTATCCTTACGATTTATATTGACTGTTTCCTAGTATGATTTGATTGCTTATTGTACCCGATGACTATCATTAAGTGCTGTACCTTATGATTCTTGACTTTTGACAAATGTATCTTTTCTTTTATGTGCACTGAGAGCATTTGCACTAAGACAAATTCTTTCTGCATCCAATCACACTTGGCCAATAAAAAAGTCTATATTCTACATTCTATAATGCCTGGTTCCAATTCAATAATGTGTATTCCTCAGTGGTGGGATTCAAATTTTTTTACTACTGGTTCTGTGGGCGTGGCTTGGTGGGCGTGGCAGGGGGAGGATACTCTAAAATCTCCAGTCAGAGATGGGAGTTGCTGGTTCTCTGAACTACTCAAAATTTCCGCTACCGGTTCTCCAGAACTGGTGAGAACCTGCTGAATACCACCCCTGGTATTCCTCAGGCATGACTGGTCAACTCTCCCAAAGCAGATTATGCCTTCAAATGTATATTTCCTTTCCAAAGTGACTTCTCCATTGTTTGCATGTTTGGAAGTGCAGCAGGAAACATTTGTGCATGAATAATGTTGCCCATTGTGCTTTAAATCCAGAGCTATAAGTGGGTTGTAGCTGATTAATTTCCTACATTGCAAATGCTGACTCAGGAAACCGCTTGCTGTGCCAAATCACATTTTTAAAAGTACTTTCCCTTTATTTTTGTTTGCCATTATTAAACTTTCAATATCCCTAGCTAAACTCAAGGAAATAAGATCACAAAATCCTGCAAAAATACATCAAACATTCCATATAGCCAGCTTCAATTGACCCAGATATACCAGATTTCAATTTTCTGACAAATTATTGTAGGGGATTGAGTGCTGTTAGAAGTTGAAGGTTCCTGACATTCTGCAGTAGACATAGCCAGAGAAGATCAATCTTTCTTACCTATTTCCTTCCGCCTTTTATATTCATTGATATTGGCATTGACATCTGTCATAGCGGTGGCTGCAGCCTGCAGGGCTCCATAGGCACTGTCAGTGTCTGAAGTGCTTTCCACAATCTTCTGCAGCATCAGTGGGTATTTTGTGATTCGTTGCACTGGCATCACCAGGAAGAAGCTCAGGTTTGAAGCACCAGTGTGAGGCCTGACCAAGAAATGCAAAAGGAAATCAGTCAGAAAATGTTGGGTCCCCTCAAGCAAACAGCGCCATCTATTAGGACCCAGAAAGCATATTTTCTCTGTCATGGAGCTTGTTCTCTAGTCTGGAATAAGATCCTTCCCCCTCCCTGCCCAGAGATCCATATCAACTCCCTGTCCTGGCAATGTTTTAGAAAGCCTTCAAAATCTGGATTTTTTCCCCCCAGGTTTGTGGTGGGGTGCTTATGGAGCACAGTGGTGACGTTTTTGTTAGAAGCAGTGGGTTTGTGTAGATGCAGGAATTTTCCTACTGGTTTTCCTTGTTTTACTTCTTTTATTTTATGTAAGCTACCCAGAGTCATTTCGCAATGGGTGTCCTCTAACGCTCCTAAATAAAAAAACATCAGGATGTAAAGCGGCTTTAAATCGTTTCAGTCTTTCCGAATGGGAAACTGAATATTTCATATGTATTTAACAGAGAGGCAGGATTTGCATTTTACATGCCTATTTATTCATTTGATTTACATCTCCTTTTTCTTTGGCACACCTCAAGACAGTGTGCATAATAATTCTTTCCCCCAACCCGATGAGGTGGATTGGGGTGGGAAAGCGTGCCCAATCCAGTCATTCAATTGGCTCCCCTTGCCTAAAAGAAGACTAGAAATCCCATCTCCCAATTTCTAGTCCAATACTTTACCCACTATGTCAGATTGGTTATTTTTTTTATTTGAGCCTGCAAAACAAACCTCCCAAAACAAAACAAAATTCATGAATCAAATACAATAGCCGTCTTCCCTTTATAATATTCTAAAGTATCTTCTATATCCACTTGATAATCCACCTCCAATTGTTATGCTTGATTTCCAACAAAGTTAAGGTGTTTAACCTTTAAAGCCCAATGGTATGTTATGAGCATGCCACTGCCTGGAATATGGGCAATTCACCATCATGTGTGAAGATTACACATTAGCCTTGATTAACAATGCAGGCCTGATGGACAGATTCTTGCGATTGCTGCTGCTTTGTTAAGTTTGAAGGATTTTCCTGCAGCTGGGCTCTAGTTGGTAGTAGTGGCAGAAAGAAATGTGTAAGATGAGCTCCTTTGTATGAGCATCCTGTTTCAAAGAAGGTCAACAAGGTTTCTAAAAAGTTTATCAACAGATGAGATCTCAGCAAATGGTGCTCTATTGTTGTTGTTGTTATTATAATATCACATTGTTACATTAGTCAAGAGACCACAATGCTATTTCAAAGTAGTAGTTTGGTTGCCAATTTACCAGCTCTGTTGTAGGAGAGGCTCACATACTTCCCAGGGTGGGCCAAAGGAGGCGAGGTGGCTTTGCACCAGAAAGAAGGACAAGTAATTCTTCCTACAGCATCATCCAAGGCTCCCTCCCTTCCCTGGAGCCACCTTGCAAATGGGCACCACAACTGGGAAGGTTAAGAGCCAGCAGGAATCTGACTGTCTGTATGGAATACCAACTCATTTCCCCACCAAAGTGGTATCTATTTATCTACTTGCATAGAACATCTGTTAGGTGGACAGAAGTTGAGGCAGCTGACAGGAGCTCACCCCTCCCTGCAGTGCTAGGACTCAAACCACTAGAGCAGAGACCATCTCCAGCGTTATTAAGCAACTGAGCTTAATAACCGTGCCTCTGCTATTCTGTGACACTCCCTCTGGACATAATTGATTCAGTGTCTATGCAAAATTGTCTTTAATAGCTTTTGGAGATTGGCTTTTAATATTCAATCACTTTGCTTTGCTCACAGAGCATTACCATTTTTTTCATGGCACCTTCCATGGAAAATAATATCCACTAAAAAAGGAAATATGTTGTAGTTTGCACAATGCCTTTTTATTAGTACCCCAATCAAGCATCCTAAACAGTGTGGCTTTATTTAATCCCTTTAAAAACTTGTTTGGCCCAACGGCCACATTATCTGATAGCATTGAATTCTGTAAAGGACAAGATGCTTTGAATCTTGCCATGAATTCATGGAACATCACAATTGCAGGAAATTAATACAATCCAATAGAAATCCAGTGGATAGATGACGTATAGCTCATACTGTATTTGCAATTGTACTTGTTTCTCTGCTTTTAAACATGATATTTAGCAAAAGGCGTCTATGTTCAAAATTAAATACAAATGGCATGAGTAGAGTTGCTTCACATCCTACTGAGATTTGAACTCTCTGGTTTCGATATGTATGTGATTCATTTGGAAAAAGAGCTGTTATCTCTCACAGCTATGCTACCCCTACTAAAGTATCTGTTTTAGCAAGGTGAAGGGATGAAGTGACCCAAAGTGCACAGATGCTGTCTACCACTGACTGATATAACTGCCTCATTAAACCCAGGGTTGTGTTTCTTGAAAAGTAAAAATATTAGCATACTAAAAATCTGGGTTATATGATTGCCACCATCATAAAATATACTTACACAGTGGTAGTCAAGGTTTCCATGATTTCTTTTTGCAATCTTGGCTCCTTACTATAAATATCCAACAGTAAAAGAGCTTGCTCATAGTCTCCACAATAAAGTTTATAGACATTTTCCATTTCTGCTTTGAGCTCTTGGAATAAAGTGCCTACCACAACAAAATTATTAAACCATCAGAATGAAGACTCCCAAGACATATAAAAGCCTTAATGCATCATATTGTTCTTAAATCTCATTAATTAGTCTCACTTTCATGCAAGTATGAATATATGTATGCACATATATGTAAGTATATAAACACAGGAATAATTTTTCAGGCTGATAAAGAGTATACACATTTGAAGTACAATGGTACCTCAGTACCTCAGGTACTCAAGAAGAGATTGAACTGCCATTTGTCAGAAATGGTGTAGGGTCTCCTGCTTGGGTGGGGGATTGGACTAGATGACCTATAAGGTCCCTTCCAACTCTGATTATTTGTTATCAGTACTCATTGTTAACTGATTCTGGGAGGTATTATGAGGAGCAAAAACAATGAGTACCAAATAAATTTTTCCCATAAGGAATAATGTAATGAATCACAAGGTAGCCAGTATGGATAAGTTCTAGCTTGTGCATTGAGTACCAAACAAACAATGAGTTCCGTTTCACAACAACACACAATAAATACCAAATATGATGAGTTTCCAAGCAGTTGAGTACCAAGGTACCATCGTATAGCTGGCTAATTATGAAATTAAGAAGCTAACCCTTCACTATCGCCCCCAGGTCCTTGAATATACCACACCTCTCAAGGATATTAGCTCACATTTCAAAAGTGACAACTGAATACAACAGGCAGAATTTCCAAAGAATGGGATTGCAACTCTACTCTCCCTTGGATTCCTCCTTTGCCTGCTTCTTACTTACCCATCACAGTGCAAAACTCTTCTTATCGTTAGGTCTCATATGAAAGATTATATTAGCCTCACTTTACATGTCTCCTCCTTTATCTACTGTCTGTCACTACCCATTGTTTCTTTAAACTTTAAGATCCTCTGCTTATTTTACCCCTTAGCCATCCTATCTTTTCATCAAGTTCTCCAGCATTCTTCTTCTTCTTTCTCCACAGTATTCCCTGGAGTGCTTTGAAGATGCTTCACAGATGGCTTCCTAAATGTCCCCTTTTATGACTCATACCGTGCTGTCCCCAGAATCTGAACTCAAAAAATTAAAAATATCTAAGAAAAAAAAACATATTGGCTTCCATTTATTTAGCAAACACATTTTACTATTTTGGAGGTTAAACCATTTCTCTTTATTCCATAATTTGATGTACAATCTTGAAATAAGTATGCTTTTGGACAATATTAAAAGAACTGTTTTCTTCTGCTACAAATAATAAAAGTAATTCTGGAATGACAGAAACAGCTGATTAATATCAAGCTGATTAACATTAACACTTCTATCTTTTAACTTTTAAAAAGATAATATTGAATCCAGGTTTTAAGACATTAGGCTGTCTGATACTGCCTTGTAGTACTTGTGTCAAAGTTATCAAAGTACTCCTGTTATTATAATAGAATCTACACGATTGCTTTAATAACAACAGTATTTAAAAACTATGCAGTAGATATATCATTGTAGGTACTACCTACTGATATGAAAAAGTTGTCCTTGCCCCTCGTTCACAGAAGCTTCAAGTCCTTTCAACAAACGTTTGGAAACCTCCAGGATATCATCTATATTAGAGAACAATCCTTCCAAGTCAATTTCAGGCAGCTGAAATAGAGTAGTACAATGTTTCAGTTTCTCCTCTTAACCAGCATATGCTCCTATTCTACAAGACAAAGATAGTTACTACCTTGTTATCAGTGATATTTCTATTCCCACATTGCTATAACTGTATCCATTAAATATCTGTAGGTTGTGCATTCTGACAAATCCCTTTGTATTTTTGTAAGCAGCTGTATCATGCTGCTTTATTGATCTATGGATTCTTCAAGTGCAGAAGTTGCGAGCACGTTGTTGAAGAATGAATCCACAGAATACAACAGCTAGACAACCGGAAGAAACTTTCTCACAATAGGATCCAGTCATTTTAAACCATATCCCCAATCAGTCAAGGGTTCACCACCCTTACTTGATAAAGTATACATTAACAATTAATATACTTTCTTTCTCTTGCCTTAAACTTAATTTTCAAAGTATCCCCAGCTGAAGAATTTTCTCCCTATACTCTTATTTCTTACTATTCATTGAATGCTTAGTCAATTTTGGGACAAGCCACTGATGGTTACCATCCTTAATGCCTTAGTGTATTTCTATTTATACAAAACAGGATTCCCTGTTGTTTATCATAACTCAAGTGCTGATGATTACAGACCATCTCTCTTATTCTCACCTGTTTTTTCTGGAGGTGATGACGGATATCAAAAATGCAGAGCTGAAGGTTGTGCACATAGTTAGCTTCTGTAGTGATGAGCTCATCCACGGCCATTTGGTGATTCAGCTCTGGTTTGTCAGAAGATACCAGAGTTTCATAAATATGTTCATAGATATGTTCCTCATCCTCTGAAGTCACCTTGGATGGAGATTCTTCAGTGCTGTCATTTGCCATATTAAGAGCTACAAAGGCAGAATGAGAAGTTTCAATCATTGAACATATGAGCAATAGTCACGTCAATTCTTAGGCTGTATTTTAATGGGAATTCTCCCTTTTGTTTACTATTACATTTTGAAAATATAAGAGATAGCTAACATACACTGGCAACAGCTTATCAGTTGTAACCATTATTTATCATTCAAAAGGGATTTTCCAATAGCAAGAATTATATTGGCTAGTATTTATAATCTGTTGATAGTAAGCCACTTTGTAGGAAGGAATGAACATATATGTTGAGAACTGATTAATAAAATATAATAAATTGTTACATTACAATAATACAAACTTTTAACTACACCAGTCCCCACTTAATCCAAATTCTTCACTGATTAATAGATTTCCAATTTTTGTTATACACTTCGACATTTTGTTATAGCTACACATTGTATCTGGGTGATAACCTATGGTATAATTTGAAAAACCTTAATTGTTCTTAACTAGTTACTATGAAACTTTGAATTTAATTCTAAACAACTGTTTGGAATTCCCAGCAACTCCCCTTATTTATTAATAGGGGTTGGGGCAAGGAATGTAATATAGAAGTGAAACTATTTCTTTCTTCAATAGATTCCTGACTAAAAAGAGCCTCTTTCTGGCAGAGTTTTGACCATGTTGTGGTGCAAAATGAGATCACCCTTCCCCAAGAGATCCTTGCATTAATAAAGTTGTTCTCATGGCCTGCCTGACACTTTCACCCACATTAAATTTATCATTGCACCAATGAGAGAACAGATACCGTTAAGCAAAAACATGATTCGATGAGAAAAGACCAAGCCACTCCTTGTAAGTTTCTTTCATGTAAGCTTCATTCAAAGTGAAGTCATTTCACAGATTGATGTGAAAGGGGCTTTTAAATTTTGAGGAGTGTTCATTGACTCTTCCTGACATGATGACATCATACATAATTCTACATAGTGGCTGTCATCATCCACATAAAAGTTAAGCCTGGAATTAAAAGTGATCATACTGTGAATTAAAATATGGGAAAGCTGACCATGGTTGAGGGCACATAACATTTCTCAGTGATGTTTCTAAAGCATCTTGAACCATGCAAATCGCAGTTCTGTGACCTTGGATGAAATCATCATTTTAAAATCAATACAGAGGAAAAGATATTGCTGCTTGCCTGGAATAGTGAGATAACCTTTCAAACTATTTTAACTGATGGATTATTTTTTTTAATCTCAGCATTATTCAATTGAATGGTAAAATGCTTTATTTTCAGGGCATAATTCCATACAGTGCTTATCATTTTATACAGCATTATCAAATTATCACTGCCTAATTTTTTTAATGTAGTTGTTAATTTCCTTAGTACATTTAAATCAAAAAGGTGTATATCGAATGATATACACACAGGATAAGCAAACAGAAGTCACTTGCTTGACATAGTTTTATAGTCTCAGAAATGATGATGTGCAAAACTTGACAAATTCAGTTCTTTGTACTTTCATCATCTACTATATTCTAACCCTTAATTTATTATTAATTACTGCATCAATGAGTGACCAAAATTCTCATCCCAATTGCCATCATAAAACAAAGACATCCTGTAGCAGACCTACATTTTTTAAAAAATTAAAAGTTGACTAATAGAAAATACAAAATAAAACAATAATTAAAAACACAAGCATATCTCAACAATCACAAATATAAATTTTAAAATGCTAATTATGTAATGTTTGTTTTAAATGGCATCCATTTAAGAGGCTAAATAATAGAAAAACTTGGGTCCTTGTCTAACTGTACAGACCTTCATTGCATAAGAAACAAAAAATGGGGGTAAAGACATTGATCAGTTTCTTTTTACAAGTTAAACAAAAAAAAGTTTTGACTTACTTTCAGGACTGATTTATGGTGGCATTTATTTTCATGGACACAAACCTACTTTAGCAAATAAATACATGACCTGTTGCTGTCAGATGACAAGCACAGAAGGAGGAAGAAATGATATATGTTCACTTATATAGAGTCTTTACAGCAAGGTTGAATGCAGAATACTTTTTTACATTAATAATAGAAGTAAAACACAAGATTGTTCCATACTCCTCTCTGCTGTCCTTCAGATTGTTCTCTCTCCCACTTCAGTTTCAAGGCAAGTGGGCATCTTGCCAAAGCATTGATTGAGCTGTGGTTATCCAATTTTTTTTTTTAATGGAATATTTCAAGAATTGTTTTGATACGTTTTCAAGATTTTGTGACATTATGTTACTAAGCAGAAAGAAATCTAGAAAAATCTCCAGAATCTCAATGTTTCTTGCCAATCTCACAGGACTTGACAGTTCTGAAAAGGATCGTACTGACCCAGATGGAACTATTGCACAACCTGGGCTCCTCCTAAAGTCTTAGCTCAAGCTTAAAGGATAACCATGGTTAGAAGGGCATTTGCACAATTACATTTTGTGTACCAATTGTGCACATTTCTGGATCAGAAGGTTTTGCTCCCGGTTACTTCCCTTCTGAATTACTGCCTATATGTTCTACATCACATAGAAATTGCAGCTAGCCCAGCTAGTTCAAAATGTGATAGTATGTGTAGTTATGGGTATGCCTTAGCAATAGGAATTTCATTTAGCCTTATATACCGCTCCATAGGGCTTTACAGCCCTCTCTGAGTGGTTTACAGAGTCAGCATATTGCCCCCAACAATCTGGGTCCTTGGAAAGATAGAAAGATGAACCAACCTTGAACCAGTCAGGATTGAACTCCTGGCAGTGGGTAGAGTTTGCTTGCAATACTATATTCTAACCACTGTGCGCTATCATGGCTCCTTGCAATAATGAGCAGCTTATGAACTACTCTGGCTCTCAGTAGGTTTCTGAGTAAATTCAAGATGCTGGTTATTTTATATAATGCTTTTCATGGCACAGAATTGGGTTATCCATCTGTCTCTGCTTCTGGTCCCCTTAATTAAGCAATGTTACCTGATGGAACCAAAGAAACATGGCTTTTCTATTGCCATGCCTACTCTGGGACCCTGACTCTGATGACTTTCCATAAGGCATTAAAAACTTGATCCTTCCATGGGCATTGGGCCAGGATGTTTATGAATCCATTTTTCAGGGGTTGTGGATATGTGCAGTGCCTCTGGCATGATGTTTCTTTGAGAGGGGTCTGTTGATGTTTTTATTCTTATTTTAACTGTCATTTGCTAGTCAGAGTCATATTTCAAGTTGGAGGGCATAAAAATCAAATTAAATAAATCAATAAAGCCACTGTAATGACTCTTTAAAAAATAAAATCACAACCAAGGGAGCAATATTCCTTTAGAGACTTTCCATGACTAAAAGGTGCCTCTATTTGCTTCTGTATTTCCTCCTGGGTCTCCAGCAGAAGCTACTAATGTCTGAGAATGTCTCTTGCAAATAGCACTGAATTCCACCTACATGCTGTCAACCCATTTGTGCCTAAAGAGGGAAGTAAGGCTTGAGCAGCTAAGGCAGGATGTGGACTACACAAGCATCAGATACCTAATTAGGTTATTATGGAAAAAGAGTTGGTATTTCAATTACTTTTTGCCTTTTTAAACTACTATGGCTCTATTTATTCATTGCTCCTTTTCAAATTTCTTTTAGCTGAATACCCAACTCAATATATGTGAAAGCACTACAATGTAAAACGATGCCTCATATTTGAAGGTCATCTGTAGAGCCAGCAGAACACTATGGCAAAATGCCATTGCATTTCCACATTTCCAGGGCATTTATTGAGGAATGGAAGAAGTGTAATCCCCATTTCTGAAGTAACTCCTATCCTAGATTAGGATTGAGTTTCAGCAGCACTGTGAGAAGGTAAGATGCCTATGTTATCCTTGTCAGCCAGACCCCTCACCAATCATGACCCATCATTGAATCCCATGCAATAGAACTGTTAGGGATAACATGGTTACCTAACTTAGTTTGGGTAAAATAATATATATAGACTATGATTGTGTGTGTCATTTTAAATGCAGACCATGTATTTTGGATTGTAAAATCACCATAAGAGGGAGCAAGAGAGCTCACTGTTTGCTGGCTTTTACTGGATTGCTGACAATGATGGATTGATGGTGATAACTGCGTGTTTTCCTTGCTATTACTGAACGAAGAAAAGAGGTTTGATTTTCTTCATATCTCTACTGCAAAAAGAGATATATTACTGGACTGATAATTTGTAAGTTTACTGACCTCTTTTTCGACACTGGACTTTGCTAATGAATAATCCCCGGACCAACTGAACTAAGTGTATGATATATGGACTGTTTGACTATGCTATAACTCTTACTGGAATAAAAACTATTTAACTGGCACAGTGTATCTGTTTTACTGAGTGTAAGCTACAACAACGTTTATCTCACATATCTGCCTGCCTGCCTGACTGCCGTTGCACATTTTGCTAGGGTGTATATCCCTAACAAGAACCATGATGGTGAACCTATGGTGCGGGTGCCGGAAGTGGCACGCAGAGCCACTTCTGCCAGCATGCAAGAGGTCTCCCAGAAAAGCCCCACTGTGCATGCACACGTGCCGCCCACGCTACAGCTGATTGTCGGTATCTGGAGTGCATGCGCGGGGCGTGGGGGTGTGGGAAACACGCATGCATATGCAGAGACGTGCGGTGGGCGAAGGGGCTCACACACATGCACAGGGGTCATGGGGGGGCCTGCGTGCATAGCCTCTAGGTGCTGGCATGCGAGCACACACGTGCAAGTGTGCATGCAATTTTCAGCACAGGAGCCCAAAAAGGTTAGCCACCACTGTAATAGAACAAAAGATCACTTACTTTTCTGCCCATATTGACACTTGGGTTAAAACTGGCTGGGGTTTCCCTTTAGGAAATTGGCAAATATCCACAACTCAATCAAAACTATAGACAATTCCCTCAAAATATGGAAACACAGTGAGAGTACCAGCTGCGCTTTAACTGCAACGTGCGACATTTAATGCAAGCATGTGATATGTCAATAACAAAGAACAAGAACAAAAGAGGGAATTACAAAAGAAAAACCGATTGCAATTCAGTCACAAGCAGTTCCTACAATGACGCTTACGAAGGCGAAACTGGTGTAGTTGTTTAGGATGCTGGCCTAGAAACCAGGAAACTGAGTTCTAGTCTAAGCATGAAAAATCAGCCAGGTGATTTTGAATCAATCAGTCTCTCTTAGCCCAATTCACTTCACAGAGTTGTTGTTGTGAGGAAAATTGAAGGAATAAGGAGTATCATGTATGGTTGCTGCCTTAAGTTACTTAAGTAACAAAGAAGGCAGGATTGAAAACATCTACCCACAACCCCCACCCAAATCCATATAGCAACCACAGAATAATTATTAAGAGCTATGAGAAAGATAAATGCCTCACCAACACAGATTCCCCTCTTCTATAAGTTCTCAGAAGTATTGCAATACCAGTGAACAGTATCAGCCTGTACAATGAAAGCTAACAATGAAATAAGGCTGCAAATTCCTCCCATGTCCTGCTTCCTGTTTTCTCCTTCTCCCATCTCCTGTTGCAAACTCTTTCCCCCTGTTCTCCTCTGCCGTTTCCTGCTCCCCCCACATGTAAAGAAAGCCCTCACTTGTCCGCAACAAGGATCATCTGAGCATGGAGTGGAGTCCCTCATAATCAAACATGGGTGTCTGATTCTCTTATCATTCCACTTTGTCACAGAGGTGTGGCTCTCGTTTTACAATAGGAAAAAGATTGCTCCTGTTTAACATATACCTCACTTCCTGAAAGAAAGCTTGCCCAGGAATCAAATTCCCTCAGATTTCCTGCCTCTCAGTCCCACAGTTTAAATGAATCTCTGCCTTGTTATTGTTTGGGATCCCTCTTTCTTGGAAAGCAGCCGGTGATCGTTGTAAAAATATGGTCTTTGGGCTCCTTTCTTCCACAGGCAAACAGTCCGTGACAATCACAAACTTCTGGCTCAAGGCTTAAAAACAGTCAAGAACACTATATCTGTTTTAAAATGGAAACCTTTTATTTTTATTTTTCATCTGTCATCCCTGAAGGAGACTCGCTGGAAGATTATTGTGAAGCACACACATGTTGTTTGCGACAGAAAGTAGTGAATAATGCTCATTGAAAAAGTATATTTCTCCTTCTATTGTTCTATTTCCTTCCAGATGGCAGAAAATTAGAGGAACTTGAGTCAGATAAAGAAAGTTGTTATTGAATTCTGTTTAATTGTTTCAAATGAAAAGAAAGCACTCTAAAATCAGAATCATACCATCAAGATCAGGCTTTTGAAACAAGAAAATCAAGAGTTTTCAATTTGGGATAAAACAGATGAGTTGTTTATTTAAATGTTAAATATGTGACAAATAATATTATTGATCGTTAAAAATGTAGGTGTTTGAAGTTTTAGAGTATGATACAAGGTTTTTTTTAATGTTAATGGGTAGACTAACATCGAATAGTTTTTCCAAGATGGCACATATATTTCTGCTTTCATCAGATATTTTTCTCATTAGTCTCAAATGTGCTGTTGTTTCTTGTAAATCAGGGTTTTGTTACAGATAAACTAGCAAGCTCAATACAGAACAGTTTACTTGTTTAATGAAAATATGTGGAAAGAAGTTCACACTAAAGACTTTAGAAAAAGCAAACTTTTCCTTCAAATGTAAAGTACAGCTTTAACAGATTGAAAACATGCAAGGTTTTTTGGACAGAAGCCAAACTTCTGGACGATACAATTCTACCCTGTATAATAGGAAAGCGTTCTAGAGAAAACAGGAATTTTCATCTATTTGCCAGTTGCTAACAAAAGGCAGGGTGCATTGCTGTGTTTGGGGTATGATAAAGAAGGAGTGGGCATATTTGAGCCTAGAACGTATCAGTTCATCAAAAGATAGAAGATGCCACTCCAGGAAGAAAACAATGTGTAACAGCCAGGAGATGAATATTTGTGGGAAGAACAGAAAGAAGCATAGGAGCTAAGAGCTATGTGCAAGCGAAGGAAAAACAGTCTATAGTCTGAGATAAAGGGGAAAATTTACTTCCAAGTGATTCACCAATTTGGAATTTTCAAGAAAGAGAGACAGTGAGAGAAACAAATCTACAACATGAGTCAGCAGACTAAAAAAAATACTTTGTCCACAGATTGGGAAAAGAAAATTGAAAGTGAAACCAGTTTAAGAAAAGGGGAAAAGTATCAACAGCACTTAAATGCAGTGTCAAAAATAAAAGTAAAGATTTTAACTCATTTATTTATGAAAGAAACTTATATGCATCTTTATGTATCTGGTATTGTCACAATGACAATAAAAATGTAAAAGAAACTATTTTAAAAATAACGTCCACACACCCTCCAAAAAACAACAGCATAACAAGATCATTTGACCTCAGGCCACAAAGTTAAGAGGAATTATGGGGAAAAAATTCTATAAGTAAACAGGCTTATATGAAACTATCTCGACTGCAGGAAATTACTGTGTTTCTCACAAAATAAGGCCTGGCCTTATTTATTTTTGAGCCCCGAAAAAATGGCTAGGACGTCTTTTGGGGGGTGAATTAATTCCCCCCCCGCACCAGCGCCGTCTCCAACAACAGCATCTGAGTTGCTCCCGCTTTTCCCCTATCCCCGTAACAACAGGGGGAAAAAACATTTTGAGGTACCTGGGAGCGCCACGTGCTGTGTTTTGGTTTAATCCCAAGTGGGCGTGAGAAGAGCCGAGCGAGTATCTCTGCTCCTGCTACCCTTGGTGCTCCAGCCTCAGGCTCTGCAAATTAGCAAAAGTCCCGGTGCGCAGCCCGTTCCTGCATCCCAAGTGCCCAGGCCGAGCTGCAGCTGTCCCTCTCTTACCAGCGCCGTCTCCAATAACAGCAGCAGCGGTGGGAAGCCGCTTCTCAGGTGGGGGAGCCGCCTCCTTAACTTCCACGGTTCCTGCCGCTGCTGCTGCCGCTGTTATTGGAGACAGCGCTGGTGAGAGAGGGACAGCTGCAGCTCGGCCTGGGCGCTTGGAATGCAGGAACGGGCTGTGCACTGGGACTTTTGCGAACTTGCAGAGTCTGAGGCTGGAGCACCAAGGGTAGGAGCAGCAGAGATGCTCACTCGGCTCTTCTCACGCCCACCAGCCGCTTGGGATTAAACCAAAACGCAGCACGTGGCGTTCCCAGGTACCTCAAAATGTTTTATTTTCCTGTTGTTACGGGGACGGGGGAAAAGAGGGAGCAACTCAGACACTGTTGTTGGAGACGGCACTGGCGAGAGAGGCGCCAGCACCGGTGGGAACCGTGGAAGCTACGAAGGCCTGAGAAGCGGCTGAAACGCTGCCAGACATCCACACCGAAGCCGCCCGCCTGCTGACCCAGGTAAGGGAGGGGTAAGGGAGCCCTCTGTGCTCCATGATTGGCTGTTAGGAGCGGCTGATGGTGAGGCGTAGCTGCCCGCGGGGCACTCCTAATGGCAAGTTCCCCCCCCTTCCCCCCACAATTTCGCATGTTTTAAACTAGGCCTAAATTTGGGGGGAGGGGCTTAATTTCATTTTATGCCTAGAAAACATGCTGGGTCTTCCTATGGTGGGGGGCGTATTGTTGGAGAAACATGGTAGTATAAGATAGGGTTGTTTATGTTAGTGACATATTACCTGTGCATCTTTGAAGCAACACATAGGATACTTCAAGGGGGAAATCTGTACCAACATGTCTGTCGTTCCTTTCCAGATATCTGAACAGGATATGCTAACTTTTTAATATTTGTATATACATTTATTGGAGAGGAAAGGATCAGAAGTCAGTAAACACACACCAAGAAATTGGGAGGTATGTGCTAGCACCAGCTGTTTGCCTACAATGCTTGCTGTGGAGAGCAGTTAGGAGGCAAAAGACTTCAGGGTATAATTGATTAATGTCTTGCCAATTGTTAACTTGCTGTTAGCACTGTTGCTGTTAGGACACTGTTTCTCAACCTCAGCAACTTTTAAGGTGTGTGGACTTCAGCTTCCAGAATTCCCCAGCCAGATGCTGGAAAAGTCTGAAAGTTGAGGTCCACACATCTTAAAGTTGCTGAAGTTGAGAAATATTGTATTAGGAAAGCACTGCACAGAAAAAGGGCTCAGTTAGATACTCAAAAAGCCAGACAATATTTGATTTTTAAGACTATGCCTTCTGGGTGGAGGACATGGGAGCAAAAAAGAGGACATGTCCTCCATCCCAAACTGAACCCACAATAAAGCAATTATTAGAGCTCTTGTGAGCTCAGTATAACTGTATACTGGTCCCTATATGGCCATGCTTTGTTAAAGTGTTGGAAAAATTATCCTTCTGGGTTCAGTTCCAAGTGGGGAAAAAGACACTGGAAACATGGAGGTTGCTTGGAAAAAAAAGTTTAATGGTGGACAGGCTGGGTGAAGGAAAAAGGCGATCAGATGCTTCCAGATGT
Source organism: Notechis scutatus (assembly GCF_049901735.1). Lineage (NCBI taxonomy): Eukaryota > Metazoa > Chordata > Lepidosauria > Squamata > Elapidae > Notechis > Notechis scutatus. Next base: position 91,564,987 of record NC_142010.1, on the reverse strand, counting down.
TGGGTGAAGAAAAATAAAAGGGGCAAGATGCTGAAAGTGCCCTAGTCTTATACCCTCTGTTGGGCCTCACCTTAGTGCTTCCTGTTCCTGTGTAAGAAATATATCCCATTGACTGTCAGACTCCCAGGGGGTGGGGGTCTTAGCTAACTTTGTAGGCTTTGTGTCCCATGCTTGTTTGTGCTGGCTGGTGTAATTTTTCCTACTTTTGTTATGATCATGGCTTTTAGTGGGATTGCAAATGAAGGCAAATACATGTGTCCTGGGATAATGTTGCAGGATCCAAACTCAGTCGCCTGGACCAGAGGTTTATTCTTCCAGGCTGTCAGACTCATATAGATCACTTCACAATGCTTTTACGGCCCTCTCTAAGCAGTTTATAGAGTCAGCATATTGCCCCCAACAATCTGGGTCCTCATTTTACTGACCTCGGAAGGATGGAAGGCTGAGTCAACCTTAAGCTGGTGAGTTTTGAACAGCCAAATTACAGGCAGTCAGCAGAAGTAGCCTGCAGAAGTAGCCTGCAGTACTGCATTCTAACCACTGCACCACCGCAACTCAGAAGTGTCAAAAATGTATGCATTGGGCTGTTCTATGTGTAGTATTTATATGATACTTGACTGTGTGTGACTTATAGTTGGTAATTGGGGTGTTAATGGCCAGCTATTAAGACGTGGCATTCCTGAAAGTTGGGAGACGGAGTTTCAGACTTTGATTCATCAAAGATTGCCTACTCTACTGATAGTATCTGGGGAAACTATTCACTGAGTGCAAGGATATAATTGTAGTAAGAGCAGATTTCTGTAACATTTTCAGTTAATAGAGTAACTTTTCTGAATGCTTGCCTGCATTCAGCAATGGGCTAAAAGAGAGATTTAAAAAAGGAGTCTGAATCCAGGAAAGATTAGGGTGCTTAGCAGAATATCAAAGTTTCAGAAAAGTAATTCTGAATGGAATTATGCTATCCTACAAGAAGCTGAAACACAGCTGAGGATGCATCTGGATCTGAAGCTTGTTCGCTTTTTCATTTTTCAAATTGAAAGAATGTCCAGGATCATTTTTTGATTAGCTGTGGCTGATATGCCACATTCATCCTTAAAATGATTTTGGAACTATGGCATAGCACACACCAGTGAAGTATGCAACCTCCAAGATTAGACTATTACGATATTTTCTTCTTAGGACTGTCCTTGTATCTAATCTGGAAATTTCAGATGTTATAGAACTCATCAGTTAGAGTGGTTTCTGGAAGAGCTCAAAGATACATTATAGTTATTCTACAAGCAGTAGTGCCAATTTCTTCGGTGTAAAATGCTACATATTGGAGCCAGGTTACAAGTGTAAAATGCTACATCTTAGAGCCAGATTACTAGAGAAGAATTCACTTGCCCTATAATTCTTCGCCTTCTTTTCTTTGAGGTTATCTGAAGTGGTTTGTCTAAAATTACTATGGTCAATTTTTACAGAAAGTCATGATTAAGTTATCTCTAAAGCCAAACTAGTTCTTCAAAATGCAGTTCTTAGTTGAGAGAGTAACTTTTTTGAGTTTAATTGAAACAACCAAGAGTCCTTAAAACAGAATTTTATAACATATCTATAATTCAGTCTCTGAATTTATTTATTAGTACTTCTTTCTTTCTTTATTGATTAGCCTTTGGGCCAGACCAAAGTGCAAAGTTCCAGAAATAAATTATTACAAAAAATTGATAAAAGCAATTTAAAATGGAATTGGAATAGCTAATCAATAAAGAAAGAAAGAAGTTATTTATTAGTAATAACTTGCCAAGAAACAAATAAAAATTCATAAAAGAAACACACTAATTTGGATTGCTAATAATAATCATAATATAAAATAAGAAAAAATACTTTCTTTTGTAGAGATACAAAAGAAAGGATGTGAATTTTTTAAAAAACTGTGATTTGAGGATTAGAAAAAAGAGATATAAAGCTATTAAGTCTACATTACAATTCAAAGTGATAGTTTTGCTGTAACTTTCTTATATCAGAGGAATTCTGCAACTTGTACTTTTTTCAGTGCTGTTGTAACTTTGAATGGTCACAAAATGAACTGTTGTAAATTGAGGATTACCACACAAGTATACACATATATAAAAGTGTGTGCATATTTATATACAACTGAAAAATTAATTCTGGGCCTATCACTGGCTATGTAGCTACAAACCAACTTTCTACAGTATATCTAGCATACATATTTTTAAAACTCTAAATCCTGTTGCAAGCACAACAGTAAATAATGAAAGAAAGCTGGGTATTTTACCAGGAATCATATGAAAGTACAGTAGAGATTAGCATATAGGAAAAAAAAATGTAGTACAACTTCAGTAGGATTGTAACACTTCAAAGTGTCCATGAGAACTTACTGACATTAACAACAAGAAGGCCAAAATCTCTGCCTGCAAATATTTATGACCTGTAACAAAAACCTCCTCCACACAGACACTTCTCCCCCTCCCAAATATCTATATTCTGACTGTTCTTAATAATGAGGAGCCATGAAAATAGGCCTTCACTAATGAATTGTCAAATCCAGCAGCAGAACTCTAACACATAGTCCTTCTAAACATGTAAACACCATAGATGCACTGCCCAGGAAAAATTGCATCCAGACATGTTTGGTTTCCTTTATTTCCATGCCTCCCTCTTGTGCCTTATGTTATTAATAGTGGCAGGACAACAAACAAACTTTACCCAATGCCAGTGGGCACAATGTCATGTCTCAACTTGCACTTGCTTAATTTCTACTTCTTCAATGCAATTGTCAGAACGTTAATGGTGGAAAAACTGAATAGATTGATGAAAATCATGGAAAGAGCAGCCTCCTTTCCCCCTCAATTCTTCCTGACCTTGTTATCTCCCGAAGATGGTGGAATGAGAAGAATTTACAATGTGTTTATGTAACCTTTCCATTCACCTAGGCAAGAATAGAAACCTACCGGGTGTTGATAAATGGCTATCCTGTAGATTTTGCTAAGTATACATCTGATTGACCTGCTGAGTTGGAAAATATTTTCATACTACCAGCAAAACACTTTTTCTCTTCTGGCTTATTAATTCTTACCTGCGAATTAGCCCAGAGCTTCAAGCTTGTTCAAGCTGCTGTGCTGCTCTTTAAAGGAGTTAATGATAAACCCCCGTGCTCTACTTGTGACGTAGGCTGAAGGCCCAGCCCCCTCAGCTAAGTGCATGTGGGCTGTTTACTGCAGAAGTACGCTGTGTCAGCGGAGAGTTTCTGTTCTGTACAGTACACTCCCTATGCAGCTAAACGCAGCCAAGGCAACCAATTCTGTGGCAGCTGGCCAGCTCTGGAGCTTGCTGGATGAAAATGGAAGGTGGCCTGCCAGGGAATCAATAACCAGGGATAATTGGAGACAGGGGGAACAGGGTAAGGTCAAAGAACTTTCAACGCTGAAAGAACTTTCACTTCAACGCCCAAAGAACTTCCACTGCCTCTTCGCTAACAAGCAGCCCTCAGCTTGCTCCAGGCACAACATCCATGGACAGCTTTCTTTGCTTTTATGGACAAAAGGGGGTTTCTGACAGCTGCGAGCAAGCAAACTGTGTGGCATAAATCTCCTTACAAATATAAATGGGTTGTATTATTTCTGCCATGGCTAACTGTGGGGGAGGGACACATAATCTCTCTCCTAGAACTGCTTCCTGAGCATTTAGTGATTACTCCTTTTTTTGTCTGTACCATAATAGCCCTAAATCGAAAGAGTTTTGATTGAGAAGGTATACAAATTATTCCAGTAGAAGTGGTAAGGTTTATGCTTATTACATTTTCATATCTTTATAATCTTGCTCCAAGGCAGAGGAGCTGAAAAAAGAAGCAAACAGACCAGTTTCTCAGCTTGATGATACATCTCTCTCTCTCTCTCTCTCTCTCTCTTTCTCTCTCTCTCTCTCTGTGTGTGTGTGTGTGTGTGTGAGTGAATGAGTGCACGAGCTAAAGCCTTGGAATTCCTACCATATCATATCCTCAAAATCACCCTGGAGGATTAAGAAACTTCAGATATTATCAACAATAGCTTATTGTACACGCCAGGCTCTTAGCAGCATTTCAGTTTAAATGGATCTCAGAACATTGCTCTACTCCTATAGTTAGTGAACAATCCCTCCTCCCCATTCTGTCTCTTTTATGTTATCGCTAACCACTTCCCTGACTAAATCCCTCTAGATCTCCTGGGACTTCACCTCCAGGAATTCTTAGACAGTTGCGTCTACATTCCTTATTTGCCTAAATCAGAATTTCCAGTCCGATACTGCTGGGTTTCATTGGAATAAATGGTGTGGGAATGACAGAAACTATAACCTAATCCAATACATTTGGGATGCTGGTTGTTATTAGTATACCAGCTGCCAGCTAAATGATTTTCAGCTAATTAAGCCTTAAATTAAGTAATTGATTATAACATGTTTAAATTTATAATATTTAAATTGAGCACAATTGCCCAAATTAATTAGCATTAGTCTACACAACAGCTTTCCTGCAGTTCAGTAAAATAGTTACCTAGGTAACATTCTATAGTTTTAAAGGGCTAAGTTATTTTATTCCCATCCATACAGGAGCATCATATTGTCATCCCAATTCTCTTGATTGTATGGCCCATTTTCATTGTGTGAATGGTGAGAAAGAAAAAGAGGAAATCCATAACTATAAGGGCAAGAGAACTCAGCTATTAAATATCAATGTTTTAACTTCAAGGTATCTATTTATAGTTGACAAGGGAGAAGTAGGTTCTATTGTTCTGATGACTACACATTTCAGACCAGATAAATATGGTCTGGCCTGCGTTCAGCAGAACATTATCTTTCAGGATTTAAATCTAATTTCACCACCAACCAAGATCACCTAAATGTTTGCTGAGGGTTGCTTACTTCAGATCAATTTCTTCTCTGTGTTTCCATTAGTTCCTCCTGCCAATCCAATGCCTTCCTTTTACTTTATTCTGTCATTTTTCAATTGCTTTGGCCTGCAATTTCTTGAAGTTCATTATAGAAATAGCACAGCAAGAAGGATGGTGGGAGGGATGCATGGCACTGAGAAATGCTGCCATTCTGGCCACTGTAGTTGGGAATGCCAACATTATTAAGCATTAGAACAGCAAAAGGTCATTCTAATGCTAGCAACAAAGAGAAAATCAGTGTTAAAATAAGAAAACAGCTCACCATTTGACAAATTCCCAGTTATGACAATGTAAAGAAGACAGGATCAATAAACAGGATCTTATATGGGGGAAAAAAGGAGAAATGAACCCAACCTTAATTTTTTATGGAAGGCTGCAGGTATGTTGGAATAGAAATGGATAAGGAAGAAAGTGATATTTAAATAATAAGAAATCCATTCTATAAATCAGTAGTTAGATCTGCATGTTAACTGAATCCAGTTAATTTGCATCACAGAGAATGGCCCTTGTTCCTGGAATGAAAGAGTCCCAGAGTGATTTTTTTTAAAAAAAAAATGCACTGCACAGTTGTCTCTGTGTCAGAAAACACATTTTGCAAGAGAAAATGGGGACACAACATTTTAGGACAATCCCTATTTAGGGATCTTCTTATCCTTATTGAGATTATTATTAAATAATAATCAAAAATAGTATTACAATTAAAAATAAAGACCCAAGTGAGATGGCGGCACAAGACGCTGCATGTATGTAAGCTCCATGTGATAATTTTAAATGTTATGCTATAAATATTGGGTAGGAACTTTTTTTTATTTGAAGCACACAGCATCAGTAGCAGCTGTGCTTTGACTGCAATAAGCTAAGTTTACTGCAGATGTATGGTATGCCAATAAAAGAATATAAACTAAAGATGACATTCTATGCATTTTATTTTACATTTATTTAGTCCTCCCAGCTACAATACAGACATAGTAAAGCTCAGACTACTTACTGCAGAAAGATGGAAGAATGTTTGAGAACATAATAAGTAGGAGAGCTGTTACTATAGTTATTATTTAAATACCTAAAATAGTCCTCACAAGAGATAGCTATTGTGAACCATGATTAGACCCAGAGATTGGTGTAGTATTTTTTAGAGGAAGGAAACCAAACTGAGATCACAGATTTTTTCCCCCTTCCAACAAGACCTATATGTAACTCTTCTTAGACAATGCCTTCAGTTCAGTGAAGCCATCTCATGACTGATCAGCGGGGCTTTACTCTATGTTTCTTGGTAACCCTAGCCAAAGAATTTGTCCTCATGTATCAACAAACTTATATATGGACAACAAATAATACTTAATTTGAGAGAAACTGGTTTATGTTGGGAGATGAAAAGACAGGATATCAATGACTTCCAACTCCAGGCTAAAAAGACTGGTGAAAGAGAAACTTTAGGCCAATACATGCTTGGCTATTATTTAAATTACTCATTAGCATAATAGAAAATAATAGCCAAATTTATTTGGAAAAAATAACATCCTTCTAATAAAAAGAAAGGAAATTAAAGGAAAAGCAAAGGTATAAAAGATCAACTTTTGAATAGTTATTACAAAAGCCAAAAGAACAATTTACATATAGTCAGAATTTATTATAAAGAGGCATTTGGAATTGATTCTTTATTCCATAGCTGGATTATCAAATACTGGAAACACATGGTGTTGATTCAAACATTGTATAGAAAAAATAATGAATCAATGGAAGACAGAATTGGAAAAGAATTGGTGGTTGGAAAAGAAAAATATGGCTTGTCAAATTAGGAGAGGCATCTTGCAGGATGGCTCATTATCACCCTTATTATTTGCCATTGCCATGTTCCACATTAAAAGTAAAAAAAAAGTAACTATCAAAATGCAAAAAAAAATGCCAAAAAATCTCTCATTTGTTTTATATTAATGATCTGAAGCTTTATGGAAAACCAGAAATTGAAATCCAGTCGCTGACAAATACTGTACAAATTTTAGCACAAATATAGCAGTAGACCATCAGAAGCGATCAAGATGAAGCCTACAAATATCTGGGCATTTTACAGTTGGATGACATCAAACATCAACAAGTTAAAAATGTGTTTAATAAAGAATACATCCAAAGAGTAAGAAAACTGAATTGTGGTAAACAGCATCACAGCTATTAATGCCTGGGCCATACAATACAATACACTGTGATGGCAATACACAGCTGGAACTTAACTGTGGCAAAAGAAAGCAAAGATAGCACTAATAACCTTGGGTGCAGTCCCCAAACCACCGGAGCACCATTTGAATACCATTAGTGTTGACAAAATCACCAGTCAATTGCAAAAGGTAGCTTTATTTGGAACAGCTTACATCTTGCCTTGTTACATCTTGAGTCTCCAGCTTATTTCTTCTTGCCCCTTCCTAGGTTCCAGATTACAATGATGTAATAATTTTAGAAGGTAAACTAGCACAAGGTTTTTCAGTGCAAGAAAGCTGTAGAAATGTTGCCATTCTGGATTCCAATCTAGACATAACAACTACTTGAACTACTTCAGCTATACTTGATTATTTTGGATACTTCTTTCTATTCTACTGTTAGACATCCCTTGATATCACAGACAACATTCAAGATGCAATTGCACCAATACACTATTTAACATAGTGATTATTATCTATTAGATTGACTAGACAGTTGAGAGTTGCAATTTAAAAAATGACAAGAAATTTTGATTTAAAGTTGGAAATGCAACTTTCTACATAATCTAGATTTTAGTGAAAACTTTACTAGAAGTAATACAGGTTTTTCCCATTATCTAATTATAATAACAACCACAATAACCTAAGGAACTTAATTACATTTTTGCATTTAATCAGCAATAAGATAGCATGGCTAACTAAAATAACATTAAGCTCAGTTTAATGTAGAAGGAAACAAAGAAGTATTTGTGGATCCAAAGCAAATACATGATTTCCCACTTCTTCTTTGAGTTGATGTATTTCTGGTTCATTCCACTGTTTTAAAGAAAAGTTCTACTTTTTAGAAACTTCAGCCAAGTTTTAGCACCTGCTTAGTTGTGTTTTTAGGAACTCCTAAATAATGCCGTTTTTTTAAACCTTCCTCTTAAGATGCAGGTGTCTGCTTTTGTTGTTGAAGAGGATTCTTCTCATTAGTGTTTCACTTCTTCATATGTTATTATTATAAATTGCAGACACAAAACCAAAATGCCTACTTTGGGTCCTGCTGTTCAAAGGACTGATCATGGAAATGTTCTTCAACTACACAATTTTAAATTGAAAACATGCTCAATGGAAAACATTGCTTTTGAAGTTACTTCTTATTCAATGCAAAATGGAATTGATATCAGCTGAGAATCATCTTATCTTTGCCTTCAAAGATTTATGCACCATGTGCATTTGGTTTTTACATGTTCAGTAATATGGCAGAATTTACCCAGACCTGCTATCTTCATTCTCTTCTTCTCTGCCATTTCCTTTTATCTTTTTGTCACATTTCTCTTTACTGCTTTCTGTTTCTTTAAACAGCGATTTTTCATCTAAGTTACATACATTGTTATTTCAAAGAATTGATAATAGGAGATAGCTTAGGTGTCTGCTACTAACTACAGTGATAAAAAAAGGAGAAGTATTTTGTGATATGACAGAAATTCTGCTTGCTTGTTGGGCTTGTGGCTGAACTTTGGGTGCAAATATACAAATTCCAGGGCTTGCATTGCACGTCACACTATGCATTTCATCACTTGGTTTCTCTCTCCAATATCTATGGATGATGGAATACCTCTGTTCAACATCTCTACCTGCATCTGAGAGCAAAAACTGCTAGATAAAAGGAGAGGTAGAACTGGCTCTAGACAGGGGTGGGATTCAAATTTTTAATAACTGTTTTTGTGGGCATGGCTTAGGTGGTAGACATGGCTTGGTGGTCATGTTATTGGCTGGGTATGGCCAACTCAATATCACTCACATCGAGGCACGCATCTCCTCACCTGGCCTCTCATGACTGTGGGGATGCTGCAACAGTCGTAAGTGTGAAAAATGGTCATAAGTCACTTTTTTCAGTGCCATCGTAACTTTAAATGGTCACTCCACACAAGCAAAGTACCAGCAAAGGAGGAAAAAAAACTCCAGAGAAGTTCCTGAGAAAGGAAGTCTAGTCCTGCCAAGAATGTAATAAGAGGCAGTTTCTGTAAGCAACACCAGAATGTTTCCTTCCTGCCTTCCTTACAGGATTAGGCGAACTGGTAGAATCCCATCCCTGACTCTAGATCCAATGAAGGAGTATAGCAGTGCTGAAATCTACAATACAAATTTTCAAAACAACAGCACCAAGGCATTATTCTGCTTTATTTATTTATTTATTTATTTATTTGTTTGTTTGTTTGTTTATTATTTATTTATTTATTTATTTATTTAAAATTAGGGTCATAAAAGTACTAGTAAGAAATAAAAGCACTGAAGATTTGGAACAAAATATGCAATATTTTATAAACTTTCTATGGCATTTCCATATAATTTACTTAAGGCATAATTTCAAAATGGTTATTTTCTACTAAGTTCAATGTTCTGTAAATAATGAAAACTTGAAAGTGTACATTCTTTGATTCTATAGATATGGGACAAACAACAATTATTCTATATATAATAGTATGCTGTCCTTGCACTGATGTGGCTTGATGATGTAATCCCTCTATCCCCGTGATGGCGAACCTATGGCACACATGCCACAGGTGGCACTCAGAGCCATTTGTGCTGGCATGTGAGCCGCAGGCAAACTTACCTCACTGCACATACCTGCACCTCACAGCTGATTTTTGGCTGGTTTGAGGCCTTTTTTGACCTCCCAGAGGCTTGAAAAAAGCCTCTGCAGGTTTTGCAGGACGAATAATAAGCCCGTTTTGTCACTTCCTGTAAACACCGGAAGTGATGAAACGGGCCTATTATTTGGCCTGCAAAATAAGCCTCTGGGAAACCAAAAAAGGCCTCAAACTGGCCAAAAATCAGCTGTGAGGTGCAGTGCAGGTAAGGGGGGATTGCGCGCATATGCGCAGGGGGAGTGGGGGTGCACATTGCCTTCTGGGTGCTGGCACGCAAATGCGCGAGTGCAAGCGCGTGCTCAATTTTTGGCACAGGAGCCCGAAAAGATTAGCCATCACTGCTCTATCCTGTAAAATAAGTAACAAACATATAGAAAAAAGCTAATTTTTTTCCTTAACTCTAGTTATATTCTGTGACCACTTAATTAAATCAGGCAAGAATTATCAATAAATTAACACACTTATTGTAAAATTGTATTAATTTGCTTCAAAAGCCTGTCAAATATTAATGTAATTGTTATTAATTTAAAACCCTTGGTGCCATCTTCTCCAAAGTAGTTCTGCCTATCTAATGCAGAGAAAAGATTATCAGATCCCATCCAAGAAAAAAATAGGGGAAAAAATGAGCCCAGACACTGTCCTGTGTGATGGACCCAAAGTTGTTGAATAACTTTTATTCTGAGTTTTGGCCAGAATATTATCTATTAGTAGGGACAAGAAGCAATGGATCGAATCTAATCAAGGACAGAACCAACCTAGAAATAAAGAGAAATTTCCTAACGGTGAGAACAATAAACCAGTGAGACAGCTTGCCTTCAGAAGTTGTAGGTGCTCCATCACTGGGGGCTTTTAAGAAGAGACTTGTCATTTGTCTGGAATAGTATAGGGTCTCCTGCTTGAGCAGAGGTTGGACTAGAAGACTTCCAAGGTCTCTTTCAACTCTGTTATTCTGTTCTGAATTACATCATGCATCCTGTGCCATCACATTCCCAAGACCAGAGGGCATCAAATTGTAAAACTGGGGCACAGAAGCAAAACTGAAAGATGGAGTTCCTCATTCCTTCTCAGTGTGGAAATGGGAGCCTTTGTTGACTGCTGACACTAAGCTAGACTCTGCATAGGATCTAAATACCAGAATTCTTTTCCAACAGCTTTTGCCCTCTTCACAATAGCTCCTGGAAAAATTCCAAGCTGCTTCTAAGCACTGCCTAAAGTGATCCAATGAGGACCAGGGTGTTCACCTTCTCCCTTCTCCAACAATCACTCTTCCTGGAACCTTTTCTGGGGAGTTTTACATTGGATTCTGGTGCACCCAATCCTGGAAGATGCAACATCTCTTTTCTCTTGAATCTCTCAGAAGAGAATACCTTTTGACTTTCAGATTTCACTTAGAGGCAGGACCATTAGCAATTACAAAAGCTCATAAAAATTTAAGTATTCCTGATAAGTAATTCCTTACTGAAGAAAACTTAGGAAGCCATAATTAAAATTCCTTTAACTCCTTTAACATCAAACGATCCACTATTGACCTCACCCCATTCCTAAGAGGTCTGTAAGGGGCGTGCATAAGTGCACCATCGTACCTACTGTCCCTGTCCTATTGTCCCCATTTATTTGTACCTATTTCCTGTATTCTTACTCATGTTTATACTTATACCTATTATCTTGTAAGCGATTGACAAATCAAATCAATAAATAAAATAAATAATTAAAATAGTTTAGTTAATGCTGTGTTTCAAGAGCAAGCCCTTCGTAGAGAAACAATATTCAAACTCTTTTGTGCCTCTTTCTTAATCCTTCTGTATGAAAAAGATTCCTCACTCCCTCGGGGTGGGATTCTACCGGTATAACAACTGGCTCGTTGATTGTGCACTTCGTGCGAATGCTCCGCTTAAAAAACCTCTAATACTTGCCTTCTACTGCAGTCCCTATGAAGAAAACAGCTGAGGCGTGGCAAACCGCTCTGCCACACAGATCAGCTGTGCTCTAAACAAAGGAAATAAAGCACAGGAAAGAGTAGGGGAGGGCGGGCGGGCAGGTCCACATGCTCATCGCAGCGAACCTGTTCGCTGCCAGCTGATCTTCGGAGCAAGGAGTTCACCCGAACCAGGCCAAACCAGTACAACCCCACCCCTGTACTCCCTCCTTTGTGCAAAAGGGCCATTCAGCATCTGTTCCTTACTGTATTTGGCACAGACTCTTTCACAGGTAAGATCCAATTAGTTTGGGTTTCTTAGGGTAGACTTGTAGCATGCTCAGCATCAGAAACTCAGGATGATCTTCCCCACTGGGAGAAGCCTTGAAAGGCAAGGAAGGTGAGACAGACAAGAGTGTCTTGGCCCTGCCTGCGTAGCTCTGAGGTGTGTCAAATGTGCATGGCAGGAGTTGTTACTGTGAGCACAAAGGTTACAGAAGGAAAGCCCACTTTTGGAAACAATCCTTTTGCATATGTGGAACAGGCTCTGAACAAAGTATAATAAAGTGGGGGGAGGAGGTCACATAAACTCATTATTTTAAGGGACCGTGATACCACAAAGGTTGAGAAACCCTGCTCTAGATTACATCTGACTTAAAGTTCACCTTGCCGAAGAAAACATTGCTTCGTTTCATAGATTTTTATTTTTGTTTGCATTATCCAGTGCAGCATTTGCTCTTGGCCTCCTTTCTCTGCTCACATCCATCAGCACTGAAAGGAATGTAGTTGGTTTTGAGCATAATATACCTTTGCTTTTTATGAAAACGAAGAGAAATGAAACATTCTCCCCTGCCTCAGACACAACAATAATTTCCACAAGCAGTACTTACAAATGGTAGGCTGCAAATGTAGGAGTTAAAAGAACTTTCTCTAACCATAGTGCAAGGTATAAAAAACTCATATATATATATACAGCAAACTCCGAGACCAATAAACACAGACCAAGACTCCCAACCAATCAGGATGAAGAAAAACCATTCTGGCACAGCAATAGGCTGCCCCAAATTTAAATCTGAAACCACTGTAAAAGTCTGACCCACAGACGGACACAATACAGAAGCCTGATGATGGCAGATGAGATTCTGCTGAAACGTTGCTACAACTTTAAAGAACTACAATGCGTGGGAAAATAGTACCCGAAAACTTAAGAAAACAAATATATATATATATATATATATATATATATATATATATATATATATATATATATATATATATATTCTTAAGTTTTCGGTACTCATGTATGGCATTCGGCTTTGTTCGGGTATTTTCTCACGTCATTGTAGTTGTTCTTTTAAAGTTGTAGCAACATTTCAGCAGAATCTCATCTGCCATCAGAATCTTAGAGATATTGGTAAACCATTACCAGACCACCTGGATGTGTAATGAATATGGGTTCCTTTCTTATCCATTGTAGAAATCTAGTTATCTGAAACACTAACGATAGCTATGTCATGAAGTTGGAACTTCTACTGCAGATTATATTTATCTATTCCTGCATTAAAATCTTCTAACTGGTAAATTGCTGTATTTTTCTCTTCTCGCATAATCAATGCATAAATTAGGACAGAGCTTGAAACACAAAATGGGCTAAGTTAATGCACCTAACACTGGTTTGATAATAAGTGTGACCACATACAGATAGCCTTATGAAAGTCGTAAATCAAGGCAATCACATGACCAGACACAATTTTATGACTTTTTTTGCAGCGGTTGTTAAGTGAATGCTTTGGTCATTAAATGAACATAGCAGTTATTTAGTGAATGCAACTGTTGTTAAGCAAATCAGTGTTGCTGGAAACCAGCCCCAAAGGTGGGAAACTGGCAAAAAAAACAACCATTACAAATTGCAGTAGTGTGACTTGGAAAACTGCAATTAGCACTAAACATGACCTGAGTGCCAAGCAACTGAAATGCAGTCATATAACCACAAGGAATGAGGTCAGAATTCTGGAAGCAGGAGGTCCATTGTAACTTTGATCAGTTGCTAAAGACAGGTCATTAAATGAAGATGAGCAGTGCCCTTCCCAGGGGGAAATGATCAATTGTTGGATAATTACTAAATGATAATGCAAAGTTTTAATAAAGCTGCTTTTGACAAATCTGACCAAGGGCTGCCAAATCTGGAAAAATCTGCAAGATGAACCCCAAAATGGCCAGATTTATGAGTACATAGCTGATTTCTAGGGGTATAAAAGAACATGCATTGGGATGATCTTACTGTGATTGATCATTCTTCTTCTGGATGAGGAAGAAGAATAAAAGATGGAATGAATTCTGAATTTTCAATGCAAGCTAGGACAATTAGAAAATCTTACTAACTGGAAGGACTATCCTGAGGTGCTCAGCACTTCCATCTAAAATGTTCACATCCTGTTGAATTGCTACCTATACTAATAAGATGGTCCCCAGTGCCTCTTTGCTTCTTTCCATGTTGGACCCTCCAGTCACAGTTGCCATGTGACAGGAAGGGAGGGAAAAATTTCCAAGTCCATTGAGCTCTTCCCTTTCACACTTGTCCATTAACTGTGGTGAGATGCTGGGTCCTCTGTAACTGAGGGAGGGGAGTGATTCTGATGGCTTAGGTGGTATGAAGGAATCAGGGGTGGGATTCTACCAGTTCGCACCTATTCACTAGAACCGGTTTTAACTTTCTAAGCAGTTAACCGGTTGTTAGAAGAAATTACTGGCCTAATCCTGTAAGGAAGGCAGGAAGGAAACATTCTGTGTTGCTTACAGAAACTGCCTCTTATTACATTCTTGGCAGGACTAGACTTCCTATCTCAGGAACTTCTCTGTATGTATGTATGTATGTATGTATGTATGTATATATATATATATATATATATATATATATATATATATATATATATATATATATATATATATATATATATATTTAAAAAAAGAAAAAATTACTAAAGGGAGCCTCTATTAAAAATATAAACAGTCAAAAAGGAAAAAGAAAATAGGTAATTATAAAAGGAAAAACCAGTCTGGTTACAATTACTAATCACAATAGAAGTTCACTAGAAGAAAAAAAAAGTAAAAAGCCAAGCCTCATTTTGACATCTCCTAAAAAATCGCCACTAAGTCCATCTTATCAAATTCTGTCAAAAAATCTTACAGGTTTCTTCTTCTTCTAGGGTGTCCTTATCCCAAATAAATAAAAAAAAATCTCACCAGCTGATACACTTTCTCTTTCTTTCTTCTCTTCCTTCCGGAGCTGTCCCTGCTTCAGCAGCTTAATGGCTGCCTCTCCGCCGATGGTAAAGGGGCTTCTTCTGGATCCACCAGGGACTTGCGGTATCCCTGTGATCAACAGAACGCGCCCCTTACTATCACCATCTCTACGGGACGGTTTAGGTCCATTGGACCGACCAGGGGCGAAGATATCAGCTGTAACTTCGGAGCCCCGAAATTACAGCTGTAGCGCGGCGACGTGGCTCCTTCTCTTCTACCAGTTCGCCTAATCCTGTAAGGAAGGCAGGAAGGAAACATTCTGGTGTTGCTTACAGAAACTGCCTCTTATTACATTCTTGGCAGGACTAGACTTCCTTTCTCAGGAACTTCTCTGGAGTTTTTTCCCCTCCTTTGCTGGTACTTTGCTTGTGTGGAGTGACCATTTAAAGTTACAGTGACAGTGGCACTGAAAAAAGTGACTTATGACCATTTTTCACACTTACAACTGTTGCAGCATCCCCACAGTCATGAGAGGACAGGCGAGGAGATGCGTGCCTCGATGTGAGTGATATTGAGTTGGCCACACCCAGCCAATAACTTGACCACCAAGCTATGTCCACCCAGTCACATGACCATCAAGCCACGCCCACCACCTAAGCCACACCCACAGAACCGGTTGTTAAAAATTTTGAATCCCACCCCTGGAAGGAATGTAGATCAGGCCTTGAGAAAGAATGAATGGTTTAGAGATTGGGGGGGAGGTGCAGAAAAGGTTAGTAATTCCTAAGAAAGAGGAAAGCAAAAGAAAAAAACACAACATAAGACCACCTTGATTTAGCTCCATGTAAAATGGAACAGACAATAATCCTGACAGGTTTTTAAGATTCTGTTATTTTACCCTACCACAATATTCTAAGACAATGTTTCTCAGCCTTTTCTTTATCATGGGCCTCCTTTAAATATTTTTTGCACTGTTTTGTGTGACCAGGGCCACAGACTCCCAAGACTTCACTCAAAATTTCAATCATAACATATCTTCAAGCCTTCACAGACCCCCTGTGACAACATTACAGTTCCACTGGGGTGTGCAGACCACAGGTTGAGAACCACTGTTCTAAGACACACAACCATGCCTCCTTCTTGATCTTGCTTCTCTCAAAGTCTGATGAAGACAGCTTGTTTGAAAGAGATGTTTTAAACAGTCTTTGAATGCAATAAACTTCAATGTTGTATCATCTAGGAGTGCAAATCCCCACATAATCTATTAAAACCATTAAACACGCTGTCATATGTGTTATTTATAAGGTTGCCAATGGCAGAAAGGCTACATCCTTCTCTTTCAACTATGTCAGTTTTGTGAATGTTCTTGTTTAGGCAATATTTGAGGAGCTCTCCAAGTGTTTCATGATACCATCTAGTGCTGAAACAAGTAAGTTCTCTACCGTTGTTCTTATCTCTTAGTTTCAGAACTGAAACACATATCTGCACTTGTAGAAATATACAAAGCAATACGTTATTCTTTTGTAACAAAAAAACAACAACCCGTCTCCCAGCTATTACATTTGCATGATAAACTTTAGATATATGGAATGAACTCTTCTACAGTAATTCCACAGTGTAAATTATGGTTGGGCAAGGATCGGCTATGACAATATGATTTTCTAAAATTCAGATTAATCATCCCCATTCTCAGTTTATGCCAGGGATTCCATACAGCCTTCATTTGTCACTAATACATGTCACAAATTTGAATTATTTATGGCCAAATATTTGAAAAACATAAGCATATGCTTACCCTAGTATGTGCCTTCTTTCTGGTATCTTTAGGAAACTCAGGTATATCCTGATGGTATGTTGGCTTGCTAACCATGCAGATTTTGTATCAGATTTGCTAAAGAGGCCAGCCTCCTGAGGTGCTCACAATATGTAGTCTCATCTCTGCTTGTCTTGATTGGTTAAAATGCCTGAAATTGAAATATTGCAAAGTAAACATTACAAAGAAAGAAACAAAGGTTGTTGAGCCTGTTTGGTTACAAGTGACACAACATAGAAATTATTGGTTCTTATTGAGAAATGTGTTCATTATGTTTCTTGCACAAACTAGTTTACTTTGGCTGCAAAGCTACAGTATACTTGTTTATCTTGAAGTATCACTTCTGACATTTGGAAGATTGTATCACATAAGTCTAAAAGCATCCCAGCAACAAACTACAATACAAAACACATGAGATTACTTAATTTGGGAGGGAATATTACAGCATGCTGTATCTAGATATAGCCAGAATATGGCAATCATTCCCACAAACATTTAAAGACTGTGCAAATTTACACTGACAGAGAAATAAATTGAATTCTTGTTAGCAAGCATTGATCAAATGCATCTCTAAATTCCAGTACATCTATGCATATCTATAGTTTGTCTTTTTGTTTAATAACAAAATAACAAGAAAAAAATAGAAAAGGAGCTTTCCAATCCAACTGTACAAATTAAAAACTTCTAAGATAGCAAATCCTAAATGGCTGAAATGGCACCTCCCTGAGCTGACATGGCATTGCCTACATCTGTCCTGAATGAAGCCCGGAAGACAACAGTGAGCAACTTCCATTGGATTCAGTACATTGGAAATTATCATAATTCTCAGCTTTGGCTAATTTTGTGCCAACATTTTGGACTGTATCTCCCTAGCCTGTTATAACACAGAACTCTACTCATTATCTGCCTTTTTTATGCCTTTGGAGACAGCTTGGAATGATTTTAACTTTTAGAATGTTAGTTCATGCTGCAGGATCAAACAATGGAAAGGACACACATTGTGACTTACTATTTGCAATGGTTGTTTAGAATTTACGTTTTAGACAAGAGAGTCACTATGGACTTATTAAAGAAGAAAGAAAAGGCCTAGATAGATGGATAAACAGATAAAAACAGGACTGATTGGTCCATCCATCCTTCCATCCATCCATCCAAAGTATCAGTACTTTTAGATACCATGCGTAAGATGTGTTTTAACATCTACAAAACATTTTCTAGTTAGCAATATAGCCAAATCATTGTCATAGGATGGATCAGGCTTCCCCAAGCTAGTACTTTCAGATACATGGCATCTTCAGCTTCAAGAATTCTTTACCCTCGTGGGCAATTTTGGACAGTCTATATGTCTCATTATTATTGAGAAATCACTGTTTTTTCTCAATATTCTGCCTCATTTCCTGTTGCCTTGCAAAATGAACCACAAAGACAGAACTCTCCAACTACTTAGAGTAAAATAATATTCTTTTACTGGGGTAGTTTCCATGATGTTCTCTTGCCCTGTCAAGCACTTTCTGACAGAGCAGGAGGGGATATATTCACACTGTTCTTGTTATTCCCAGTTTTTTAGTGATTTTCTATGTGTCAGTTCTGCTAGAATCTTTATGCAAAACAAGAAGTGTTCTGCACCTTTCAGGACTAAGTTTACTGTATCCCTGGTTCTTTTACCAGAATAATGTTTTCTTAAATCCTTCCTACTGTTGGAATGTTGGCCTTAAATGCTTCAATGGGATCCGAGGAGTCTGCTACCCTAATAAAAATGCCTTCTAGCAGTTTAAAATATAAATTAAAAGCATATAATAAATATTCAAAAAAGTAACAATAAGCAAAATATATGTGCCTAATCACAATCTCAAGAGTAGCAAGTAAGTAATACTCAAAACTTATATAAAAAAAACCACCTTTTCCACAGCTTTATGAAAAGCAACATGGTAGATGCCAAGGAGAGGGCTGTTCCATAAGAGGGGGAGGGAGAACTTAATCTCCAGGTTCCATTCCCCCCTCATCAAACAAATGTAGAAGATTTGAGCTTCCCCATCTGAGATGAGAATTGTTCCAGATGGAAAAGGCAGGGCCGAAAATACTTTGGAGCCCAGCCATGTATGATAATGAGAATAATGACTGCCACTCACTTCACTTCGGGCAGCTTACAAAATCCCTATGCAGTACGTACAATTAAAAATGTACAATACAGTCTAAAACAGCAACAGGCCTCCCAAAATATATATCAACTCCAGGCCTAGGGCCAAAGTCCAAGCTTAAGAATCCCAAAGAGAATAGGTGTCATCCATTCAAATGTCAAATGTCAATGACATTTCAAATGTCAATGACTGTGACAGAGAAGGCATGCTTCTTCAGATTTCATAGGGAGGAGGATCTGTAGTTCACATACTCTACCAAAGCATACCAGATGGATGAAACAATTGGAGATAGGCTATAAAGATATGCCATAAAGAGCTTTATGGGTAACAACCTGCACCTTGAATTGCACCTGGAAGCCAACCCATGCAGTTTGCAAGCAGCAGTAACACATGACCAGACTGAAAACTGCTGCAGCATTTTAAACCAGCTGTAGCTTCTGGAGGGTCTTCACAAGCAGACCCGCGCAGAGCACATTGCAACAATCCAGTTGTGAGATGAACCATAGCATCAATAAATGTCTGAAGGACTTTCCAATTCAAGAAAAGGTGCAAAAGGTGCACAAGGCAAACCTGCACAAAGTTCCTCCTGACCTCAGCTGCCATTTGTTTTTTGAGTCACAGCTGAGAGTACAGAAGTAACAAGTGTCTCCCACTCCCAATTCCACAGCTAGTCAGAAGGATTCTGTGGACAATGCTATCAAAAGCCACTGAGAGATCAAAAAGCACAAGCATTGATGCGCTGCATTATCTCAGCTCCACCAAACATCATCCACAAAAGCAATAAATGCTGTTTCCATATTATACCCCAATCTGAAACATGACTGAAGCATGTACAAGTTAGAGCTTAGATCAATCCCAGCACTTTGAAATTGCCTAGAAACACATCAGAACTAATACAGTGTCTGCAATGTTGGTGTTACATGCCTCCAGTGATAGCACCAAATGTATTTTCAAGGTAGTTTTTTCAAAGCCTGGCTGTATTGCATGGCTATAGTCTAATGTCTAACAGGGCCATTAACTGGTACACAAAAAAAAGAAAGAAAGAAAGAAAGAAAGAAAGAAAGAAAGAAAGAAAGAAAGAAAGAAAGAAAGAAAGAAAGAAAGAAAGAAAGAAAGAAAGAAAGAAAGAAAGAAAGAAAGGACTTTTTTTACAGATAGTTACACTGAATTTCCAATCAAAACCACTCTAAATATCTACGTATTTGTTAAACCAAATCCAGAACATATAGAAATTAAATTGCAAATTCATATCCACCAGTTTTGCTTCCTTTTTCTCTAATAAATACAAGGAAGGCAAAATAAGAAAGTGTCATGCTCAAAAAAAGAAGTTCACATTCTATTTTTGATGTTTCTCATCCAGGACCTTCCTCTTGTTACACAATCAATATACAGATATTTCACAGCCGTAACAACCATTTCAGACTCTCAAAATCACAGTGCTGTAAAAGTTGTCTAGATGATGTTTTTTCAGATAGTTCTATCAATGTGGCTTTTTGTGTTTAATCAAGATCAAACAGTAACTTCTTACACATTTAACAAGTGTGAGATCCATAACACCTTTGGGAACAAAACAAAAGTTCTATGCTACAATCAGAATTTGTTAGAAGTCCCAACCTATCTACCAACTAAACTTGTGTTTTTGGATTTATCTCAGAACAGTATCCAAAGTCTGGAGAAGAATGACTTCAAGAACTTCAGCTGTTTGCAAGCTCTCAACATTTCCCAGAATAACATAGATAAAATTGAAGACGGTGTTTTCATTCATACAAGCCACTTGGAATTTTTAAATCTTAGTGTAAATCAGCTGCAGTTTCTCTCCAGTTCTATGTTTGATGGACTCATGAACCTTACCACCTTACTACTTGCCAGAAATAAAATATACAGGATCAATCCTTCTGCCTTTGCCAACTTGGAGAATTTAAAGGTAATTGATTTATCTTCAAACAAACTGTATACCTTGAATGCTATGCATGCTGTCTTTAATATGGGATCTTTAAGAGAGTTGCACATCAAAGATAATGGCTTGGAGAACTTCTCAACCAAAGAAATTACTAGTGCACCTCCATTGCTTGAACTAGATGTATCCAATAATCCAATTTCCCTCATTAATATTACAACTCCAGTTCTGCAAAGACTTTTTTCACTTGATTTATCTTTTGCCATTGCCAAAGAGACTATTTTATGGGAAATAGAAGATTCTTGCTTTCTGGAAGGCTTAAAAGCATTATATTTAGGAGGAATAGCAATGAAGCCATCTGAAATCTCAAAAGTGATTCAAATGCTGAATTGTTCTCAGTTAGAGATTATCCACCTAAACCAATTAAACATAACCGAATCAGATAATCTTATAGAAAACATATGCCAATGGCACCGGCAAGTGCAAAGTCTTAACTTTCAAGGCAATATGTTCACAAACATTAAGGCAGAAGCTTTTGAAAATTGCACACATTTAAAGTTTTTGAATATGTCATTTAATAAGTTGAAAAGGCTACCAATGGCATCTTTTCAATCACTGAATTTGTTGCATTCCATTTCTTGGACAAACAACATATCAACTCTTGTACCAAATATTACTCCTAATGTATCATCATTAGAAAGCCTGGATCTTAGCTTTAATGACATCAAGAAAATTGCTTCTGATGATTTCAGATATTTAAATAATATAAAGGCCTTCTACATCAATGGAAACCAGATTGGTTTTGTCTCTTCACATTACTTTGATAATCTAAACAATTTGCAAGAACTAAATCTAGGGCAAACTGCTTTAGAAACAATCACACAACCTTTCTCAGGAAGCCTAAATAAACTGGAAGTGTTGGTGCTCAGGCAAAATAATTTGGAAACCATAGAGAAGGGCATTTTTAAGAATCTTTCTTCTCTTCAGGTTCTTAATCTGGCAGACAATAGGATTGACACAATAGCACCAGGAGCCTTTGAAGGTCTGAGCAATTTACAGATTCTTATCCTTGGACATAACAGGATTGGTAAAAAAACTTTTCGGGCAGACTTTTTTCAAGGGGCAAGCTCTTTAGCAGACCTTGATCTTTTTAATAATTATATCAGCTATGAATCCTCAAAAATGCTTGCCAACCCACCCTTTAAACTTTTAAGGTATTTAAAGAAACTAGCGATAAACAGCCAGGGTGGTAATGGACTTAAATATTTCCCAGCGAATTTTTTAGATGGTTTGGAGTCCATTGTGCAGCTCCACGCAGGCAATTTGGCCATCTCTTCTTTAGAGCCAGAGACATTCACCTTTACTCCTACTCTTCAAGAGCTTGATTTGAGCAACAATAAACTTAGTTCACTAAGCAGTTCTTTATTCCACCCCATATCAAAGCTGAAACAATTGCACCTGAATAGAAATGGGCTGAAGTCTCTCAATGTTTTCCTCAATGCCAACCTTTCAAGACTGACTCTCTTCAGAGCAACTGAAAATGACATAGACGTTATCACCGAAGAGCAATTAAGCACTTTACCTTCCCTTCTTTTCCTAGATCTCAGGCAAAACAATTTCATCTGTACATGTAGCAACCAAAGGTTCATCCAGTGGTCACTGCAGAATCCTAAAACTCAGGTGCTCCATTTCTATCAATACACTTGCGCTTTCCCTCAAACATATAAGGGAAAGCCGCTCTGGACTTTTAACACATCTTCTTGCTTTATTGATTATGAATTTATCCTGTTTATTGCAAATGCAACAGCAGTTCTTTCACTCATGCTTATCTGTTTCTTTTATCAATGGAAATTTCACATGGTCTACATGTTTCATCTATTGCTTGCTTATTATATTGACAAGAAACAAAAAAGGAAGGGGCAAGGTGCGGGATACGACTATGATGCATTTCTTTCCTACAACACCCATGATGAAAAATGGGTAGAGGACGACCTACTTCCAGTGCTGGAAAAGCAATATAGCTGGAAAGTTTGCTTGCATCACCGGGACTTCGAGCCAGGACGGTCCATCCTTGAAAACATTGTGGATAATATCTACGCAAGCAGGAAGACTATTTGTATAATAAGTCGCCACTATCTGGAAAGCGAGTGGTGCTCCAAGGAGATACAAGTAGCAAGTTTTCGCATCTTTGATGACCATAAGGACGTCCTGGTTCTTATCTTCCTGGAAGACATTCCTGCTGAATACCTTTCCCCCTATCACAGAATGAGGAAATTGCTAAAGACAAAAACTTACCTCAAATGGCCGGAAGATGAGCGGGAAATTCCATTGTTCTGGCACAGGCTCAATATGGCTATGAAAACAGGAGACGGAAAAGAGAATGAAAATCCTGTTTTGGCTGGATTTGTTCCTGATGAAATTCCATAAAGACACACACACAGCCCCAATTCCTTGTAAAGAATAGCTACAGGATGCTTCATCAACACATCACTTTACAAATGATCATTAAAGGTAGTCCTTGGCGTATGGCCACAATTGAGGCTAAAATTTCTGTTGTTAAGCGGAACATTTGTTAAGTGCCCTGTTTTATGACCCTTCTTGGTCAGTTGTTAAGTGAATCACTGGAGTTGTTAAGTTAGTCACATGGTTATTAAGCGAATCTGGCTTCCCCATTGGCTTTGCTTGTCAGAAGGTCACTAAAGGGGATCACATGACCCCAGGACACTGCAACCATCATAAATCTGAGTCAATTGCCAAGCGTATGGATTTTGATCATGTGACCGTGGGGATGCTCAATGGTCATAAATGTGAAAAATGGTCACAAGCCACTTTTTTCAGTGGTGTTGTAACTTCAAACGATCACTAAATGAACTGTTATAAGTCGAGGACTACCTGTACAAATGTTCCTATCTGTTATTTGCCATTGCTTCTTATGCAGGTTTTTTTTCCCTTTCATTGAGAAATAGTAAAAAAAAAACCAGAATTTTAAGAAACACTTATTTTCTTCATGTTTTCATGTAGAGCTTTTCATGCTGATCTGTGTTGCTTTACTATTTATATTTGTGAGCAGGAAATGTTATACCTAAAAACTAAACTTGTAATATGTTTCTAGCATTTTTATCTAGAAGTGAGGGCAACTACTGTATATTCAGTGGGTTTTATTCTCATGATACATTAAACAGACTTAGACTTCTCCAGTTTTCAGCAAACTCACTGGGCATACATTTTATTAAAGTCAGCGGTGTTTACTTCTATATCAAATGATTTTACTGAACATCTCCAAGAAAAACCGAAAAGAAAGGATGCCTGGATTTCACTGATCATATGATCATTTATGGCAATGAGATTTCTGACTTGATGGTAATACAATTCTATAGCTAAAGTCAATATAATTCTATATTCATCAGAATTGGATGGGATTGCAGCCAGAGAGATGCCCAACAGCAAATAGCAGAGCTAAAATGGGAATAACTAGGATGTCTAATTAGATACAATAATGAGAATTCAAGTATAAAATTGTAATTCTTTCTGTCCCAAAATATATTAAGGATAATAGACAATATAGATTTAAGCTTGTAAACAGTGTAACTTGAATTTGTGTTTAAATGTATATTGAAAAATCATTAATGTAGTTGATTTAGAGAAATTATTCAGTTTTGAATCTAATGATAATTATTGAGACCTATTTCTAATTTGAATTTATTAAATCAATAGAAAATATTTTCAGATGATTTAATATCCGCAATGCATATCTGCCATCTCTATTTAGGATTCCTTTCTGGAGAACAAAGCTGTCCGTAATGATTAGAAAGCTGTTGAATTTTGGTAAAAGGACTTTAAAGCATACCTTTTAAAACAAAAATGTGATTAAAAATTATATTTGTGAAGTAAACTTCTCCAGCATCTTCTTACTTATTCATATGTTTTGTATTTCTATAAACTTTGTAATATGTGTTGTTTTGAAATGATAGAAAAGTAGCCAAGTGGAATCTTATGTAAATCTTATGTAAATCATATTGAGTATGCTTTTTGGATGATTCTAGAATCTAGAGCAATGTGAATCTGTACTTGTTCCACTGCTATACATAAAAGTGTTGTGTTGTTTCCTTTTGCATGTTTGATTTTGTTTTCTTGCTTTTCTCTAGCCATACATTTGTTTAATAGAAATATTCCTATAGTTCAGAACTATAATTTGGATATTCATTCTGAAACTCTCAAGAACAATTTAGCCCTCCCCATGATTAACTTTCTTGTAAACACCTAGTCTGAGTTGCATCGAAGGAAAGATGGTTAGAAGCAATATGATTGTTTCTTACTTAGGATAATTAAGTATCTTTTAGCTCCTACTACAAGGAACAGATAATAGAGAAGGGCAACAGATAACCAATTATTGATTTCCATGCGAGGAAGCTGGAGAACAGATGAAAACCATTCTTCTATTGAATGGAGTGCTGTATTAGAAATATGCCTACCACTCCAGAAAGTTAAGGTAGAGTGGTAAATAGCATTGGAGGGAGATTCAGGATGGCATAACATGGGATGATGGGGGGCAAGCTTGCCAGTTTGATCTGTGGCCAATTCCACCTTCCATAATAGTCATTTTATGACCAACTAATCTTTTCCACATGCATAAAAGCCATTTTGTAAGAGTTCTCATTCCCTGTACCCAAATTCAAATGTGTCCCTCATCCCAAAATGTTTGCCTACTGAAGTGCAGAAAAAGAGAGGTAGGTGGGCTGTAGGCAATGAATAACCTTTAGCACTGCAATTTATCTAACCAATTCTGTCATAGCTCATCTGCCTCCAATTCTTCCCTCTACTTTAGCAGATTCTCAACAATTCAAAACCTTTGTTTTAACTACAGATACATAAGCAGTACAGAACCTTGATATTACTTTAGAGAAAGAGGTAGATTTATAATTGTAAATGAAAAGCCACATCATTGCATTTTTTTTTATTTTTCTAGTTTTATTTTTTCTTTCCCATACTCAAAGAAAAAACGTTTTTTAACAAATTTTGGTTAATTCACACAAATTTGGGAAACACTGTTGAACTACAGGTAACAAACCAAACTGTCTAGATCTAGAAAATGCTCTAAACCAAGGTCTACTAAAACTGGTTCGTGAGATGCATAAATTGAAATATACCATCTAAACCAGTCCATGAAAGTTATGTAACTAAGGCAAAACAGCTGTTAAATGAAAAGCAGTGAAAAGAAAAATATATTCCACATTTTCTAAGATCTTATGGTAGTCATCAAACTTTCCCCACATAACTCCACATACATAGTTGCAGCCCATCTAAAATTTATATTTCTATTATATTAAATATTTAATTCCTCAGAAATTACTATAGTTCAAAGTTTCACCTTATGATTTGTACTGTTATTAATGCTGTTCATATTCAGATATTAGATTTTAACATTTGTAGTTTTAAAAACAATATAGTATATTCAGTTACTTAAAAAATCAATGAAAGATTGAACATTTTAGCCTAATTTTATGTTTGTAAATTCCTTATTTCTACTCCATTTTTCCTTTTTCCTCTCTTGTTCCTGTATTTTCCCTTTTCCTTAAAAATTTAATAAAAATATTATGAAAAACCAATAACTCTTGAGATGAATATGACCTGCAAGTCAAAGCCTCAATATATATAAAGGTTGGGGATTTTTTAGCTTATTTAGAAATGATACCTCATTTTGAATTAATATGCAGTTCCAATTCTGAAATAATATTGTCTCAAGAAATAAGCAAAAGCTATGCAATTTTTTTGAGGTTTCAGCAGCTTTCTAACAGGGATAGAAAGGTCTATCACTGGAGGCTTTTAAGAAAAGACTGGGCAGCCATTTGTCTGCAATGGTATATAGTGTCTCCTCCTGCTTTGCAAGGGGTGGGGTTGGATTAGAAGACCTGCAAGGTCCCTTATTATCCCTTTTGTTTTTATCTGAAATAGCACCAACTACCAACATTAAGATTTAAACAATAATGCAGGTATCCATTAGGTGGCAGTATTATTATATAACATTGTAAATTTAAAGCCAGAATGTGGGCCTTTGCTCTTCCACGCCATATATGGTCTACCTGCAACCCAAGAGATGGAGACCAGTTTTTCCTGATTCTGCAAGCAGATATGAGTCAAGTTAAAACAGCTCCCAAACAGCCCAAATCTCACAAAGAGCATTCATAAGGAGAGATAGGAAGTGCTTTGTTTGCTTTTTTAGTTATTGAAGACCTGTACATAATGATCCAAGGAATAACCAAACTAACACGAAATATCTTTTGACTTAATCACGCCTCTTTCTTTTTTTAATTAGAAACATCAACTATCCCTGGAACCTTTTTCAGATAGCTCTTCACAGATATAATTGATTCTTGTGTCAGCAGTATTTTGCAACTTAGTAGAGGTGTGAAACAAAAGGAGGCTCAAACATACAAGGGAAGAAAAAGAACTAAAAAGCAGGCAATTTTCTGAACGCTGCAAGAAAACAGCGTTGGAAAAAATAACAGAAAACTTTTCAAAAAGAAAATAAGCAACATGGTGTGAATGCATCAGGCTCACAAAGCACTGCTAAATTAGAGCACCTTACAGTTGTCCAATAGGAAACATGAAAAAATATCTCTGGGAAAAAAATATGCTGTATACATATTGCAAGGGAAATTTTTAAAACAGCCAGGAGTTGTTTGAGAAGAGGAGGGGCATTTAATTACACTGGCCTGGATGGGCCCAAATGTATAATGTTATTTTAATACTAAGTGCTAAGAAAACCAAGAGGGGAAAATATCACTCGGAAGAGTTCAAAAATAGTAGTGAATTAGAGGTGCTAAACATAGCTTGATGTGGGTGTGTTTTAAAAGCAATTACAGATAGGCCTTGACTTACAACAATGCATTTAATGATTGATCAAAGTTACATCACTGAAAAAGTGACTTATGACTGTTTTTCACACTTACAACCATTGCAGCATCCCCATGGTCACGTGATCAGAATTCAGCCACCTGGCAACTGGTTCATATTTATGATGGTTGCAGCGTCCCAAGGCCATGTGATCACCTTTTGCAACCTTCTGAGGAGTAATGGCGAAACCAGATTCACTGAACAACTACCCGTGTTTCTTCGAAAATAAGACTTTGTCTTATAATTTTTTGCCACCAAAAAAGACACCAGGTCTTATTTTGGGGGGAGGGTGTTGTCCACTGACCTCACTTGTGTGCATTGCCCCCGGCCTCCTTTTCGCTGTCAGAGGCCTTGAGGCACTTTTTCATCCGGCAAGGCTTTTCTGAAGGCCTCTGCAGCCGATAACATCTGTTATTGGCTACAGAGGCCTTCAGGAAAGCCTTGCTGGCTGCAGAAGAAATGGGCCAGCAAGGCAGGTGTCGGGGTGTGCGAGGCCTGGCTGCAATTGTCCAAAGGTAAGTAGTAGGGCAGCTCCACCCCCAATTCCCACCCTAGCTTAATTTTTACCAGTGCACCCTGGAGTGGATGGGGGCTTAATCAGGGCTTACTTTGGGGGAGGGGGAGGGCTTATATTGGGTGCATGGGTAAAAAATCAAGCTAGGGCTTACTTTTGGAGTAGGTCGTATTTTGGGGGGAAACAGTATGTTACTAACTTAAATAACTGCAGTGATTCATTGCACGGTAGCAAGAAAAGATGGGGCAAAATTCATAAAAGAAATGTCTTGCTTAGCAACAGAAATGTTGGGCTTAATTGTGATCATAACTCAAGGACTATCTGTAAAGAAAGATAATTCATTTTCTAATGAATTATCTATACAATCCTATGCACCTTTTTTTACAAGCAGGCTCTGAATTCGAAGGGTAATGCTTCCAGATAAATGTGCAGACAATGCCAGCCTGAGCTTCTTGATTAGGCAGTTGACTTAATCAACTGCTGACAACAAATAAAAACAAAAGTAGCCCCTTCCACAAACAGGTGTGCTTAGTTACATACACATTTATCTCTCTGAATGATGCCCTGCATGTCAATATTGGTAAACAGAATTCTGGGAAAAAAATATTAAAAAGATTGTGCTTAGATTACTGTTATAAGCCATGATTCAGGGTCTAGCACTGATCTGGAATCTGACAATGTGTGTGCATTTCAGCAACCTTGAAACACAACAATTACTGGCAAAAAGATATGGCAAATTAAAATATCTACCTGATTGTTTCATTTTGGGGTTTTATGGTACTTAGTGCTTAATTTAAATGATTTTTTTTAACAGTTGCTTTTCACTTGCAGGTTTATTCAAAAAAAATTTTTTTAATTCAGAGTTGTTTCTACTTCACAGTTAGATGGTTAAGAAATGTTATTGACTTTGGCAACCATAACTGATTAGCAACTCTCTATTAGGACAACTTTATTCATCTGAATGGGGATGGGCACAATAGTGAGTGTGGGGAAGTAACATTGAGCAACATGCCTAGAAGAATTCTTCTCTATTTTGCATTTGCTGCTGAGACAGTTTGCTTACATCCTCATCTTTTCGATGACAAAAAAAAAAAAATCACTCAAAATAAAGAACTTCCAAGTAAATGTGATCCTATTTGTTTGATAAATTCCTCATTGATTTCCTGCTATGTCTTAAATTGTTTAATTGAATAGGACAAACTTAGTTTCTAAGTTTCCCAAAACTTAAGATTTCTTGTGTGCTGCTGCCTCGAACAACAGCAGGAAAAAATAAGAACAAGAGCAGGAAATCTTTCCTGAATAGTGCTGAATCCATATAAACACCATCGTTTCTGCTTTACTATTATTTTAAAAAGATTTTATTTTGAGAACATTTTCATGAGCTATTCTCTTGGAAGTATAAAATGGGATGAGATGTCAATCTAAATATCTGCATACATACCCATCTTTCCAAGAAGCTTGTAGAGAGCTCAAAGTTTTAGTAAATATCCATTAAGTACAGAGAGTTATATCTGGATGTCTTTGGGAAGATCTTAGGGTAGGTCATCAAATGTTGGTTTAGTGGAAAAATATAGACTTGGCACCACAAATCATATACATCATTTTTAAAGTCCCGCAATGTTAGCGTGTATATTTTTTCACCCAAAACATCAAAGGAAAAAACAGGAAATTTCAGATAATGAATTTCTTCTTCTTCTTCCTAGTGTTAATCCTGTGCTATGGCAGGATCCACTTGTCGACAAAGCCATCTCCATTTGGGTCACTCCAGGACATTTTCAGGGCAACGCCCATGTATTTTATGTCCTCCTTGATGCAATCCATCCACCTTCTTTGGGGTCTGCCATGGGGTCACTGGCCATCAGGTCCAGATACATGGCTGTCCTTGTCTTGTCTTCAGATAATGACCTTCAGATCAAAAACTTCAGATAATGACCATTACTATAACAACAAAAAAACTTCAGAAGAAAAGGTTAAATAGATTCCTTGTTTTACCATTCCTCAGATCAAATTTACAATGCCTAGTACCTACCTTTTGTCTTCTAAATGTCAGGAGATTTTAATTTTACTTAAAACTGAGTAGGGCATTTTTGATACAAGTGAAAAACTAGACTGAAGCCAATCACTTTTAAAAACATGCATTTGATGCAAAATGCTTTTGTATGTATATTGTTCAATTATGGACTGCTTTGTTAACTAGATGCTTCCTGTTTCTTGTGTTATGAGAGACAGAGAAAAGCAGAAGGACAAGAAAACAAAACCAGGAGCTGTTTTTTTAGTCTAGAAATACAATAAATGTGAGAAAAAATAGAGCACCACAATGAATTGAATATAATTTTCATTACTTACAATATACACAACAAAAGCTGAGAGTATAAATAGATAAAACATGAGTTACTAAAGTAAAACAAAATACACAGCATATTTTGCTGAGGTTACTACAAAATATGTGAACTCAAAAAAATGCTTCACTCAGCCCCATAAACTTGTATTATTACATTGATTTCATGTTGTTTACTTGCTTAAAGAAGGTTGTTAAAAACAACTGCAGATGTTTAACTTATCTAGGTTGTTGGTATAAATGTCAGCATGGACATAAAGAAATAAAGATGTCATATATTTCAAAGTTTATGAGTGTATATTTCCCACCTCTATTTCTGTTAAGGAAGTCTGTTTGACTCCACAGATTTACATTTCTATAAATCAATGTATTTAAATGTGGTTATTTTTCAGTGCCCATTTGGAAGAAAGAAGCTATGAGAATGTTTTCAGGATTAGATTTCTAAATTTACCCGGTTGCAAAAGTTGCATCACCCTTTTCTCTGAGATAAAACAATTGCCGCTTTGGGTTAGTAGGATCAATTCTTATGTAAGATATTTGTCCCTTTGAGAGATGTTATCCCAATAAATATTAGTTAATCTTTTTTCTGTCTGCTGAGATAGTCTGTGCCACAGCAAGTCAAGCTTGGTAAGCTGTGGTTTATAGGAATTCCACCTGACTGGCCAGAAGCTCTGTCCAAAATCTGCCAAAGCAGAGTGCTTCTTGTTGTATTTTGGTGGCCAGAATACATCTGGATTCTCTCTTAGTGTACTGTCACCTTACTCAACAACACTTTTCCTTAGCTAGTCATAATCCCTCACAATGCTAGAGCCATAATGTCTCCCAATTCTAGAGCTTTTCCATACCACAGTTGCCAAATCAGGAGTGGTTCAGAAGCTCATCTGCCATGACAGATGTAGAGCTACAGTAATCTGTACTTGGCTCCATGCATGCAATAAGACATCTGCTGAATTTGGTATTCTGGCTGATGGTGGTGTTTTGAGATAGCAAAGCTCCATGTTGTCATCACTAGATTGCTTTCTGGCCAGTTTTAGACTGCAATTGCAATTAACCCCTGCAGAAATGATGAGTTAGTTAACCTAGGTAGCTGATGGATCTGGACATTTTTTAATGCATTTGGAAAGCTGCAGTAGTTCTGCTGAAGTTCTGGTTAATCTGTAGAATGTTGAAATGGACTGATCACTTGGCACTATCATTTCTAAGTACCCTTTTTCTTCCAGTATAGCTGAACCCTTAAAATGATTGAAGAATCAATCAGCTTCTTGGTTTACCAAGCAAACAAGAGCAATGAAGTGCATGAGTAGGTTGGAATGCAAATGGAGGAACTTTCACAATGAATTGGTTTGAACATGGAATAAGTTCCTTCTTCAGGCTGGCTTGAGAAACATGTTTTGTGGTAGTAAGAGTAGCCAAGAGGCCATCATTTCTTCTTCCTCTGCACCTATACACAATAGGCCAGCAATGCTATGCCACATTAGTCTATTTTCTATCAAGAGATTGAGAGAAGGAACTGATGGTAACTATGAGAATTTTCTATCATTCTTTGTGTACAAAGTTGATCTGATTCACCTTAATTTGGACTCCTGTACTGAGGAAATCTTTAGGGAAGTAAGTGCTTGTCAGATTCAAGTGGTTTCCTTTCAACTTGCAGAGCTTGAAGTAGACAGAATGTAGACAGGTGGAGAAATAAGAGCAACTACTAATATCTTTGATCCTTGCCTTATTGGATGATTAAATCAGTCCAGCTTAGACTGCTCCATAGTTAAAGAAGCACAGGATGTATTCCTATAACCCACTAGTCATAAAAAACTCAACATCCTTTCTTTTAAAAGCCATTTTTGACCCAGAAAACTTAATTATTGTTCAATCTCAAATATTCTATTCTGAGGCAAGGTGATTGAGAATGCAGTGGCCTCCCAGCTATAGACTGTAATTGGATTAAACTGATTTTTCCGGAGCATCTGGGATATACTGAGGCTGATTTGGTCTGCCATATGCTGGAAATTGGAAGATGGAATGCAATCCCGCCAATTCTCCTGGACCAGTATCTTTCAATACCATCAACCATGGTATCCTTGAAGGCACTGTTTTAATATGGTTCTAATCCTTCATGTAATGTCATATTCAAAAAGTCGTGCTCCAGTTTTTAACATATAAATGAAAATGCGTGGGAGAGGCCATCTGGAGCTTAGGAGTTAGGTGCCATTAGTAAACTGGTGGCATTCAGTACTACTGATCCTTACCCTCTAACTCCAAGGAAATAATCAGTACAGTACAAAGCTGTCTAATGATTAATCTCAATAATGGGCTGGATCAGAGAGAACAAGCTGAAATTAAATCAAGATAAAATGGAAGTGATTTTAATAAGGAAAAACCTGAGAGGCTGAGATGAACATTTGCAGTTTGATGTGTTTTCTGATATCTAACTTGCACTTGCAAATGCCACTGTGACAAGGAGCACATTTGTACAACCATGACTCATCAATAGTTACCTATACTTTGGTTACAACCCACCTGAACTATTGCAATCTGCTTATACGGGGACATAATTGAAAGTGCCCATAACTTGAAAATAATACAATTTGCAGCAACTAGGCTGTTGATGCAGGATACAGGTATTGAATCATTCCTTTCCTAAAATATTTGGACTGGTTATCAATTGCCTATTCAATTGGCTGTTCAAAATGTTATTATTGATCTAGAAAGTCCTAAACAATGTAGTGTCTACTACTTTTAAAGTGCTTTTCCCCACTATGTACCAGCTCAACTACTCATATCAGCAGGAGCAACCTTCTAAAGATAAAAAACCTCCTATCCCTACTATGGACACCCAATATATCTTTCTGTCAAGCTTTTAATTTTTAATAATTAGGATTATAATTGTTTTATTCCCATTCTGTACTTTCTTAACAGCCGTTGTCCTAGTTGTTAGTTTTATTAAATTATATGCTGCCCACCTCAAGAAATTAACAATAAAAAATAAAATTCTATAGAAAGCAATGCTGCATATTATTTTTTCTTAATATCCTACATGACTATCATCCTTCTATTTTGTACCACCATTTCTTGTCTCCATTATTCCCATGTATCCTTGAAAATCCAATCTGGAAAGTTAAATTGGATTGATACAAGTAGTTCTAAGTTATGTTGTGGTACATGAACATATTGATAGCAACTCTTTATACAAAGTATTTCTTCATCTCTAGTTTGATTATGAAAGTGATTTCACTTCCTAATCCCTAAAAGGCACTTCACTGTTACTATTAAGCAACTAAAATCAGTGTCCTGCTCCAAGTTGTCACGGGTATGGCAGCAGCAACAACGAAAACATATCCATTCCTTGCTAAAAGAAAGAAAAGCAAATTAACTATACTCTAGTCCAGGGCTGTCAAACTCATGGCCGGTGGCCCGGATACATCATGCGCTGGCCATGCCCATGCCCAGTTTAGCGAAGGGAGGGGAAAGTTGCAATACATCACGTGATGACACCACAACACCGAGAGTTTGACAACCCTACTCTAGTCCATACAGGCCCTTTCTTTATATTGCCTACCTCTATGCACAATACTCTGATCAATTCCTATGATGGGAAGCTGAAGAGCTGTCAAACCGTATTTCAACTTGCAATTTTGGTTAATGTGACTTTAGTAGGATGTGGGGTAAGCAAAAGTAGGGAATCACTAGAGTTGCAAAAACAAATGACCTTTCCAGGAGTTTCAGTAATTGACCAAATTGTAGAAGAGGAAATGACATTACAATATGAAATCACAGCCAATCCTGGAGCAATGAAGACATTTGGGAAGTGACTTCAGCTTCTAGAATGAATTTTCTTGTGAAGAAAGAAGGATAATTTTCCATTGTATTTTTTGAGATGATAAACATCCTCTTTTTTGAGCTACCCTATCAGAGTTATAAAAATCTGAGACTTTTCATTATTTCTTTGGTTACCTCAAGGGGAGGACAGATTTTTGCAGCTATACATATGGTAGCTCTATTTTGTTCATTTAAAAGTTTTCAAAAATATCCTTACTATTCATAGGTTAACAAAGTATTAGGAAGTAAATAAATTGAAATTGGAGTAAGATACACATCCAGAATGTAGTATTTCATTTATTGAGAGGAAAAACAAAATAAAAACAAACTCAAAAGATATTTCAGCCATTTTTCCATGTATGCATATTGACAATATGGGATAAATTAAGAAAAAAAATAAATGTACATTGATATATTCACTTCAATAAGATCTGCAAGGAAAATAAATTTAAAATAATAAATACCTTCACTTTGAATTCTAGTGTCACAGAAATCCTAATGACTTAATAAATAGATTAGAATTAAAATGTGCTTAATATTGTTGCTTAGCTTTATTCTGTAGTACTGCTTTGAAAATCTTTTGCTGAGTAGTAGTGAAGTTTTGCTGAGTATACTGAGGAATACATTACTCCTATACATCTGAATTCCAGAGGTCAGAAATCCCAGGTTCCAAAAAGCAGAAATGGCAGCCAAGGAATTCAGACAATATGGTAAGTTATAAGGCTTGGTTAAAGTATGTTATGTGACAAGGGGCACATATACACTGAGTTTCTTTAGAATCATAGGACTGGTAGGACAACCAATTTAAAGGCATAAATCCTCAGACTATTGAAACAAATATTTGTTTGAAAACCTCCAGTAATGGAGCACATGCATTAATGCAAATCCAGGAAGCAGGAAATTCTTCCTCGTTTTGAATCCCTCTTGATAATGCTTGTACCTATTACTTCTTGTCCTACCTATAACGACTGCAGCCCTAAAGTGCCAGAAGACCACTATCATGTCTCTCCTTAGCCTTCTCTTTCTAAGCTAAATTTATTCAGGCATTTTAATTATTCTTCACAGGATTTTGTGTCATGCTTTTTGCTCTACTTTGCAATTCTTTCCTCAGTAATTCTTTGCATTCTTTCCTCAGTAATTCTTAGTATAGCATGCTTTGCTTGCGGCATGCTAAATGCATAATAAAGTCTTCTTGGATTCGTCATGGGTATAGTACTTATAACTCATCTTCTCCCAAAGGATCCTGGGTGGCATAAACCAGCTATTATGCTTGCAAACTGTGGCCTATGTTATCTAAGCCCAGCCATGTGTGGCTCATTCTATAGTTAAATAATCCATGGCTTTGTCACAAACTCATTTCCACTCCCAGCTACAGCAAACCCACAGGGAGGTGGGTGGCTGTTTTACACATCTTCCTCATATGCCCTAATTTCTAGTATGTTTAAAGTTTTAGACCTGTCCACAATTGTTTGACACATACCTACGCTGCAAAGGGTTGATAGGTAAACATAGATTGCAAATAGTTGCAGATGGGATGATGTGTATGACCCCCAAATCTCAAATACCACCAGTATGCGTTGTGCTGAGGTGTGTGTCCTACATGCTGATTGGTTCATTCGACTTGGTGCTGGACCTTTGCTGTTTGAGTGCCCCCTAGCCAGAACGTTAACATTTGCAGAAATATAAACGCAACAGCTATGCAGACGTTTCTGAACAATAGACACATACATTCCCTGACACAAAAGTCTAACACAATTTTTACCCAGAATGGCAAACTTGGAAACATGGGCTATCTTTCTACTCTATGCAGGCTAAAAATCCTCTCCTGCAAGATGTTAAGCAGAGGTTTCCAAACTTGGTAACTGTAAGACCTGTGGACTTCAACTCCCAGAAGCCAGCCATGCTGACTGGGGAATTCTGGGAGTTGAAGTCCACAAGTATCAAAGTTGCCAAGTTTGGAGATTCCTGTGTTAAGGGGAAACGAATCAGGCCTTCAGGGCAGCCCCTTTATTTTGGAACACCTTGCTCCACCCCAGGTTAGCGGTCTTCTTTTTTTGGGAAGGAAGATAAAACATTTTCTCAACAGGCCTTCAGGCCAAAAGTACAATTTTAATTGGAAGCGGCTGACCTAGGGACTCTTTTCCTTCAGAGACCAGCTACAGGCAGTCCTTTACTTGCAACAGTTTATTTGGTAACCGTTCAAACTTTCAGCAGCACTGAACAAAGTGACTTATGACTGTTTTCCACTCTTGCAACCATTTCAGCATCCCCAGGTCCTGTGATTAAGATTCAGAGGCTTGGCAACTGACTCATATTTATGACGGTTGCACTGTCCTGGGGTCATGGAACTGACTTTTGCAGGCTTCTGACAAACAAAGTCTATGGGAAGCCAGATTCACTGAACAACTGTGTACTAACTAAATAACTGCAGCGATTCACTTAATAACTGTGGCAAGGAAGGTCGTAAAATGGGGCACAATTCATTTAACAAATGTTTTACATAACAGAAATTTGCAGCTCAATTGTGATCTTCAGTTGAAGATCACAATTGTATGTTTTATCCTGTCCATTTTTAATGTTTTATTGTTTGTGGTTTTATTTTGTTAGCCACATAAAATCTTAGGGATTATATATACATGTATAAATAACGGTTGCATTGTTCCAGGAATCATAAGGGATGAATCCCAAAACCACTATAAAATATCCCTTTACTTTTGAAAATTTCCTAAGAGCATTTATTTCATTATTTGTTTGTCCTCATTTTGGAGAGAAAAGAATGATCACATCATGTACCTCAGGGAAGGAACAGTGATTAATCTTTGCTGAATTAATTCACACTATTCATATTAAGTTTCTTTCCTTTCTGTATGAAGTAGCATAGTTCTTCAGTTTCTGGGTTTGGTTTTGCCTATCTTTTTACCTGAGAAAAAGTGTTGATGAACATGAGGGCAGTGTATGCGTATGTTTATTTATTTGATTTGTCAATCCTTACAAAATAATAGGTATAAGTACAAACATGTGTAAGAATACAGAAAATAGGTACGGTTAAATGGGGACATTAGGACAGGGACGGGAGGAACGATGGTGCACTTATGCATACATACATACAAATATACACATAAACAATATAACTGATAATAGGTACAAGTGGGCTTAATCTAGTTTACCAGAATATTAGCGACACGATTTTCACATATTCCTAAAGCACCTTTGCTTCAGAAAGCGCATGCGCGAGACAAGCCCCCCTCCTCCTCCTCCTTTTTTTTTTTTTTTTTTTTGTACTTGAAAGGTACAGTAACAAACCTTTTATGCATGTGTGGAACGATGGTAACTGCGTTATTCTAATTCCCTCCCCCCCGTAATGGAAGGCGGGGTTTCTCCGCTTCAAGGAACAAGCCCGCCGCCTATTTTTGCGCATGCGCATGTTTTGAACCAGCCTCGCCCTGCCAAGGCGTTAAAGATCACACATACTTCCTGCTTGTCCTCTTTTCCTCCCTTTGGGAGACGCATGCGCAGGCTGGTGTTCTCTCCAGTTTCCCAGAGCACTCAGCGCGGTGAAGAAGCGTCGGTCGCGGGCTGGAGGCATTTTGTGTCCTGGATATCGGCAGCGAGAGAGGAAACGAGCGAACGAGAGAGCGACAGACAGACAAGATGGCGGCGGCCGATTGAAGCGCCATTTAGTGGCGACGGACGGACAGATTCGCTTGGGCTTTTATTTTCCCTCTTTCCCTCCGAGACCCCCTTCTGTTCCTCAGAAGGGGAAAAGCGCGCTGTCAGCCGGGAAATTGCGTGGGACGTCCACCCTTCGGGGCGGCCTAGCGCGACCCAAGCCGCCGAGATCGAAGCCCCTTCACCTTCTTCCGTCGTCCCCTGCCCCGTCCCTAGCCGTGGTCGAGCAGGAGCTCCCCGTGGAAGAACTCGCGGGCTCTCAAACGCGTGGGAAATAACCCCTATCCCCCCATCCCCTCCGTCGCCATGGCCAGCAGCAGCGGCTCCAAGGCCGAGTTCATTGTCGGGAACAAATACAAGCTGGTGCGGAAGATTGGTTCGGGCTCCTTCGGGGATATATACTTGGCCATCAATATCACCAACGGGGAGGTAAGGGCCGACCGGTGCCCGGGCCTTTCCTTTCTCCTTCCTTTCGATGTCCTATGCCTCGCCAGTGGGTAGAGGTCGCCTTTAGTCAGGCGGGGCTCACGTGCCGGGCCCCGGGCCCGGGTGTCCGTTGCGTGGGAAGAGTGGCGAGGTGGCAGGCGGGGGGGAGGTGAAAAGGAAGGAAGCAAGCCGTTTCTCTCGAAGTGGAAGCTCTCGTGGACTTTTGTCCCAGGTTGCACTTTATTTTGAGGTCTTACCGTCTTCCTCTGTAATTCGGTTTTGGAGAACCTACTGTTCCCGTGCTTTTAATTTTGCATTTTGGTAACGTTTAAAGCAAAATGCCGAATACTTTTCTGCCAAATAGAAATTTAAAATTATATGGGCAGAGGATTTAAAAAAAAAAACAACGGCCAAGATTGTGGGATTGCAGTGTTTTAATTCAAAGGATTGAGAAGTGCCCCTTTCCCATACAAAATGCTCGTGTTTTGTGTAGGGTAGTTGATGTATGAAGTAAATACATAACGGATAGGCGCTCTGGTTATTTTCTGGGAACCAGTAAAAGCACTCTTGTAGAAAGATTGCGGTTTTTTGTTTTTTTTCATGTTGTCATCCTGATCTAGTGTCCCCCCGCCCCCAAGGACATATTTTAACATATTCCGAGTAACTTTAGATGCCCGATAGCATTGTTTTTGATAATGGATTTCTGTACAAGTATCATTGTGTAGAATATACTTGCAGAAGTTGTTAATCTTGGGGATGATACAGATCATTTTCCCTATTCTCAGTTTTTGTGAAGCAGTAAGATGTAGTCCTCCTAATTAGTAGGACTGTTGACCCCCATGTCTCCTTTTCCACTGTAGGAAGTAGCTGTGAAGTTAGAATCACAGAAGGCCAGGCATCCCCAGCTGTTATATGAAAGCAAACTATACAAGATTCTACAAGGGGGAGTTGGCATCCCTCATATAAGGTAAGAACTATAGCTTTAGGCAGGTGGAATATTTACTACTTTTCTCTTAAAGGATCAGTTTACTTTGTTCTGTGTTAGAGGAAGTGTTATGTGTTACCAAATGTTATGATAAATTACCTGTATAAAAGATATTGAGAGCTTATTTTCTTTTGGCTGCTTCATAACCCCCAGCCTTCAAGCCCCCAACTAAATTCTCTGATCATTTTCTGAAATACAGGGGGTAGCTGGCAACTCCTGGGATGTACCAATAGAAATGGCTGCTCTCTTTTGTGTTTTTGTTCCAACATGTCTTCCTCCTTTGCTGAGAAAATGGCGGATGTCAGTACTTTAACATTCCTGAGAAGTAGGGCATGATATTTCTTTCTAGTCCCTTTTAATAATAATAATGAGATATTCAGAAAAATGGGCTTGTGAAGATGAGGGAGAGGAGATAGTGGAAGCCCCTTTCTGTTACTGAGAAGACCATACATCACTGAACTACTCTTGTTGAAGCAGCTGTTTTTTGCTCTTTGAAAATCAATACTTTTCTAGAATCTTAT
The DNA here is from genome assembly GCF_049901735.1 of Notechis scutatus. Classification (NCBI taxonomy): domain Eukaryota; kingdom Metazoa; phylum Chordata; class Lepidosauria; order Squamata; family Elapidae; genus Notechis; species Notechis scutatus. Next base: position 91,525,071 of record NC_142010.1, on the reverse strand, counting down.
TTTGAGTTATATTTAAATGTTTGATTTTGGAAATGGAAAGAATTTAATATCTAGTCAAGGGGAAATGCATTAAAGATTCAAGGAATATTTTCATAAAAATACTGTATGGTATCTGAAACTTTTACAACTGTTGATCTGTGCCATGGATATCTGAAAAATATTTGGGGTTTAATATTGAATATTACTGGTGTTACATTAAAACATGGAAATATGCAGATTGTTAAAGAAACTGCAAATTTTCTAAAATCTTTGTGGAAGAGTTTTTATTTCTCTTACATGATACATACTGTGTTATGTGTCATTTATACCTAAGCTTGTGTGTGTGCTGGCAAATCTTGATTTTTTTAAAAAAAGTTGCTACTTGGATTTATTCTGAATTAATTTTTGATGTATAAATAACCTTTGTCATTTTAATCTTCAGTTGTTATGTTGATAAATGTTGATATCTTTGCCTTTAGAGGAGGCTTGTATAGTTGTGAAATTCGTAAACTGCAAGGAAGTATGACATAAAGATCTGTCTTTTACAGAATGAATATGGGATTATTTGATGACACATTCATATGAAGCAACTACTCCCTCTAACTCAGCTGTAATTGCACTGCTTAATTGTGATAAAATTTTGTGTATTGTGTAACAGATTTTTATGTTCTGTCTTTTGTTATTAATGTTGATAAAATGCTCTGCTCAGGCCTGTCCTATGTTGAGTATAATTATAATTCTGCATCTAGGTGATTTTGCTTAAAAATCAGTTTTGATTTGCAGTACAGAGTTTGTAAGAAAAATTGCAGAGGCATGTAAACTATTTAGCTGTCTTGAATGTATTGTGGTGTACACTTTAAGGAAATTGATATTTAAATAAATTAAAAAGATACATACAACATATGATTTGATGAATTTATTAACAAAGACTTCATGCCAGTCTTAATAGATACATTTAGAAAGATAAACAAAACAGTTTAGACAGAATAAAACCCATTTCTTTACTAATTTTTGGTTCAAATTGCAAAACAAAACATGACTGATTTGAGTGGAAGAGTATTTTCCCTTTCAGCATGGAGTGTTATACTTGAATTTTTCTTTCTAGGCTGGTAGAGCTGGAAGGTCCTGTTGTGCCCCTATTGCTACTGATTTAGACTAGGTAGGGTGATCTGGAGGTGAAGTTTTGGGACAAAGGAGGAGGTATTTTATTTCCTCAACTGTCAAGAAAGTGAACTATTTTGGGGGCTGGTATCTTTTGATAAAGATTACTGTAGGAAGTCATAGTTCATGTACTTTGTTACATGTATAACTTTCTTAGAAAAGCAAGATTAAATATAAATGTAAAATGTATCTGTATATAATACAGGTTTGATTGGACCACTGATTTGCTTGGTTGTTTGAACATAGGCTCAAAAACAGTTTTTGTTTATGCGATCATTTTGAAAGGCCAAAACAAGTTCTGATTGGCTTGCTGATCTGTTATCTTAATTGCATTGGTAGTCTCTTGTGTGTCTGTGGTGACTTCAGATCTACTTAAAATTCAAAATACTATGCTAATTAGCTTGCTAGGCAGATTGACATGTATTCTGTTACTTTCATACTTTCATGTAGTATTGATTTAGTAAGCAGTGCATTTTGCTGTAAAGAGATGTTCAAACTTGTGAATTTTGCTTTTTGATATTTAAATGTAAAAACAAAAATTCTTTGCTCAGCAGGTACGTAAATATGACTTTGATTATTTATATATTTTATTGCTTCTGATGTAAAATGCAATTTATTTTTAAGATGCAAATACTGGCAATCAGGGATAGCAGCTTTCTTGTATATGTGTTTCTCAGGGTGGGGCCTCTTTCCTGAGCAACAGTTCCCTCCCTGTCTTTAATGTTCTACTAGGTAGAAATTGCATTTTTTTTTCTTGTTTGCTTTTATCATATTGCCAGGTGCTAGGAAGTAAAAGTGGGTAATCTGTAGGCAAACCTTTAAATATTGTTTCCTGAAAGAATGTTGCTGACTTTGTGGGCATGAGTAGATTTAGACATACACAATTTAGATTAAGAAGGGGCTTATTTTGAAAGAAATCCAATTTGAGTTATTGGAGTGGCCTTCATTTTCCGCTTATCTCCTGCCTTGGTGGTGATAATTAATTTGAAAAGGGATATATGGGAGATTGCAGTCTATGATGATGGTGGTTGTTTTTAGCATCTGTCTTGCTTGCTGGGTCCACTTGGTTGCTTTGTGTTTGTTCCAACAGCAAAGACATCAGTGCATGAGTTGATGAAGGGCTTGCTTTGTCACAGAGCTGGCGCTCTTTGGAGCACTAGGAGAAAGTGATTGGCCAAGGTCATCCACTAGCTTTTCTGTCTAAGGCAAGACTAGAATTTGGATCTCCATGCCTAATCCAGATCTTAACCACTATAGTATACTTGCTCTCAAAGTAAGATCTGTGGTGCTTTTACTTATAAAGAGAGAAGCTGATAATTTCTTTTACAATCTTTTCTTTAAGCATCTTCCAAAGAGAGAAAAAAAGGACGCATTGTACTTGAATTCCTGTAAGACAGTGTGAGGAGAATGAAACATATACTTCCATAATGGGGAGTGTTCTAAAAACTGTTAAATACTTTTTCTCTCTCCTTTCTCCCCACTTCTCCCTCTGGCTTGTTTGTAGCACTCAACATAGAACTACTTTATTTGATTTTGCAATTCTGAGATAAAAAGAAGGGTGCTGGGGTCTTTGTTTCTATTATTTTATGTAGCTGAAACAGTCACAATGAAATATGGGATGCTAGTCCTTGTTTAGTTTTGTCAGATCAGTTGATCTGTAAAGATGAGATATTGTCTTAGGTATGTCTAGTCTTTCTAAATGCAAGTGAGATTTTGCCTTAATGTTTATATCATAATTGGAGAGTATCCAGTTGCTTAGAGAAATATATAGCATTGAATTACACAAGACTAAATTTGAATATTGTATAATTTTGTCTGTGTTTTAAATGTTGAATAAACAGCGTTAGTTACATTTACTGGCTGGATTTATACTTTTATGTACACAAAGATAAAACATTTTTGTTAGATCTATGATTTATTTTAATATAAAATTGTAGTTTATAAAACTTGGTTTGTGGCATAGCATGATGTTAGGACTCAGCAACTCTAGCTTATTTAATAAACTATCGAAAGAACACTTTTTTCAGATATGTGAATCAAGTTTGTTAGATCTGGTTATTCAGGCATGGAGAAAGAAAAACCTATTTTGATTTGGTTTAATGTCTAAATTGACAATGCATTTTTTCAGTTATCTATCATAGTTAGCATCTGATGAGTTTTCAGTTCTTTGATTAGCATTTAAGTTTATATTGACAAACTGCTGTTTTTTCAAAGAGTAATATGGTAAGATGAAATTAGAAGAAGGAAAACAAAAGCATACTATTGGTGCACTTGGAAACTCAAGATTGTAGTTTATACAATGAATTTGTGCTCTTTTCCCTTGTATATAACATTTTCTTGAGATTCTCAGCTTATAGGAGTTGACAGCTTTAAAATACTTATAATTCATAGTTATGCATATAATTATTGGATGAATATGCATAAATAACAAAAATCATTGTTATACAAATATTAAATTCTTAAATTATTTTTAACCATCATTGGTTAGTTTTTCTGTTCGGTATTTCTGTATTTTGACTTGTTTACATTCTTATAAGATGATTTGAAGGTCTTTATGTAATCAGCTGCAATTAGAATACAAATAGGTAAGCATTTATTTTTGGCTGTTGATAGTTATTGATGAGACTATACTGAACACAGAATAGCAAAAATTTGTTTCTTCAGTGATGCTAATAATTTTGCATTATCAGTTACTTGAAATGAAACAGCAGAATCTGTTCTATAACACTGACAGTTTTTCCAGAATGTTATGCACCATAATTTGGAAATTGCAAACTTGTTTATGAGCAATACAAAGTATATTATCTAAGCCTGTATTCCAGTGAAAACCTGAAAATAACATTTCCAGTCCTAAATTGTACCACACGTGATTCCTTCCACATATGAATTGTGAATAAAATAGTTCATTAAACTGCAAGTTGTTAAAATTGTGTGGCAATATAGTATCAGGATAAAACTGCATTGTCATTGCTTTTTAAGCACCAACATTTTCTATCAAAACATTTGTCATTTAAGTTAATGAGAACTGAAAATTTTTGGTGACCACAGGATGTTAGAGTTGGCACATAGAAAATGTAAAATAGAATGAATGGGATATAGACTGGAACATCTTGGAATGGCCAGCTGGAATTCTGAATAGAACCATGGTGTAACATTTTTTTCTTAATGTTCTGGTCCCTAATTAGTACAGAAATGGTTTGTGCATTTTGTATGTCAAAAACTAGAATTCAGAAAACAACACATGAAGTCATAGCTATGAAAACTTTCCTGAAACCATCCTTGTTCTTGAAATATTCTGATACCCTCAACATTGTTTATGCCCTAATTCAGGGACTAGCATTTTGGCAAGAGGAAATACTAGTGCTGTAGGCTAAAACAGAGATGTAAACCCCCACCCCAAAGATGACATTGGTATTTTCATGTTGCCAAAAAGATTAAGTTGACATGTTTAGGAGTTAATTAACCAAGATAATTGAGAATACAAATTTAATAAGGATTAGAAAGCTACAATCTTAGATAATAAGAAAAATATCAAAATTAAATCTAAAACAAGATAGTAACATGGTAATTTGGCAAAAAGTGAGATCCATCCAGCACCTAGTGACTAATAATTTTGTAACAAAATGGCATGTTTTATACCTAAATAAAAATGAAATGTGATGTCTAACTTTGTTTTGGTTACCATTATATATAGTAGTGTAGTAGAATTGTTTATTTGTCATTATAGATTAATAAATTCTACAACTATTGTCTGATGGTAATTTTGATGACATATTTGGGGTGTAAATAAAGTTTTAAATTGAAAAATGCTGAAATAAAATTATAAGTGACAATTCTTTCCATAACTAGGAATAAGCAAATTTGATTGAATATTGGAAGGCTTCCAGAATTGTCTTTTTGCCTTTGTATTGCTATTATAGGGATATTAAGCCAGGACTATCCGTATACCAAAAATGTCTAGCAAGTTTTTCGCAATGTCTAGAGCATTTGATACTATTTACAGGGAGTAAAATCAGCCATATTATCAAAAAGGTCCATTACCACCAAACTTTTGCACTTCTGGAATATCAGTAATATAATTCTGTCTTGCAAATGAGTGGAGTGGTTGAAACTAAAGGGGCAATTTAGCAGTAGTGTACTTGGTTTGGTAACAGACATCACAGGCGAACATGTCTTTAAAATATACTCTCACTCTTGACCACCAAAACTTTGAGTAGAAAATGTAATCTTCTGAACAGTTCCTATCCTCCACCACATCTTGTAATTTCACTTTCATGATAAAATTGCAATATATCTCCCTAAGGGGAAAAGAACATTAAAAAGCATTGTTATCACTCTGTCAAACTTAAAAGACATCCATCTGAGCCCTGAAAAGTAGATCTTGTAAGTGAATCCAGTTCAAAAGCTCTACTGCCTGCCACCCTGACCTTAGCTTCTGCGGAGTTCCCTTTCCCAAGTCGAGTGGCACACCAGCCTGCCGCTCATGCAAATCAAGCTGTGCACTCGCGCAGCCCGGTTCTGAACAGGCCCTGGTCCAATAGCGGGCCACAGCCTAGGGATTAAAATGTCTCCTTTATTGAAACATTGCTTTATTGCCAGTAGCTCTATTGAAAATAGGAGTTTCAAGTAAAAGGTGCAAGATAAATCTTCACACTTCACCAAAGCCTTTGAATATATCACTTATATTGGCAATATTTTTTCAGAGTTTGAGTTAGCAGCTATGTAGTCACTGTAAAATATTCTGTGAAAGTTGGCAAAGCAAAAAAAGTACTGCAGATATTTTAATTTTTCTAGGTGCCTGTCACATGTATAGTCTACTTTTGTAGACTATATCTGTCCACTTATATAGAGAGAGCAATACCATGATTAGTCTAGGATTAAATGCAGTTTGTTGAAATTTAATACCATATAACATTCGTTTTTGCATAGATGGTATGACACGTGCCTGACATACTTAGAATGTAGAGAATGGTCTTCTGAAAAACACAGTATCATCCATACAAACTACAAAATCCTTGGCCAACATGTCTGAAATTTCAGTTTTGAATCTGGAGAAGAGAACAACAGTTAAATAAATCCTAGGGCCATGATGGTGAACCTATGGCACGTGAGCCAGAAGTGGCACACAGAGCCACTTCTGCCAGCACGCAAGAGGTCACCCAGAAGAGCCCCACTGCACATGCGTGTGCTGCTGCCCAACAGCTGATTGTCGGGTATCTGGTATGCATGTGCGGGAGATGCATGCGCAAAGATGCATGTGCAAAGATGCATGGCGAGTGCATGCTCAGGTGTGCAATGGGGGGGTCGTGCAAGGGGCGTGGTGGAGGGCCAGCACACATTGCCTTCTGGGTGCTAGCACACGAGTGCAATTTTTGGCACGAGAGCCGAAAAAGATTAGCCACCACTATTCTACAGCATTACTGTGTATTTGCTTTATCAATATCTATGAAATAAGGGTCAAATCCACACAAGAACGGGATTTATTTCATTCATTTTCTGGGATTTTTCAGTGATAATCCAGAACAATTCTGCCAAACCAGCAGTAAATCCTGTTAGTATCATTAGATATAATTTTAACTAATCAAAATAGTGCATTGTGTCCACATTTTTAACAATCTCCTGCTTCAGTCAGCTTGCCTCTTCTGCTTTTCATAGCTGATAGGTGGAACACTTCTCATAGTTTGTATGATTAAAGAATCCAGAATTTAATCTCATGATGATACATTGGCAATATCTCTAAAACCCTTTTATCTAATTAATCCATTTTAGATGCATGTGTAATAATGCATAGTTGGGGATATAGGATTATATAGCAAATGAATTGTAAAAGACCATTATTTATGTCACATTTTTAGGATGTACTTGCAAAATTGGACCCTACAAAATCTGATAATAACAGAACTATAACAACCGTAAAATTGCATTTATAACTTAGAACTTCGGAATTATGGGGTTTATTTATTTAAAAGATGTACATGACTGTCCATTTCATTTGCCAAATCACCAATAATAAAAGCACTCAAAACTCTAAAAAACAAAAACTCTTATTTCCCAAAAATGAAATAATTTCTGTATATCAACATTCACTTTTGCTGGGCTCCAGCCACATTTTACCCCACTGCTTGCAGGCTCTTAAGTACTAGTAGGTGATGGGAGCCTGCTAGGCTTCACAGGACATGATCAGAGTGTTCTGCTTTGTTCTCCACTTTATATCCCATTTTCTAAACCAGCAAAATACTGTTGTATTTCTGTAAAGAAGAATTTTCCTGAAACACATTGTATGTTGCCATTTGGTTAAGTAAGTACTATTGCTGAAAATGTCCAATTCTGAGTCTTTTGATCAAAAGGTTGTAGAATATTTCTATTCAGTTATTTGGTTATATTCTTCATTTTTATGGACTTGGGGCATGTTTAGGTTGAGGGGAAAAAACTATGCTGATCTTTATTGTGGGAATGTCTCATATTACTATAAATCTTGAGAATTTTTAAGCCTGTTGATCTAAATATTTAGTTATTCATTTTATATCCTGTTTTCTCTTCCAATTTTTCTTCATAATAGTAATTTTATAAAGAGGTTGGTCTGAAAGATTTATTGGCCTGAAATCATCCTGACTCTCCTAAGTATCTGTGGCTGAGGATAGAGTTGAACCTATATGTCTCCAGTGTTTTTATATCTTAGCCATATTTTTAAAAACAATCCAGAGCAAACAACAGAATCTGTAATTAACCAAAAATTACAGCCTTCATGCATGGTTTTTATTCAACACAAAATGTTATTGTGATCAGTAAAGTTCCAGCTATTACAGCATCCCTATGATCATGTGAACAAAATTTGGCAAGTAGTTCACACTAAATCTGTTAAGCCCTGTTTTGGGTGGTTTTTGCAGTTCTTGGAAGCCTTCAGTACTTCATCTGCTTAAGGAAGAATACTGTTCGCCATTTTTAATAATTCTCCAAAGCACCTGAAGGCAGGACAAGAAGCGATGAATGGAAACTTAATCAAGGAGAAATCCAACCTAGAAATAAGGAGACATTTCCTGACAGAACAATTAATTAGTGGAATGACTCGCTTCCAGAAGTTGTGGGGTGCTCTCATCATTGAAGGTTTTTAAAAAGGCGTTGGACACCCATTTGTCAGAAATGGTATAGGGCAGTGGTGGCTAACCTTTTTCGGCTCTCGTGCCAATAATTGTGTGTGTGCTCGCTTGTGTGCCAGCACCCAGAAGGCATTGCGTGCTGCCCCCTCATTCTCCCTCGCATGCTACACGTGTGCGCATGCACACGCAATTCCACCTCGTGCGCCCTGCGTCTTTGCGCATGCGCATATGACTCCCATGAACCCCGTGCGCATGCTCACCAGATGCCCGACAATCAGCTGTTGGGTGGCAGCATGCATGCGCAGTGGTGCTCTTCCAGGTGACCTCGCTTGCAGGGGGAAATGGCTCTGCGTGTCACTTCCGGCACGCGTGGCATAGGTTCGCCAACACAGGTATAGGGTTTCCTACTTGAACAGGAGATTGGATTAAAAGACCTCTAAGGTTCTTTCCAATTCTGTTACTCTACTGTGATAGGTATGCCGGGGGGGTAGGATATTTCAAGTAGATCACAAGTGAAATACATGTAACGGGGGCAATGCTGAAGTGGCCACAGAAAAGCAAAGTCAATCTTTTTCACTGATAATATGACCTGGACAAGTAGCCACAGGAGAAAAACAAGGTCAGAGGGAAACCATGCATGAAAAAAGATTGAGAAATATTTCATTAAGCAACAGTGTTGATCCATTTGCTAAGCATTCCATAGTGAGCTGGTTTTATACTGTTCAAAAGCCAATCTTCAATCCCATGTTTTCATAAAGACTATATAGTCATTTTACTGTATTCCTTCTCTAAATCCACAAATGTACAAACTATCTCAATTTATATATTTCTTGGTGATCTGCTGAATAGCAAATATATGCCTGATATGACGCCTTACTGCATTTTACACTACTTCATCACTACTTCTTATATTTTTCAATTAAAATACTGCCCAAATATTTTCCCAGGCATACTAAATAAACTAATCTCATTCAATCTTTTATACTTTTATCAGTCTTGCTACTTTTCCTTTTTGTATGGGAACAAAATCTGTATCAGACATAGATGCACATATGTTGAATAAACATATTGTATTCTAAAAGCAAATCACATCCGTGCTATAACATTTTTCTAGTTATACTAATTGTGTTGTACCTTTAACATTTTCAGCATTTTCATACCATTGATTAATTTTGTATCCACTCTTTCTTGTGAATACCATTTGTGGTGTTCATTTCTGTTCAACAGTATGTACAGTGTATATAGATTTTTGTGATGTGTTTCTTTGGAGTGCAAATTGCAGTTGCCTAATACTGTTTGTTTATTCATGGTTTATTTGAAAACATTTGGGGGATGCAAAAACCATAGATTAATCCGTACTTCAAAATAACAGGTTCGCTCTAAATGAGAACATGTATTTTAATTTTTAAGATTTATTATATTTCCCCAAATTCAATTTTTTTTTCATTAGAGCAAGTTCCATTGGGGGAAATTTTCCACATTTTTAAAAAAATCATTACATTTTTCTTCCATTATATTCCATTCAGGTTGGCAGTAGCATGCTATTTTTTTTAGAATCCATTTTTATTTTTATGAAATGATATGTGACTCTATGATACCAAGAACAATGGGTAAGGCTAGAAAAGTATAGAGAAGCATAATGAATTACGCTGTTATGTCCCCTTTTCTTTTTTAGTTCATGCCTCTGATTTGACTTGCTATGTCTCTTTTCTGCATAAAGTTTCTTATCCTAAAGAGGCAATTAAGATGAATATGTATATGCCTACCTCTATAGATTGTATTTGTTTTGTTGCTGAATACTTCTTGACAATTAGGATAATATTCACTATGCTATGAATTTTCAGTGAAATTTCCATTCTGGGTTCTTTATTTGGTTTCTACAATAGTGGAAAGTAGTTCTACTTCATGTTCTATGTAACATCTCAGATATTTTAAGACTCTTTCCCCTCCCCCAAATCTTGGCCATTTGTTTCTACCAGTTTAAATGTGTAATAATTTCTTTTTCTGTAAGTAGTTTCACATCATGACTTAGTTGCAGCAAATGTTCGTGTTAACATAAATCTGTGCTAATATTCCAAGTTTAGTAATTGTTGAAAGAGCCCCAGAACAACGGAAGATCTTGAGATAGACATCTAAAAGAATTATTTAAGTCATTGTACATATATTGTTGCTTTTCATGATAATGAAATAAACTAGCCTCCTAACTACAAAATATCTTCTTGCCTATTTTGACATTGCCTTTAAAGTAATTTAATCATTCAAAATTAGATTATCTGTACACTAATTGAATTATCCAGATGAGTGAGACTATAACATTGATGCAAGATGCAATATCGTCATGCTACTATATAATTCTTGGCTTTTTCACTGAGAGGGGAAAATGCAAAGGCAGAACCAAACAAGCAATAAAGAAAATTATTAGCCTATATGGATTAATCATTAAATTCTAGACAGTGTGGATAGTGTGTAATACTGGTCTGTTGCATGATTGGGAATCATACTCTATGCTATTAATTAGCATTATGATTTTAACTGGGTTTTGAATTTTTTTTAAAGAAAACTACACTATTTTATTGAAATCACCTTTAACAATTTTATGCTATTCAATTGTATTTAGGTTAATAATAACTAATAATTATTTCTGTCTCTTTGCAGGTGGTATGGTCAAGAAAAAGATTACAATGTTCTAGTCATGGATCTTCTTGGACCTAGTCTTGAAGATCTGTTCAACTTCTGTTCTCGTAGGTTCACAATGAAAACAGTACTTATGTTAGCAGACCAGGTATGTAAATTCTGCAAATACTCTGCTTGGGAGTACTAGAAGTTCCCTAAAATGTAGTTTGCTTTGTGTTTTCAAATACATATAAAGTTTACTGGCTTTATAATGTCTGCACTCAAATGAGTATTTGAGTCAGATAGACTGAAAAAACTAATACGAATGGGAGATTATCTGCTGAATAGCACAAGATTTGTTGGCCAAATCATGAAATACAGAGTATATTATTTCATACTTAACATTGTTTGTTGTCTTTATTAAATCTTAAATTCAAAAAAATAGCTGCAATAATTTTATGCGATATCTCTTCTTGTTTTTATAAAAGTTTTAAAAGTTTTAAAAAGAAAATTGAATAAGAACTAATATAAATGAAAAAAAGGAAAAGATACAAATACAAAAAGAAGAAAAAGAAAAGGAAGTACCTTCTGATTTTCATTACAGCAAATATAAGTAAAACTACAAAATTACCTCTTACTCAGTGGTTATAAAGCTGTTTGTTTTTTTTCTGTTTTGTGCAAATGAATATAGGTGGTTTCCAGTCAGCAATAAATGTAGATAAAAAGAAAGGAAAAGCCTTGCCTTGTTCTTTTTTGTATCTCACTTGGTTTGTTAGAACTCCATTAGCATATATTGCATGCCATGTGCCAAAATGCTTTTGTGGCTATAACTGCCAAATGAAAGATGGTAAATTGAAGCAATGTTAAAAAAGAAAAAATAACCACAATTTTCATTCAGTCCTTCAATGAAGCATATTGGTATAAAGATTCAAGTATGAGAGTATAATGCAAACATTTCAAAGATGCTGTATTACAGGTATTACAGAAGAATACCTGTTGAACAGCAGTTTTTCTGCTGTTAATATTTCATTCTTTCTGAATGAATCCAGTCAGAAATGTGCTTTGCTTTAAAAAAAAAAAAAAAGCAACCCTCATTTTCTATGGGAAAACAAGATTGCTATTATGCTACCAAGTTTAACCATATTATTTTGAGGATGAGAGTTGGAAGAATAGTTGCAGAGTTGAGAATAGGAGAGTGCATGCAGGCTACAGATGCGCCTATTTTAAAAATTCTCTAGTAGGTCTATGGAAGTGTATCGATCATTTAACATGAAACAGTTAATAAAAGAAATTTAAGTTTTTTTAATATAGAACAATACATAGACTATACATGAATGACATAACTTGTTTTTCTATGGTCAATAATATGAATACATATGTTGTACATAATAAAGACTCAAAATGATTAAAGGATTTTATGCAGAGAAACAATGTTTTAGTTCAATAGAATAAACAGGATAGCTCTTAACGTATATTTGTTTTATATTCTGCTTTTCTATTTGAGCACATATCCAAGAATGCTGACAAGAAATATAGACACATTTTGCAATCCAGAAAGTTAAAACACATAAAAATTAATAAATTAACAGTTAAAGTCTAGCAAAACGTTTCAGTGGATTTTTTTAAATGTAGGCCATGAAGCAATATAGAAGACTCTCTTTCATGCGTCAAATAGACATTTAAGATCTTCTTCAGAAGAGCCTATTCAGCAGATTTCATTGGAAAGACAGGATAATCATCAGCTCTTTCAGGAGTTTTAAAGATGTCAAGAATGTGAATAATAGACATCTCTGGAGAGAACTGTGGAATTTTTCTCTTTCTTTGGATTGCACCAGATCTAGATATAATCCAAACTTAGTTTGTTAAGAACAGCATAAACTACTTCCAGTTCACCAGAAAACTGTTGGACTGAATTGAGATTGGTGTAATCCGGAGGAACAGCATATTATGTGATCATATTAAGAGCAACCGCGTTCTCTTCGCCGATGATGTAAAGCTATTCAACACCACCGACAATACTGCTACCCTTCAAAAAGTCCTCGACTATGTATCAGAATGGTCAAACAAATGACAATTTCAAATCTCAACAAATAAATGCTCCGTCTTACATATTGGAAAAAAAAAATCAGAAAATAAAATACAAGCTGAATAGTCAAGACCTTGTTGATGATCCAAACTCTGTCAAGGACCTTGGAGTACTCATCTCTAATGATCTAAGTGCTAGATCCCACTGTAACTACATAGACAGAAAGGCATTAAGAGTTGTTAACCCAATCCTACGTAGCTTTTTCTCTGGTAATATCACACTATTAACTAGAGCATACAAAACATTTGCTAGACCAATACTTGAATACACCTCATCAGTCTGGAACACACATTAGATATCTGATATTAATACAGTTGAGAAAGTCCAGAAATATTTCACAAGAAGAGTTCTCCACAACTCTACTCGCAGAATACCTTACGCCACCAGACTTGAAATTCTAGACCTAGAAAACCTAGAACTACGCCGCTTTCTATCCAATCTAAGTATAGTATATAAAATTATATATTGTAATGTCCTACCTGTCAATGAATACTTCAGTTTCAACCATAACAATACAAGAGCAAACAACAGATACAAACTCAAGGTAAACCGCACCAAACTTGATTGCAGAAAATATGACCAGCAACAGACTGGTCAATGTCTGGAATACTCTACCTGACTCTGTGGTTTCTTCCCCAAATCCCAAAAACTTCAACCTTAGACTGTCTACTATGGACCTCACCCCTTTCCTAAGAGTTCTGTGGGGGCGTTCATAAGTGCACCAACGTGCCTACCGTCCCTGTCCTATTGTTTATTTTTATTTTTCTTATATGTATCCATTTCATGTACTCATAACTATCTTATACCTGTTATCTTATAATCGCTTGACAAAATAAATAAAATAAAGAATAAAATAAAACAGCAGAGTTCAGAGCTGCCTGAGTATTCCATTTTCTTGGTGTAGATTTTGTACATATCTGATTAATATTAATAGCTTAAACTGCATTTAGTAAGCAAACAGCAACCAATAAACATATTTCAATCTCGACATCATGTGATCCCTGTACTTTGCAGCATTGTACTAATTACAACTTCTGGGCAATGTTCAAAAATGGCTGTAGTGGGGAAAAAAATCAGTGGTCATAATAGGAAGTAACATAGATATCCACCAAGAGATAGATAGGTGGATGGATGGATGGATTACAGTTAGCCCAGCAACTGTAATTATATAAATGCACTGTTGTCATGGTCTGTGAGAATAACCTTGAAAGACGAGAGCAAAAGGCACAGCCTTGACAACTATCATGCAAAAGATGTCTCAGCCCACAGAAGGAAAGAGGGCAGGCAAAGACTCAGAAGGGACCCTCCCTAGAAAGTAAAAGTAAGAGGGGAGAAGTGCTTTCCAAATTGTAAGGTTATGTTATTATAACCTTACAGAAAAGGTGTTGGTACTCATCTACCACATTATTGGAATGTGGTATGCTTCAAAGGTACAGAATGGTTCTTGGAATTGAATGGTTAAGAAGCAATGATTGGACTCCATTCAATTTCTAATTTAAATAATCCAGGAACTATTGCCAAAGCCTGTCATATACAAGGATAATCCAGTAACGCCATGTTTTAGGAAAGAATAAGTACCTCTTGAAATTTGACATTAGGGTCTGCCTGATTGATTTGCTAAACCAAGAGAAGCAAGATTTAAATATATTTTGTGAACATCATGATATTTACAAAACACAGAGAATCCATAATAAAAAAACATTTGGTACAGTTGAGGGCCATGAAATGGGTGGGATTATAATGCTTATGTTCATAAGGCAACATTTTGAGGGAGGTTTGGAAACTTGAATCATTTCAAAATGGTAGGAAGCTGCACTATTTGCTGTAGTCATGATGAGAGAGGGCAAAAGAGTCACATGTTTATCCTTGCTACAGACTATGCCCAACAGTCCTATCCCATAAATGCCTCTTCTGTCAGCTAAGTCTCAATAATGCATGTCAAATCAGTGCTTTGAATGAAATTCAGTTCTGGATAATCAATGCTTAAAAAACAACAGATATGTGACACTGAAGAGTTGAATATTTTCTTTAGAAAATTGTCTTTATTGTCATCTTGATCTCTTTGGGTAGATGATAATCTGAAAAGAAGCCCGTAGTCCAATACATATAATAAAATTGGAGTTCTTATACCTTTTCTTACTAGCTATTACTTTGAGTATGCACGTATCCATGCCATTTCCCAGTCTTAATTTTTCCTATATCTGCCTAATGGAACTCATACTAGCTCTGATTTGTTTGTTTATTAAATGTATATTGCCACCTACTCGCACATGATGGCTGATAGAACTAGCAATCTAAATACCCACATTAACAGCTCTGCTCCATCCTAGTTCCAACATAACTTTCACAGAGTTAAGCTTCCTCTATAGCAGCTATGCTGGCTGGAGAATTCTGGGAGTCGAAGTCCACAAGTCTTAAAGTTGCCAAGTTTGGGGACCCTTACTCTATAGCAAGGTTTGTTTGTAGCATCAGGCTCAGACATCTGATACAATACTAGACAGATGGTTTTTGCAAAGTGCCCAGAGTGAAAATAACTGATTTTGTGGGAAGGCTGTTTTCCACAGGAAGGTATTAGACTAGTGTATAGGCCAGGGGTCCCCAAACTTGGCAAGACTTATGGACTTCAACTCCCAGAATTCTCCAGCCAGTATGGATAAGATAGTGTCCCTTTTCTCATTATATGATATTGAAAAGCATTCATTTACAAAATATTGAGTCAGTTTATTAACTGGTTTAAATTATTTTCAGATAATAGGATTGATGCAAACACTTTTGAATTATTATTGAAATCATATCTGAAATGCTTTTAAATTTGACCAATTTTCTTGTTTACAGATGATCAGTAGAATTGAATATGTGCATACAAAGAATTTTATACACAGAGACATTAAACCAGATAACTTTCTAATGGGTATCGGACGTCACTGTAATAAGGTTAGTCTAATACTTTGTTTGCATGAAAAAAGTTATCATAAAATACAGTTTATTGAAAAGTTGTGCTGCTTGAGTTAGCTATTGGTTAATAGTATTTATCGAGATGAGATTTTAAGTCATACTACTGCACGCAAATCATATGATCTCAGCCTTTGTTCAGACCTTCATTAAGGAAATCAGTATGTTATATAGCCTATATTTCTTTGCATACTAAAGTTCCTTCTATATAAATATCCTATTATTCAAAATCAATGCATTATAGTAGCACAGCTTGCCATAAACTGTGATTTTGTATTGTTTGCTGTATTTACTAGCATGGTGGATTCTTGACTTCCAGTTACCTAGATTTTAATTGAGTAGAATCAATTTATAAAGAAATTGGATTGTAATACTGCAGAGCTTTGTTTATGCAACTGTGTTCTGTGCAATCGCAAGCCTGTGGAAGTTCAGAATGCAGTTAATGGGTAGGTATAGGTTAACATTTGCTTACTGAATTTTAATATTTTATTGGATTTTAAGTGGGGGTAGAAGGGGATGATAGAAATTGAGCTGGAAATGCATGTTTTCTTTTGAAACTTTTGGTTGGAAATATTCTTGGCTAGCTTGCGAGTAAACTTTGTGATACTTTACACTGAGCTCGAGCAGACAGGCAGCATTGGCAATGCATTTAAGCATGCTGTGAAATAGAAATTCTGAAGTTTGGGGAAATGTATGTGAATTGAATCTATATTGGCAGAAACATTCCCATACAGATTGGTTCTTCATAAGCCATCAGTGTTTACCTTTTTGATATTTTTAGTTATAAGATGTTACCTTTGTTTGCCTGTATGAATGCCAACTTGGAGCCATTACTTGAGAGCAAAATCAAACCAACAACCAACCACCTGTTGAATTCTGCTTTAAAGGCGTTCAGTGAAGCATTAAACAACTTTGGGGAGTTGGAGTGAGAAGAAATTGCAAAAGTCAAATTTAAAAGACACTGTCAGTCCTATTTCTATTGAACTTTATCTCTAAATTTCACATTCTTGTTTCTTTAATACAGTCCTTTAATTATCTGACAAGAACTGGAAGTACAATTAGAAAAAAATTAAACCAGTCTTGATTTGATATTTCCTCTCTTTTGGGGCCATTTCTCCATATACTTTGACAGTTATAGTGAGCTGGCATTGCAACATTTTATTTGTTTTCTTATGTGGAAATGTCTGAAAAATGTTGTGCTTTGTTAGGTGACTGTTAGTGTCACGTTGGATGATGTAAAAAAAGGACGACATTTTTCAGTCCTAGCAGCCATTTAGATAAAGAGTGACAAGCATTAATTTTTAGATACTCATTCGATGTTACAAATAATCCTATACATAAGATTATAACCCCCTTTGTTTAATCCACACAGAATTTAAAGCTTTAAAAGTGTGAAATCAGCAGTTTCTTTAAACATTGATATGGTTTAAAGTTTTCATCCTTTTACCAAAAATACAGATGGATTTTATATCACATGTCTATTGTTTTATAAGACACATGGTATTTAGTGATGAGGCTGTTTTGTTAATCATGTTCCAATAAATTATGTTCATAATAAACTAAAATATAGGCAATAAAATTGGAATGCTTTATTTCTAAAATTTATTTTTAAATGTTATGTGTTAGGAATTGTCTTATTCCTAATATATGATCTTCTTTGAGCCTCTCCTACAATAAGCCCTGCATGCTTACGAAAGTGAATTTAAGGTGACTAAATGCCTTCTACCTCTTCCTTACTGAAGATTTATTTCCCACAAGTTGTTTGGGGGGGAAGGGCAGTACATATGTAAAAGCCAAAATTTCTTTTTATTAAGCCAAATATTGCCATTGCTATCCCTGTTCAAGGCAGTGTCATTTTAAAGTGGCATGCTCAAATTTATCTTGCCACATCTAAATTTTTTCTGTATCATACGATTCTCCTTTGGAAAACTGTAGTGCTTGGTGGAAGAAGGATGGCATTTGGCTACCCTATTCTTTCTCTAACGCCTCGGTGTTGCCTGTCTGCGCCAGCCATTGTTGCAATGTAAGCAATACTGTTTGATGCACTGCCACCCTCTATTGTTTGTTCAGTGTTTAGAATCTCCAGTGGGGAAGAGGAAAAGAAGCATGACTGTTAGTACTTCTCAGGACCCATCTTTCTCAGGATTAAACCAGGTCTGAAACTGTCTCTATTCCAACCTCAATCCCAACTCATGTGCATTTTATTTTATTTCGGAAAACATGTAGATTTGCAAAAAGCACCTTATGTTGGCATTATTCAGACATACTTGGCAAACATGTAACATTACTAAGCGCCTGTTGTAAGATATCTTCTTTTATTCATGTTAATATTGTTAAGGATAATGGCCCAAACTTTGTATTAACTCTAGAAGAATAGCTCTGAGTTCTGAAATATGACAAAGGAGGATATAGAATGTATTGTGAAGAATTAAAGATGCCTGTGTATGCACGGTCTGTCAGTAGGTCTTGATGAGATTTGTCTCCCTTTTCATTAATGTGATCAGTATGTTTAGGAAAAATGCATTTTGGATGGGGAGAATCGAGACTTACTATACTTTTTCCAAAGAACATGCTTTGTTTCCAGCAGTAAATTTAAAATAAAAGAAATTGAGTATAGATCAAGAAACTAAGGTAATTGTATCTTATTAAAAATTTACCAAATTTTAGTTAGTGATTTCTGAGCTCCTTAAACAGCTGTTTATTAAACATGAATTTTGCTATGATACTTTGGGCCCATGAATTTAGACATGTGGCAATTGGAATAGGTTTCATTACATGCAGCTTCCTTTTATGCTGTGTTGTGGCTCCAATTACAGTATCTATCTAATTTACAATATTGGAACTTTTTCAAACTTCAGTATAGCCCCGGGCTCGGTTTTAGGATTTCATAATATATCTTTTTGCATAGGAGGAGAATATTAGGAGACTGATCTCAGTTGTCATAGGAGTTTGCTGTTTACAGAACAACAAGAGATTAAACAAGTCAGCGGTTTGAACTGGATTGCTTAATCATGGTTTATTTCCATGCATGATCCTTAGTTTGTATTTAATAAAATAGTTTTTTGAAAAACTGAACCTGAAGTGAAACAAACCTTAAAAAAATAAAGTTGGCTGAAGTCCTTTTCTTTATTGTATGGGGGGTGAGGTACAAGGCAGAAAGGAGACTCACTGAGTTATTAAGAACGATTTGGCTTGATCTGGTCATGGCAGAAATGTTTTAGTATCACATAATAATTGAGCCAGTGTGAAGACTGTGTCCTATGCTAATTAACAGGAAGTGACACTTGTTCTAAAATTGATTTAGCTAAATATAAAATAGATATATTTTGTACTATGAATAACAATATCCTTTTTGTGTTAAAATGTGCTATCTTGGAGAATAAAATAGTACAAATAAGAGCCTTTATTCCAGTGGAAATAGCAGAAGCACTTTGCCAGTTTCAGATTGGAACCATTGAATTTCTCTTCTCTGTCCATCATTCCAGTTCTGACTGGCTTTCCTTATTTATTCTGAAACTAAATCAGCAAGATTCATGCAGGCATTCATGGGGAATGGGGGAGTAAATTAGGAAGATGTGAAGGCAGTAGCTTGGAGAAGTGTGGTTTATTGGGTGGAATAGTATTATATTTAATCTCAAAAGTAATATCCTTACTTGTCAACCAAAGCAATTTAAGAGGGAGTATTATTATGTTGCTAGGTAACTTTGCTCCCTAGCATTTTCCCCAGTAATGAAGCATGGCTTTGGTGTCTTGAGATTGTAAGAATAGATTATCATGGAAAAGTTACATGGCAGAGTTGTTCTGGTTTATCTGGAGTAATTATTCTACCCAATGCTTTATAAGAGTGTGGCATTTCTATACCTTGCATTTGTCCAAATCAGAACAGAGAAAAAGAAAATAAATATCTGAAAATTATATTGTCAACCTCTTTTATAATACTTTTTAAAAAACCATGTCTTTCCCACTTTGTACTAATAAAGAGAAGGATCTCATAAAATACTAATTGGCCTAATAATATTTCAACTTTATAAGGTTTACTTATTTAAATCAACTAGGCATTGTGTTCTTTTTACTGTTTTCAGATCATCTATCATAGATGGTTTAAGTATCATCCATCTACATTCACCTATAACATAAACACAAGTGTTCGGTTAACTTTAAATCAGGAGTTAACGGCGACACACCAGGATAGCACTCATTGATCTTCAAAATTAATACTTTTAAGATTGAGCAAAATCTCATGGGATACCCAAATTAGTTTTCATGGTTGAGATCTCAGTAAATATTAAAAATAAGTTCTGTTAGAGAAATGTTGGTGTGTGATGATGCCTGTTAACCCTGATTTAAATATTGTCTGTCTTCCTCTCATTGAGTCTAAACTTCTTTAGTATGGCAAATTGTAAAGGCCCAACAACTATTTATTTACTTGTTTGTTTATTAAACATGCTTATAATAAATTGTTCCTTAGACATTAGTAACCTGAACATCTGTTAAATTATTGTTTTCAGTTGTTTTCTAAATTTTATTTATGTCAATTATTTTGTGCTTTTACTTTAAGAAACTTTTTTTAAAAAACTTTTTTCCTGTATTAGCTTTAGATATTTTGCAATGTATAGGAAGTACTAGGAGTTTTAGTACACTTCCTAAAATGGACTAGGCTAAACTCTTAAAAATGGTCTTACTCCATTAATCGAGTCTTAGTTTTCTACAGAACAAAATTGATATTTTTAATTGGACAATTTATTTATTATAATTTTAATCTGTCACATCCAACAACTCCCAGATTATTTGTAACTGAACATTTTAGTTAAATTTAATGATATTTTAATTAGTAAAATATAAAATTATTCTGTGACAATTTGATCTTGAATGCACATATTCAAATATTTTTTGATAATATGAAAGAATGTGTCAGCATAGTAAAAACAAATTATAGCAGTAAGTGGCAGAAAAGCAAAATTACTTGAAATTAACTAAACAGTTTCATAAAATTGGCCTCCCCCCCCCCCTTTTTGTCATGTATATAATAATAGGAAAATGTTATATTTATGTGGCCTAGCTTTATTTAATTATTTATTTTACCATATTTTAATTCTCTCCAGTCCTTAGAGTCTCTTTAGTGGCATGCCAACATATAGAACATTCATAAGAAAGTAATACAATCCACAGTTTTTTCAGTAAAACTCAAATTGAATAATTTTATTTGTTTTTTTCCGAGTAGATGTGAAAGTTTAGGTCCATTTTATATTTTATTTTCAAATAATAATTAAACGTTGTGGTTTTGTTTCACTTGCCTTTAAATTACATTTGAATTTAATTTTGTTGCTCTGAATTATCTACTAAGCATATACTTAAAAGTTCTGTTGATATTTCAAAATGCCATCTGGAAATTTGAATCTATTTTATCTATTTTAAAGTTATTCCTTATTGACTTTGGGTTGGCCAAAAAGTACCGGGACAACAGAACGAGGCAACACATACCTTATAGAGAAGACAAAAATCTCACTGGTACAGCTAGATATGCAAGCATTAATGCACATCTTGGCATAGAACAGAGGTAAGTATTGAAGCAATTTCTGTAATTAGATTAGGAACTGTAAAAAGTTAAACTCTAGAAATGTCTGAATTTATTCTAATGCCTCTTAGCAATTGTCAGATAAAGAGGCTGAGCTTATAATTTAGTAGCATTGGGAAGACCACACATTTCTTACAGTATCATAATATTTGAGATATTGAATAGTTATTTAATGACAAAAAAAGGAAAATTAATTTAAATGTAGAGCAAATATTTGCATTGTGTTGCTTCTAAACATCAACATATGCATGACAGATACATTTTTATCTATCCATCTTATACCTACCTACACGTTGCCTTAACACGGATGTCAAACTTGTTGGATGAGTCATGTGCTAGCCACCCCCAACCCTGGTTCAGTGAAGGGGTGGGGAAAAGTTGTGATATGTCACATAATGACAACCTGACACCATGAGTTTCAGACCCCTGCTTTTAATAAGTAAAGTCATTTGATATAACTAGTTAACAGCAGAGTGAATACTGAAATATAGTACTTCAGGTGAAGTTAACTTTTTTCTTAACAAATCAAGAGTTTTCATACACATTTCATAATATGTGAATCAATATCTTTTTCTTCCTTCTGGTGATAGTTTGTAATTTTTTAAATTGTATTCAACTTCTTTTAACATAGAACTTTTGGACTTAGCATGTTTTTTAATGCATTTGTTGGCATTGTAGTATCAGTCATTAAACATGAAAATCGGATTGTTTCTGGAATCAGTATTTTTATCATAAATTCTCAAAATTCATGTGGTTAAATTTAGCTTTTGAATGTTTTCAGTTATATAGAATAAGAATTAGAATTGTTCATAACACTTTTGTTGTTATGTGCTTTGCTATTATGCCTACACAATTTTTATGCTTCCATGATCTCACTGTTGTACTATTATCAAGACAGATATGGGGCTCATGTAGCTTGTTTTACGCACAGTTGTTGACCAAAGTAGAAAATAATTGGAAAATAAAGGAAAATTATTTCAGCAGCCATTGTCCAAAGTTAATATTTCCTTTTCCATAAAATACATTTATTATAAAAATTTGCTTGATTATTATTTTATTCTCTCAGTACTCCACCCCCAAAATAAGCTAAAATTTAGAAGTTAACGTGATATGGAGAAAAATAGCAAAATAAAAACTTGGATATGGCAGGAAATCTGGTATGCGGTTTTCTGTAATAGTTAAGCAGTTTGCTAAAATTTGAAGTGCATTGCTGTATCATCTCTAAGAAAAACAAGAATTAGAAGAAATAAGATATGCATAATTTCACAGTTCTCCAAATAAGTTTGGTAAATCTTATTTATTACATATTTATTGCATATCAGTATGCACATTTTACTGACAGTTCATTTTCATAACTGTTGAGACCTGAGAAGTGATGCTATGCAATTTATGAATAAGCACATAAAACTTTTTTCCTCAGTCGTCGTGATGATATGGAGTCATTAGGATATGTATTGATGTACTTTAACAGAACCAGCCTGCCGTGGCAGGGATTAAAGGTACGTTAAAAACTTCATACAGACTTGTAAAGATGATATTAAAATATTGGATGGACAAACACAGTGTTGTATATTTGTAATTCAGATACTATGGAATAGATAGAATCTCTGGCATGAGATGCCACCCTACGCATAAGTGGAAACTGAGTATGGTCTAGGGCTGCTTCTTTTATTTGTTTATTTCTGACAAATACTTTATAATTAGAAAAGATGCTCAGAGAGAGACATTAGGGGTGAGATAACCTTAAAGGACAATGTGCAGTTTGAATAATGATTCGGAAAAGTTATGGAAAAGTGTGTTCTGTCTAGAAAACTATGCTTATCCTCAGGCCTTGCTCAAAGTACTACAGTCTCTCCATCTTCAGGATTGTGGATTGTGATTTAAAAAATAAGAGATATGCATGCATAGATTCATTCACACTCATTGAGATAAGTCTGTGTGTGTGAGAAAGATAGAAATCTGTTGGTACTTTCTCAAGAGGTTATATAATTCAGATGATGATTTTGACTACATTGAGTACATTGATGGTAGAAAGCAATTTGTGCTGGAAAAGTTAAGCTATCAGATGCAATCTAATACTAAGAGCATTATGACATTTCTATATTTACTCATAATCTGACTATAGGAAAAATACTAGAAACAGACATATAATATAATCCTTTCATGAGCTGGTTAGGTTGCAGTAAAGCATGTAAGAAAGATTTTTATTCTTTTTGCAGTGAATTCTGGAACTTGGTAATTTCCTTTAGATCTATGATAATAAAAAAATAGTATTGTTCCATATTTTTACAGGCAGCAACAAAGAAGCAGAAATATGAAAAGATTAGTGAAAAGAAGATGTCTACTCCTGTTGAAGTTTTGTGTAAGGTACAACTGTTTTAAAAACTTTTAAGTTTTTGATAATCATATTTTCTTTTGTAAATAAGCCAATAATTTTGGAAGGTATAATTAATATTATATAGATGTTTAACTTCATGTACTAGTGGAATTGTCTTTACAGTAGTTATAACTGATTTATCTTTAATTTTTAATGTCAATTTTATTTCTTTTTTCCGTTATTTCCCATTTTCCAAAACAAAAAAAGAACAATATAGAACTGAAATTCTTAATATAAAAATTGTGGGGATTCTGCCTCCAACTCTTGTTTTGATTTTTTCTGTTTATAGGGATTTCCTGCAGAATTTGCAATGTACCTGAACTACTGCCGTGGCCTGCGCTTTGAAGAAGCTCCTGATTATATGTACCTGAGGCAGCTATTCCGTATCCTTTTCAGGTTGGTCTTGTAGTAGATACTTTGTGAATATTCGAACAGAACAGTTTTAACAACAGTGTATTGTTCACATGGTTAGCTTGGCTACATAACACTCTTACCTTTCTACAAGTTTGGCTGAAAATATAAAAATACTAAAAAGAGATTTAGTTATACTAGAAATAGATTTCATTGGGAAGAGATCCTTTCCTGAGACTGTGTCAAAATGATTTTTTGTCTCGGTAGCTCACCTCTCATTGCACTGTAATGTCTGTTTTATGATTGGCTATTAGTCAGGTCAGCCATTTTGGAAATAAGCAAGCTGTACTCTGTAACAATCATTTTAGGAAGTATTTTCTTTTGTCCACAAATGTTGGTTACATCATAATTTAGTCAATTCAACATAAGCTACACTTGAAATTAGTACTGTGCTATAACTGTTAGTGATTCTATTTTTTTGCAGTGCTGAATTTTCTCAAAATTAATGTTGACTGCAGAGGAGGTTAAAGTGAATGATCAAGACCACAATAGTCATACGTGGTCATTTGCAGAATTGCAGAAGTTTATCCATGCATTTACTGCAGGGTTCAACTACAAAAAAATGGAGATGAAGATCAGTATTTCCCTTTCCCCTATTAACCAGTTTGAAGGGCATTATACTTTATGCATGTGACCCTTTCCACTGGAGCAAAAACTTCTGTACTTTTTTAGAAGTACAGAGGACTTTGAAAGTTACTGCAAGCAGATTTCAATTATTAACCACAGCCCTGCATAATGTTCAGTGTTTTACAAAATGCTACATTTTGAATGCCAGTTAAACCTGCTTGTGCAACAGCAATTCAAGTATTTCAGTGATGGTTTTCTTACTTTTTAAATTGTACCCTCTGTAGGACCCTGAATCATCAATACGACTACACATTTGACTGGACAATGTTAAAGCAGAAAGCCGCACAGCAGGCAGCCTCTTCCAGTGGGCAGGGGCAGCAAACCCAAACCCCCACAGGCAAGCAAACTGACAAATCCAAGAATAACATGAAAGGTTAGTAGCCAAGAACCAAGTGACGTTACAGACCAAAAATGATAAACACTAATTTGGATCCTGTTGGTGATACGTGTTAGCTCAAGGAGGTCATTAAAAACACTTATTTGGCTATTTAGTATTTAAAAAATGGACGTCCTTGGAAAATTTGACTACTAACTTTAAACCAAGTGTCCTTGTTTTCATATCATTTCTTTGGGTATGTTGGGTCATTTTAACCACTGCATCTTCTGCTCCCTCATTAACCCCTCTTCAAAATAAGCTGGCTTGGTGTTGGGAATGAACCAGAATCCTGGACCTAATATTTTAAAGAAGAAATTTTGTATTAATTTTTGTATTGGGCCAGTATAGATGCGGCTTTGGTATGGGTTTATTTGGAGGGGAAAAAAACCCAAGTGGTAAACATTTCTTTGAATATATTCCTCCTCCCTTCCACCCCCGTAAATGACATCAATTTTACTACAGAGAATCTAAGAAGGTAGCATGTATATTATTATTAATTGGGGTACTTCTTTAAAAAAATAGGACATAGATAGCTTCAGTATGATGATAGTCTGTATTCTCTGAGTAGTGTAGCTAACAATACTGCAGGAAGAACAAAGAGTTCCCATGTTAATGCACAAACATAGTCAAACGTTTCTCATCCCTTCCTCAGTAAAAGACAAGAAAGGCAATGATCAGAGGATTTAGGGGGAGTGGGTTAAATTTAGGCAGAATCTATCAAATATTTGTATATATGAGGGATCGGGGAGAGAAATAGAAAGTAAACAAATTTAACTGAAATCACTCCTACGTTCCTGGGGGATCTGTTTCTAATTTTAATTATAGATTGTTTGAGATTTATTGGCAAAATAATAAAAGAAGCAACTTCCTATGGCAGCAGGCAGTAAATAGTTCACATTTGGGAATATGTTAATTATGTTTCTATATCTGTAAATAAGATGGGCAAGCACACAAAATGCAAACAATGTAACAAAGAAATGCAAGCCCTGAGTGTCCAAATGAAACACCATGAGGCTTGGTCCTCTTTGAAGACAACTGGAAAGCAAAAGTAGTCAAGTCTGCACGTGCAAGATCTTCAGGTCAGTAAATACTATTGTCATAATTTTGAAAAATTGGAACTGTTTACTTTTCTCTGTTTTGAGGTTGGTTTAAATTTTTGAATTATGTATTAATAAAACCAATCAATACTTCAACAGTTATTTAATTGAAATAAAAAGATGTACATACCTTTTAGAAGTATACATTATTAGTGTATGTAACAAAGAATATGATTAAAAGAGCACAGTACTAATGATGCTTTTTTTTATTTAGGAGAATCTATACAGGACTCTGATAACTAACTGCACACATCATTTTCAATCATCAGTGCCTACCATTTTAGAATTACCTGATTAATAATGTTTCAATTACATCAAATATGTCAGAAAAATATTTGAAAAAGGAAACATTTAGCTGAAAAAAGAAGAACAAAAATCTACTATCCACAAATAGGCAAAGATAAATTTATGATAACAGATTACAGGTAATTGATGAAACAGTGTCCTTTTTATGCAGCAGAGTCTCTTTTTCTTATGGATGAGAACACGTCGTTGATACAACATAGTCTCTTTGCCAGGATGCAGTCCATCAGAGCAAAACAAAGATCATAAAGAAATTATTGGATAAAACGTATAAAAAGAAAATAGAAAAGTTTTCAAATCTAGAAGGAACCACTGTTGGTTGAACTATGTAACCATATTCACAATAATCCAATCATGTATGTTTTTGAATCAACAGGAAAAGAGAATTGCTTCCTTAAAATATATATATATATATATATATATTTGAATGCTTGAAAGAATTCCAAACTGTAAAAATATTTTTATTAAAAGGCTAATATGCATTTTTGTCATAATGATATGAAGATATCAGGATGAGAAGAGATACAGAAATCAAGAAGACCAAAACTAATAAAATATCACTACAGTGCTTAGTTGGAATATCCTTCAGTTGTTCCAGAAGTAAGGATAATGCTGAAATTGCAAAACATAACTACAATTATAATTTGGCAACAGCTGTTCTGTAAGCAAGAGGACTTGATTCAACCACAAGCCATTCAGTAATTCTAGTTAGTAAATATTGAGCAGACAAAAGTACAGATTGAAAAATTGTAGCCAATTTTTTTTAAAAGATGGGGCTAAAGCAAACCTACAAACTTATGCAGTCTTCCCTTGATCCTATTCCCATAGTTCTTTCAACTAAATGCAAAAAAAAATGTTTAATTTTGGCTGTTTTGTTGAAATGTGAAAGGAATTGAACAAGATTTTAAATTAAATTTTCCAATGACATGAGTTAAATGCAGACCTTAACATGAAGTATTTCCAACTCATTTTCTTGTAAGTATTTTCAGTATTCAATGTAGGAGAAATATTTTTAAAGAAGAATGGTTATGATAGGGATAGCCAGCAATAACCGATCAAAATATACTAATTATACTTAATTTCATGCCTAGTCAGAGCTATTTAAGGAACATTTTTTTCTTTAAAAGTTTTAAAAGCAATATTCCTGCATTTGATTTCAGATT
This sequence comes from Notechis scutatus, assembly GCF_049901735.1. NCBI lineage: Eukaryota > Metazoa > Chordata > Lepidosauria > Squamata > Elapidae > Notechis > Notechis scutatus. The sequence continues at coordinate 91,497,254 of NC_142010.1, read as the reverse complement.
ACTGAAATGATAATGCAGTTATCTAACAACAGTATCCTCTTTGAACTTTTAAAGAAAAGTCTTCTTTCTTTGCATTCATTTTAAATTCAGAAGTAATTTGGGATTTGAAAAGAAGAAAGATTTTGGGATTTGAAAAGAAGAAAGATTTTTTTTCCAGTTTATGAATCATGAGAGTTGAAGAATTTGTTTTCACTTGTTTGAAATTCCCTATTCTACTTGTTTAAAGCAGAATTTTATGTGTATAGCTAACTCTTCAGAGAGATATTACTTAAACATTATTTGAATTTATTGAAAACCAGAACAAAACAAGTTAATTGATACCACCTAAATTGTAGGTAGTAGTGGTAGTGGATATTTGCCTAGTAACTATGCAAAAAAAAATCCTCTCAGATGTCACAAATTAATCAAGAAACATCTGTCTTGGAGGAGGGCAAATGGGGAAAGAGAAGTGAAGAGGAGGAGGAAATGTGTTTCCACCAGTGGAGTTGCAAATGTAAAGGGATCAATTTGGGGAAGAAGATTATATTGGAGAAGGGCTGGAGTTGGAGACTGATTGAGATCTTGTTAGGCAGGAAAAAGTGTTACATAAAATGAATATTACAATATTTATATCTTGGGGAGGGAGTTGATGGTAGAAAGGGTGGAAGTGCATGTAGTTCTCGACTTACGGCCACAATTGAGCTTGGAATTTTGGTCATAAGTCTCAATCTTGCCACTGTAATACCTCAGGGAATGCAGGAGGCCCAGTATCCCCCTGCATGCAGAAACTTGCCACAGGACCAGAAGTATCAGTCGTCTAGGCCTGACAAAATGCGGACCCTTCTCCCTGCCACCACTTCTAGGTTCACTTTTCTGTCACCTCACTTCATTCTGCATGTGGGTCATATTCTCATGGTTCAGAAAGTTCCTTCTCCAAATTGTGCAATTTGGAGAAGAGTCTTCCAAGTCATCCTAAGAATGATGGCGTTTACTAGTGTTTTCTCTTCCAAAGAGGAAAACGCTAGCAAGGCTGGCGTTCTAAAAGGCTCTGAACTTGCAACATTTTGAAACCTAATATATGTTATACAACTCAAGTTGTATCAATCCATCTTTCATATATATATATATATATATATATTCCAGCTCATAATCCTGGGTATCTCGGGGGGAGGGGGGAGTAATGCCATTTTTGGTTGGTTGGTTGGTTTTTTTTGTTTTGGTGAACAGAATGCCAGTAATACACCAGAAAATATAGTTCTCCAGTAGAACACCTTTCTTGATAACTATATGTTAAAAAGGACAAATGAGGTTTCCTATTATATAATGTTATGCACACATTTAGACTTCTATTATGGCAGAGGCACAAAGGCTATAGAAAAATCCCATTGGAATTTTGAATTAGGGCAGATTAATACGACAGTGTGATATAAAGGAATTCTGATAATAGGAATAATAGAACAGAATTATATTAAAAGCTTTTTAAATACAAAGCATTAATTTACAATTGCTAATTCAATGGGTAGTTCAGACTTTTTGCTCATTTAGAATTTGTTCATCTAAGGATGAGAAATAAGATGGGAGATGAAAAAAGCTGTTTGTACACTATATTAATGAGAATTGCTAACTAAAAATGTTGGAACAACACTAATATAATCCACTTGAAATAGTTAATTTAAAAACCTTAATTTTCTTTACAGTATCTCTTTACGTATAGTATACCTTGATGGTACAGATAGTCCTCAAGTTAGGACCACAATTGAGCCCAAAATTTCTGTTGCTAACCAAGACAATTGTTAAATGAATTTTGCCCCATTTTATGACCTTTCTTGCCACAGTTAAGAGAATCATCACAGTTGTTAAGTGACTGCTTGTTAGAAGGTTGCAAAAAGTAGTCACATGACATCAGGAAACTGCAACTGTCATGAGTTGCCAACCATCTGAATTTTGATCACGTGACTGTGGGAATGCTGTAAAGGTTGTAAGTGTGAAAGACAGTCAAGTCACTTTTTTCAGTGGTGGTGTAACTTCAAACAGTCACGAAATGAACTGCTGTAAATCGAGGACTACGTGTAGTTGATTGGATGCAGATTTACCTATTAAATAAACAACATATCCAGAAAAACTCTGATAATGATCTTAATACAAGTTAATTTTAGTTGCCAGTCTGCAAATCATCACTGTTTTTTACATTCAAATGGAGTAGCTGGAATAATGTTAAGTTTATCCTCATTTTTGTATTTTGTAAGGTATTAGCAGTTATAGCATTATGATTGTATATTCCTTTCCAGACTTGTGCATTCTGTACTGTTTTGCAACTTTGCTTTAAACACTTGGACTTTTCATCTGCTATAAGAAATGGTTTCATCACCCTTTATTGAACTTGATAATTGTTCTGACCACAGTATTCTTTTCTGTAAAATACCAGTATAATAGGTACTGAACTTACTAGATGCAGTGGCATATGTATAGTTTTGGAGGAGGATATAGTTGATTTTTTTTATTTCTCTAATATTTATTTTGGCTCAGTATAGCTGGGCAAGATGGTCGTGGAAACATCCATACCTGATTTTCCAAACAAATGATTTTGGGGCGGGGGGCTGGGACATTGGTAACCTAGATACAGTGCTTATGTTCATTTTTTTGTATCTGTGTGATAACCAACTTAAGTTGTTGGAAAGTGCCTAACTCATATCTGGAAAAGATAGAATTTAATAAAGGATGTAGCCTACATTTGAAATGTATTTTACAAGTACAGTCGAGTGGAAAGTGAGTCAGTATTGTTAAATTGCAGTTTCTTCAAACTGCCCTTAAAAACATGTGTTTGAACTGCCCTTAAAAATGTGTTTGTGGGTAGAGAATCCTGGGCTGATATGAAGTCTCTGTTTCAAATACTTCTCAGTCAATATGGTTGGGTGGGTGAGGTGTTTAAAAATTTGCTCTGAAGCCACTCATGATTTTTTCTCTTTTTTATACTTTTTATACTTTCTAAGCTGGGAGTCCCCCAGAGTAGACCTCTAAATTGTACAGATAAATTAAATCCTCCAATTATAAAGAGGATTCTACTTGAGGTAAAAGTTGATAAAAATACCTTTTTTCAAGACCTAGACTCAGTGGAAAAAGACTAGAGACAGTCAAGTATTTTATTTCTGCGTGAGTCTGGGGGGAAAAAGAACTAACTCCTTGTCTTTTTCAAAGCCTTCACAGCCTTGATATGAATGCAGAACATTCTTTAGAAATCATTCTTAAAAGCATCATCTAACATTTCTTTATTAAACACTTTCTGCTGGGTAGGTCAACATTCAGTTTAACAAACATAGCAAAGAATAGATGACAGCTCTAATTGAATGTCTGTTAGTGTTACATAGAAAAAGATAACCATACAATTTTGAAAAGATGGGAAAAGTTGTAATGTATTTTCCAGACACATTTGTCCAAGGCATCATTATAGACTGAAATATATAGATATGACTTGCTCCCATAATTCCAGTGGTTAAAAGATATTTTCATCCTGTTACTTTTGCCATTGAGATTGCAGCTCTTTAATAAAAGATAGTACAAGCATTTTACACCATAATCTGGAAGCAAAAGTAATGGTTTTTTCCATGTAATTTTTTTAGCCTATCCTAGCTTTTCATTTCTTCGTTGCATTCATGATTTTTAAGATTTCTCCTTCAATTGTAGAAAAGAAAGATTTCCTGTAATATCCCAGCACAGCAGTGCAGGCCAATGTTGATTGGAGGCTTTTTGGTGGAACAAATTATACACTTGCAGAGAATGTAGTTACTAGATATCAACTGTTTTTAGACAATTTTCATCTACATATTATTCTTGGCAGCCTTAACAGAATTTATTTTCCATAGCCTTTGATATTTTGAAAGACTACCTTTTGTTTTAGAAATTTGAAAGAATTATACTAAATTTGGCTAATGTTATGTTCATTTGTCTGAAACACTGCCTTGAACCATGTAACAGTAACATTCTTGTAATGTTTAAGCAACAGCATTAAATGGTGTTGGGATTTGTTTCAAAGGCTGCTATTTTGGAACTAATTGAATAGGTGAAGTAACTCACCTCAGTTATGTACAACTTGAAATATAAACTGCATCATGTACTAGATGAAGAATTGTGTTCCAGTAAAATGGATTGTTATTCGAATAGGCTGGAACTTCTGTAGGTTACAGAATTGTCATGCTTATCAATCTTCTTGCTGGGAATAACTGAATAATGCTATAGGTCTCCTATATGTGCCATTTTGGAATGACAAGATCTTTGGTCTTACAATTTTGCATATACAAAAGATGTATTTTCATGTACAGTCAATGTATATTGAAAATAAACATACATACAAACAAACAGCCTATGTGGCAACGTTATACTGTTATCTGTGAATTTTAGTGCCTGTCTTGTACTATCAACTTACATATGTTTCATTTTTGGCTGCAAATGTTAATATATTTCATGAGGGCAACTTCAGATGGTAGAATTAATATGCAGTGTAAGCTGGTTTAGTTTATCACTTTTCTGCTGTACATTATCTATACAATGCATCTGAAGTAGTTCATAAAAAGATATGCCTTTTAGTAAAATATATTAGGAATATGGTTTTCCGTACACATAGGAAATATGTGAAAAGTTTCTTTTTAAATATTTAAACCATGATTTGATCAATTTGTGATGCAGTATTTGAAACTGGCAATATAAAAAATTGTTTCAAGTATACTTAATTAAGTCAAAAGGATCCTTAACTAAAATGATTGGCAGCCTGAGCATAACTGATCTTCCATGGAATTTGATACAGCTGCCAAATTAAAAGTATTGACCTGTTTAAACAGCTGGTGGCTGGGTGTGGTTTCCTCTGAAAAGTAGGGTTCTTGCATGTTTTTCTCTTGATGCATAAATGGGACACTCAACCTTGGGGCACTACTGTCGGGAGCTGAATAAAGCACTTATCAAGTGGAAGATCAGTCTAATTTTGAATGGAATATCTTTTTTCCTAATGAAATCATAATCTCATTTAAGATTTTCCACTTAATTGGTTGGCTCTTTCCAAATATCAAAGTGTTTTGTTTGTTTTCCAGGTTTTTGAGCATGAAGAAGAGAACAGATGAGGCAGAGCTGAATGGAGCAGGATGTATCACCTCCCAAATCCTAGAAATCTTAGTTCATAAATACACATACCAGTGGTTGTGGGCAACCATCTACTTGATGTAAAGAACTTGCTTTCAGTATAAACTGGCTCTGGGCAGCACCATTGATGCTGCATCTCTTGAGTTGTAGCAGCTGTAATTGTGAATATTACTGAGATAGTTGAACATGGTGTCCAGTTTTCTATTGCATTTTTTCAAGTGGAAAAATTAACCGAGTGGTTGACACACAAGTGGTGGAGAGAATTGTGCATATGCCAATTTTTGTAACCTTTTTACTTTGAACTACACTGCTTATGAGATCTAATTATTTTGGAAGAATGGCATGAACAAGTCTTCAGAACAGTTGCGATAATTGTAAATGCTCACAATTGTGCACTTCTTCTGGGTATTCCTCCCTGGTTCTGAAAGTTGTACACTTAAAACATTCTTAAAATTGCTGGTAACTTGAGTGATGTAACAAGCCAGCTATTGTGGTAGTAACCAAAGATTCCAGTTTTAAGCATATGAAAGACTCTGCCTGCTTACCTGTGCATAGAAATAACAGCATCTAAAGTGAAGACTTAAGAGAAATTTAGCGACTACTAGATTACGTTTAGGACTTTGCATTAACTCTATAATGTTATTGGTATAAAAGGAGAAGCAGCATATTTGTCACAAATTTAGTTAACATCCTCCAACTGAAACTATGTAAAAGTTGCTTAGATAAATGTAATCACTGTAAACATCTAGAAGATCTGGGATTTTGTTTTTATTTTGAAATGGGAGCATTTTTGTTTACAAGTTCATTAAAAACTAAACTGTTCCTATAAGGAATCTTTTTTTAATTTGCCTTGATAATTTGCAAACTAAATTAGACACCACCTTTTTTTTAAATGGCAGTTACAATACCATTTGTTAAAGCAACAGTCCTGTTTCTTAATTTTAGATCTAGTGTTGTAACTCTTCCTCACTTTTGTTTTTAAATAAATTTTGTATTTGTTTTCCTGATGGGGAGGGGCACACTTGCATTTTTATAATCTGTTGCATTAATACCCAGTCTGCTGTAACGAGATCAGATGAAAATAAAGGAATCTTTTCAGACCCATTGCAACAGTTTACAAATCCTGCCATAACTTTGCATTGGCTAGACTTGTTTATTTTTTGCAGATTTAAAATGAAATGGTATGAAGGGTGTTAAAAAGGAAGAATTTTCTTTCGAATTCTTGTGAAACAAATATGACAGGTTTACTCTTGGTCTCAGGCAGCCTCTCACATTGGTTACTGGTTACTGCCTTAGATTATCTTTTCACTCCAATCCAGCTGAAAAATATTCTTATTGCTGGTGATTCATATAACAGTGTAACTTATTCCTTTATAGCATGTCAGAATAAATTTTAAAAGTTGTCTGAAAATGCTGCCAGATGCCTACTGTGTACATGGTTTTTTATGACTTGCACAGCTCTTCTGTGTTTATCAAATTAGTCCCAGTTCATATTTCAATATGTGACATTGAAGCTCCCTTAAACAAGCTCCCTTTCTTTTCCACAAAGTAAATACTTATATTTTATACTATTGTCATTCGAGCATAGATACTTGGAGGAGGACATCATTAAGATATAGAGTGTGCAAATAAGGACTTTTTGGATATGCTTTGTACAGGTTTTTTTTTTCCTGGAAACAAACTTATACTTAAAAAATTCCCAAAACTCATTCAGGTTTTCTAATTCTTATGAATGTAAGTTTCGTTTTCTTTAACAAACTGTACAAATAATGGTGAAGGATGGAAATAATAACTTGCTTATATATGTAGTTCAGTCCTACTAATGGAAGATGAGGCACATGTAAATATATCCAGCTTTGTAAAAGCAGAACTTCACATTTTTATAGTAGCTAAATTACTTTTAGCTTATTAAGATGCTGTATAAACATTTCATTGTCAATGCAGTGAGGTAGCAAAATGTATACAAAACTAGACAAAATGCTTCCTCGTGGATTTTGCACTATGAATTCCTAACTTGAAAATGATCATATGGATTAGTAGTTCAATATTATTAAGGAACTTTTAAATTATAGTGACCAAAACAATAGTTGCAAAAGAATGATGGTTGGAAGGGGCAAAGAGTTATCTATCCCAAAACAGTGCCTGCTGATTTTTTGGCAGGCTTATTTCTTAAGTCATTCCTTCTCAATATCAGGATTAATAACATCTAGATAGATAATAGTTAATTAAAAATTAATATTTGAAAGGGACAGCTGATTTAATTGGCTCAATGTAGCTTTGCTTTTTTCCCTTTTTACTGAATATACTGAACAATTAAATGTGCTAATAAAGTTGATTCAGAGAGCTAATGCTGGTTCTCTAATTGATATGGTGACTACAGTAATTGTCTTTAATCATGACAGGTAAGTACTGAATGTACAGATTAACATTAAAAATAATGGTTGGTTTTAGTTACAGATTACATACTAGAAATGTTTAGAGTACATTTTTTCATGCAGCAGAATTTCCCTTTGGTGTCTGCTGCATTTCATGAGATCCCCCGCCTCCCCCTCTAGAAAAATGTTTCAGTGTTCCAGATTGAATTTAGAGGGGTATGTTAGGTCAATGCAATATTAACTCACATTTCTTAAGTCAAGAACTTCTGCTTGAAATCCAATTAATTGGATTAGGCCTTGGGCCATAGAACATAGTGAAAAATAATCATACGACAAGGAAAATAAAATCTTTGTGAGAATAGAACAATTGTTTTTACCTAATATTGGATACAAATCCTTCTGGATTAAAGTATGAGATAAGTGAAGTGTCCAGTTTCAAGAGTCTCAAAACACGAGAGTGCAGAACATACTTGTCAAGAGAAAAAAAAATCCAAAATAAAGAGTATCAACAGAAGAAGAAAAAACTCTTCTGTAAATTAACTCTTAATTGGCTATCCTTTGGTCAATTTGTCTCATGGAGATTTCATGTTTTTGTTTTTGGAAGATATAAAATTTATTGGCCACCCATGTTACCACAGAGTAATTATGGACAGCTAAACATTTGTCTTAGAGTTATGAATACAAAGATATAACCATCTCTTTACAAAGAGCAAAATTTGGCTTGAATGTAATACACGTGCAAAATAGTTATTGGTCTGGAGAATTGTGGAAAGTGGGAAAGTAAAACTTAGAATTCAGTTTTTAAAAACGTGATGATTACCATTCTACCTGAAAGAAGTGTTACACACAACTCATTCTATAACTGCTTTTGCTGAAATTAGAGACACAGTTTTAAATAAAAACTTCACATCCTAGATTCACTACTATTACTGTACTACTACTAATTTACTAATGTATCATTCTAGTAAAAATCATAAGGTTTAACCTTTAGTGAATTGTAGCAAAGCTACATTTGACCAGTGTCACAAAATGTTAGACTCTTGATTTCTTTGCAGTAGTGCTTGAAATTTCAGAAACCACTGCTGAGGAAGTTGACTCTTGAAAAGGTAAGTAGCAATGCCATAGCAAGAGATCACTTGCAGAACAGCTGAACAAATTACTTTGGAAGGATTTGTTAAGAACTGCAAACTTAATAGAGTTCCTCACCATAAATATTTTTTCACTCTTAAGAGAGCATTATTGTATGACTTTAGATTATTTTTGTTCAAGTACACTGAAGTAATGAACTTTCTATCATATTCCTGTAGAAAACTGCTTTAAAAGCAGGCATATGATAATAAATGTATATAATATCCTAAGTGAAAACAATGTAGAAATCATAGGTCTCAGTAAAATGTTATTAATTACTATCCTTGTGTGTTTGATTTGTAAATTTGCCTGCTGTGGGGATGTACTGCAAATTTGAAATGTGTTTCTGTGGTATTGTTATGGATTAGAGATCGAGAAGCAGTAGCACCTAAAAATAATTATTAACAAAATAATAACATGGTTCCTAATTATCAGCCATCGCAGAGCGATGGTAATAAGTATATTTTGGGAAAGTGCGTTTGTGTAGACTTATACTACTTGGAAGAGTTTCATACTTAAATGTTCACTAAAATCAGGGTGGTGAAAAATTACTTATATTACAGGATTGTAAAAGGCTTTAGATATTCTTTGAAGAACCTATGTTGTATGTTATGTTTGTTTTGCCAGTTTGTACAGATAATTATAGAACATGGTTTATTCTGCTTTCAAAAAGCAAGTAATATCTTATTAAAACAAGTACGGTAGTTTAAATCTGCATCAAACATTTCATGCAAAAATTGATAGACTTCTTCGTTCATAGCTGAAATAGCTACTTTTACAATAATTAGTTATTTTAATCCTAGCTAACTTGCATTCCAGCATCACTGGCGTTTTCAAACTTCGAGCAAGTAATGTTGGTGGATTTTAGAAAGGAAGCTGAGATAATTTCTTTTTAAAAAATGCATTTACTATGATTATGTGCTTTTCATTTTACATCAATAGGTTTCTGATTTGCAGTGGAAGCATGGAAACATACATTCACCATGTTTAGTTTTATTGATGGTATAGGAAACCTTGCTCAATACCCTTTTTGGGTTACAATATCCACTCAAATAGATTAGACCCCCCCCATATTCCATTGGGTGGTATTTATATTTTCTCTGAAAGATTAGAAATATCTCTGAAAAGATTTGGAGAGAAAGAGAAGTCCTAGAACTCAAAACTTTGTTCTTGAGCTGAAGCCACACAGTGCTTTCAGGAACCACTGAAAACCATCTTAAAACATGGTTTCAGCAGTTCTTAAAAAGATTACACACCCTCAGTGGTTGAACTTTTAGTTATAGGCAGCCCATTTGTATTTAGGGGTTGTTCTTAAATTGGATGTTCTTAATCTGGGAACTGCCTGTATACTGAAGTCTAGTCTCCAAAGCAGCTGCTGCTAATCTTCATCTTATGAAATAAACATAGATTCCTATACTTTAGAAGGTAGAGTCAAGATATGGAGTATATGTTCTCTATCAAAAACACCTTTTATATAGTAAGATGCTAAGAAGTCAGACTATTACTGGTAGGCCCATTAGCAAAATATTTGTGTTGACAGTGATTCTCTAGTGCTATCCAGAGATGTTAAACATAAATCCCTTTGAATTAAGAACATACTTTTTTACTGGGCTGTATCACTTTCTCAGAACTAAAAGGGCCCAAATTGGATAAGGCCCCAATAAATTGGATATTTTTTTATTCTTCACAGGGTTCCTTTTATACCATGGAGAGTTATGTGCCAATTCTAACATAATCATCCTTAAGAGAGCTTTTTCCTTAAAATTTCAAGAAAGGCATTTGCAAGTTCTAAAATGTTTCTCTGGCTGATTATCCAACAACTTTATATTGATAAGTGATTCCAAGATTAAAACACCATACAAACAGCTAAATGGATAAAAAGAAAACTAAGCACCCTTCTCAAACTAAGTACCAGGAATTGAGCACTTTACCAACGTAACTAGGCAGGAAATTGCCTCCTTCCAGGAAAGACATTTGAGCAGAGCAATTGAGATTAGGTGCTGCTGTTGTCTAAATCTGTTCCAGATGATTTGGGACTTTCAAAATGAATCTATATAGGAGGTGGGGTTGAGATATAATTGCTGCAAGGTTCTAACCCAAATCTATTACCTGATTCAATATGTAAGTAAACATACTATATTGTTTAGCTGCAATAAATTTGTAAGCAAACCAGTTGTAGACCATAAATGCCTAATTCCAAACGTGGCTTCAGTTGTGAACTTTATGTAGCCACCCAACTTATATCAAACCTATAAGGGTGACCTTATAAAATTTCACTCCCAGCTTTGCTATTTTCTTTCCACATATTTCCTGTACAGAATTTAAGAGTGACCATGCTTCTGGGAGTCCTTGAGCTGTTCCTAAAGTTCTGCACAAGTCTTGTGTTGAAGATAATGGTCTGAGTGACTCTTTTTCTCATCTACTGTAGGTACCAGATATGAGTAGCTGAAAAGCATGCTTCTAGGCTGCAGAATTCCTGCTTTCACTTTATATAAACAACACAGAATTTAAAACATAAAATAGCATTCTATTACAATACTTACTCTAAAATTATGTTCCTTAGATTTAGCATTTTATTAGGTCCAGGCAGTATAAGATGAGGTGTAGCTATGCATTTTTAAAGTCACATGAACAAGCTTATATTTCAAAGCAGAGATGAAGATGTCTACTTGTGCTGGGTTCTTTCCATCATTCTTTTTTAAAAAGTTAAGTGGGGAGGAGACGTATCTGTTACCAAGTAAATGACAGGAAATCTACATTAGCTGGCTCCAAAATATACTGCCCATTAAATCTTTAAGGGGAGAATGGGATTCAGCAGCTGGCCAGCTTATAAAAAATGGAGCTCAGTATCCCTTTCTCAGGGTTGCCTAGAAACCAGTCAACAGAGTAATGAATAACTTGTGGAGTGAGGAGATGATGTCAAACTTTTCCTGCTGTCAGTTGCTCTCAGCTGTTTCACCTTCATGCATTCATCCTAAGCTTTGGGAAGTGGGAGGAGAATGGATTCATTAAACCTAGGTTCCTTTCAAAGTTAAACTGGATCCCTCAGCAATAAGTCCTATATTGTAATTTCATATCAAGATTCTTCTACAGCACTAGAAATAGTGAATTGGGACAACTCATGTTCTCAATTTAATAGTTGTCATAAGGGAAATTGTTTATATAGCAATCTGCATTTTACTTTGGTGAGTGAACTATTCTGCATTTGGGACCCTTTTCTGCTTTCCAAGTCCAGTTTACCCAAGAAATAATCCCTAATAATATACTTAGCTTGAAGTATGTCAAAATTGTGTGAATATTAACTTCCTTTTTATAGTCCCTAAAATGTATGCTTTATTATTCCATTTCTCCATTACACTAGTTGAGCTGCTGGGAATCTCCAAAAATTGGATAGAAGCTCTTCATGTACAAAAATCATTCTGATGTCTTTGGCATTGCCCTAGCACATCCTTCAATATCATGAAGGTCCTAATGGTCTTAGAAACTGAGCTACTTCTGCAAATTAAGCAGCTCAATTTCTACTTGAGAGAAAACTCTTAACTCTAGAGCAACCGGTTCCCTTGTATGGAACTCCTGTTCTGAACCCCAGGATGCTTCTCTTCAGTGTAGCTGTCATAGTGTTGTGGGATGCTCCTTCCATGGTTTCTAGGTGCTTTGAGTGATGACTTAGCTTCTTTCCCCACATAAATGGTCTGCTTCTTCCTTCACTTTTTTTTTTTTTTTTGCTGTAATTTTTATTTTGCTTGGTTGTCCTAGACAGCAAATGTGACCAAGGTAGAGAACCAACTGCGTGGGGTGGTTTCTGTTTGGGTTTTTTTTTTTTTTTTTTTTTGTATTTCTCCATTGACCCACCAAAAGGAATGCTAACAGCTCAATGGGAGTTCATTGAGGATAGTCACCTGGTTGTGCAAAAGGAGTCTTAACTGAATCCATCGGTTTTTCTGCTAGTTGTCCCCTTTCCTTTCACCTTGGCTTTAGACATTTGGCCAAGGCAGGTGAGAAATCAAGGAAAAGTTAATGCTCCAAAAAACAAGGTACCTCTCTCCTTTTCCCATCTAGCTCTTGGAAAAAAAATAAATGGAGATACTATACTATGGACTACTACTTCTTTCTATCTATCTATCTATCTATCTATCTATCTATCTATCTATCTATCTATCTTATCTATTTATCTTCTTTCTTTTTTGGAGTTTAGCATTTCTCCTCTTCCATAATTTTTTGGTTTTCATAGATAGCTTCCTTAGTTGTGGCCTCAAGTTTACTTTGTTAGAATGCTGAATACCCACTCAATACACATAAACATTCCACATTATTGTGACATGAGACCTAAAAAGGAATACTGTCATGCAATTTATTAGGCAGCAGGAGTACTGCAAGTTTAGAAATGCCCACTTCTACCCCTAGAGGAAATCAGAAAAACAATAATACACCTCAAAAGTAAACAATCATGCATTTCGTTATAACAGTATACTGTATATCATGAACTATATCATGACTGGTTTGGTGTAGTAGTGAAGGTGTTGTTCTGGAAACGAGAAGACTGAGAGTTCTAGTCCCACTTCAGGCATCAAAGTCAACTGAATGACTTTGGACCAGTCACTCACTCTTGGCACAACTCACCTCACAGGGTGGTAGTTATGGGGAAAACAGGAGGAACAAGGAGTTATCTAGTATGTTTGCTGCTTTGAATTACAGGTAGTCCTTATGACCACAATTGAGTCCAACGTTTATGTTGCTAGGTGAGAAATTTGTTAAGTAAGTTTTGCCCCATTTTACCACTTCTTGCCGCATTTGTTCAGTGAATCACTGCAGTTGTTTAATTAATAACATGATTGTTAAGTGAATCTGGTTTCCCGATTGACTTTGCATGTCAGAAGGTTGTAAAAGGGGATCATATGACCCTGGGATGCTGCAATGGTCACAAGTGTGAAAAATGGTCATAGTCACTTACTTCAGTGCCATTATAACTTTGAACCATCACTAAGCAAACTGTTGTAAATCAAAGACTACCTGGACTTACGAAGTTGGGATAAAAATCAAATAAAAATAAATAAACATATTTCTGTTAAAAAGAAGTCCAGTTTTCCCTAACATAGCAATACGGAGTGTTGTAGTCCTAGAGAAACCAAATAGTACTAGGCTGAAGAAGGCTAATGAACTACTGGGATTGGCTTATAGTTTATCTTGCCACAATAAAAAAAAATTCTATGTGTACCTGATATAAATTTCTTGGTAGGAAACTACCCACTCAAAAATTCAAAAGAATACGGTGATGTATCCTTCATTTTGCATTATCCTGTTTCCTAATACTGTTCTATCCATTCCCTGCAGAGCCTTCAAGATATTGGGAAGCCCCAACCTTCCCAATATCTTGAGTCTCTGAGGCAGAGGACTGTCATGTACCCAATAGGCTAAAAGGAGGTTAAGACAATTTGTAGCTTCAGATATTGTGGGAAGTGAGCCATTGTGTTTGCGTGTTAGGTGAACTAGGGTGCTCATTTTATGGTTACTTAGCTATAGCATATTCTGCAAACACAGCAACTGAAATTCCAATGTCTAAATTTTTACTGTGGAAGCAGTTTCCATATCTCTGAATATTTTAGATGTGATGAAAAAAGTGTAAAAAGGAAAATGTCCTATGAATTGCATCTTACTATCTGCTGCTGGCAAGAGTGATGCAACTGTAGCCTGCATGTATGAAGTAATTTTGCAAACATACTATGGTATATAATTTCATAAATATAAGCAGTCATTTTCTTTTACATTACATCCAGTGATGAGTAATCCAGAAATAGATGTGGGGCATGTCATAAATCTGAACATAAAGCTCTCTTTTGTTCTAAAGAGATGAAATCAATGTTTCAATTGTTTTATTAACTATTTTTCAAGATAGTTCTTTTAATAATTAAAAGGTTGATTTATTACTGAAAGTGTACAGGGAATGGTGGGTGCCTTCAGTTTCAGTCTATATTCAAATCAAGTTTGGAAAACGTGAACTGTTTAATATAGTACATCCCCCCTTTAAGTTCCAGATTTGCTAACAATTTTCTTTCTATGTTTAGTGTAATTGGTCAAAGACACTCTAATAAAATGCTGACCAGAAAAGATTTGAGATGCTTATTAAGGTTGCTGTTTTATGGTTAAGAGACTGTGGTTTCATTCATGCTGATGAGCAAAGTTGTATTTCAACAATTAGCAACATGGGGAATTGAATCACAAAATAACTTCATCTGGTTTAGTACTCCAACTGGTTATTAGAATTTTTTAAATTATTGGAGGAAATTGGGAGAATTGAATTACCCATAATATACAATTAAGTATAAACATATTGCAACTGGCTTTTCCCCCTTCCTATCTGCAGAACTCAAAACAGACCCTGCTGAGTTGTGTGACACATGGCATATCACCTGCCCACAACATTTGCCATCACTAACTACAGGAGACAAAATTAGAAAATAACATATGGGCTGCTTTATGTTTGTTCCTCTGGCAACAGTGGTCAAATCTATATGAAGATGGTATGCTAAACCTTAATCTGGGAATGCCAATATTCAGGCCACACAGGTTGAGTAAAGAAGCCATCTGGTGTACTCCTACTTAAGTATAAACTATTATTACCTGGCAATGTGACTAACCAAAGCCTTGGACTGGGAATGGGATGATACAAGTTTAAAAAGCTTGCTGAAAATTGGGGTCAGTCCTTAATGTGAATCTAATTTAAGACTGTTGCAAGGGTAATATGGTAGGGGACAGTAACTTACTGGTCTTTGCAGTCTAAATTCACACGCTCTCCTTTAGTTGGCAGACAACTGAACCTGAATGAAATGTGCTATCTCTACTGCCATTTCCTCTTCTATTTATTTGTCCAAGTATGCATAGAAAGTATGTGATTGGTGGAAAACTTTCCCATTTGTTTAACCTAGCAAGTTACTTATGAACAAGCTCACATTCCTCTTGGTGTGCCTTTCCTCCTCTCTTCCATTTTGTTGTAATTCAGGCTGGAAATAGTTAAAAGGAAGAAAAAAGCAGAGGCACAAAGGAGTTGACCAATAAACAGTTTGTGTACATAGGATTTCTCTATCCTTTCCTATCCAGTAAATGCCACCATTTTGGGTTCTTGGAAAAAAATGGGGATAGGTCTCTTCATTCCGCTCTCATTCAGCATTAGTCTATTCCAATAAGGGTCATGGGGTTAAAATGCTCACAGCAGGGCAGTCTAGCGCTATTGTGTAATTGTGATAAATGGTTGATTGCACTACAGGAAGTCATGTCCTTGTGTCGGAATGGTTTGTACATGGCTAAAGCAAAGTTGTCAAGGAATCAGCCCCTGTGCTAAACAGGGGAGCTCTACCATTCTTATGCAAATGTGAAGGAATCCCCACATATTACTGTACTATCTTATTTAGTGAGGTACCAAGAGAAGAGAATATTTATAGCCCTGAGTTGAATTGCAGGGTCCTTGGTGCTCTCTGAGCTTGGTTGCTTTCTTGCAGATATTTCATTATCAAACTAGGTAATAATCAACAGTACGTTTCAGTATATTGAGTGAGGCCATAGCAGCACTTCAGCCTTACTATTGATCAAAATGGGTGTCTTAGGATCTGTTGTTTTAAAGGAAAAAACAATACTTGGGCAGCAGAACAGCTAAGGATAACTTAAACCTTCCTCTAGCTGGGGATCAGAGAAAGGCAATCTTATAGGGACATATCTGTGAAAAGATGTCACCAGGGTGTACATTTATACCATGGAAGAGGAGAACAAGGTTTTGTATGCCACCCTGACCTTCCAGAAAGAAAGCCAAGATTTTTATTTATATGTTAGAAACAGAAAATCAGCCGAAGCTTACATGGAAAGGCTTATCTAGTCTTTGTAACAGACTGAAACTTCTACATAAATTGCTGGTTATTACTTCTGTTCACTGTTCACTCAAAAAGATTGCAAATTTCATCTCTTGTATCAATAACTGTTACGTTGCATTTCTGATGGTGGTTCTTATTCAGCTGTAGGTGAGCTGTAGCTCCTGCAGGAAGAGAACAAGCTACACAAGGATTTAGCATACTGTTCTGGACAGCTGCCATTTGCTAATAGTCCAATGTTTGCAGTGAGTAAATGAATCCATTTGGAAGGCTAGCTCTAGATTTATACATGAGCCTAAAAACAGGCCAGAAACAAAGCATAAACTGGGTTGAAATTGGTGCTGCTTGAACTGCTGCAGGAAAACTGTTTTTAGACAAATATTAAAATATCTGCAAACAGAATAGAAAATAGATACCAAACAATTTGGGAAGAATATAACCCTAAAACTAATCATAAAATAAGATCTAAAGGCATCAGAAGTAGGAAACTTGTCTGGAACAGGGCAGTTGGGTGACTGAATGACTGGTAGCCTGGACCTATGATATTAAGGGCTCTAAAAGTCATAACCAACATCTTGAACTGCACTTGGAGATAGGCCAGCAGCCAGTGAAGTTCATGGAGCAGAGGTGCTCACACTTTGTATCAGCCAAAGCTTCGGAATGGACTTCAAGGGTGTTTCAAAATGTTATAACAGCTATTGCTCCATGCGCAATGGAAACTCTGATACTTCTGTTTAACTCTCATCCTCTCCAATATGTATTTGGTAATATACAAGCAATGACCCTCTTTTAAAAAGTAGACATTAAATGATACACTGTTTTTTATGTTGTTGCAGCCAATAGCTTGAAGTTTATCTTGGCCTAGCAGTCAAGATACATGAGAGTTTATGAATTAAGCTATTGTCAAGCATTTTTTGTCCTCAGAGTTAACCTTGCTCTTAACCTTGCTTTGGCTTTACATTGTTTAGTCCTGTTTGATAAGTCCAAGCTTCTGTTTATTTGCTTTTACTTAAATGACAATGCAAAACATCTGAGTGCAGCTTAATGGGCATCTTTCTGAAGGGGAACACACTTTATGCTTCCTTGCAATGTTTCTTTAACAAACTTGCTTTCTGGCTGTAATGGAAGCAGTGCCTATGTGTCAGCAATGTATCACAGAGGGGAAAAGAGAAGGGTCAAGAATGACACAGTTGAAAAGCAGTGGAGATATAACATGTACTAGAAGCAAGCACTTCACAGAAATATAAATTTGCTAGCAGAATATCTAGCAAAAAAAAAGGTTTCTGGTTTGTAATGCTTAATAATCCAAATAGGTCATCTATTCCCAGATGCCTGGTAGTTGAGCTGACTGTAATCTAACACCATATGGAGGAAATCAAGCTTTTTTTTCCCATGTGAATAGAATCCTTGGGTATAATACCGTGTTTCTCATATAATAAGGCTGGGTCTTATTTTTTTTTGAGCCCCGAAAAAATGGCTAGGCTGTCTTTTCGGGGGTGACTTAATTTCCCCCCCCCTTGCATCTTTGGGCGGGCGGGCAGCGATGGCTTGGATGTTGACCTCGGCGTTGGTGGGACACTTCGTATCGGGGTCAATGCAGGCAGCACCATATCCGGGTGTGCAACAAAAGTACTTCCTAATGGCAAGCCCCCCCCACCATTCCCCCCCATTTTGCATGTTTTAATATAAGCCTTAATTTGGGGGAAGGGGCTTAATTTCATTTCATGCCTATAAAACATGCTGGGACTTCCTATTGGGGGAGGCTGTATTGTTGGAGAAACGGTAGCATTTATGATGACTTCTCTTATTCACTTTTTCCAGCTAGCTTAGCCTCCTTCAGACAGTAAAGACTTGGCTAGCTTATGATGTCGAGATTTAAATTCCAAGGCATGCCAAATATTCTACCCTAGATGATTATCAGAAAACAGTCACTGGGAAGGGATATATATGGTGTGAATGTTAACAAGAGCCGAGGGTTGGGAGATGGGTAGCGAGAGAGGTAGCCTTGTTGGGTGTTTGAGGTTGAAAGGGGAAAATGAAACAAGAGAAGGAGGGGAGGATCATGGTGGTAACAGAGAAATATGGGGGCATGGCATGGTGCAGGCTGCTTTTAGAAAAGGGAGATTGAAAATTTGAGATCAGTCTTCACCACTGATTTGGCCATTTCTCAAAGCCATTGAGGGCCACGAATACAAATTTGCCTGTAATAAAGCTCTGATCAGTCATGATTTGATCATGGATGAAAAAAAACAAACTTGTATCCCCAAGACCAGGACGCATGAGGGAAGTGGTTGACCTGGGGGGAAGCAAGGAGGAACAACAGCTGTTTCTTGGAAGGCTCTCTCACTGTTTTACCAAGAGATCCAATGGGGAAGTTTTGAGGGGATAAGGCTTCAGGGATGAGTTAGGATTGCCATTTCCATTACAGAGACCACCACCACATGCTCCATCCCTGCTTGAGCTGCTGGACTCACTGCCAGATTGCTGACCCATTTCCTCAAGTTTCTGCCTCCTAGGGTCTTCAGCAGCGGTGGGATTCAACCGGTATAACAACCGGTTTGATGAGCATGCGCTTTGCGCATGTGCAGTGTAGCAACTCACCTGCTGCAAGCCCTGTGTGTAAAACAGCTGATGCCCGGCAAACCGCTGTGCCACACGAAGCAGCTGAGCTGGAAAACCCACAGACTAGAGCAAGGGTCGCCAACCTTTTGGACCTCAGGGACCACCAAACTCATAATTTTAGATCCCAGGGACCACTAACTGGTTCTGTGGGCATGGCTTAATTTGTGGGTGTGGCTTGGTGGTCATGTGACTGGCTGGGTATGGCTTGTATGTAAATATTATATAAATATGGATTTTTTTAATAAAAAGCAACTTTTACCCAAAATCAGGCAAAGCAGGCAGATTGAGTTGCTCACAGAATCACAGATTCATTCAGAGATCTATCTATCTGCCATTGGCTACTCAGTCTGTCACATAAAATTTACTTGCAAGCAAACTCATAAAATTAACTCACAACATACCATGCATGTAAATATTGAATTTTTTATTTTAAAAAAGAGCAACTTTTACCCAAAATCAGGCAAAGCAGGCAGGCAGATTGAGTTGCTCACAGAATCTCAGATTCATTCAGAAATCTATCTGCCATTGACTAGCTCAGTCTGTCACATAAAATTTGCTAGCAAGCAAACTCACAAAATTAATTCACAACACACCATGTATGTAAATATTGAATTTTTTATATAGAAAAAGCAACTTTTATCCAAAAGCAGGCAGATTGAGTTGCTCACAGAATCATTCAGTTATCTGCCATCGGTTAGCTCAGTCTCTCAAATTTGCTTGCCTTGAGTCTGCGCTGAATTTGCTTGCAAGCAAACCTTCAGTCCTAAGGGAGGTTTGGCTGTGCTTAGCTAGAAAGCAAGAAATCCAACCATTTCCTGCTTCCTAGCTAATCTAAATCTCCTGGCACAGCAGAACAGATGATGGTCGGAAAAAGGAAAAATAGCAATTTAGCAGGCAAGTTTGCCAGGTAAGGTGTAAGTGGGCAGGGAGGGTTCCCACGGGCCATGTGGGCTGAGCAGCCTTGTGTTTCTGCGCAGCCTGGATTAATTGCTTTGTGAGGGTGCTCTGGGGGTGAGATTTCTCTGCAGCCCACCAAAATTTTCTCACGGCCCACCAGTGGGCCGCGACCTACCAGTTGGCGACCACTGGACTAGAGCCCGGGCAGGTGGGCCCAACAGCTGATCATTGGAGTGAACCAGTTCGCTCTCGACTGTTCGGAGCTACCAGTTCACCCTAACCAGACCAAACCAGTATAATGCCAGCCCTGGTCTTCAGTTTGCTTTTCCTGGGGGAGACCACCCAATAAAGATAGGGGTCACAAATTAGATCTAGTTTTATTCTCAAAGCAGATGGATAGATTAATGTCTTTATGACCTCTGAAAGTTGATGCATATGGCCTACCCTTGAAGATCATTCAGATTGCTCATCACCCCTATTTTCAAACATTAAATATTTTTGTTGATCTGATGTAAGGAGCAGAAAACAACCAACTTCTGGTTCTCCCCCCGCCTCCCCCCCAGTCTGGCAGTTGAGGTATGTAAGGCAAATGGGAGTAAGTGGGAAGAAAATGATTTTCCTACCTCAGCTCTCGGTTTAGTGCTCCGTGGCTTTAGAAAAATCCAGCCTATCCTTCAAATAAATATGGAACAGCATTACCCAAACCTCATACAGAACTCATCTTCACTTCTATAAGTTGCACAGAAACCATTTTAAAATTCACCTGACCAGCCTGTTTCTCTATCTCTGGAAATTATTTCTGCTCTGTATGCCTGGATCAGCTGTGGGGGTCCAAGCAGGAATGGTTGGTTAAATTTTATTAAGCGCTATGCTATTATTTTCAATTTAGATGAAGCAATATGTTAGTCCTGCCCCTTAAATTCTCAAAATAACTCTTAGCTCTTCTTTTTTAAACGGTTCTAATTTTGCAGAACATGATTTTTAATTTCAAAGCACCTGGCTGGATGGAAAGGAAAGAACATCGCTATCATGAAATAAAACTTGCTATACATACATAAACATACTGTATATATATATATACACCTTCCAAATAAAATCTGATTAAAATAGATCCTCTTCCAGCTAGCTTCCCTCTAGAAGAACTGGGACTACAAATCCCATTACTCCTACATAGAAAACCAAAGACTGTTCCCATAAATAAATCCATCCATCAAAGCAGCATTAGGTTGTGGCAGGGTGGTCTAGGATGTCATTTCATTCAACATCTTGCCCAGGAATATAATCTGTGATGGGAAGCAGAACAGAGAATCAGGTGTGAGTTTCTGTTTACAGTCAGGAATGGGCAATCTGCAGTCCCAGGAGCATAGGCAGGACTCGACCGGTTTCAAGGCTGATTGCAAGTGACCAGTTTACAGTTATGGCAAGACCAACCTGACTTTCTTGCTTGCAAAAAGGAAGAGACCATAGAGGACCCTTAGAAAGAAAGAAAAAGAGGGGGAATGGATAACTGCCGTATATTGCCATGTGACATAGCCCAAACTTGGTTTTTAAGATTTCCTCACCGAGAGTGAACTGGGTCAGGGGGCCTTTGTTCCCTGCAGGGCTTGAGTTTGCAAAATGATTTTTTTTTTTTTGTATAGGCTCTTGGGGGGAAAGAGGCTTTAACTAGGACATGAGGAATGGGGATTCTGTATTTTCAGGAGCAGAATTTTTCAGGTTTTATATAATTAGTCCCCTGAGTTTCTGCAAGCCTTTGTCCTTCATTGTGTACTTCTTTCTCTTCATTCCTTTCCCCATCCCATTTCCACCCAAGTTCTCAACTGTGCCTTGGCTGCAGCTGGCTACAGAAATAGAATTACCGGTTTCAGGATTAAGCTGCATTGTTCACAGCTCGGCTGTGAACCTGTAAAACAATCTGCTAACGATAAGCTAGAAGTGAGGGAAGCCTGAAGCCATTCTGTTTCCAGGGTCTTTACATCTGATATTCCCATCGCTTGTCTCTTCTTAATGCCTGTATTATGGAGAAAACAATGACTACGAATGCTGTAGGAACTGCAGGCCCACGCTGTAGCTCTGAGCAGGGTGTTGGAAGAAATATCCTTCTGGGTCCAGTTCCAAGTAGGGAAAAAGATACTGGAAACATGGAGGCTGTTTGGAAAGATAGTTTAATGATGGACAGGACCACATGGCTTGGAGCTCCAAAGTGAAAAGGATGATCACACGCTTCAAGATGTTGGGTGAAGGAAAAGAAGGGAGGGCTGAGATGCTGAGAGTCCCTTATATACCCTGCGTTGGGATTTGAATTTGAGCTTGTAGTCTGATTGGTTGTCAGACTCCCATGGGGCCATGCAGGGGCAACTCTGTAGGTTGTCCTGAATGCCAGGCTTGGTTGAGCCTTGCTGGATGATGATGTAATGAAAGGGCTTTGGGCAATTCCTATTATAGCTCTAACTGGAGATCTTTTTTGGTAAAATATTCTGGCCCAGGCCTTAATGGCCCACCCATTAACAAAGGTGGGGGTGAGTTTCTGCTTTTGAGTTTCTACTCTTTTTTTTTTTAGGGGAAATATTCTGCCTTTTTAATATTTCCTAGGATCTTTCATTTTTCTAGGAGAGGGGTGGGTGCTAACTTCCTATAAGGGGAAAGGAAGAACAGCTTATTTTCCTCTGATGCAAAGCAACTTTAAAAGGCCTCCACAATGTATAAATGGCATGAACTGGCAGTAGCTCAGCTGCCTTGCTGTGTCCTTCACAATAACAAAGTAAAGCATGCATAAGCAATGAACTGAAAGCAACAATAGAAAAGCATGTTATGTATCAACACTCCCTCTCGCACCTCCCCCCTTTCCTCCTGTGCATGAGACAAAAGAGCAGAACCCTGTTCCTGTCTTCAAACTCCAGGCAGCAAACATAGGAGACCCTACAATTCCTAAAGTATTCCAGGTTGCACAGATTAAGAAGGATGGGCTGGAGAAGATTCAGACTTCCCACCTTTAGTAAGCTCTGTATAAGAGGGGTTCTGGAGAAATGTAGGCAACACTAGTTTGCACCACCAGAGAGGCCCACCTGGTGACCCAAAGAGCATGACCCACCTTCCAGGTTTGACCCAGAGAAACAGGACAAGGAATTGGGCAGCGGGACATCAGAGAGGAAGAAGTACCTCTTGCCCGAGGCCTTCCCCACCGTGGTGTTAATCCTGTCCATTCACACAACTACTACCAGGGGTGAGGTTTCTCTGCCCAGTTGCTGTGTGGGCAAGGCCATGGTGGGCGTGGTCTAGTCAGCCTCCTGCACCATGGCGGCGGGGGGATTTTTGTCCTCCAGGAGACTCCTGGAGTTGCTGGGAGAATGAAAACAGCCTCCGGAGGCTCTCTGGAAGCCAGCCTTCCTGAACTTCCAAGGAGCCCCGTTTTTCGCCCTCCCCAAGCCTCCGTGCATACCACCTGCACTTACCTGCATCCAAAACGGGCTGTGTGGATAGGGTGGGGCTAGGTGGCCAGGATCAGCCAGAAATGGGATTTGGGGGTTCTCCAAACTGCACAGGATCTTAACTCGGGGCTCTCCCGAACCTCTGTAAACCCCCAGTAGCCCCATCCCTGACTACTACACATTGGGAAACAGAAGAACCTGAGCAGATCCCCCATTAAGAAATGACCAGGGAACTGAAAGCAAAGATCCAAAGCAAAGAAATTGCCAGGGAACTGAAAGCAAAGATTCATGGCTTGAATCGAGTGCTTTAGGGCCCAGGCAGCTCTGGACCCTAAAGGAAAGAAGTGCTTCAGCACATAGAATAACCCAACTAAGTGTCCTAATTGGGTGTGTGTGTATGTGTGTCCAAAGATCAGTTAGTAGGACGGATAACACGAAGAGTTGCCAACAATACTATACTGTTGCTTCTGCAATATGCATAGGATTGGTAGGCAAGAATGTTAGCAAGGGAGGGACTGTTTTTTCCATTGCCAGCTGCCTTTTCTCTTTACATGTCTGGACTTGCCTGCATCCTCCCAGCACCCACTTTCTTAGCTGAGCAATGGCTTGATACGCGATCCTTGGAGGCCTGGTGCCACGTGAATGATGGGGCATTAGCCCACGGGAGGCTTCCAAAGCTTTTTATGTAAAGTTTCTTTGGCCAAGAGAAAGCCCTTTCTTGCTAGACCTGCCCACAGCTCCACTTATTCTACACACAATCCCAAGGATAGAGAGTCACACGGGCCAGGAATTGAGGCTAGGCGCTGAGAGGTGGGCTGGGTGGGTGGGTGGGTGCAGGGAAAGCCGTTTAACTTTGGTGTTTTGTCCCTGCTCTGCAAATGCCCTTTATTGGAGACCTTCTGCTGGAGAGCTGAGCTGCGGGTGAAGGAGAGGGGGGGGAGGTGTCTTGGAGTCCCAGGCACACATTGGGCTGAAAGGTTGCGGCAACAGCTCTTGAGAGTGTTTTCAATGCACTCTGAGCAGATGGATCTGAGGAGAAAGGGCAATTAGGCTATAATTCTCTGCCTAATTGTATGTCTTTAGCTTTTCCGCTGTGAAAGGGTGGGGGGAGGCGGTGGAGAGAGAGAGAGAGCAGCTGAGAGGAAGCAAAGCTAAAGCCGAGCCTTTAGAAAGTGGCCTGCAGTTGCCCGAGCTCATAATGCTCCCGCTGGTCCCCCCCCCCCCGCTCCCTTTCACGGAAACTGGATTCCGCTTGGCCTGCCAAATTATTGACTTCTGAGCTCTTTGTTGCTTTTGCAAACATTTCATCCCCCTCTGAACTGCCCTGAGTCAATTTCCTAACTATTTCAAAGTCAACAACAACCAAAAAAAAATAAAAAATAAGAGGCAAAACCGGGAACAAAGCTCAGCAACGAAGCCAAGCGAAGCAAACCAGCAGGACAGGTTTAGGAAGGAGGAAAAGGCGGGTTCCTCTCCTCCCCTCGCCTTGTCCACTCATTTCCCAATGCCAGCTTGGTTGCAGGACAAGGAGCCCATCCCCCATCCCCGGTGCATAACATCCCCAATACCGATGGCTTAAGAGTAGGTGGGACATTTTGACACTCAGAAGCCCATTAGAAATGACAGAATTGCCCAGCCAGTAAGAATACGGAGGGGGCAGGAGAGATCTCACCTTCCCCAAAAATTGCAGGTAGTCCTCAACGTACGACCATGATTGAGCCCAAAATGTATTTGTAACAAAAAAAAATTGTTAAGTGACTTCCACCACCACCCCGGTCCCCATTTTATGACTTTCCTTGCTACACTTGTTAAGGGAATGGCTCCAGTTGTGAAATTAGTAACATGGTTGTTAAGTGAATCTGGTTTCTCCATTGACTTGGCTTTTCAGAAGGTTGCAAAAGAGGATTCACATAACCCTGGGACAGTGAAACTGTTAGATCGGGTAGATCGGTTCCCACAGAGACGCGAGACCAAAGTGTACATTCAGCTCTTTATTTCAGTGTTAAGACCTGTACAAGATCTTGGAGCCACGGCAGCCCTTCATATAGGGATTGCTTTCGCGGCTCGGCGGTAATGACAGGGCTTTGAATCTCCGCGATCGGCTCGGTAATCGCGGTTGATTCTAGCGCGCCAATCACGGCCGTTCAGTTGACCAATCAGTGCGCAATCCGTGTGGACCAATCAGTATTCAGTATTTGGAGTATGCTGATATAGAACAGAAACCATCGTAAATGTGAGTCAGCTGTCAAGCATCCGAATGTAAATCACGTGACCATGGGGATTTGCAATGGTTGTAAGTGTGAAAAGTGGTCCTAAGTCACTTTTTTCGATGCTGTTGTAACTTCGAATGGTCACTTAGCAAACCATTGTAAGTCGAGGGCTACCAATATACCTGCTGAGCTATAAAAGAAAAAGAAAAAAAAACCAAGCTTTGTCCCCGAGCTGTGATTCAAGTAGCTCAGGAACTGTCGAAAGATCTGAGTTGAACTGACACCGCCTGGCTTCTTCCTCCCTGAGCCATCCTAGCTGTTAGAGGTGTGCCCTGGTGAGAGAAAGTCTCACCAAGCAAAAGGAAAAATCACAGGCACACCCAGCTTTCTCTGGATTTTGCTGCCAGGAAGAAAAAGAGTCTAGAGAGCTCTCAAGAATAACATCGATGGTGCCAGCTCTCAAGCTTTAATCTTGATTTTTACACGGGCACGCAGAAATCTGAAATCCCATACTAGGGGGTTAAGAGTGTCCATTTTTAGAATCTTTAAATGTAGGCCTTAAAATGGTGCTTGGGACTCAAAAAGCAATTTTGTAATATATATAAACTTGCTACTCGGTTTATGCTCTTTCTTATGCCTAATACCAACAGATCCAGTGTGGTGAATTGCATGATTGCAGACAACAATGTTTTGAGGATATAAAGTAAGGCTTGATGGTTATGGGTTGCTGACATATTTCATAAAAAACATGGAATTGTTTTAAGAGGTGGAAGGAATACTAAGAGGTCACTAAGCAGAATCAAACATCTGTTCAATATAAATTTTGCTTGAGCATTTTTCAGGTTAATGGCTCTTTACAATCAGGAAACCACCCCTCTTACAGAGGTTTTCACTCTGAGGCAACAAAAAAAGAAATCCACTCCACCTATGTATAGCGACCCTGTATTTGTTTGAAGGTTACTACCAAATCTCTCTCCTCAGTCTTCTCATCTGTGAGTTTAATGAGAAATCATGTCTAAATACTCTGTGGGTTGGCCATTCTGCCAATTATGAATCTCTAAAGTTGTATCATCTGCAGTCCATATTTTACCTTTTTTTTTTTTAAATGGAGTTGCCATGAGAAACTTTGCCAACTGTTTTGTTGAAGACAAGCCACAATATGTTAAAGGCATCCCCTAGATCTATAAAAATAGTAGGAGAGATAAGGTTAGTCTGGCACGGCTTATTTACGACAAACCTATGCTGACTCTGGTTATGTGTTGAATTCCAATCCACATGGTATTTATTTAAGCTGCTTGGTATATACAAGCTGTAATTTCCACCTCTTTCCACTGTTGAAAGACAATGGACACCTTTGCTCTCCTCAATCTTCTGGGACCTTAACAGTTCTCCAGAGATCCCAGTTAGTAATTTTGCAGTCC
This sequence comes from Notechis scutatus, assembly GCF_049901735.1. Taxonomy (NCBI): domain Eukaryota; kingdom Metazoa; phylum Chordata; class Lepidosauria; order Squamata; family Elapidae; genus Notechis; species Notechis scutatus. The sequence goes on along the minus strand of NC_142010.1, from coordinate 91,470,211 downwards.
CCTTTCTTAGTTCTTGTAGTACCTTACCATGTAATTTAGCTGACTTGGAGACTGGCATCCCTTTAGATTAACTAAATTTTTGTTTGTTTATCAAATTTTCTCATTAAGCATTCAGAGTTGCAGTTTCCACTTTTCATCTTCCATTAAGGGCATAGTGATAGCTAACTTGGGCTTTGTTTTCCTTTGAGAGGAGAAGAAAGATATGAGTGAAGATGTTCTGCTTGTCATCTTCACTAATTCCATCCCTTTCTCCTTACGGCACTACTTTGCCTTTCCCTTTGTTTCTGACACACTTGAAAAAGTCCTTTTGTGTTGCTGTCGGATTATTCTGAACCCTAGCCTTTTTGACACAGTCATTACAATTTTGTGACTGCCTTTTTTTGGGCATTTGCGCTTCAATTTCCCATATTTTTATTTTCGGCATTTAAAAAAAAAAGTTCTGTGCAGACACAAGGGTTTCTCTAAAGTGTATCCACTTTTTTCTTCTAATAGGAATAGTTTATAATTGTACCTTCAGTGCCCTCTTCCAGAGGATTTCTCATCTCTCCCTCCCACTGCATTCATTCAGGATTCTTGATCATTGGATTTGACCTATGTTTTTATCTGAATTCATCAATATTTATTTTTTGGAAATCAATTGTACAAGTCTGATTTTTCTGTATTCCTATTCCCCTTGATATTATAGATTCGTGGACTTTCACTTCTTTAACCCTTTTTTTTAACATTAAAGCAGGATTAGGTTCAAAATATAATAGCAATAGCACTTAGACTTATATACCACAGTGCTTTACAGCCCTCTCTAAGTGGTTTACAGAGTCAGCCTATTGCCCCCAACAATCTGGATCCTCATTTCACCCACCTCGGAAGGATGGAAGGCTGAGTCAACCTTGAGGCTAGTGAGATTCAAACTGCCAAATTGTGGGCAGACGGCAGTCAGCAGAAATAGCCTGTAGTACTGCACTCTGACCACTGCGCCACCACAGCTCTTTTTTGTAACTATTGTAGCAACATTGAGCTTGTTTTTGGCAGCATTAGAGTCCCAGCAGATGTAAGGGTTACTAAAATCTCTCAAGGTCAACATGATTTTTCTCTTTAAAAGTTTGGTTTGCTAATGCAGCATAGTGTGTCATTCATGTCTTCTACTTGTCCGGATACTCTATAGTTTATTGTAATTGTTTTGAGATATGTTTTTGTTGCATCCTGTCAAGTAAAGTCTTAATTATTTCACGTTAGTTATCTCACATTTTTTCACGTTTTTCCTTCCTCAGTAGTAAAGTTCCTTGTTGTTTTCTTTATTTTCTTTTCATTGATATCCCGGAAAAGAACCAAAATCTTTAATTACTTTCATCAATTCCTGATGAGATTTCTGAAGCATCTACCAAAACTTCCTTTCCAATTTTCATGAGATCTTGTGTCAGAAAACTTCACGTATTGTAGATAAATCTGTGGTTCAGGAACCCAGTTCTATCTTGGTGGCACACTCTCTCTAGCCAATCCATTTCTTATGATCTCTTCTTAGACTGTAATCCCCAACTGGAAGAATTAATGAGAACACAGGCTCCCAATTTCCTTCATTTTTCTTATGGTCTCTGGAGATTAGTTCAGAGTTTGTTCTAGAAGTGTCATTTATCCCTACATGAACCAATGGGAAGGGATGATCTTTTGGTTGGCTTGCAGCATTTTAGCAGCCTATATAATGCATCCTGGATAAGAGTGCCTGGAAGAAAACATACCTCCTGCAACATCATGTCACACCTGCATACTGTGCATACTGTGACTTCATTTCCTCCTCCAAGGAAAAACTCATCCAGTACTATTACAACTATGCTTCTTTTCTTCTATGAAGCATTCTTGAGTTTCTTTAGCCCATGGAGACCTGAAAGTCTTCTACTTAAACCATGAAGCCAGAGTTGATGAGGTTGGTTGGTCTTCTAAAACAAGAGCCTGATAGAGAATGCTACACTGAGTACTTCTTACTTCTTTGGGACACATTTTTACTTGTGTTCTTTTTCTTCTTCTCTGACATACATTTTCCTTCTTTGCTCCTTGAAGATGCCTCTTGGGAAGAGCTGTAGGCGTTAAGATGTAAGTGCTTAGAGACTTTAGATGTTTGAGAGTACTATAATTCTAGCATAACAGTGTTGCCTGCTAGAAAATGCATTCTTGTAAATGGGATGCGCATGCTGCCCTTTTTGTGGCTCACATTTTATTTTTATTTTATTTATTTATTTATTTATTTTTGTCAATTGCTTACAAGATAATAGGTATAAGTAAAAACATAGATATGAATACATGGATACATATAAGAAAAATAAAAAATAAAAGAAACAATAGGACAGGGACGCTAGGCACATTGGTGCGCTTATGCACACCCCCTACAGACCACTTAGGAAAGGGGTGAGGTCAATAGTAGACAGTCTTAAGGTTAAAGTTTTTGGGGTTTGGGGAAGAAACCAGAGTCAGGTAGAGTATTCCAGACATTGACTACTCTGTTGCTGAAGTTGTATTTCCTGCAGTCAAGTTTGATGCAATTAACCTTGAGTTTGTATCTATTGTTTGCTCTTATATTGTTATGGTTGAAGCTGAAGTATTCATTGACAGGTAGGACATTGCAATTTATGATTTTATACACTATACTTAGATTGGACCGAAGGCGGCGTAGTTCTAGGTTTTCTAGGTCTAGAATTTCGAGTTTGGTGGCATAAGGTATTCTGCAACGAGTAGAGGAGTGGAGAACTCTTCTTGTGAAATATTTCTGGACTTTCTCAATTGTGTTAATATCAGATACGTAATGTGGGTTCCAGACTGATGAGCTGTATTCGAGTATTGGTCAAGCAAATGTTTTGTATGCTCTAGTTATTAGTGTAATATTACCATAGAAAAAGCTACGTAAGATTAGGTTAACAACTCTTAACGCCTTTTTGGCTATGTAGTTACAGTGGGCTCTAGCACTTAGATCATTAGAGATGAGTACTCCAAGATCCTTGACAGAGTTTGGATCATCAACAAGGTCTTGACTATTCAACCTGTATTTTATTTTCTGATTTTTTTGCCAATATATAGGGCAGATCATTTATTTGTCCTCATATTTCCTCTTTCTTATTCCAAGCTGCATTTGGAACAAAGCTTTTCCTATTTCTACAAGAAAAGGGCTTGGAAAGTCTCTGATTGCAACTCAGCACTTACTCAATTTCACTGAATGCTGACTAAGCCCGTGGAGAGGAGCATGTCATTCTGCCAGGGAAGAATTTCTTTGCTTTGAGTTTGTGCTCTGATGGGCAAAGGGCAGGCTGGTCTCACATAGGGACTGGCAGAATCCTACACACAGTTACTAGCTTTTTCCATCATTATTCACAGTTTGTTGCATTAAAACATAGGGAGAACTGTGTGCAGGTTTAGGCCACAGGCCAAACACAAATCCACTGTGGATTTTGTGAAGTCTACAAGCAACATCATCTTCCTACTACTCATGCTGTGTAGGAACTGGAATTGGAAGGCATTTCATCTCTGTTCCTGGCAGGCAGCATACACACATCATGGTTGTTGCCATGGCCTGATTCTCCATGAGCTGGGCTAATCCTTTAGAAAGCTGTCTAACTCGCTGGCCATCATTGAGTCAAGGTGGCACAGTGGTTAGAATGCAGTACTGCAGGCTAATTCTGCTGACTGCCATCTGCAAGCAGTTCAGCAGTTCAAAGTTGCTTGCTTACTTGCTCAAGGTTGACTCCGCCTTCCGTCCTTCCAATGTCCGTAAAATGAGGACCCAGATTGTTGGGGGCAATAAGCTGACTCTGTAAAACCACTTAGAAAGGGACTGTAAAGCACTGTGAAGTGGTATATAACTCTAAGTGCTATTGCTAAGTGCTATTACATCTTGTGATAGCAAATTCCAACCTTAGCTGTACCTTGTGTGAAGGTACAGTTCCTATCATCACTTTCAGTTCCACCATTTGGCTACAGAGAATGATTATATTGTGCATTAAGTGTTACAGAAGAAAGAAAGAATTATCTCCCTTTTCACACCATCACACTATGTCTAATTTCAAACTAAATACGGCTGCCTTACTAACCCCACTCCCCAAAGGTTTCAGTCTTTGTTTTAGGCCTTTGACCATTTTAGATGTCCTTTTCTGTATTGTTTAAGCTTGCTTTGAGATGCAAAGACCTGAAATGTATAACCACGGCACATATCAGTATAAAATCATGGAGATGCTGCCATTTTTCATTCTTTTGATGATGATCCTGAACATGCAGTTTGCTTTTTCTCATCAATCACACCCATAGGTGGATGTTTTCACTGAGCTGTCAAGGGTGTTCCTGTCCAGTCAGTACCAACACAGATCCACCCCAACAGCATAAATTAGGAATTTATTTTGGCTCAGCATGTGTTATTTTTCATTTGGTGAACATTTGCAGAGTTTCCATTTTTAATGGCCATTTATGAATTTGAGATCCTTTTAGATGTGTGTATGTGTGTCTGTCTGTCTGTCTTTTCTTTATTCTAACCATCCTAAATCCTAAAGTTAGTGCTGCCAAAACACTTGGCCACTTCACTGTTCACTTCGAACTTCAAATTATACCTGAACTTGTTAAGAAGCCCGTCCCAAGAAAAATCTTTGAGGTATGCAACCATTGACGGCTTCCACTTAAAATGAAGAGCTAAAATTATATTAAATTTCTCCCAAAGCAGTGTTTATAAAATCATTATTTATTTCCAAGATTGTAGTCCCCCCCCAAATATAGTATTGTCTCCTCAAAATGTCTCATTTTCTCAACATCCTAAACCATTTTGGACTATTTTGTCGGTGGATGAACACAAAAAATTTTCCCCATTGCCCTGCATGGTTGCTTAAATTGAACCTATTGGAATAATCATTGTATGGAAGTTTTCACTCAAACCACAAATTGGTACTTAGGTGAAGACCTAGCTCTCTTTTAAGAAGGCTGTAATGCTGGGAAAGGTGAAGGGAAAGAGAAGAAGCGGATAACCAGCAGGAAAGTGGATGGACTCAATTTCAGTGTTGATGTGTATACTGTAGGGCATTACTGAAGGACAGGTTAAGGACAGATTGTTATGGAGAAATCTATTTATGTAGTTGCTAATTGATGGCACGTAATCAACAAAAGAAATCTGCCTTGCATCTTATATTCCAACTACTTCCAGGAGCCTGTTCTCCAACAATGTTGGAGTACATTCTCATGCCGGCTGAGCATTCTGTCCTAGAACAGAACAGAACAGAACAGAACAGAACAGAAAGGAATAGGAATAGGAATAGAGTGCATCTCTGTAGGCACTGAGGCCTCCATCCAAGCATCGGGTGTCTATTGAAGTTTCTGTGCACGTGTATGTGAAATCTTTCCTGCTGATATTCCTGTCATACAAGGATGCACCCTTTGCAGGATTGCCTTGTGAGCGTAAGTTCCTAGGCCTGCTCATAATAAATAAAACTCTTTGCCATTATGTCTAAAAGGGCCTCATTGGCTGCAGTGCTGCACTTGATGACTATGTTTCTTTCACAGAGGGCAGCACAACATTCATTCTGCACAAGGGCCAAGGCTGGAGTCCAGCCTGATCATCCCATTTGTTCAACTGGTAGAGAATGTGGGAAATTACAATACCATTTGCTTATTTTCAGATGATGAAAATGACTACAATGATTGGGATCTCATAGGTTTCTCTATCATGGTCCCCTTCAGTTTTGGAAAAGCATGCATGTTTTAAGGAAAGAGGAAAAGAAAGAGGGAAGGGAAAGGGAAGGAAAGGAAAGGGAAAAAGCAGAGGAGGAAGGAAGGGAGGGAGAGAGGGAGGGAAGGAGGAAGGAAGGAAGGAAGGAAGGAAGGAAGGAAGGAAGGAAGGAAGGAAGGAAGGGAAGGAATCAGTATCATCTGAATATGCCTCATTCTGAATCCAGATCAGCAAACAATGGAAGTATTGGGAAGTGACATAAATTATGGTTTCTGTAGAAGCATCATAGTGGCAAGGTACAATACTGTCGCTAACTGGCAATCATACAACCAATGTCTGATTCACCTTGTGTTGGACTGTGTGAATCAAGATTTATATCATGAAGGGTTGTGTCAATCTGGCCAATCTGCTTAGTCCACAAACTATGTTTTACTGTATTATGCTAACTCAGCCAAAGTCTATGTTACTAACCTAAAGACAATGGTCTCTGAATGTACCTAATATGCATGGATTCCCTCAGTTTCTTAAGTTAGTATTACAGTACGCACTGAATCATAAAATAGCTGCGGAGTCTGGGCTCACACAACCTGCTTAGCTAAAATGTGGTGGTTATCTGGTTTGTAAGTCAGGGTCTTGTGTGTACGCAGCCCAAGAGCTTCCTGCCATGGAGTTGCTGGAGCCCATTCCTTTTGGTTTGCCTTCCTTGTGTTGCCAGAAAGGACCTCCACATAAACAAACCATTCCTGCTTGTTGTTAGAGACTTTACGTTCTCTTGAAGAAATTCTCAAGAGATTTAGAGGAAGTAAAGAATCTTTAGGGTTGTGGCTGCCCTGAGCTTTAGCAACTTTGCACTAGTGGATGCTATGTTGCTGGGAGGCCGCTTAGGGCTAAGGCCGCTGTGCTTTTGTTCCTGTTATTTTCAACAATGGCAAATGGAAGGCCATCTGTGCTGAGTGGGTGGCACTTCCTAGCCTTAGAACTTGTGGCACTGCCAAAAACAATTGAAGTTGCCTTGCCCCCTTGGAGATAGTGTCCTCCCGTCTGTCTTTTCCGTGGTGTGACCGAGGAATACTTCATTGGCACATGGAAGGGGACTCTCCCAGTATTGAGACAGAAACAGAGACGTCGCAATTTCATTCCTGAGGTTTCCATCTTCCTTCAGAATAAGGTCCAGTCCTCCTTAGCATGTAGCTACGGAATGTGGATTAAGACTGAATGTAGTCCTATTTATTGTGCTTTAACCCAGTGGCCCCCAACCTTTTTTGAACCATGGACCGGTTTCACGGTTATTTATTCTTCCACGGACCGGTACCTGAGTAACGTGAGACTCCACCGCCATCGGGATGGCTCTTCGTTCGAAGCCACCACCCCCCTTCGACGAAACTAAAGCGTGAGCACCCAAACGCCGCTTTCCAACCGAAAACCCGGAAGCGCCGTCGAAACAAGATGGCGGCGCCCAAGCTTTGTGGCCTGGTAAAAAAATGATCCACGGACCGGTACCGGTCCAGGGACCGGTGGTTGGGGACCCCTGCTTTAACCCACCTAAAACAGAAAGCCTCACTCGTCAGAATGAAGTGGTGCTTAGAAGCCATTTAGAACTGCTGTTAATGACAAATTGAAATGCACATTCCAAACGTTGCTGTTTTTTGGCTGATCATTCATCCTAGGCCAGGGCTGAATAACAGAATAACATAGTTGGAAGGGACCTTGTAGGTCATCTAGTCCACCACCCCCGCCTAAGCAAGAGACCCTACACCATTTCTGACAGATGGCAGTCCAGTCTCTTCATGAAATCTTCCGGCGATGAAGCTCCCACAACTTCCGAAGGCAACTTCTGTTCCATTGGTTGATTGTTCTCACTGTCAGAAATATTCTCCTTATTCCCAGGTTGAATCTCTCCTTGTTCAGTTTCCATCCATTATTCCTTGTCTGGCCTTCAGGTGCCTTGGAAAATAGCTTGACCCCTTCCTCTCTGTGGCAGCCTCTCAGATATTGGAGGACTGCTATCGTGTCTCCCCTGGTCCTTCTCTTCACTAGACTGGCCATGCCCAGTCCCTGTAACCGTTCTTCATATGTTTTAGACTCCAGTCCCCTAATCATCCTGGTTGCTCTTCTCTGCACTCTTTCTCAACATATTTTTATAGTATGGTGACCAAAACTGGGTGTAGTATTCTAGGTGTGATCTTACTAAGGCTTTTTTTACAGTGGTATTAGTACCTCATGTGATCTTGCTTGCATCCCTCTGTTAATGCAATTTAGGATTGCATTGGCTTTTTTGGCTGCCACTGCACACTGTTAGCTCATGTTTAATTAGTTGTCTACTAAGACTCCAAGATCGCTCTCCCAGTTATTGCTGTTAAGTCTGGTTTCTCCCAATCTATGCGTGTACTTTTGGTTTTTCTTACCTACATGTAAGATATTACTTTTCTCTCCATTGCTCGTATACTGCTCATAAAGCAACCCACAGCACCTTACTCTTGCAAACAATGACAAGATGACTGGGTCTGTGACAGACACCAACAAGTAAGAGACAGAAGTAGCTGTTCATAGGCTCTTGATGCTGTCCTTGTGAGAGATTTCCAGGGCGTGCTTGGCAATGCACTCTCTTCCTGGCTCTGAGTCATCTGCACAGCCCATCTTCTTGCTGCTCTGGCAGTCTGATTCATTAGCTTGACTCAGTTTTCTTGGCCAGCCATGGCGTGCTTTCCCTTCCCTTCCCTTCCCTTCCCTTCTAAGAAACCAGCCCTTGATCTGGATTACCAGCTGCATTTGGGACACATCACTTGCTCCTTTGAACAGCTTCTCTCAGGACTGGTGGTCAAGGTCTGTCTCAGGCCAGAGGTCAAAGGAGAAAAAGTGAAGCTGATTTTAATAGCCAGATTGGGAAGAGATTCATATACATCATGGCTCCAGCTGCTGGCAGATTGCATGACGCCCAGTTTTCCAGGGACTGGAATGCAGATTAAAAACTTCAGGGTCAGGTCAGAGATGTGGGAATGGAAGCAAGGCAAAGCAAACCAGTTTCCATCAGGGCGCTTCTACTACTAGTGCCTTCCTGCGGATTAGTTTTTTTGGCCCCACCTTGTGCACACCTGTGAATCACCAGCTCACAAGTCAGGGCAAACTGTGACTAGATCACAAGAAACCGAAGTGCTGAGTTTATCAGAAACGGGGCCTGCCTGGAGCTATTTGACAGGGCCAATTTTATCATTCAGCAGAATTTAAATGAATCAATCATAACTATAGCACATAGACATGAAATAAAACCTAATGAGGTCAAGCCAAATAACAATCTGATTAGGGAAGAGTGAATTACCCAGTACTGGAGGTCTGGTGGAACAGCTTTCAGATAGCTCATGGGCATGTTTTTTTTCTCTTGAAAGAGTCTTGAGCTCTCTCAGCCAAGGAGGATCTGGCCACTTTATTTACGGACAGTCTTCTTCAGGCAGAAACACAAGGTAGGGTTGAAGCCTCCCTGAAAGGTCTCCAAACTTTAAGGCTTGTGGACTTCAACTCCCAGAATTTTCCAGCCAGCTTTGTGGACCTCTGCAGTAGACCCTAATACAGGACATTTGGAAGGCAAAACAGTAAAATATGCTTGGCAGGGCAGTTTCTACCAAAAGCTTCTAGAGGATGAAAGAAATATTCCCAACCAGGTACTCTCCAATTGTATTGGACTATAGTTCTCCACAATTAGTGGTCCTGTGGTAGCAATGGAAATTATGGTGAGGATTGAGTGATGGAACCTGTGTAAGATAGTGGAATGGCCTATACCCATGTGACAGTCAGACTTTTCTCTGGCATGTGGTTGTTTTTCTTAGCATTTGTTCTGCATCGCTACAAGGTCCATTTGCTTTTGCACTGTTTGTTTAGTTTTTACAGCAAAACTATCAATGCCTAATGTGACCAAAGGTTTTGTTTATCAGCTGGCTAGTCACACAAATGCTGATTAGGGCTGAGAGGGAGTGACTGGCCTAAGGTCAACCAGCTGGCTTCCACAACTAAGAGAGGAGGACTCTAACTTGCATCTCTCTATTCCCGATCAATACCTTAACTGCTTTGCCACTTTCACCTAGCATGGATTGATTGATTGATTGATTGATGTCACATTCTGCACTTCTGACTTCTCTCATGGTGGCAGAAGTCAAACTAGCAATGATCCCATTCTTGGTTTATGGAAAAACCAAAGAAATAGGTTTTGCTTTGTAAAGGAAGTGCAGTGAAAGTTTAATTTTAAACCAGCCAAAATTGACATGAAGATCTGCTGTCTTTGGCAGCATATAAAGGTGCTTTAGAATTTCAATGGAGACTTGGCTAGAAAAGGTTATAAACAAAACAAAAGACAGTAAAATAAAAAGAGTTTTGTTTCTCAGTTGATCGATGAAAGAACTTGAGACGTTGATCATGTCAATCAGCCTTCTCTGGACTGGTATCTCTATGATGTGTGGGGCTGCCAATTCCATTTCTCCTAGGCAGGAGTATGATTCAATTGGTGTAACAACTGGTTCAGTGAGCATGTGCTTTGCGTGTGCATGCAAAGGGTTTGCTACTGACCTTCTCCTGCAATCTCCCTGTGTGTTAAACAGCTGACGTGCAGCAATCCAGTGCAGCAATCCAGTGTGGCAATCCAGTGTGGCAATCAAAACTGAGCTTGAAAACCAGGAAATAAAGGTCAGAATAGAGCCAGGGTGAGTGGGCCCAACAGCTGATTGTTGGAACAAATTGATTCGCTCACAAATGACCCTCGGAGCTACCGGTTCAGCTGAACCAGTAGAATCCCACCCCTGCTCCTAGGTCATCATTGGGGATAGTGGGAGTTGTATCTTTTCCACAGCTTTTCCAAATTGGAATACTCCCCAGAAGTCTGGGCTTCTTGGTTTTGGGAAACTGAAGTCCACCCACCTTTTAGAATGGGAAAGATTAATTTAACCAATTAAAAAAACTAGTCTAGATTACAGACAGGCACAACATGTGCATCAGTGGTTTTATTCCCAGCTTAGGGAGCCCTTGTGAACCTGAAGATTTAGTTGCAATCTCCAGCCTAACTGGGCATATGGCAACACCTCTGCTGTTAATGGAAGTAGGGAGGATTTGCTGTGGAACAGAGGTAGACAATAGTCAAATCTTCCAAGACCTTGCCCAAAAGCAGGGCTGGTTCCATGTTGTAAAGCTCTGAGGGTCAAAGGACTGAAATGATATAAAAGCACAACATAAATACAAATATTAATAATAAATACGTGGATCCCTGGAAGCAGACAAGGATTGCTGTGTCTTAGAAGATCTGCTTTAAGACTTTGAGAAGCTGACAGATATATGAGAATGCTGATTGGTTCATTAAATATAGCCTCACCATTCTCTTGCCATTCATTGGCTTGGATGATTTTCTTCTTAAATGATTTTAGGCCCCAAATTTGGGCAAGGCTCATCCCACATGACTGGCAGAAAGTTAACTTGAACACAGTTTGCCAAGCAAGCAGCCAGCAGATGGGGTATAATATTCCCTCCAGGTTAGTGTCAATCACAGCTTGAATGACAACAGTTAATGGCGCACCATTTTTCTGCAAGCCCTTTTCCTTTCCGTGCCTCTGTGTGTGCATTTTGCCCTTTCTGCCGCCTCAGCAGGACACCATGCATCAGGAGCTTGTGTAGAGAAACAAAGAGCGGTGAACAAGTATGAAAGAGTATCATGGCCTCAGCAGGATGAGAGAAATTCACAGCACCTGAGACATTGTGGAAATGTGCAGATACAAGGGATGGCTGAAAGGCCCGGGATTGTTTATCTCTGAGCCTGAGAGGACAATGCAGTGAAAAAGCATACTGATAATGCTTGGCTTGAGGGAGCAAATTGTCAACTGACAAGAGGATCAAAGGGAACTAGAAAAACAGCAAATCCAAATCCCTACAAAGGAACACTGTCTCTTCTCTGTAGCGTGAATGCCAAATATAACCTGAGGGTTTTCAGAGGCATCATAAACAGTGACAAAAGTTGAACATATTGAATTAATTGCAACAGGCTATTTTGGCAAGCAAGCCAGAGGCTCACACAATGACTATAACCCTATGCTCAGTTACAGGATAACAGATGGTAAATTTAATTTTCCCTCTGTTGTCTATCTTGCGTATGTGTATTATCCTACCGCTTGAAAATGATCTCCCCAAATAGTAGATAGGAGGTGGTGTGCAAAAAAATCTGATTATGAAGCACTTCAAATTCAAATCACTGTTTTGAGCTAGAAAAGCCCACTTTGAGCAGAAAACACGTTTTGCTGAGAAAAAAGGCCACTCCAAACATTTTGGAATCATTTTGAAGTTCAAAACAGCTTTGTTTCAAGCATACGACCCCTCCCAAAAGTTCAAAACAACTAATTTCAAGCTTGAAAGAAGGTGTTTGGAAATCAGAATGGTTCAAATTTTATATATTTTATGCATATGTATCTGAGAGCTGGAATAAGTTATAATGCTGAATACTGCACCATTTAAAGGTGAAGCACAACAAAGAACATACTAAATACTAGCATTTATATGGGTGGAAATGTGGGTTTTCTCGGTAGTCATTCAGGGGTGGGATTCAGGCAGTTTGGGCTGGTTCAGGCAAACCGGATATTAATTTTACATCCAGTTCGGCGAACCGGTAGTTCCAAAGACCAGCTGGCCCCACCCTCCCCTCCCAGGAGTCCTCACGCACCTGGTTCTGGTTCTCAGGTAAGTGAAGGGAGGCTTGCTAGGCCCAAAACGGGGCACGGAGGGGTACGGCACCCCTCTATGCCCCATTTTGGCTCCCAGGAGGCCCCAGGGAGGCTTCCTAGGCTGTCCTGAGGCTCCAGGGAGACTTATCCTACTTTGTAGGCCCAAAACAGGGCACGGGGGACTGCAAAGAAAGAAAGGGAAAGCAAGAGGGAGGGATGGGAGAAAGAAAGGGAGAGAAGGGAGAGAAAGAAAGAAAGAGGGAGGGAGGGGGAGAAAGAAAGAAAGAAAGAGAGGGAGGGAAAGGAAAGAGAAAGAAAGAAAGAGAAAGAAAGAGGGAGGGAGGGAGGGAAAGGAGAAAGAAAGAAAAGAAAAGAAAGAAAAGGGAGGGAGGGAAGGGAGAAAGAGGGAAGGGAAAGTGAATAAGATATGAATGGATGGATGGTTAGAGGGAGGGAGGGAGAGAAAAAGGAGAGGAAGGAAGGACCACAAACCCTTGCACTAAACACAGCTTCAGAGGATGCTTTGAAACAGCACAGCAATCCAGGGCTGGAAGGTACCATGGAGGTCATCTAGTCCAACCCCCGCTCCAAGAGCATTGTTAAAGTGAGTTTTTCTCTTTTGACCCACCCAGTCACATGACTATCAAGCCACACCCATAGAACTGGTTGTTAAAAAATTTGAATCCCACCCCTGTATATATAATATATAATATTATATCATTAATATAATTAACATAGTACTATCTAGAATGTCCATGTGCAGTGTCTCACCAAGTGTACCCTGTATCACATATTGTTCACATTCACTTATAGGACACCCAAAATGCAGTTATCTGCCATTTTTAAAAAAGCAATGCTATTTCTTCAGTGTTTCTGAACCTTAACCACTTTAATGTGTGTGGACTTCAGTTCCCAGAATTCCTCAGCCAGCATTCCAGGCCTTGGGCCTGCATACGTGAAGTCCACACATCTTCAAGTTGTCAATATATTCAAATCCTTTTTCCTGGGTGGGAGTTAGTTTCTAAATACTAATGATTAGGATCAGTTGTCTGTGGGCAGCAGATTATAATCAAGCATTTCTTCCATATAGCACAAACTCCCAGTCTGCAGGCCGGATGCGTCACGTGGCTACGCCCGGTTTAGCGAAGGGGGAGAAAGTCCCGATATGTCATGTGACACCACCATGACAACGTGAGTTTGACACCCCTGATATAGCAGCTGACAAAAAACATGGTCAGATATAAGAATGAAGGAGTACCCAGTTCATCATGTCCTCATTATTTGGTGGTTCATCAAAAACCAACTAGAAGTTACTTGCTTCTAGTTGTTTATTTATACAGTTGATTGATATTCTGCTTTCCCTTTAGGAACTCAAGACAGCATACAAAACATTTCATTTTTTAAATTTTTATTTATTTATTTATTTGATTTGTCAATCACTTTCAGGATAATAGGTATAAGTATAAACATGAGTAAGAATAGAGGAAATAGGTACGAATAAATGGGGACAATAGGACAGAGACGGTAGGCATGATTGTGCACTTATGCATGCTGCTTACAGACATTGTTCCTTACAACATTCCTTCCTCCAGTTGTTTTTCTCTGCAAGGATCAGCTTGTGGAGTGGGTTGAGGGTGAGAAAGTGGCTCCTGCCCCAAAATGAGCTTCCATGATGATGTAAACGTGGCTTTTCCAGGTCTTAGATGAATACCAACAAGCCAACTTGATAACATCCTTCAGTTTTTAGGTTTTATGGGTTTTTTGTTTTGTTTTCAGTTACAGTCCTGCAATTCTTGACCAATATAAAAAGGTAGATATGAGAGTAGAGTCAGAATGTGAAGCTAATTATGTACTGTAAGTTCTATGAGTCATGTGTTGGGATTATATATAGCTATGAATTACCACAGATTGGGGGGAGGTTTCTACTGCTTACGAAGAAGAAGTGGCTATTGTTAAATTACCAGGAGTCAAAAACTTTTGCTGATGTCATGCAAACTATCCTTGAAAGTTGCTCTGAGGAGAGTTTTCCCCTCAGTTATTGACCTGAGCTTGCGGTTGTTAGTACACTCTGATAACTATAGAGTGCAGAGTTACCAGCGCTGAATTGCACAGCACCACAGACCTAAAGGAGACAGAAACACTTGATGTATTCAAAAGGAAAACATGAAGGACAGCATTGCTAGGAATCATGTTGAAGGCTTCCATCAGCCAGGGTAAAAAAGAACATTATTAACCTCTTTCTGTAGCCAGCTCCACACATAACCGATCTTGAAAGAAGAGATAATTAAACTATCAACAACTTACTTAGATATGAGCTAATTAATTATTACTTGGCTGCACTGTATTACAAGTCTGTAAGAGTGCCTTTGTTGAGAATGTATACTTCCTTCCTCTCCTTTAAGAAAAAGTTTGAACTAGAACAGTGGTTTCCAAACTTTTTCAGTCCACTGCCCCCTTGGTGCTACAAACTCATCCTCAGTGCTCCCCACCCAGGGCTGGGATTCAAATTTCTGTGGGCGTGACCTAATTTGAGGGTGTGGCTTGCTGGTCATGTGACTGGGTGGGCATGGCTTGCTGGTCATGTGACTGGGTGGGCATGGCTTGCTGGTCATGTGACTGGGTGGGCATGGCTTGCTGGTCACGTTACCGGGTAGGTGTGGTTTGGTGGTCATGTGAGTGGGTGGGCATGGCCAGGTGACTGGCAAACCAAATACAAGTGGTCCTCACTTAATGGCCAGTTGTTTAGCAAGTGTTCTAATTTATGACTGGCCTTCCCAGAGCTACTTGACCTGTTTTTGGAGTTTTGACAGCCATGCACATACATACACACACACTCCCTTCTAACCCTGCTGGAGCAGGTCATTGGACTAGAATCGGCAAAGCATCTCTGATTAGATTCTAGTAGTGAATAGAATCTAATCAGAGATGCTTTGCCGATTCTTGATTTGTTTTATTTGTATTTCTTTATTTTATGTTGCTGAATTACATTGAAATGTGTGTCCCTTCTTGTGCACAACCCAGAAGCTTTTGTGATTCTTTGCAGCAAAAATTACCGACCTCTGGCTTTGCTCTACTTTTCAAATGTGCTGCTACTGCCGCGTTCTAGGTGCCGGCCCTGCAGGTCCACCCCATTGAGCCCGCAGCACCGAAGGGACCTGCCCAAGCAAGTCCGAGTGTAGCAGTGCACCAAGTCAATGGGGTGAGCCTGAGAGAGGGAAACAGAGAGAGAGAAAAGAAAAAGAGAGAGAAAGAGAGAAGGAAGAAAAGAAAGAGAAAAGGGAAAGAAAAAAAAGGGACAAAGAAAGAGGGCGGATGGAAGGAAGGGACAGAAAGAAAAAGAAATAAAGAAGGAGGGAGGGAGGGAGGAGAAAGATAATGAGATATCTATGTTAGTCCAATCACCTGCTCCAGCAGGGTTAGAAGGGAGTCTGTGTTTGTGTGTTCTCCTTGTAATTTACCAGTACATTTTGGTTTTGCCTTCTTCAGAATTGGCACTGTAATACATTGGGGAAAAGTAATTTTTTAGAATGGAGATCTGGTCCAATGGATCCTGTTTAAAGCCTCAACAAAATGTGAGAGCTTCCTGATAGTCTTGACCATGTTTCGTCCACAAAACCTTTAATAGAAGCCAAAGATGTTTCAATGTGGAAAAGGGCCTCAGTCTAAACTAGGCCTCATTTCAATCTGATGCATCAGGTATCTCTCTCTTTCTCTCTCTCTCTCTCTCTCCCTCCCAGACTGGCTTTGCTCTACTTTCCCGATGTGCCTGCGGGGCCGAACATGGGTAGATAGAGAGACAGGTAGGTGGGTAGATAGATAGATAGATAGATAGATAGATAGATAGATAGATAGATAGATAGGTAGGTAGGCAGGTAGGCAAGCAGGCAGGAAGACAGACAGACCTTTTGGACGGATGTAGGGATAGGTAGGTAGGTAGATAGATAGATAGATAGATCTATATTGGTAGATAGGTAGGTAGGTAGGCAGACAGAAAAACAGACAGGCAGGCAGTAGGTAGGCAGGCAGACAGACCTTTTGGATGGCTGGATGGACGAACGGACAGATGGAATGCGACAGCGGCGGCACTTTGGGAAAGCGGTGGTGGCAGCTTTTCCCAACGTGCTGCCGCATTTGAGGCGCTGGCTCCAGTGTGGTACAACAGTCAATGGACCTGCAGGGCCGGCGCCTCAAACACCCCCCTGCCACCTCTTAGCGCCCCTCTGCCAGCCCCCTTGGGGATGCTAAGAGGCAGCAGGGGGGCGTTCGTGGCACCGGCCCTGCAGGCTCATCCATTGACTGTTGCACCGCTCTGGAGCTGGCGCCTCGAACGCCCCCCTGCTGCCTCGAACGCCCCCCTGCCGCCTCTTAGCGCCCCTCTGCCAGCCCCCTTGGGGATGCTAAGAGGTGGCAGGGGAGCGGTGCGTCGAATGCAGCCACGGTGGCACGTAATGTGCCACCGCTGCCGCATTCGAGGTGCCGGCTCTGGAGCGGTGCAACAGCCAGTGCCTCGAATGCCCCCCTTCTGCTTATTAGCGCCCTTCTGCTGGCCCCCACTAAGAGGTGGCAGGGGGCGTTTGAGGTGCTGGCTGTTGCACCACTCCAGAACTGGCGCCTTGAATGCAGCCGCGGTGGCACGTTATGTGCCGCCGTGGCTGCATTCGACGCATTGCCCCCCTGCCACCTTTTAGCATCCCCAAGGGGGCTGGCAGAGGGGTGCTAAGAGGTGGCATGGGGCGTTGAGGCGCTGGCTCCAGAGCAGTGCAACAGTCAATGGGTGACCCTGCAGGGCCGGCACCTCAAACGCCCCCCTGCTGCCTCTTACCACCCCCCTGCCAGCCCCCTTGCCTCTTAGCCCCCCCTAAGGCATCCCACCGCCCCCAGGGACGGTACCACCCACTTTGGGAACCACTGAACTAGAAGACCTCCAAGGTTCCTTCCAACTCTGTTATTCTGTAGTCCTTTTTTTCCCCCTGTCAGTTTTAATCATTGGTCCACATTTAACCAAGAGGTGCTAAAGAAGTGATAGAGCCATTTTACAGCCATTTCCCGCCCATCTAATTGAAGGAACAAAAACCTCCATAGAAATAATTACAACAAAGTGTGGGTGCTGTCAGAGTGAAGGGGTTTATGTCAAGATTGAGATCGAAGGATAGAAAAGACTTTTGAAGAATCCTCTTTAAATTGTACCGAAAGCAATAGATAATATCCTTTAGCTCTTTTCAACTGAGAATCATATTTCTTTATAATTAACCTTTGATTCATGCACATTCTCTCCCGCTCAGACCCATTTTCACAAAAATATTTGTCTGTTATCTTTGGAGTGGGGAGGCATTTTCTGTTATCTCCTATAGGTGTTTATACACTACACAATATACTCAACTGCATCTCCATGGGAGGGACATTTCAAGAATCACTTCTAGGACCAGGCACAGAAGTACTCTATCACTAGCAGAGTTCAAATGCTGGAGGTGATTGGAATGGCCAGCACCTTCCTCAGAGAAAGTACTGCAACGCAGTTTCCTTCCAACAGAAAAGGCAGCTCTTGATAAGTGCAGCCAAGCTTCATTGTATCTCTACGACTGGGTCAATGAAATAGTTTTTCAGTCGTGCATGTTGTTTTTTTCTCTGAAAGGGGTCATATTGTGCCTCCCTTAGTCAACTCCCTGGTCATACTTTCCTTCATTTCAACCAAAGCCCAACCTTCCTTTGTCACAACTTCTTTATTGCCTCTTGCTTTGAAGAGTGACGTACTTTATGGACTGTCCCTGAGGGAAAGGCAGGAATTTTTCCAAGAGGAGTTGCAATGGCACTCTGTCAGCAGAAGACATGCTAATGGGTTGAAGGTTAGGGAAAAAAGAGAGGTACCTCTGAGAAAAGAGGATCCAGGCCAACGAGAATTTCCATGTCATGTTATATTTTGAGGACAGACTCTCCCTAAAGTCAGGTCATCTTCAAACAGCTCCACCTTTGAGTTGCTGTTTCTCTTTGTTCATGCACATATTAAGTTGCTTTTCAGATTTATCCCTATAGAGAAGTGAAACACCTTAATAGAACAGATAAAACTGTAGTAAAAAAAATAGAATAGAAGTGGTTATTCTTGGAACATGAACCTTCATTTATTTATTTTAATAGTGGTGGATGAGGGGAAGTCTGAATTTCTTCCCCCTGGGTATGCCAAGGTGTATCACAATAACATGGTTATTATAGTCCCATACATTGGAAAGGCACCACATTGGGAATGCTGGTTTTGAGCCAGTTACCATGCAGCTGTGCTGTATTCTCCAAATAATCAAACTGACAATTTTTTCCCCAGGATCTTCTGAATCTAGACAGAGAGATGGGAGTGGGTGGGAAACATGGCTTCTGTGAAATTCTACAGGAGCAAAGCATCCGAAGGAAAGAAATCACAGACAGACCTGCTTGGGCATTTTTTTCTGTTTTGGATTTACTATGATTTGGAACAACATCTGAGTGAGACTAAGATTGATGCAGAAAGTATAAAGTGCACACCTGGAAGTTTCCATCTGCTCAGGATGGCACGTCTGGGAATTGTAGTTCCAATACTGCAATACAGTACCTGGTTGAGGGAAGTTGGGGGACTATGCAGGACCTTGCTGACTTGGTTCATCATGGATTTTGGCCTTTTACACCAGCTCCTCTTAATTCACACCATGCCAATTCTCGGTTTTTATTACCCTAGCCACTAAGAGTTTAGTATATAGGTAGTCCTTGACTCACAACTATTTGTTTAGTGACTGTTCAAAGTTATAATGGCACTGAAAAAAAGTGACTTATGACCATTTTTCACACTCACAACTATTGCAGCATTCCCATGGTCATGTGACCACAATGCAGACGTTGGCAACTGGCATGTATTTATGACGGTTGCAGTGTCCTGGCAGCATGTGATCATTTTTGCGACCTTCTGACAAGCAAAGTCAATGAGCAAGCCAGGTTCACTCAGGAGCTTAACAACTGCAGCGATTCACGTAGCCATTGTGGCAGGAAAGATCATAAAATGGAGCCACACTCACTTAACTTTCTTGCTTAGCAAGAGAAATTTTGGGCTCAATTGTGATCATAAATCAAGGACTACCTGTAATGAATTCACACTGCATGTTGTCCCATTTGCAAATTTCACCCGTGATTCCTAGCACTTGGACGTGGATGTAAATATTCATTCAGTGGGTGGGCATTCCACTGTACCATGGCATTTAAGTCAGGGTTATATTTGACCTTGGGAGGGGGGCAGGGATGTGTGGCCAGCTCGACGGCATTTATGTTGGGGTGCTTTGTGACTGCAGTGCACTGCCAGCAAAAATGGGCCCCCTTAGCCCTCACGAGCTCCATTTTTGCTGTAAGAGACACAGCAGGCTGATCCTTCGCTGTTTCCAGGACAGCCCCACGGGCCAGTTCTAAGCACCCCGCAGGCCAGATCTGACCCCTGGGCCTTGAGTTTGACACCCCTGCTCTACATCCATGTGAATCCATGTGAATGTTGGCGCCAGTTTCTGAAGAATGGGGAACTCTCTGTATCAAAACTCATGTCAGGTAATCTACCGTACCTGCTGGATTGCTGTTGATGGAAATATGACTGATAACTTTGTCTAGCCCAGTTCAACTTCAGGTTTCAGCATTGGGATTCCTATAAAGGGAAGCAGCACGGATTCCAAGTGGGGGGAAAAAAAAAGAATTGTTCTTTGTGCATTGGGGAGTGTGCATTTCTGTCAATTATTGTTAGGTAGAATATATGAGGGCCTATAATTTCATGAAAGCACATCAGTTCAGGATAAGAACTGGGAAAATGCTGGAAGCTAATTGGAGGGAATAAGGTGTAACCAGCTCTTCCCTCTCCTAGACTTGCCTAGTTTTGTTCTTTTCACCAGCGGCACATTGAATGTACCCTCTGGGTGGACACCTCACCAGGGTGTGTCCCACCTGCACTCTATAAAGTTGAGTCAGCAATTGCTGCAGTAGAAAGTGAATCTCTATTAACCCTCTGGATGCTGAATGTTTCTCAAACTGGTGTGTTGCAGAAAGGATGGGCTACCATTTCCATAATGTCAAAACAATGGCGGTGGAGTAATACGGATGACAATCTAACTTCCCTGGAGGTCATTCGGTTGGAGAGGTGGGGGCTTCAAATGTATAAAGATAGTACATTTCTTTTCGAAAGGTGTAGTTTAATTCAATTCTAGTGATGTTCTGGACACATTCACAGCATTTTCTTGGCAGTGTTCCCAAGGTAGCTGATCTATGTATTCTGCCAAAATGTCTTAGTCTACATCTTTATTATTCCCTGGAGGAATCCTATCAGCCAGGCCTGACTGATCCTATGTAGCTTCCAAACCTAGACAAGGTCAGAAAAGTGCTGCCATCAGCTGAGGCATGTACATTTCTAGAATCTAAAAGGACATAAATTGTCATTGGGTAGCATGGCAGTACAGTATTAGGGGTCAACTTCACAGTGCTGTCTAGTGGGAGAATAACAAATTAAAATCTCCAGAAGCAAAGCATGATCCAGTAACATCTAAGCCAGGTACATAGGAATCTATTTTTGAACAGATGAGATCTGACCAGATCATTGGTCCATCTAGAATGGTTTTGTTGATCAGTTCTTCCAATCTAACTGCTGGTATGTTGGAAGTATAATTCAAAATGCCCAGTTGGCAAAGCCAAAAGACCAGTATATTGAAAGTCGTCAAGCTGCTGAAAGTTCATCACAATCAATAGAGTTTGACATTAAGTCTTCAGAGTTTCAGACATAAAGTTCTGACTGAAGACATCAAGGATTGAATCGGAGAGGCAAGGGGTCTTCAAACTTGATTGCTTTAAGACTTGTGGACTTCCACTCCCAGAATTCCTCCTCCAGTCATGTTAGCTCAGGAATTCTGGGAGTGGAAGTCCACAAGTCTTAAACTTAAACTTGTCAAGTCTGAAAACCCTTGCTTTAGGGCTACAGCCACAGGTACATGGAAGTGTGTGTGGGGAGGGGGGGAGGAAGTAAATCAAATGAAAAATATATGACTATCATGGAAGTCATGTACATATTCTGATGTGGGTAGTGAGTGGTTGCCAGTAAGATATTTGCTTGCTTCTCTAGCCTAGAAGGGTGGCATATATATGTAATAAATAATATACATGTGCTAAATAAGAATGCTGCCACTTACTCCCTCACTGTGACTCTGCTCCAGTCAAAGCAGAATAAAATATGGGAGTGGTTTAGCTCAGAGTGATTGCTATATGGATTTGTGGGGCAGCTACTGAATTCCAGTAACAGGCAGCTGCCGTAGATGGCATTAATCCAGCTGATCGCTCCCTGAAGTTCCATTGCAAAGGGAGGTTTCTCTGAGAGGAAGCCAGATTCATACACTTGCAAAATCAACCACATGGTGACTTAACACAATTCATATTCCAGGATATGTAGCATTACCTAGGCCAATGTTTTTCAACCATTGCAACTTTTAAGATGCTGGGAACTTTAATTCCCAGCTGGGAAATTCTTAAAATTGCCATGGTTGAGAAACATCCCTCTAGGCCAGGGGTGTCCAACCTTGACAACTTTAAGACTTGTGGACTTCAACTCCCAGAATTCCTCAGCCAGCTTTGCTGGCTGAGGAATTCTGGGAGTTGAAGTCCACAAGTCTTAAAGTTGCCAAGGTTGGACACCCCTGCTCTAGGCAGTTGTCCTGAGGCAACAGCTATTTTGCCCTGGTCGAAGGCCTTTCCCTATACAAAAGTTGCACCTGTACAGGTACTCCTTAACGTACAGCAGCCGTTTAGTGACCATTCAAAATGCCCAGAAAAAGGTGACTTATAATTGATTTTCACTCTTATGACCATTGCAGCAGCCCCATGGTCACATGATCAAAATTCAGACGCATGGCTACCAACTTATAGTTATGACTGTTGCAGTGTCCCGGGGGATCATGCGATCACCTTTAGTGACCTTCTGACAAGTCAGTGGGGAAGCCAGATTCATTTAGCAACCATGTCAGTGGTGGGGATTCAAATAATTTAACCACCGGTTCTCCGCCCTAATGATTTCTTCCAACAACCAGTTTGCCAAACTGCTCAGAAAGTTAACAACCAGTTCTCCCGAAGTGGTGAGAACTGGCTGAACCCCATCACTGAACCCCACTACTAACTTAACCACTGCAGCGATTCACTGAACAACTGTGGGCAAGAAATTGTGGGCTCAATTGTTCCTAGTAAGTCGAGGAATACCCGTATGAGATCTGAATTTCCCTTGTCCCCACTTTTGTTCGTTCCATGGCAAAACCATGGTAAAGGAAGAATAGAAAAGAGATCCAGAGGGTTGGGAAGCTGCTTTTTAGCATTTGTACATTGTCCAGCTGGCGGGAGTGCTAGCCAGCTCAAGAAAGGGGAGGTGAGGACACCTGCAGTGTGTTGGCACCTAGAAGCACAAAAGGGAGGGAAGGAATTTGGAAGGGCCAAAATGGATAGACGATCACATTTTGATCTTCAGTTCCAAGAGGGATAATGATGGTCCTAAAAGGTTTAGATGACAGATGGAGATGACTTAATTTTCTTCTCCTGGTATACAAAGAGGAGATGAGCAGTTTCTTTATGTTACAAGTCGTATAAGTGCTGGAGGTTGACCTGAAAAAACCCGCTGCCATAACAGAGAGCTGTATGTCCCCATGAATCCTGTCCCCCCCCCCCGACCCCCCAAATAATAATTCCAATGTTAACCAGGACTTGCTTGGAGTCTCAATGCTGTCATGAAATCCAGCCTGTCAGCTCCCAACACAGGCATGCCTAACATACACCTCTGCCTTCAAAGAAGATCTTCTTAAGTGGGACATGTCGCTGATTACATAGGCAGAAAGGGAAGTTCAACCCTTCCTTTTTCTAGAGGAAAAAGCTTTTGTCTCCTTCAACTGGGAGTGCTCACTGATGGAACGGAAGAAAAGCAAAGTGTTCACTAGGCTGGTAAAACTGAGACTATCTCACTTCAGCCTCAGATTTAAGTTTGGAATTTCCAGAAAACCAAGCAGGAAGTTAAGGAAAGACCAAATCGAAAAGGAATTTCTGATTCAAAGGGACTGTCAGTTAGCTCCTGTTGCAATGGTTCACGAAAGCTCTTGTCTTTTAATGCATCTGGTTAGTCAGAAAAGGTGTTACCAGACTCCTCTTGGATTATTGTGATTATTAATTATATCCTGTTTTTTTTGTTACCATAATCTTACATGGCTCTCCTCCTACAATGTCTACAATTAGACAAACATAGGAAAATGCCTACTTAGCATTGTGTCAAGGTCTTTCATTACTTTCTATGTGCTGGTTAAGCTTTTTATTTTTTTTAATCATCTCTGATCTTTATTTAATGTATGCAAGACTGGTTATTGTATATCTGATGCACCATATCAGATTCCTCTTTGCAGCAGAATCTCCCTGTATATTAGTCAATCATTTTATCCTGTGATCTGCCATACATTTATATTTTCTTTGTAGCAGTCTATGAGGGATTCCTTTCAGGTGTTCTCTGTGACTTTAGAAGTACTGTAATTTTTAATTTCTTCCACTATTGTTTTTACATATGACTATCTAAAGTTCAAAGAGAATTTTTACATTCTTTTTTTTCATTTAATAAAGTTTTATTTTATACCTCGTGGTGTTGATCTAACACCCACTCACCCCAGGGAAAAGAACTGATTTCCTAGTCATAGAGCCCAACAAATTTATAGGGGATAGAGTGGTGGAGCTAGAGAATTTATTCTGTTTTAATAATCTTTTCTCCTTCTGTTGGCCAATAATGCAACCAGGCTGTGGGCTCATGTCTGGCTACTAGGTGAGGGATAAAGAGGTGGACTCCAGGTTAAGGTATGCCTCTGGAAGATAGGTGGTTGACAGTATTATCAGGAAACCGGGAAGCTGAGACCAGGGTAAAACCCGAGAGCTAATAACCCCAATTATTTAGTTATTATTATTCATAAGTAATGCCAACTATTTAGGGGAATACAATTCTAGGAAATTACACACAAGATTTCTGCTGGGGGATAGGCAAGCATACATACCTTTTCCTATTACGTTATCCCAGTTTCATTAATAAAATTATTGGTGGGGGGAAGGAATTATCTTTTCTTCCTTTGGATTTAAAATAGGGATACATAAAATGCTGAAGGGTTGGGCTGAAACGTTTTTTGTTCTTTGCTCCCTTACAAACTCTGGAGTCTGTGGGCTGGTTCAGATAGCCTTGGGAACTAGCTTAACTAGTATTGGCTGTAAAGCTCAGTGTTTCCAGGGAGTGAGTCACTGCCAGCGCCAGCTCTGTTTGCTCACAATCAAATGAGAGGTCGAGACGCAGAAAACATTACTGAGAATGTTGGGTGCTGTGGAAAAAGCATCTGGAAAGGTCCAAATGTTGTAAGGTGGTGCCTTAAATGGGGTCAGATTAGAAGGGCCGAAGTCTCTAGGGAGACTGAGAGTTTGTTTGAAGTCTATGAGTTGCCTCCCTATCAAATATAGGTTAGGACCATAATTGAGCCCAACATTTCTATTGTTAAAGTGAGACATTTGTTAAGTGAATTTGGCTCCATTTTAAGATCTCTCTTGCCTCAGGTTAAGTGAATCACTGCAGTTGGTGAGTTAATAACCCAGTTGTTATGTGAATCTGGTTTTGCTTGTCAGAACACAGCAAGTCATAAATAGAATAGAATAGAATAGGTTTATTGGCCGTGTGATTGGACACACAAGGAATTTGTCTTGGTGTAAATATGGACCAGTTGCCAAGCTCTGAATTTTGATCACATGATCATGGGGATGTTGGAAAAGTTAACTGTGAAAAACGGTCATAAGTAGCTTTTTTTCAGTGCGATTGTAACTTAGTGAACTGTTGTAAGTCGAGGACTGTATGTGCCCAGTTCTCTTATGGCAAAGCCAAGTTGCTTTGAATCAGGCAGGGAGTTGGAGAAAATCTACCTTTGCAAAATGGCGGGAGGTGGGAGTATTTGGGGGTACTTTCGGGCGGATTTTCCCCTCTCCCCAAGATCGTATTCCCAACAAAAGAGCCATAACCCCCAACGCTACGAGGGATTGTGAGGGAGGGTGCCGAGAAGTGACAGCCCAGCGTTGCGAGACTCTCTTGCGCACTGAAGCAAGGACGCCTTGCAAAACGTCGCGGTGCTGCCGACGAACTCGCGCCTGACTAGCGGGGGCGGAGTTGGGTTGCTCTGGGCTGGGAAATTCCGTTCACAAATTATACCCAACGCAACTACAGTGCACGCCACGCGTTGCCCAAGCTGACGACTCCCGTATCGCGGAGGGAGGGAGGGCCGCCTCGCCTGCAGGATCAAAGGATTCCAGAGCAGCAGAGAGGCCGCCTTTCGTACCGCACGCAGAGGAAGTACAAAGGCAACGTGTTATTATTTTGAAGTAATCACAGCGTACGGAAGCGCCTCTGATATTTCGCCCCTTCCCGAAGCGCGCCTTGATTGACGATTTTCGACCAATACATATTTATACTATATATAAGGCGCTCATAAATCTGAGCAACGCAAGCCAGCAGCGCCCTCTGCTGTTCCCAGGCTGCCTTTGCAGAATCCCTTCAATTACAGAAATAAATATATGAGGAGAGAATCCCACCCAGTTTCCTACATAGATCATACCTTGCATCCTTGCATCCGAATCTGTAGTTTTTTAAGGACTTCTCTCCCTACTTCCCTCTCCTGTCCTTCCCCCCCCACCCCCGAAAACAAAATTCTGCTCCCTTCACTGTTGTCTCTCTTTCCTCTTCCCCTGCTTTCCAGCCCACTCTTAATATTGTAAATTTGCTCTCTCCACTTTTCTTGGAAATTTTCTTGGTTATTATTTTTCTGACCGATACAGATTTGTAGAATCTCGCTGTCATCTTCTAAAGAGTTGACGGTAGTGCCAGGCATATGTGCCGATTGGATTCACGTGTTGTGCTAAAGCAGCTTACATTTTAATGAGCAAGGGTCCATGAATGTTACCACCATGACTTATTGTTGTGAATGAATCTGAGTCTTAATCAGATAAGATGTAGAGTGTCAAAGTCATGAGAAGTGATGGTACCATTCTGTATTACGCGCGTCAGAGCATCCTTTTGGTTGGAGGAAAGGTAGACTATGCGTTGAGAATGGACTAATGCTAAACTGCTCTAGAGGTTTCTAATTCATTGCTCCATATTGATTTTCAGTTGGATATGGTCGTTTTTCTACTCATCTTACATTGGTGTCTTGTCTGTACATTTACTTAAGAGTCAACTGACCTATGGAGGTGAGAGATCCCCAACTAGCGTAATTATCTATAAGCTAATTTATTTTTTGTATCAAATCCATACACCTACCTAGCTCACCAAAGGCAACTCTGGGCAGTGCACAATTTCTGCTTCTGTACAACTTGCACACTTATTCTATTTATTCAATTAAATTTATATTTTGTGTTGGATTTACACAACGCACTAAGCTGAAATAGGGTGGGCTTGTTTCTGATTTGAGGTTGTGTGACTATCATTAGTGAGAAACTATATCACCTAGATCAGGGCTGTCAAACTCCTGGCCTGCAGGCTGGATGCATCACATGCTGGCCACGCCTATGCCCAGTTTAGCGAAGGGGGAAAAAGTCCCAATATGTCACAAGATGCTGCCATGGCAACGTGAGGTTTGACACCCCTGACCTAGATAGTTCTTAATATTTGTTCTTCCCAATTTATCCAAACCTGTTTTTAAAGGAAGTGAGATTTTGTGTCCAAACAGAAGTAACTTGCAATGCAGGATCTTAATTTTGTCTTAAATTTAGCGATACGTTGGATGGAGTCAGGATTCATGAAACAGCATGGAGGAGCCCGAACATATGAAATGGAGGCAATCTAGGCTAGTCAGTCGAACCTGTGCACCATCCCTTTGCATCCTTACATATAAACTGTGAGTACACAGGCTGGCTTGTGCAACCAAACCCTGCACAAAATTAGTATCTTTTTTTAAAAAAAATTAAAATCAGCTATCTTTTGAGAATCCTGGCATTGTGAAGTGTACAATATTTATTTCTCAATTAGGAACTCACTAGGATACCCATTAAGGCCCTTACGAAGTTAGGTTTGTCATTAGACCAATCAGGTTCACTTAGATGCTCATCTGACTCACATGCAGAAGGTGGATACCCACCAACCATTTCATAAAGAGCAGCATGTTTCCCTTCAAATGAGGCATATAATCCTCCTATCAAAATCTGAATGGCTCCACACACATGGCTGTTGGTGCTGAGTCAGTGGTCTGGGTTTGCCTTGTCAGCGGAGGCTTCCTGGCCTTATCTGGCTCTCGGTTTTGTAACAAGTCATCTGGATCATTTGGATACATCTAGTGCACAACTATACACATGCCAGCACATTTTTTATTTGTTTGTTTCATTGCAAGGCCAAAATGTGCAACATTTTATTTTTCCGTATCTATTCAGTTCAGATGAATAATTGTGGAGCAAGTTGACTCATAATCGTAATGTTTCAAAAAAAAAAAAAAAAAACCCACCAAGTTTTAAGCTTTATTGACACAGAAATCTTCATGGAAGGGATGAGGTGCTGCCTATTATCCATTCTGCAATGATGGGACTGTTGAGAATGAGTGGAGGAATTTCAACAGTAAGGTTCAACCGTAGACATACTGTAAAATACCGAGAAGACAGTTCCATACCATTCCTTGCAACCCAAAAAAAGGATTCCATCTTTCATTTATTAAGCTAGATGGGGAAACCAATATATGAATGTACAGATGTGTGAAATGATCCACTTCTTCTCCAAGTTAAGTGAAGAACTATAATATTGTTGGGGCCCATCTACCTGGGTAGTGTACAAGTAGGCATAAAAATATTATACACATGCACATACATACACATATACATATATACATACACACACACATACACACGCACACATGTGCAGTTGAAAACAAAAATAAAATAATTAAAATTCACAGTTAGAAAGGCAGGGGAGGGGTTTCAAGGTGCTAAGCAGCCCCATGGTTTTGTGCTCCTCTTTGGGCCTCAAATAAGTCAGCAAAGCTAGGACTTCAGACAGTTCCAAAAGGCTAGGAGAGTGTACATATCAATAACATATCTGCTATATTACCAATAGAAGAGAATATATGTAGCTCAGGGTTGAACTATGAAGACCTTGTTGTGCTCTCTGAACTTGGATGTTTACTTGCATTTTTTTTTTATCTGTGCATTGTTCATCAGTATATTGTTGATCCAGCACCAGTGATTTTTTTCTAGTCAGGTAACAAAATGTCCTCAAGCAAACCACCAAGCTCAGAAAACAAGGATTCCACCACGATATTCCTCTTTGGTTCCCTTATCCTTGCTAGCTGATTTGTGTTAGTGAAAGAGTTGTAAAATCTAAATCGAGTGTGAATGGCGCCTGCTAAGAAAGGTCTTTCTGATCCCTTAGGAAGCAAAGTGTCTTAATTTAGGTCAGAGGTACATAAGTTGAACCCCAGATGACATGCGGCCTTCCGATAAAACAGTCATTGCCTCCTCAGTTACCACATTGTAATGTTTAATGTGAAAGAAGGTGAACATATTAAAAATAGGAGGGCAAGCCAATTCAGCACCGTAAAATAAAATGTAATTTAAATGGTAATTTTATTTCCAATTAAAATGTAAATGAAATGAAATCAGAAGATATTTTGCCATCTACTACTCTTCAGAGTCTGCGGCCTTCATCCCCCAAAGAAATTATAGGTTTGAGAGAATCCCTGTACAATTTTTGATCAGGTCTGTTAACGTTTGGAAAGCTAAGAAAATAAAAATGGATGTGTCTCAAAGGTCTTTCAGAGATCTCTCTGGTTGTTCACATGGCTCCCTCTGACGGGATAAAAATAAACAGTTTTATCAGTTGCTGAGCCATGACCCCAAGAACAGTATTTCCAGGAATCCCCTTCTTATCTTCTAAGGGATTCCTGGGAAAACTGGACCCCGAGGACATAGTGAGATTGGGCTCTGATGGGGAATTTTCTCTTAATTTGCTATTCCCCCTCTGTTGCACCGTAGTGTTTCCCTTCAGTGTCTATTTCCACTGGATGGCAGCAGTGAGAAGGTGATTTGGTAGAACTATAGGAGGCCTTTGCTTCCCGGGCCGTGATTTCTTTTTCAAAATATGAATGATTTGAGAAACCCTCCTCGCCTCTGTTCAGAAGAGGAGTCCGCTTTTTTTTTGCTCTTGGGAACTTCTCAAACCAGAAGGCCAGTTACCTTGCACTATATCTCCCATGATGCCTGGCCAGACAGAATGGGTTTCAATATTTGTAACATTCTGTGCAATCTTGTCATTTTCTCCACGCTGTTCTTCAACCTTGTGGCATCGTCACCTCCTGGATCATACCTGCTGGGATTCTTGCCTCTGGGTGCTTGACTTAAACACTGGAGATCAGGGCTGGTCCTTTTCTTTCCGTAGCTTTGTTTCTCCCTTCCTGAGCTACAGTGCTTCATCTCAGACTCACAACTGACCAGAGATGCAGCACTGCACCTTGGGCTGGGAGACATCGAAGTCATAAAAGCGTCCATCCTGGAAGCAGCTTTCTCTCACGAGATATGTCGCAAAGAGGTTAGGCAGTCACCGAGAAGGAAAATAAGAGGATTTGGAGCAACCTGCAGTTTCTAAATTTTCTAGTACCCTTTTTGTCCTACTACTTTTTTAAAAAAAAAAATCAAGTTGCTTACTGGGAAATCCTGAGCATCTTCCCAGGAAGCCCTGAATTTTGAAAAGGATTCTCCAGACCATTTATTCGTAGCAGGCACCAATCTCATGCACTGTTAAAAATCAAAGTTGAAGTAGAGGTTTTTTTTTTTTTATGGGGCTTTTGCTGTAAGAAATGTGTTTTTAGTACAATGATTGGACATTTTTGCAGGATTTTCTTTGTAGGAAGTTAGATGACAAAATTAGAAGTACGGAAAATGCTTATTGGCCAAGGCCATATCTGTATAGGTGCCAAGGCACATTTCAGATGTATTTGTAGAAAGATATCTCACTTTAAAAATAACAGCATGGTGTCAGAATGATTAGCATATCTAATTTAGTTCAAGAAGACCCACATTCATATCTTCCTGTATCTAGAAAACCTTGACTGGATGTTCCTGAGAAAGTTTACTCAGCCTAACCCTCTAATGGTGGCTACAATTGTCTCCTTGCTTTTAAAAAAAAAAAAAATACAAGAAATAAATACAAGAAATAAATATAGTTGAAGAAATTCAAACTATGTCAAAGGCAGAAAATAGTTGGGAAAGTTCTCAGAATCTGTTGCTCTACAACAATTCCATTTTATGAGCATGTACCCAACAGGAACAGGATGTTTGGCCAGGCGTTGTTGATGCTCAGAATAAACAGAGATTGCTTTTGATCTTGTGAATATTTCTCAACACTGAAATTGAGATCAGTAGGAATTCTGCTAAGGGGTAACAAAGATGTAGGCTTCTTTCCTTTTCAGTGTCAGCTTTGGTGGTGGTTCTGCATTTTTGTTGTTTTTATGGCAAAGGCATGGCTTTTGGACTATGATAAAATTACTGTATATATGCCTATTCTACCTAAACCCTTCCTGGCTTTCATAAAGTGGACACAAATTGTAGCTGCGCTCAGAGTAAATGTAATGGCTGATCGAACAGTGGACTTAAAGAAACATTTCAGCCACCATGGGAATGTTAGATTCGCTGTGCTTGGCTGAAATAAGTCAGATGTGAGATAATCAGCTTGATGATTGTCTGCTTAAAGTTGGATTCCATAGCCATATAAACAAAACTGTGGTTTAGCCATTCTTTGACCAAGAAACCTGTTCATGCCTTTTCCAATGATACACATTGTGTTTGGAAGCAAGGGCTAGATGTAATTCCAAATTACAGGTCAGACCCAGGAGGCGCTGAGGGAATTAATGTTACAATCTTCTCATCTTTTGGGGGGAGACTGACTTGAAAGAAACAACTGTAAGATAAGCCATGACCTGGGGATTCATTTCAGTTTCTTTGACTTTCCTACGTAAAGATGGAAAGGGAGGATTTGATTGCATGCGGCTGAATGAAGAGGTGAACATAAGATCAAGCAACACTTTTTTCCAGGGAAAAGCTAACATCCTGTGTCAGCCTGACTAGGGCTTGAAGTATGGTAAACAGAGCATCTGTCATAACCGCATCCTGACACTGCTGTCCAGCAACCTCCGTCATCAGGAACAAGCACTTCACAACAACTTGACAAGAAGCAGATGGCAGCTTCAGGGGCTGCAGCTCCAATCCGGCTGTTTGGCAGCCTCTCCTTTCTCTCTGCTCTAGGTTTGGTCCTTGGAAGCTCTTGGATTGCAGCATCCTCACCAGCTTCCTCCCATCAACACAGCAAGGGGTGAGCATTGTGCCATGAAGATGGAGGGAGAGCTAGAAGCTAACTATAGCACAGGTAATCTATGAAGCCAACTTCAAGCAGAGATGCAGCAACCGTCCAAAAAGAACAAGAAACATGTTTCTTCTTCTTCTTCTTCTCCCCCCCCCCCCCAAAGCTATCACATTTGTTAAGGAAAAAAATGGCAAAGAGATTTTTGTAGTATTTTTCACTACCCTGAACGGTAGTGCTGGTTAAGATATCAGCAGGAATATGCTTTGCACTTGAATGCCTGCTGCGATAAGAAACTTTCCAGTTACCCAAATTTCACAGGGTTATATGCCCTCCTGTATATGCTGATACACTTTCCTCATATTATCAACAATCAAATCCTCAAGAGCTCTGCATTCACAAGCCTGTACTTTTACTATAGCGGAGCCTTCACCTGAGTTCTAAATCCATAGTTAGATTGGACAGATTGACAGATTCAAGATTCAGATTCAATCATTTGAAAATTATATATATCTCAAAACCTCGAATGGGTCAACGCTCTTTGTTTCAGGACGCTTGCCAAAATGCATCATATTCAGCCCAAGAATAAATTTGGATTGATGAATGAAAAATAATAGCTAAATTTGGGAATGAGCTGCAATGAGTCAAAGGGAAACCAAAGGGCATTATACCACTGTTCAAATAGTTTCCAAAAGAGAGGAATCTGTAAATGCAGGGGGGGGAAATGAAGAGCAGGGTTCAGGAATTATTTGTTATTGATGGTGGCATCTGCAGCTCTTTTTCCTCACTGCAACTTCTTTTTAAAAAAATGTCTCCTGAATCACAATGTTGATAAATTGGTATTCAGCTAGGGGCAGGGGTCCCCAACCACCGGTCCGCGGACCAGTACCGGTCCGTGGAACAAGTCCTACCGGGCCGTTAGCTTGCTGGCGCCGCCATCTTTTTGATGAAAAAGTGCTTCCGGTGAGCTTTTCCGGGTAGAAAGCTCACCGGAAGCACTTTTTCATCAAAAAAGATGGCGGCGCCAGCTTCCGTGAGCTTTTCCGGGAAAGCCATTTCTACCCGGAAAAGCTCACCGCAGCTATGGCGCCATCTTGATGAAAAAGTGCTCCAGTGAGGTCACCGGAAGCACTTTTCATCAAAAAGACAGCGCGCGCTATGTGCCGGTACCGGGCCGCGCCAAAAGGTTGGGGATACTGGGCTGCGTAAAAAAGGTTGGGGATCACTGAGCTAAGGAATCATATGATCGTTTAACTGGCCAAGCTTGTGTACATTGACCTGTGTTTTGGACTATGGCTATGGTGTTACTTACAGTGCACATCTGAATTGACACAGTATCACTTCCTATTCTCTTGGAGCTTTAGTAACTTTCATTTCTATAAGAGAAAAGGGGATGGGCTACATCCCTATATAAAACACTAAGCCTGGATTTCAGTATCATTGAACAAGTCAGACTCTGCATGCTAAGACATAAGGCTCATCTGTCATGCTGTGTCAAAAACCAACCAATGAAGCATATTATGTCTTAGTTCTCTGTGTAAATCAGGTCATCGACAGGTGATAGAGAAACATTGTATGGGATGTGGCAGGGATCTTGGAAAGGTTCAGGTTATCCCAAATTTAATTCCCAGACTTGGTTATGGCAGCCTTCCTTAATCAGAGATCTTTTGGATGTATTAGGACTTCAAATGCCTATGCAGCTTGGTTGTAAGCTTGGAAGTTATGGCAATTGTACCACAGGAAACTTGGAAACTGCCAGCTGGGAAAGGTTGTTTTAGAACAGGCTGAGGAATTCTGGGAGTTGAAGTCCTCACCTTAAGGTTGTTGAAGTTGAGAAAAACATTGCTTTAGACAGAAGTATTACAATGAAATGGTTTGTTCTGATACTAATGCAGTGCAATCGTGTGGATGGTGATTTTTAGGAGCATCAACTGCCACAGCCAGGCAGGTGGCTGACCTAAAAAAGAGCCTTAGATTGTCCAGTTGGCTGATTCACATAAATATCATATGAGATGGATGTGGATATTGATGGGACTCAATGACGTATGAGAGAGAAAGCCCTGTGTGAAAATCACTGTGGCCCAGAGAAAAGTTTCTGTTTGGCTAAAGGCTGAAGCCATCTTCTGAACCTGGATCCTTCAGTTGATTTGGGCCAAAGTGTCTGGATATTCCTAGACATTCTGGAAGTTGCAGTCTTACTACACCTGGATGGAACCAGGCAGAAGAAAGGTCACCCCAGACTACAGTCAGATGATCCTACTTAGAAGTCTTCTGCTAGGAAAGAAGGAAGCTTATAAACTTATAAAATAGGAAAACTAGGAAATAACTACAGCACTTCCCCCACCTCTGAGATCTGGTTCACTTTTTTAGTTTGATCAGAACGGGATATTTATTATACCCAGTCCACGCTCAAACCATTATTATACTACAAAGCTGCTCATATAAGATGAATAGACTGTGCTGGATATGTATATCTATATATTAAAGTATGAGCTCAGCATGAGTGTATGGAGGGGTTTGTTGGTGTTCATATGAGCAGCATACAAAAAGACCTGAGCAAAAATAAAAGTAATATCCGGGAACAAGATCAGCATTACCTATTGCATCTCAACAATTAGCCTATAAACAATGATACCCTGGCTTCATGCTCTATTAAAATATATGAAGTAAAAATAACTGAATGAAAGTAATGTTCTGAGCAAACCCCAGTCACAGCCCTCCTCCTCCTCCTGTGACCAGGTAAACGGAGCTTGTTTTCTGCTCCTCTGTTTCTGTTCCTTGGAAGGCTGATTCTTCACTCTTCCCCCACAAAGCTGCTGCCTCTCATCCACATGTCAGAGCCCTTCCTGTAAGAAACAGAGAAGAGAACTGTCAATCACCAAGAATCAGAAACCCTTATATCAGTCACCATTTCTTTACTTGTTCTGAATATTGCCATCTAGACAGTCTTGATATTAATACAGCCAACCTGGGAATTCTAGGACTATTGACAACATTGGATATATTTTTTTAAAAAAAGCAACATGACATTAAAGGGCAATTCAAGACTGCATGATGAAGTCAGCAGGAGTTGAGCTTGACAATAGATTGTCTATCTTTGGGAAGTTATGGGAGAAAATGTTGTTTACATAGATGTGAGGTAATAGGTCACCCTCATCAGTTTCACATAAGAAATGCCTGGATTGTGGTCAGAACTAGACATGGAGCTACTTATTTCAAGTACTTTTGAGGGCTAGAAGGTTGGACCAGCTCTATTCCCAATTTTTAGTCCTTTAAAAAAAATCAATCACTATTTGTATTGGATCAGGACAGAAACCCATCAACTCTACATGAATGAAGCATATGCCCCATCACCACCAGAAATGTACTCAGCAAGCAAAGAAGAAATATCTCCCTATTGCTTTCTCTAGTACTTACCGCTGCGACACATTTGCCTCTCGATGTAAAACCTTTATTTATTTGTAACATGATAGTAACTGATAGACATAAATATTTCAAAATAGTAATATAATATATAGTGCAAACTATAGATAAAACCCCAAAATTTTCCACAGTAATATGAAGTGAAGTCTACAAACAGGTTGATTAGCTGGCTGGTCCATGTATGAAAAGCTTCAATTTATATGAATTTGCAGACTATATTCATGTATTTGGAAATAAGCCTCCTCAAACTCAATACTTGTAAATGTACGATTATGCTGTGAAACACAAGATTGGATGAGCTATTAGACTTGCTCCTGTTCTCCTTCTCTCCCCTCCAGTAACTGGTGTTTTTGGATCCGTACAAAGTATTACCAACAGAATCTGTACTAAAGATTTGCTGATAAAATGAATCCAGGGATAATGTGAGTCACAGTTTTATTTTCTGGGCAATTGGTTTTCCCCCTCCCCCCTCAGAATGGCTTTTTAATGCATAATTCTCACCCCCTCCCCCAAGAAAGAACCGCTTTTCAAAGAAAAAGTGCTTTTGGCAAGAAGGAATTGATCTGTTCCTTTGATGCTCTGACAGCTAAATGGTGTTACTGCCCCAATATACAATCTCCAGCAGACATAACTATATGAAGCCAATTGGATAAAGTCATCCAAAACTTTGGGGTGTGGCATCATCAAAATGCTGATGACGCCCAAGTTTATCTCATCATCCCATACCATGAGGCAGTTGCTGTCCCTGTGCTTGGAGGATGGAAAGATCTGGATGGAAGAGAACAGATGAGCATGGAACCCTAATAAGGTAGAAGCATTGTTTATATAATGGGGTTCTCTGCTGACACTAGAATTGTCTTTGGAGGGGCAGGCACTGCCCTTGAAAGATCATGTTCACAATTGGGTGGTCCATCTGCTCCTGTTTGAACAGCAAGTGAAGGACGTGACTAGGAGGACAATTGCCCAACTTTAGCGAGTGCACTTTTTCAACTCTACCTGGTGCAAGAAGACCTAGCTAAATAATTCATTCAAGTGTTATCACCTATTGACTGAATTATTGCTTTACATGGGACTACACTTGAAGAATGCTTGGAAACCACAGCTGATCCAGATTGTATCGGATCAGGTAGCTACTGGCTCCCAACATTTGGAATATGTAAGGCTCTGCACTGATTATTGATCAATTTCCAAGAGTGATTTAAACTGCTGATATTGAACCATAATCCTCTTCAAGTCATGGCTTCTCCCAAATATATTGGCTCAACTTATCAGATTTGAAACAAGGTGACTGGCCCAAAGTCACCCTTCTGGCTTTCAGGCCTAAGGTAGGATCAGAACTCATACCTTCCAGGTTTCTAGCCTGGCTCCTTAACTGGTATACCAAACTGTGCTGTCCATCTCATACTGCAAAGCAACTCTTAAGTTGCTTTATAATGGACACAAGGGATTGAACATAGAACTAGCATGTTTCCCTTGCTCTTGCCCCTTATATGCAGATTCCATACCCATTAAATCACCTGAAGTGGAAATTCTGTCAATTTTTTTTTTTTGAAAAGTTCCATTAGAAATGTATAATATAAACCATGACACCAAAATAAGGTCTTGCTGAACCAGGTCACCAATGGAAAAATAAAAAGAAAGAGACCGTATTTATCTACATTCAAGATAGCCAAGAGCATAAGTAGCAGTGAGACCTATGAAATTTAAAAGACCCCCAATTGATTCTCTTTTTTTCCCCTTTCAAAACTCTCCGAACAGAAAGCAGCTAATATTATAAGCCTGTTCTAGGTTCAGCAGAATTTGGCTCAGATACTGTTCCTGTTTGATTTCCGTCCTATCCCTCCCTCAAAGCTAGCCATGAATGCAACCCACAAGGTTCTATGGAAAAACAAACACTCCCTTGATCCCAGGCCCAAATCAAGTTCTCAGCTGCCTGCCCTTGGGAAGTTGAAGTCATGGGTGGATTGTCCCCGCGTTCCCTTAGAATGGAGTGCGGCTGGGCATCCTACAGTACTTGGAGCAGAAGCATCCCTCGGGAAGTCATTCCAGTTCTGATGCTGGGTGGGAAAAGTATTGAGGTCATTCGAGATAGTTTGTAAATAGTCCTACAGTTATCTCCGCATTCTGTGGGAAAGATGGGCGCTCATTTTTCTGCTCAAGATGGTGACTATAAACGGAACCTTTGTTCTGAGTAGAACATTGTGTCTGCCTTGTGAAATTCGTGAATTGCTGCTGCAGCAAGTCGCCATGGGAAGAGAGAACATAGTGCTGGCTGGCCTGTCTCAGCTTCTCCCAAACTTAAACCATCTGCTTAAGCTGTATTCCTAACCTAAAAGTTATGCGAGATGTAGCCCCAACGCTTTCGTCAGCACAACTTTAGAGAAGATCAATGCATTTCAGTCCTCTTCTTGCGCAAATGAAGACACCTAGTGAAATAGTGACAGCTTTCTAAATACACTCACTGAAACACCTCAGAGGCAAGTGGGGAGCTGATGCGTGTCATATCTCTCTGTTCATTTATATTATAATATGCAGAGTGCCTTTTTTGGTAGCAAATAAGTCAGCTGATCTGTTTGTCCAAAAGATGACAAAGATAGGGAGAAGCAGCACTGGAATATTAGGAATACTGGTACTCAAATAAATCTGCATATTGCTTGCCTTTACAGCAAGGGTCTTCAAACTTAGTAAGTTTAAGACTTGTGGACTTCAACTCCCAGAATTCCTGAGCTAATATGACTGGAGGAGGAATTCTGGGAGTTGAAGTCCACAAGTCTTAAAGCTATCAAGTTTGAAGATCCCTGCTTTAGAGAGTGGATAGAGGAATAGACCAATTG
Organism: Notechis scutatus; assembly: GCF_049901735.1. Taxonomy (NCBI): domain Eukaryota; kingdom Metazoa; phylum Chordata; class Lepidosauria; order Squamata; family Elapidae; genus Notechis; species Notechis scutatus. Next base: position 91,432,234 of record NC_142010.1, on the reverse strand, counting down.
TTCATAAATAGGTATTGGCATAGGTTAAGGATACATAAAAAATATGAGTTATCCTCTACTGAAAGGCACACTATGTTTTTCAATGGTATATCGTAAGTCCCAAACACCAGGCAAGGTCAGGAAAAGGAACTAGTTAGGACAAAGTAAAATTTAATATAACAATTTACATTTAATTTGCCTTAAACTAATGAAATACTATTAACGTGACTATTCTGTATGTACAACTGGATATTGTTTGGTTTTTCTCCCTGTTTAATACTCTTCTTCCCCAGAATCAGAGATCCAGGAGAAGGAAGTGGCTGACATTTGCCATTCCCTCCTTCATTTACCTAGTCTTCCACAAGTTCAACTTCTACAAGAATTGCAAACGTTCATCCCGAAGATTAGTGCAAAGGAGGTTCAGTCCAGTTCCATTGAAACAGTGGTTAAATTCTATTTCTTCCAAGAAAGTGATGAAAACCTAGAAAGTTAAAGCTAGAAAGGGGCAAACTCACAATATCCAACAAGAACAATCTATTTGTCTCATGGTGTCATAGCCTCCCCCATTTGTCTCCTGAATAAATCTTCAGGTTTACATGTTGCTATGACTGAAGAATGAGGCTAGTTTATCAAGATCCAAGATTGGCAGTCCAACTAAGGTATAGAAGGAAGAGTACAGTAGGCCCTGACAACTGTCTAAAGCCAAATAAGGAGGTGCAAACAAAAACAACCACAACCACGGATAGGGTGGAAAATCCAGTGTGAACACAACATGGTTGGCTAGGAAAATCAGAAGGGGCATAAGGAGGCACACTCCTGAGCTGTTGGCCCTTGCTAAAAGAAAAGTTAGGATTTAAGGTTTGCAAAAAAGGCCCATGCTACAATTGGCTTGCTATATCTGTAAGCCCACTTAAGTAAGTGAGCCTTGGTTAAGCATGCTAGCATTGTTTCTCACTTCAAAGGACTAAGAGGGCCAATTATTGGGATTGGTTGCTTATCAATTTAGATCGCAGCCCTAGGTTAGGATTGATGGTGCTCACATTTTCTAGCCCTGAGCTTGAAGGCAAGGAATACATTTTTATCCTAAATTCCAGAGTCATTTTATAGCATTTCAACTGAAAACAGAATTCTGTCTTATTCTGATTGGAGGAACTATACAAGCTCATATTTAGCAATTTGTCACAACAATCTGAGGTTGCTTCGGATATTTTTGTGCATGGGCAAAGATACATGAGCAACAAAACACATAACTCCCAAAGAGTAACTATGATATGCAAGCTTATGCACTCAAAACTAATAATCAGAAAAGAATTGGATGCATAATTTGAAATGTTGCATGGGATCACACACATGCTAAATTTTACATGCATATGCCTTTTAGGCATGTAATCTGCATCTGAATAACAAACCTGTCTTGTCCTGAATTGCCCCCAGTTTGAATCCTACTTCAGTCTAGCCACTCTATGCATCTGATAAATTTTGTTGCAGCTCGCAAAAGCTTACGTCTTCCAATTTGTTCCTTGGAAGAGGTGCTTCTGCGTCTACATACAGGGTGTACCAAAAGTTAGGCCCCATAGGCCAATCGCAACATGTTTTATTAATTAATATTTTTTTTCCAGAGAAAATCTTTATTGTTTACGAATGTTCAAAAGTCATGGATCAAAGGAGTAAAGAAGCGTTTAGAAGAAAATAGCAACCCATTTTTGAACACTAAATGTCACGTAAGAATAACTTGCCTGTGGGGCCTGAGGTTTAGTATACACCCGGTGTATTCTACATTGGTGTGTTAACATAGAAGGATAAAAATGCCTTGCAAAGCTATCCTAGAAACTCAGGAGTTCAGAAGTCAAAGGAAACAGGGTTAGAGAGCACTATTTATCAGCCTCCTGCTCTACTCCACGGTTTCTGGTTTCAGATCAAATGCTTATGAGAAAACAAAGCAAGATCCCAATCAAGTCCCACAGTCGCAGGCTGATTAACCCTGAGTTCAAGCCCAGACCCTTAGAAGGACTATAAATAGCTCTGCCTTTTCCTTTCCCATCCTCCCTGCAGGAGCTGAGAAATGCCTGCCCTTTTATGGTCAAAATGGCAGATTCCTGGAGCTGCACAGTCCAGATCTCCCATCCTGGGGCTTAGCCAAGGGGCCCAGAGGGACGTAGCTGCTGCTTCTCCTCCTCCTCCTCGAGTTTTTTGGGATAAACTGTAACGCTAAGAACAAAGAGCAGGTTTTCACAGCCTTGATGGAAAGAGGATGCAATTTGGAACTAGTGCTTAGGAAACAATGATTGTTATACTGGCTCCCCTTTTTCTTTTCATTTTTCCCTTGCCATCATCAGGATTTGCACACAATTTCTGGGACCAGACACTCTGTTTTAGCATTGTGATCAAAAACTGCATTCTCTGCCGAACTTCAAAGGCAGCTTCCCTCTCTGATTTTCTTTTAAATACAGGACCAAATTAATGTCAAACAATGTGCAGTGAGGAGACACCTAGTGCTGTGTAAATAAACAAGGGATGTGATGTGAACTTGATGAGTTATTTATTTATTTAATATGAGGGTCAGGGCTGTGCAGATAGATTCATAAATATTTTATGTAGTTGTTTTCTGTAATTATTCCTCCAAAAACAGGCAGTCGGCATTATATAGAATTTTCATTGTTTCGATTAAAAAACGTTTTTACTTTTGTAAAGAAACTGAATGCATTGCATGCAATGTGATAGATCATATGTAGTTTCATCGAAAAAGGAGAAATACATACATACATACATACATACATACATACATACATACATACATACGCACACACACACACACACACACCTGAATAGTCAGGTTAAAATGCATATGGTTAAATGTAAATGGCAAAATGCACATTTTATCCAAATCCCACTTCAAAACTGATAGAAAGAAAAACGGTTCTTTTTCAGTTTGGAGAAAGAAGTTCAGGGATTTAGGGTGTGAAAATATAGCAGGGATGGGTAACCAAAAATGGCAGTCGTAACAACAGCTGGAAGACTGCAGGATGCCCATCCCTTATTAATTGTGGATTATATAAAAAGCAAGGAGTGGAGAATGAGAAAACACTGGAGTGAAGAACAAAGATGCTCCTCATTCTTTTGTTTTCTGAGGTCTCACGTGGATAGCAAACCCATGGAAAATCACTGATGGAGAACTATGAGGAACAATGAGGTGGAGAGAATGATTGGGAAGCCTAACCCCGAACCCAATATGTTAATCTGACACTTCACATATCTTAAATTTGGACAATAGCTTATGAAACAAGTTCTAATAAAACTGGAAACAGGAAATCTGAGAGAAACTAAAATGGAGATTCAGCCTAGTATATATCATATTTTGATAGCATATGTTATATGCTGATATACAAAACTTTGCCTCCTAGAGTAAAAGTGTTTACATTGATAGATCCTTCAGTTAAAAATGAAAGTTTAGTCAAATGTCTATGGAGATTCTCAGTCATCCAGATCATGGTTGTCCCAAAAGTGCGTTTTTCAAAAGACAACTGGACTTTGTTTTTCCTTGAAGATGTTTCGCTTCTCATCCAAGAAGCTTCTTCAGAGAAGAAGAATGGATGATAAGTTGAACATCTTCAAGGAAAAGCAAAGTCCAGTTGCCTTTTGAATAAGCACCGCTGAGATAAGTTTAGTCACTTCAGAAAGCAGCACTGGTGGTAGAAAAGGGTTTAACATTCACTCTAGCTACTTTGGTGGTATAACCCCAGACCCAGAAAGAAACTACTTAGCAGCACATAGATAACTATATTCTGGCTTATGACAGTAAAACTACATCTTAAACCCATAGTAGGGAATAGGGGTTTGTATGAAATTGTGGAGGGAAGGAATGCTCCAGCAAGGAAAAAAAAAATACTTGTCAGAGAAAAAAACGAAGCTTTTCTGTCCTGCTGCTTTTGGACTGACCTTGTATTTAACCCAGGGCTAAATGTCTTACTCCATAGCCAGCAGTCTGTAACATAAATGGGGCAGCAGGACAAGAAAGAAAGAACTGCTGATCTTAGAACAAGAAAAAGGATGAGAGCAATTCCCAACTATCCAGTACAGGACAAGATGTGCTTTCAGTGACTGACAGCTCCTTCCTATGTAATTTTTTTTCTCATCACTTTTCTATTTGCCTGATTCTCTTCATTCCAAAAAAAGTCTTATTTTCGTCGCTCTTTCAATATTCCCACAGTTATCTACCTGAGTGGATTGTCATTTAAAATCTCCTGAATCCTGGAGAATGTTAAAATCCTGGACAATTTAAAATCTCCATTGTACCTCATTTGTTTGAACTATATAAAGTCTCTTAGCTAAAGGTGTTGACAAAGACATGGTTTTATTTATGTTAGTGTTTTAATACAAAGAAACCAAACATTTTGTCTGCAGTTATTTGAGATCCACTAGTGTGTGTTTGTATGTGTGGTGCGTGTATGTGATTTGGGCATCTTTGAACCACGATAAGGATGTACAATGTTTTTAATCAAAGCAGGAATATTTCCAAGAAAGTACTTAAAAGATTTCATGTGCCCATTTTATATTTGAGGACAGTGGCATTTTTGAGATATTATTATTTCATTACACCCATTTCATATGGAAAAGAGAGTAAGTGGGTTGATATGTACATCCTAGAGATGCACACTTTAAAATGTGACATATTATGGGGGAACTATGGATGAAAATGGGGACAATTTGCTTATCAGAGTTCTGCTTTTATAACAATTCTTTATTTTAGAAATAGAAAAAAACCCCTATTTAAACCACTAGAAACCAACCACTAGAAACCAAGAAGGCTTCTAGTTTTGAAGCATGTGAACAGGGGTGTCTATAAATGACATTTCTTGCTTGTTTACATATTGCATTCCTAAAATAAAGGAAATAGTTAGCAAGATTTGTTTCCCAGTAAGGCTCAGTTCACATCAGGAGGTCCACTGGGGAAGACTGCTCTCTTTTTGATTGGTGACCTCCATCTGTTCCCAAAGACTGAGCAAAAGAACAAGGGGAGTATGAAAGGAAGTCCCTGGAGAAGGTCAGAGCAATCCTGATAAAATCCATGTGACTCCCAGTTTCCTGCACTTGGAAAGACTGTGGCTGCCAAGACCGGACATAAGATGAGTCCTTGGTGATCTCTGAGTTTGGTTGTTTGCTTGAAGATGACATCTCCAATGGACAACCCAGTGGACACCTTCAGTGCTAGAAGGGAGTGGGGTTTGCTCTCTGTTAAATGAACCCTCAGTGTTTTTCCCTAGGTGAATACATTGCCTGCGTTCTATTGCAGCAAGCACATAGCACAAAGTTACAGAACTAGGAGAAGAAATGGTTTCGATTTAAGTTTCCAACTTTTAGGAGTCTTGATATATAGAGACAAGATGCATATAGTTTACTCATGTGAAAGCTCTTCTTCTAGGATCAGGACTTTACAAAAAACCAAATCCCAATAACATTTTGCTATTCTGGCAAGAACATAGAAGAACACGCAAATACTGAACTGAGAAAGATTGTGAAGCTATATTTCAACCTCAGAGATTCCATAATTCAACAAATGACACTGATATTATATATTTCATTCTGTCTCTCTCTCTCTCCCTCCCCCACTCAATAATTTTTTCAATATTTTACACTGACAAACACATAGAAACAGGTTCCTGTTTTCCATGCTTTAGAAATGATATTGGTAAGTAATAAGTACGCAATGACTTAATGCAAGGCATTCACCTTTCTCCCTTGAGAATTTAAAATAGTATTAACAGTGGAGTTGTAATTGGCAGGGATGCATAGTAATAGCAATAAATAGGCAAATATACAAAATAGAAAAGTAGAGAAAACAGTTTCACCAGGGGGACTGGGTCATAAATAGTGTCCTTTATACATAAAGACAAGTAGAGGATATAACAGATCTTATTAGTTCAGGTTTATAGATCCCAGTTTGTCAATAAGGCCACAGTGGGACAAAAAGAACAATATTCTGTTCAAACAAACATGGTGGTCTTGGGTTTGAGATCAGTAAATATTCTAGATGCAAATTCTGATTTGGTTTGAATGGTTGAATCTGATCCCTCTCCTCCACCTCTTTGAGAGTTGCTTCTTTTCATCATCCCAGTTTCTGCTTGAAAGAACAGGGGAGAGAAGGGCAAGCGGGAGGATGGTTACAATTCTTATTTGTAAAACACTTCCTTTAATGGGCAATAGGTAAACTAAGACTAAACTTTGCTGACTTTCCTGTAACTGCTTCTTGGCTCAAATGGCAGCGTTATATATGGGAAGAGACTGAAAAGGCCTCCCCAAATGACCATAAATAGATGATGGAGCAGAAATGAACTCTTCTGAGTAATGATAGAATATGGTCCGATATGATGCCAGTTCTGTGTTTTTCAGGGAGGTTGGAAGAGCTCTCCATAAATGGCACAATTTTCTTGTGGGAAGAGTAGACAGCAATAAATAGGGATGTACTTCCCTTTGTACTGGAATCCCAAAGTCTACTAATCACAGCCCTAGTTCAAATTAGTTCAGTTAAGGCACATTATGAATTCAGAACTTGTAACTGACACCAAAATCAAGCTCACAATTCTTTTTACACAAGTCCATTTTTGGGTGCAACTGCATACATGTGTGGCCAGAAGAGGAATGAGCTGCTAGGTTAGAACACAACTTTCTAGAAAAACCCTAAGAGTTTACCTGCCTGAGACAACTTGACAGAAATATAAAGTCACAAAGTATATGTTTGGGCAGAGATTTAGGGAATGCCTATATGTAGTTTAAGAAAGTATGAGATAATTTTGGACTTGACTTGCAGAATGAAGTAGTAAAGGCTACAACCATAGAAAAGCTACCCAGTGATATTAGAACAGTGCTACAAGTTGTGCCAGGAACTTTATAGTTTTGAGTAGGACAGCCCTATGCAGAGATATGCAATCATGGATGAAGATTGTTTAGGCACCTGCAGGATGAAAGACGCAAGGAAAACCTGATTTGCTATTGGAAGAGGACTAGTAAAGATTGAGAGAAAAAGAAGAAAGGGACGACAGAGAATGAGGTGGCTGGATAGAGTCACTGAAGCAGTAGGCGTGAGCTTAAATGGACTCCGGAGGATGGTAGAGGACAGGAAGGCCTGGAGGAAGGTTGTCCATGGGGTTGCGATGGGTCGGACACGCCTTCGCAATTAACAACAAAAGTAAATAGAGAAATTCCTAAGAAAGAGGAAAGTGAGTAATCCATAGAGAAGACCGTGTTAAAAGAAACACAGTAGTTTAATAAAAGGAGCAAAGAACTAAGATGGGGATCTGAGAAGGAGAAAAAAATTATGTGGCAAGGTTGGCCATAAAGCACAAACCTGAACTAAACAGACCTAGAAAGGGTCCCAGATCCAGATTTTCTGTTAATCTCCAAAATGCAGTAATGGTAGAAATACCAGCCACGGTAAATGGAAGGAATATCTTTGGTCTGATAAAGACTGATACTGTAGCACTCTAGCATACCTTTATCTTGTGAGAGGTTCTCCAGGGAAGCAGGTTCTCACATACATTTTGTGGAAGACACAAATTTTACTTTCGGTGAATGCTCAGATGGCAATGAAAGGAATCACAAAAGGTATTATTGACGGGGTGCTTATCATCTCTTTTGTTATGTGCCGGCACAAATTTCCCCATATTTTGACAGCTAATTAGCCAATTAGCCAATAAAAAGGGGGCTGGGAGAGAAGCAAACAGAGAGGTGCTAACAAAAATAAAGAAAGGAAAAGACTGAGCAAGGAAGGGAAAAGTTTCTCAAGCGTAAAGAGAAAGCTGAGGTTAAGGCACAACAGAAGTAGAGCTAGTGTAACATCAGAGAACTCTGATGTTTTACCAGGGGACAAAGAATAGTTGGAGCTGATCAAAGTATGTTTTCAAATTCTTCTACATTTGTCCAATGGAAGAAGCCCACAGAAAGCAGTGTGAAGAATCAGCCTTAAAAATAAGTAGGAAGAATCCAGAACCAAAGGAAACAATGAGGACCATTCAACTGTAAGTATTGAACCTACGCCCCCCCCCCCCAAGCCTTATCGTAAATAAGGCTGTGTGTGGCAATGCACTTTGATTTTGAGACCTGCCCTCAGTCACTTCTATAGGGTTGATCCTAAGGTCAGGGGGCAGGTTGTGAGTCAAATCCAGGTTTAGTGGCTCAGAAACACTGAGAGTTTTGTACTCAATTAGAACGTTACGGATGCAGGTACGCCTGTCTTATAGCTTAAAGAGCAGAAATGTTAAGCAAATGGAGGAGATGGTTGTTGGGCCTTCCTGGAGTTGTTTTTTGTGGACTTGCAATACTGTGGGTCCAGGAGAAGGGATTTTCAGGTGGAGATCCAGGAGGAGCAACAGGACCCCAGAGAGTGATCTGTTAAGTGAAGTGGCTGGTGAGAAGGATTGCAGTTTGCAGAAAACAGAGCAAAGTCAGGGAAGGCAGCTTGACAAAAGCGTTGGAAGCCAAAAGTGATTTTTCTCCCCTCTTCCCATCCTCCTCCCTGGGAAAGAAATGAGCCCCAAAGTGAAAGCACATAAAGAAGCTGAGAGAGGGAGGGAGGGAGGAAGTGCCACAGATAAGACACCGTAAAAAGCTCATTTGAAGTTGTTTGTGCAAAACTGTATATGCAGAGTTTGTTAAGGGTGGTGTCGTGTCTACATAGCAGAGTAAATAGAGAACAATGGTGTATGCCAATCTGGAAAGTTACTGGCCCTTTTATCCATCTACCAACAGTTTCTCCAAAGCACTTTTTAAATAGCCAGAATCTCAGTCCGCAACCTCTGCTGAAGTCCTTTAGTAATTTGGTTGTGAGCATTGGAACTGCGCAGGATCATGCCTCCAGACTGCTGAGTAAAGAAAGTAGGATATTCTCTGTGTTTTAGGCAAACAAAGAAATAAAACAAGTGTCTTAAGACTCTGGTAGGCTTTATGAGCTTTTCAATAACTTATTTTAATGTCAAACCGCCCCCCCACTCATTAAAAGAATGATTAAAAGGTGAAAAAAAAAATTAGCCTCAGGCCCCATGTCACTACAGCTCCTTTTGTGGCTGTTAGCTACCTCAGAATAGTTTAATTTAAAGAAAGGCAGCTCTGCTTTGCTGTTTTTACAGCAATGCACTTTGGAGAACTTTATCTGCTGTACTTAGCAGACAACGAAGAGCTTCACATCCTTGCTAACCAACTGCGGATCAGAGATTTGGCAGAAAATCCTGACCTTTATTTTATGAGACATAAGTAGGTGAATTACATATAATATTTTCCCCCGACAGGAATTCTTGAGTCAGCATGGCCGTTCTTAAGAACTCTGAAAAAAATTCATCTAGTGGAAAGTTATTTGCTCACTTCAGTGACAAATCTTTAGGTAACCTGCTGATCCCTCTGGACAGAAGAAAGAATAAAAAATTCTATCCAAATATTCAGTGTGACCCTCTCTTCCAACACAATAGTGTTGTCAGAATCAATTTGTTCTTAAATCTACGTAAGTATCCAGACTCCAAGTTGTTTGAAATAGCACCCATGACCAAATTTGATGTGAATTAGGGGGAAGACAAAGGAAATGGATCATTTCTTCTTCCAGTCCTGTTTCTTGAATCTCATTGCAAAGCAATCCATTTATTTTAATTTCATTAAGTCAAATGTTTACAGATTTGGAACAAATTTACCATAGCCGTATAGAGAAATTACAGGAACAGAAGCAAAAACATGGCAATATATTGTCATAAAATTTGAAATTGATAAATAAATGGCAAGAATGAAATATATTTTAAAAATAGTTCAGCTGAACCTTGCCTTTCCCAAGCCACAGCATTGCAGCACAGGTAGAAAACTTCTAGCTCTTTTAATTTGATTAAAGTTTCCTCCAGGAGCTTTGGCAGCCTGGCCAATGAGAAGATATATAACCAGCTGTAAGGGATTCTCGTACCCTGTCTATGGGGCCTTGCACCCAGAACTCCCTTTCTTCTCCTCGCCGATCTCAAACTTAAGCAAATTTCATCTAAGACAGACTTAATGCATCTAAGGAATTCCTCAAGCCTTTTTGTCTCAGAGCCACTGCTTTCTCCAGCCTTACTTTATCCTAGTTGAGAAAATCCAGCCTGCCAAAAACGTGATAATATGTCTCTCAGAACCCCTCCTTCTTCTGTGCTGCTCAAATGTTCCATTCTTCTTTTTGGCTGACATTTTATTCTTATCTATTTATTAGATGAATTGGCTGTGTTTTGCTGTCCAATAGTCCCAAGCTAGCCATTTCCTAGGTTAAACTTACAGACAACTTCCACTTACGAAAGGACTGCTATAAAGCTATTATATTGAACGTTTTAGTTACATACAACCATTCGTAATAACAAATGCACGCACTACTTTGTGATGCTTTGTTGTGAATAAGGTTTGGTTCAATCATTTCAAAATGAAGGCAAATTTCCATAATATTGAAGTGCAAGGTGGAGTGCTGATGTAAGTGCTGCGCATGATTTTGCTGAAAAAAGTATTGAGGAGGGAAGTTATTTGCCAGACTAAACACCTAATGAAGAAGAAACAGTCTTATTTGGTAAAGGACCTACATTTTGAAAGAGGAAAAGAAAGCGGACCAGGGCATTAGGTATGAAAGGATAAGCTAAGGTTATTGGGAGTAACATATCCAGGATTTGCAAGCTCAAGTCTTTGTGTATTGCTTCTTAAATCTAAGGACCCTTCGCTATATCATCAAGGAATCTCTTCCTGTTCCTTGGAAGGCCAATGTAAAAGCTTCAGTTACAATTACCATCTTTTAAAAAATGGTCCTTGAACCATTTTGTCCCTATTGTTGAACAGTATTGCTTGGCCAAGAATATTCCTCTCAATATTCTCCTTGTGCTTGACAATGCACCTGGACATCCAAGCACTTTAGCCGACATTCACACCAATGTAAGGGTCATATTTTTATCTCTGCTACTCCATACTGCTACTTCAGCCAATGTATCAGGGAATCATAGCCTTCATTAGGGCCCAATATTCATGGTGGGCTTTCTACAATGTCATGTTACACAAGATGATGAGAAGAGCTGATGGAATGATAACATCTATGATCCCATCAAAATTATTGCTGATTTTGGGGTTGAAGCAAAGCAGCCAAATATGAAAGGAGTGTGGAACAAATTGTGTCCCCAGTTTATACATGCTTTTCAAGAATTTACAGCTGACAGCATTGCTAGAGTCAGGCAAGTTGTGTTTGGTATATTGGTAATCAAGTGCAATTAGACATTTGTGAAAATGATGTACTCAGCTCCCATGCTGAAGAACTGACCCATTGAGAATAGAGTAGTAGATGCTAGCAATTTATGAAGATGGGGACCCAAAAACTCCAGAACCAAAAATGTTGTTGATGAAAAAGTTAGCTGAATCTTTGGTCTCTTTGAAGCAGGATGGCAAAGTTAGAGGCGCAAGATCTCGATATAGAGAGGTTCATCAAGTTTACAGGATAGTTACTAAGAGTGTTAGCTGCTACAAGTCAATTTATGATGAGAAAAGGTAAGCTCTGTCCAAACCTCCTTTGATGTTTATTTCAAGAAATTATTTCCAGTAGTAACGCACCCTCCCCCCCAGCAATAGAATCAAACCCTTTCCAGCACCAGGCCAATATATACTATATATTAATACACACATTTGACTAATTGATGCTAAATAACTGTTCTGACTTACCCACAAATCAACTTAAAGGCAACTTAGGAATGGGCCTTCTTCAAAAGCCGGGGACTGCCTGTATACTAGAAGAACATATTTTATTTGACTCTTCAGCCCAAGCAAAAGCCAGTGACACCAGACTATGGAATAGCAGTCATAACCTTTTAAGAATATGGACATGAGTAATGTTTTCCAATGTTTTCCAATGACAGCCCAGTCACAAGGAGAATGATATTGCCTTCACTTACAATCTTGTGAAACCAAGGCATTCAGATTGCAATTTTATTCATATCTTTCTGGGATTCAGCCACATGTGGATGCACCACTAATTCTGCATAAGGTTTTTTTGTACCTTTCTTATCACTTACGACGATAGCCCCCATCCCCAGATACCGGTAATGGTCGGTGCAACTCTTCCACCAATAAAGTGTAGTAAAATGAAGTTACACTGTCCTTTAGAAATACACGCACTATCTCTGGCACAATGTAAGTTAACACCATTGCATCCATTCTAATGAATAGATTCAGACATAAAGTTTATTATAGCCTAGGAAAACTTCCTTTATAAAAGATAAAATGCTGAAAAAAAGGTTATATGCTCCAAATTATATGAAAAGGTAGGTTCGCATCCATGCTCCTTTCTCCAGTATTTGAAACAAATTCTGGACCTAACCTCAATATCTGTGATTGGGCATCACAGCAGTGAAAGGTCAGAGAGATGCAATTGTCTTCCATTGAGCCACAATGCAGATCATAAAATATGGAGACAATTATTCCATAGGAGGTGGATGGCTGCATTCTATAGTCAGTGTTTAGGCTAATATTTTCAAAACAGAAAAAAAATTGTCAAGACATTAAAACCTATGAGCATTTTCATAATTATTGCTACAGCAGCTTTCCCCAGCCTTATGTCTTCCGGATATAAGCACAGGTGTCTAGCAATTCTTAACAACTGCAGTATCTGATGAATATTGTCTGTTAGCTTGAAGGAGGCTAACTTATGTCAACTTGTACTTTCTTTCCTGCATTATGAGCTTAAAAATGTTATTTGAATTCAATCATAAATCATTTCTGATTTCACTCCTATGAAATCTCACACCCAGAGTTGATTTGAAAGGTCTTGCAAAGTCATATATGCTCAATTCTTGGCTGCTTCCCTACATTAAAAAAAAAAAAAGAACAGAAAAGAAATAGCTAAACAGGACTAATAATGATTAGGGTCACTCAGTCTTGGGAAGTACATCTGTACTTCTTCCATGACATTTTATGAAGAAGGATAAATTGAAATGTTGTTTTGGAAAAGTCGAGGAAAATGAGGAGGCCTTTTATTTGATTTTCATCAGAATCGGAATAGTTTTCTGAGCCATTTAAAGTTGTAAATGTGATTTATAAGCTGTTCTTTTTTTAAGAAAAGTAGGATGGGGGAAAGAAACTTAAATGATTTCCAGACCCCATTTTCACAAGTAGGAAAGGAAATATTACTCTCTCCAGGAACTATTTAACATTGTACCCCGTCTAGACACACAGACTTTCCTATAAATAATTGCTTTGGGAAAGCTGAATATGTATGTGCATGTTTTTATTTCAATACAGCAAGAAAAGAATTCCCTCCTTGTCAGCTGTCTTTTTTTGGCTTCAGTGCTCTAAATCCTGACACCACATTTTCCTATCAGCTATTAGCATTTTGAAAGAAACATCAATACTATTGATATTGCTACCTATATTCTAATGAGAGAGAAAAGAAAGAAAGTGACCAGATATCAAGGTGGTGAGCAGAGAGGTAGCTGTGTATCTGAGATGCTCTAGAAAGAATTGCATTGATCTATTAACAACAACAAAACATATTTAATGTCCACCGGCATGTTAAAACATTGATGATAGAGGAGAATATTTGTAGTTCAGGATTGAAATGAGGGGTCCTTGGTGCTCTCTGAGCTTGGTTATTTTCTTGCAAACTTTTCATTAACCAAACTAAGTAACATCATAACTAGCACCGGTGACGTTATCTAGTTTGGGTAATGAAATATCCGCAAGAGAACAACCAAGCTCAGAGACAACCAAGGACCCCTAAAATGTTGCTGTCGAGAGCAAAAAATCAAAACAAAACACAGTAAACAACAGAATCCCTTGCTATGAAATATCTTTCCTTTCTGCTAGAAAATTTGGCTGGCTGATTATTCAGGGATGGGTTGAATAGTCAGTATCTCCACTTCTGGTTCTGGCTTGGATCACATTACCAGAAGTGACACAAATGGACAAAACCAGACACTTTCCCCACTGGGTTGTTTAATGCCTGTGAAGCTTGTTGCTGCTCTAACATTAGCAGTACCTCTTCTCTAGGTTGGCTCCACCTTGGCAACAGAGCCCCATGGGAAGACATAGTGATCTATTGCCTTTTTCCACTGCAGTGTGGGAGGTGAGGAGGACAGTCTCGGCTGGAAATACTTCTGGTTTTTATTTTCCAGCCTGGAACACATTCTCTGGAACAAACAAATACCAGAGCAGCTCTACGAGACATCTGCATTTTAGAGTCTGCCTTTGTAGTGTCTGGCAATCATCAGAGATGAAGGGCTTTATCTTCCTTTGAAAAGAACAGGGTCACATCAATACTAATTTTTGTAGGCATTTTGTGCTTGGTGCACAGCATGGGAGGATGGCGGTGAGAAGCAGGAGCAGCTATAAACTGAACAGTCCTAAAATCAAAACCATTTCAGTTTTTTAACTGAAATCTTTCTGCTCTTTCCCTTGTGCTCTGCAACTCTCAAGAGAATAACCATCAGGATTCTCAAATAAAGAGATACGGTACATGTCATGGTACTACTAAAAATGAAAAAATAAATCTTATTTGATACCTTCTTTGTTTACCATTTCCATCATCAGCTCTCAAACTTTGGAAAGGAAAGGAGACTGGCAAATATATATAAAGATGCTTCCCACACACAGATAACCCCGCTGCTCTAATTGCTTGAGATAGGTTTTTTATTTTCCCTTCCTTTCCATGAAGGGCATCCCAATCTTCCTTTTTTCTGGTAAAAAACAACCTCCACCTTGAAAATTTATGCGATGAAAAATTAAAAGCAAAATGACTTTATGCATGTAACATTATCTATAGTCTAAGAACAGAAAGAGGAATTCAGGCACAGACCATTTGTTCCATCAGAGTATTCCATATTACCCAAATAATGATATAAGTAACTAATGCTGTAAGGCCAACTTAACACAGATGATGGAGAGAGACAAAGAAATACAGAGAGACAGAGAGAGAGAAAGAGAGAGAGAGAGAGATTTTGTTCTGCAAATGTTCAGCAGTTAAAAACATACCTGCATTCAACAGGTGGAAATCTCTGCCCATACCTGTCATAGGCCAGGCCCACGGAATGGATGGAGAAGATGGGGACTTTTTCATCTGTTCAAACTCTAGAGGGGCTACTGGAATATCCAAGTCAACCACTTCTCTTTTAAGCGGCTGGCACAAATGGTCCTCTTTCCTCACTGCTTAAAATCTGGAAAACCTTTTACTTTTACCTTATATGAGCTGAAAGATGATGCTGGATGGCTGTCGGCCACATCTGTCAGGAGCCCCGAGCAGACCATTCGCTAAGGCTCGGTCACGTGACACTGCTGCCTTGACCTGCAACAGTTCAAGCGAATGTTGGTTTTACCCCCTAAGGAAGGCGTGCTTGACAATTTTCATATTTCTTCTAAATTTGGAGATTTCAGACAATGCTCAGAATGCCAGAGACCCATGTGGAAGTCATTAACGCTGGGAAGGAGGGAGGGAGAGAGAAAGAAGGAAGAGGGGGGAGAAGCTGAGGGAAGGCAGGGAGGGGGGCAAAGGAGTGAGGCCTGGATGCTGTTGCCAGCTACATGCCTGGGAACATAAATGAACTCACTCAGAGAAAGTTGTTTGCAATAATTTGCTTCCTCTCCAGGTCTCTTATCCCAGCACATGCTTGAAGGGGATAAGTTCTATCCAGTCAGTGACAAATGCAGCAGAAGCAAAAGGAAAAATAATATTCAGAAGGCAGTATTATTTTGAATCCATAGGATGGAGTCACTCCAGGCAGGCTGCAACCAAAAAGGTTCAAAATCTGAAGAGAGAGAAAGGCACTTCCCTAGCCTGGCTTGAGTTACCTTGTGATTTTTTTTTTTATATATTCAATGAATCTGAAGACCTGAGGAGTCAGGCCCCATATACATTTAATAAACAACAACAGCAACAATTGCTATGGTTTATCACACAAACAGATATTTAGATTGGATTTAGCATTTTTATCCACCTATTGAGTCTTTCCCAAGGACGCAGGATAGAGAGATATTGTTGTTTGATGATGTTATTATTCTGAAGAGATGACAGTAATCCCCCCCCAAAAAAAATCAGAAATGGGACATAAACTAATAATAGAACATGATAGCCAAAGAGCCCAAAGGAAGATCAAGCAACAAAAATATTTGGGGAACAATCCATATTACTGTTTTTATACAATGCTAGAAGTTTCCCAATTGTTGCCAAATGCTTGTAGCATTGTCATATTAGTAGGTCGGTAAAGTACAAGGATGTAAAGAAAATCTAAACATTCATCAGTAAATGAATGGCAAAAATACATGTAAATAACAATGATTATTCACAAGCGGCATTTAGGTTTTCACCAAAATATATTTCACCTTCCCTCAGTCAATGATATCATTAGTGATAACATAACTATCATGACAGTAATAAGCTAAATAATATCTGTTACGATCAACAAAAAATTATTGACATAACTGCCTATAATAGTGGCATTTTGCAATTTTAAGTTCCTTCAAGAAGAAAACAAGGAATGGGTGAATTGGAGTGGTTTGTTTGAATGATTTCTACATAGGTAATTGATGTTGCGTGCTGAAGCAGAAATGGAAAATCTCATATAGCATACTGTAAAAGATTATTTTGTGGGATAATCTTTTGTGGACGATAGCAGACTTGAAATGCAGGCATAAAGAAAGGAAAGAAAACCAGTAATAGATGGTCATCATTAGATACAAACTGTGAAAAAACTGGAAACTGGTTCCTAGAATAGTATGCCTCTGTGACAAAGATGACCCATAAAGCAAATTTCTCAAAACAAAAAACTGCCTCCGTGGAATTACTGTGAGTTATGATATCGATTTATCAAACTTGTTTTATCCTGTGGACATGCTGCTGTCCACCCGCCCAAAAATATTAGGAATTACCCTGAGATGGAGGATTTAATTAGGGAGGCATCCAGAAAGACATGCTGTGTAAACTGAGGTAATATCAATTGTTGTGATAGAAAAGAAGCAATATTCTTTCATTTCTAAGAATGAACCTGAATCCCTTTCTACAGGATAGGACACATCTAGACAGCACACAGGATATAGTAAGGCATATAAGTGTTTCACTGACAAGAAACAGTGATCCCAATACTTTCAAACTTTATTTAAATGCCACAGGGAAAATATGCAGAAAATCCAGCATATGTGAGATTTTTTTTTAAGGGAGGCGGGGGGAAACAAGTAAAAAGGAAACAAAGAAAGTGGAGTGTCAAAACTCTTAAGATTAACCATTTTGGGCTCAACATCACAATTTGTTTGTTTGTTTATGAAATTTATTTGCTGCCCATCTCGTATCCAACCATTCTGTGCGGCTATAATAATATAGTTGGAACGTAAATTACAAGTCAAACACTATCACCATCCCCTAGAGGATAGCCACACAATTAATAGGCAGTGTTAAGGAAGCTACGGTATGACTTTAGATTCCTTTAGATGGGCAACTGAGGGTCTATGGCTACACGTAATAGCAATAGTAATAGCACTTAGATGTATGTACTGCTGCACAGTGCTTTTACAGCCCTCTCTAAGCGGTTTACAGAGTCAGCATATTGCCCCCAACAATCTGGGTCCTCATGACCATACTTTACTCATATCCTGAAACTCCCTACTCCTATTTCCATCAAAATTTAGCAGTACAGTTTTGAATTTCAAAATCGCACTTTTGAGTAGGAGGGGCTGGTGGTAGAAAGGGTAGCCCATTTGATTTCTAGCACCTTTTAAATTTATTTATAATTTATTTATTTGTCAAGCGATTATAACTTCTATTCCTATTCCCACTCTTATTCTCCCTCAAAAACAAACAAACAAAAGCAGGTAAAAGAAATGCAGCATGTCACTTCTGCTGATACTACTACGTCACCCGATATCTTTTTCCGCAGCCCTACAGAAAGTGGGTAGTTTTAATTCCTCCGTTCTGTTTTAGGAAATGGATGGCTTGCTCAAAAAAGAACAAAATGAAAAGCTTCAAATTCAGACATCATAATCATTTCAGTATTAGTTGCTGGGAAACACTAGCGGGAAAGCATTATTTCATTCTGTTTTACTAATGAGCTCCACAAAAGCATCAAGTTGGTCTCTATGACAGTAATAGGTTGGCGAGTGAGGTGGCCTATTGATCCAGTGTAACCCTTGTTATGTTCTTACCATTAGAGCTTAGCTACGCAGTGCTGGAGGTAGGAAAATATCCTACATAGCCTACATTGCACTTCCAATATTAGTCTTTGACCTTCAAATGTGGTGGTGGAGAGGTTTTGTTGAATTAAAATGTAATAATTTCAGGAACTTTTGTTTTGTTTCTGTAATCTTATGAACTGCTTGCTTTAGCCTTGAAACGGTAGAATATTCGTGATGGAAAGTGAATCATAAAGGAAAAAAGTTTCTGCAGAGCTGACTATGTTTTTGTTTCTGAAGTTTTAAATAACAGGTAGGAGCTCTTTTGTGTCAGACCAACTGAAGTTACAGTATATACGTATAGGGTGGAATTCTGCATACTAAATCAGAATAAATATGCATTTCTCTTTTATTGTTTTGTTTATTTGTACTTTTTAATTAAAGATATTTTGTTCTTTTTAAATCCATGCAAATTTTATTTCAGTCAGTCCCAATGAATCCACTGTGCTGATTGGATAGGCACCCACCATCTTGTTATGCTCTTCTGAGAGCAAAATGTCTTGTACTAGCTCTGAGGTAAATGATACTTCTCCCGTGTTTCATTTGAGGAGAGAAATATAAAACGTGCACATCTATGGTTAGGAAACATGAGCCCATGTATGGTAGGGTCTGTCTCAGAGTGATTTAATTACTGGCATGATGAAAAAACCATGAAAGGCATAAAAGCTTACAGGAGCTCTCTCTATCAGCAGTTTCTTTTCTTTCGTATTGTTTTTCTGCTAATGAAGGCAGCTAGCTAAATCCCAGACAAAGAATCTCAGCTGGCCTTGAGGCTTACGTCTTTTCTTCTTCAAAGCAAGACACAAAAATTATCACAGCATAGGGTTTCTCTTATATGAGGAGTTGAACTATAAGCAGGGACAATATTTCTAGATTAAAATTGGACATAGATTTACTAGTTCTTTTTGATCACTGGAAAATTATGATCTGTCTGATCTGAGTTCCTCTGACATTGCTCTCTGTCAGGGATGTGAGAGTGCGTGTGTATGTTCACCTTGGTCCTCTCTATAGAGCAAAAAGTGAAAAGACATTCTGTTAGTAATGTATCTCCAGGTAGCCAATGATAATCATGATGACCTTATTACTAAAATAAGTGTGATTGTATAGTATTGTTCTTCTAGATAGGAATGACATTATGAGAAATTAGAATCCAAAAAGAAGAAGCCAGGACAAAATGTCTGATCTCTCATTTAAGCCAATTTGCACAGTGGTTCTTCAACTCTTTCTCCAAGCAAGGAAACCTGTATCCCAAGTTGTAACCAGAGAGAGAAATTAAGGGTCTGCTTTCCAAGCCCGATCTCAATATAAATAGCATGTACGGTTTGCATGTTCTGTACAATACAATTAATCTACTAAATGTCCCTATGTCTATTTTGAATTCCTAGCTTTGAGACCAGAACAGACTGCAGCTCCTTTGAAGAAATAGGGCTATTTCAAACAAAGGAATGTTGAGAAATCAGTATGGATTAATATGGCCACTATTATTTTTTTCTTGGAAACACAGGCATTTAATGCCTTTCATATGTGTTGAGCATGAACTCCCCATATTTGCCTAGTAACTATTGGGATTTGGGGGATTATGGGAATCAACGTTCAACTGATTTGAAGGATGTCAACTGAGGTTCCTTGTCCCTAAAGGTGAAGATTTACCTGTCCAATCATGTCCGACTCTATGTGCTCAAGTCCATTTCTTGGTCAAGAGAGACAGCATTGTCCGAAGACATTTTCTGTGGTCATGTGGGCAGCATGCCTATACTCGAAAGGTGCATTGAATGCTGTTACCTTCGTGCTAAATGGTACCTATTAATCTACTCACATTTGTGTGCTTTCAAACTGCTAAGTGGGTAGGAGCTTGGGCAGGAACGAGAGCTCACCCTGTTGCATGGCACTTAGGACTTGAACCCAGGCTGTTAGTTTTCCAGCTGACAAGTTCATATTTTTAACTGTTGAGCCATCACAACCCCTGCCCTCTTGTCCCTAAGTCTACCAGAATAAAAATTGTAAGGAAATTAAACTTCTGTTCCTTTGTAAGAAGTTCTATAATCTATGAGCATCTACCAAGCAGGACCTTCTTCATGTTCCCATTAAATATATGTCCGTTAGAGGTGAGTGAAACACTTCTTCAAAAGATCTCAAATGTATTGAGAAAACAGTTTTTCAAATTGTTGAAATAACTTTAAATTGTGCCCAAGGGAGATTAGTCCAACTCTCCTATTGTTGGCCTTATTCACAGTGCACAGGCAAAACTATTTACTTGATTTGGGAACTAACATGGGAATACTCCTAGTCCCCAGTCCATCATCACTGAGATCAAGACCAGTGGAAGTCCACAGCTCATATTTCTTAAATTAAAGTAAATATATTTGCATCCAGAGAAGTCGACTACATATTGGGTATGGATTAAAGGTTTAGAACACATTGGACAGCCATTTGCCAGGAGTAGGTTGAAGATCCATGCCTGGTAAGGAT
Source organism: Notechis scutatus (assembly GCF_049901735.1). Taxonomy (NCBI): domain Eukaryota; kingdom Metazoa; phylum Chordata; class Lepidosauria; order Squamata; family Elapidae; genus Notechis; species Notechis scutatus. The sequence continues at coordinate 91,411,615 of NC_142010.1, read as the reverse complement.
TCAGCTAAAAAAATCTCCAAATCTCTTCCTACCCTGAGACTCTGTGTGGTACTAGTAGACTTCTGAAGATCTGTCAGCAGAATCTATCAAATTTTGCTGTCCTGTCCTATAGGTTGTGAGCTGAGGCTGACTCCCTGTAAATCACAAGAACTGTGTGCTTCAGTAGTATGGTCTAGAAGATATTCCACAAACAATACCTTTCAAGAGAGACAATGCTTCTAAAAGACTATCACGAGAAGTCAGCTACAGGTTGACTAGATGAGCAGAAGGAGAGGTCTTACATGAGAAAACTTAAGTGAGTAAGGTCCACATTAGCTTTATTCTCATGCAGCTTCTTTTGCTTTTAGTAGAGAACCAGTATGCCTAATCATTAAAAATATACATTTCTCTTACAATCCCTGAACATTTAAGAAGCCAGCTGCAGGAATTTAAACAGAACAGGCTTCATTGGTAGCTTTCACTCATGCTAACAACTGACAATCAACAGGCTCATCTATGAATGGCTGGGTGTCTGAATTTCAAAAGGCAAACCAATTATAGATTATTATCATTTAGCTAGGAAAATTGTAACAGACATGAAAGAGAGAAAGGGAAGCAATTATGTTTGGCAGAAGCATCCAGACCAGATCCATTGAAACGGAACCTTGTCCTACTACATCTTGGACAGAAAACAGTATTTTAACAAATGAGGTCTTCTTTGGAATTCCCCTTCAGACTGTATGTTTCATTTTGTTTTTACACAGTTGCAATAAGACAAGGGTTATAAAGATAGCAACCTCCTAAACATTACCTTATTAAGTATTCTTAGAAACTACAAGGCATGGCCCTATCTGGTCATGGAACAAGATTTTAGCTTTTAGTGAGCAAATAGAGGGAACGTTACATTTTTCATTTCATTTCAGAAATCAAGTTACTAATTATAGAGGCTATTTAATAGCAGTGTTTATTTGCAATTCAGCTAGCATTAGCCTTTCATAAAAATGGTCTGGATGAGTGATTTGAGTAAGTAGGGGAGGAAGGCTAAAAGAGATAGGTACAAAAGTCTCCTGAAAAATAAACATAGAATTGCACTGCGCTAAGAGAGATCATGACTACAATTTCCTACCCATATATAAAGACAGGATATTCCTATGAATATCATCTTCTTTGTACTAAGGACTCTTACTATACAAGAACGAGGTAAAGGTAAAGGTTCCCCTCACATTTATGTGCTAGTCATTTCTGGCTCTAGGGTTTCATATATGAACTATATGGACATAAATGTTATTGTCTAGGGTTTAACCTAGGTTCCCAACCTAGTGCCCTCCAGATGTGTTAGCCTGTGTCATCAAGCATCACAAGAGAGATTGGTTTCAGCTAAAATGGGTGTTCTTCAGATGCCTTATATTAACATTCTCATTCTAATGTATGTTACACCATACCTGACTAGCACCTGTGTCAATTTCCCTGTTCCTTTTGTTGCACTGCTTTGGTGTGTGCAGCTAATAACATTTTGCATTAGACCACATCTTTGAGCCAATCTCAACAAAACAAGTGATCGGAGGCCAGAAAAGCCTTGTTTGACTCTGCAGAATAGGGCTGTCAAACTCCTGGCCCACAGGCCAGATGCATCACGTGCTGACCACGCCAACACCCAGTTTAGTGAAGGGGGGAAAAGGCCTGACATGGCATGTGATGCCACCATGACGACGTGAGTTTGATACCCCTGCTGTAGAAGTACCTTCAGCTTGAAAAACAATGTAAAAGAGAAGTGTGATTTGAAGCCAACTGTTTTCTGAAGGATAGGTCTACTTTTTGTCTTCTCTTTGGAACAATAAAAACTGGTAGAAATATTTGTACATCTGTTGTATAGGCTCATTTCATGTCTCATCAAGTGATGTGAAGACATTCTGCTAATCATTTTACTGACTTTGTCACATTCTCCAACCCATTGTGGAGGCAATTTTGTTCCTCCTTCACTCTTCCAGGTAAAAGGTGGAATCTTCCATTTTCTCCCAATACAGGTCTTGGCTTATGCATGATTCAAGATGCCTGACCCTAAAATCTTGATGACAATGCAGTCAGGTATCTTCTGTGGGCCAAGTTAAGTTGTTGGAAGCATGTCCTTCCCTTCCAGTCAACTGATACTGCCTATCACAACCATTTTGGACTTGGACTGCAAGGAGATCCAGATATCTGACTTAAGTATGCCCGACTTGTGCTTCATAAAGCATGGCTCAGACTTTAGGTGGGCTACTGTACCTACTGGTATGTACAACCTTTGGATTTACTATATATATGTTCAGTGGTTTATTAAAAGGCTTTTTGGAAAAAAAAAACAGCTGCCAAATAATTTAAGTAGAGAAAGAGGTCTGTTGTTGTTCTTTCCAAAACTAGTGCATTATAGGTTTTCCATGCTTCTGGAATGGCATCATTTTGTAGACTCAGTGAGAATTTTCCAATGCAATGGAAAGACTCTGAAATATCCACAATGGAGGAATGAATAGTGAAGATGACAAAGTTAGCAGAAATGGCAAAATTAACTCATTTGATTAGAGAAGTATCAACAACCACATTTATCAGTGACTGGATACTGCTTAAGGACTTTTGCTGAAGAAGACAAAAAAGAGAAAAATGAACTTGTGATTTATGGCTTCAAAGATTAGAAAGGGCAGTTTATGGAAAGAAGGAAATTATGATGTAACTTCGGAGACAGAAGACACAATATAAATGCATTTATAACCACTGCTAAAAAGGTTAAAAGCCTTTTTTCCCCTTTTTTTCCTCTTTCCTTTCTTACTTATTAACTACTACTCATTTTTTTGTTTCTTTTCTAATATTTATAGTGTTTTTAATCTGGTTGAAAATGCATTTGATAAAAATTATATTTTTTTCCCCAAGTGTACCCAACTGTGCAGTGGTGGGATGCTGCTGGTTTAACAACCGGTTCGTGAATTGCGCACACGTGTCTGACACACACTGCACGTGCATGCGTGCACAACTTTCAAAACTACTTCCCTTCAATGTTACTTCGGGGAAATAACACAGCTGAGGGACAGCAATCCACTCTGCCGCGCAAATCCGCCGAGCAGATATAGGTGAGTAAAGCGCCGGGGCGGGCAGGTGGGCCCACATGCTTGTTGGAGTGAAACGGTTCGGAGCCAGCTAATCATCAGAGCTAGGGATTCGCCCAAACCGGTCTGAACCAGCAGAATCCCACCCCTGCAACTGTGGCTCTGATCTGCCAGCACTGGGGCTGTCTTAGAGACCTTTCTGGTGCATTTGGAAGGGGGTGAAATTGACAGCAGTTCTTCCAATTTCACCTTCTAGCCCTATATGCACAGCAGGGTGAAGCCAATGCAGTTCTCTCATTGCCCCACCCAGGCTCCTTCATGCTTCATTCCCTGCCTATTTTCTGCCCAACAAGCTACTGTATCAGTTAGTCTATCTATAGACATAAATCTGTTGGTCTACCAAAAGATTTGTATGTTCAGAATTAGTCTGACTCTCAAGTTACCAGTGTATGGCACCTCTGTGCTGGTGATTTGTCTCTTGGGCAACTTCAGTCACTTATCCAAGACTCTTCCATCACATTTTTAAAGGAAAATGTTGTCTAACCGTCATCAGGAATTGGGTCAGTATAGGAAAGATAAAAATTGAAATATATTGTAATTTAGGATTAAAATCCACCCTAATTGTTGGATTTGATAAATGCCCAGAGCTTGGGAGAAACAACCCTTCATCCTTACTGTGCCCTATGCAATATTGTAACGCTAGCTGAGAGTGAGTGGGCTGTGTGAGGGATAACCAGGAGTTTCTTAGCTATTTGAACAACAGCAGTGTGTGCTATCAAGATTGCAGGGTCAATTGTAGATCATGTCTGTGGTTGAATTTTTACCACTATCCATTTCCTATGTTGTGAATAGTTCCAACTGAGAAATAGTAAAATTTGACAAGTGGAGACAAAGTTGGTCTATTTACATATCTTCCTGTGTAGCAATTTTCCTTAACCAACTCTAGGACAGCAGCCTCCAAACTTTTGGACATCAGGGACCGTTTCCATGGAGAGAGGCTTTTCCGCAGACCATAGGGGGGCGTGGTTTCATGTGATGCATGCATCCTGCAGATGGGGCGTTACTTGTTTGCATGGCCTGGTTTCTGGCATGCTACGGACCAGTGCCGGTCCATGGACCAGGAACTGAGGACCCCTGCTCTAGAATGCAAAGCAAATTGTAAGTTTGAATGAGGTTAGGGTAGCCCTGATGAAATTTAGATTCAAAATATAGTGGACATTCTTTAAGTAGAAGAGATACAGCGATGCAATACAGTGATCTTTAGGGATACCAGACAAAATGATCACACAGAATTCTACCTTTTCCTTGATACATTTCTGTTATATACGTAGTGACAAAAATGGAAGAAATAATTAAGAGCATGTGAAAGTTGCAAATGAAAATCAATGACATCCAGATTCCTATCAAATGAGGGAGAGTAATTTACAATGAAGGTCTTGTGTGGAAGCACCTTTTTTTCTAGTTCACAATTGTCTAGGAGTGGTATTAAGGCTTTTCCTCTCCTTTTCCAAATATTAATGTTTTTAGAAATCAATTATTAATAGTCTCATGCTGAGCTATAATCCTAGCACTGCCTAGAATGGCTCGGTTGTTGCCGAAGGCACCAGTATCAATAGGATGGTATTAGAAAAGTTGGCTTGAGAGTTTTGTTTAATGTGGTTTAGTAGGACAATTGCCAAACATTCGAAATAACTGGTGAGTAATCTGGACACCAAGTGCTTTTGCCTCCATTAGCAGCAATCCATTCAGCAGAGACAGTGTGGTTTGTTTGAGCAGAAGAAGTGAGCTTCACATCCATCTCTAAATCCCTGTGTGACAACTTAATGGTTTGAAGGGAGTGCCAGGTACAGGCATAGAAGTAAATGTTAGGATTTTGTGAGCCATAAAATCTCTTTGCAGTCAGTGTCTTGGCCAGGCTAACTCAGAATGGGGCCAAGCTTCACTGGGCAGATATAGGACCAATTAGGGAAAGATCTGAAAGATGTTTAGACTGGTTTCAAAGTCCACTTTGTTGGTAAAGAAACCAGAAAAGTCCATATAGGCTACAACAAGCGTGTATAATCCATGAGTTGTTGAGTGGAGCCTATATAATGGCCAACTAGTAGCTTGATGTGCTCTTTTTATTCTTTCTGGATCTAAAATACAAAAATTGTGACAAATAGATGGCAATGACATTCAATGAACACAATCCATGGCCTAGAAAGCAGCCAAGCGAAAGTGGTAAAAAATGTTAAGAATTCCCTGCATGTAAATAAAAGCAAGTTATGAAGTATCAAACAGTATCAAAAGGAAGACTGTAACTTTTGAGAGGAATATCATTAAATGTATTTACTTTTTATTATTCGTAGGAGATGATTAGACACGAACCCTGATCAGGCTCTCCCATGATTTCAAAATGGAGCGTCTATAAATTTCCCCATGCAATCTTTCTTTAACATTCCTTCCCCCAAATTTGCCTTCCAACATACTATTTGGACAAAACTATAGGTATTTGCTCTGCGCTGAGGCAAATTCTGGAAGTTACAGTCCTTCCAAAATGTACCAGCTTAGAAAAGGTTGCCCTTGAGACTTTGTATTGGGACAAACAGCTTATCTGTCAGCAGTAGGTGATTCTGGAGTTCACCAGCAAATCGCAACCTCTTCCAGAAAATAATCCACAGATAGCTCAAGTAATAATTCTGTCTTCACTTCTTTGCTGAACACTCTCATATAATAAATGATGGGCCACTAAAGTTCACTTCGTGTGCAACTATTTTCTGTCATCAAGATTTTTTTTTTGTTGGACAAAAAGCATGCATTTCATCACCCCGATATTAGTACAAAAGCAGCGATGTAAGTGATATTTGTTCAGATACTTATAATATTGAAAAGCCAATGTAATTATTTCCATTCCAATGCAATTGATATTCCATGGCCTAAGTGATGCATGGACCTTTTCCTTAATGTCACTTGCTACTCCAAGACAATTAAAACATCACACTTCTCCATTCCATGGAGTTTCATATGCCAGAAGCTTTCCTTTGTGAATAATTTGCCTCTCCTATCTCACTGAAAAAAACTAAACTGCATTATGTGCCCACAAGCGCACACATGCACACTTCATTTCTGTTCCTCCTAAAGTGAGCTGACTTTTAAAAACTATAAGTGTGTGTGTGTGTGTATAAGATATTTGTTTAGTATAGAAAAATTGTATCTACTTGTGTCTTCCCACATTTTTTTGTTACTGCTTTTTTTTTTCTTAGAATAAAACAGAGTAGAAATCAATGCATTATTTGTTGAGGAATGCTTTTTTAGGAAATCTGGGCTTGCTTTGTTTACAAACCTATTAACTATCTGGCAATTTGCTCCACTTCTAACCCCTTTAGTTATGTCCCAATTAGCATCCTTTTGCAAAAATAACAAAGCTGAGATGGCATTTCCAAACTGAGCTGATTGTTTTGCAGTTTGTACACATACGTTAAAAGCTATAAACAGACCAAGCCCACCCTTAGATCTGCCACCACTGACGCTAGGTTGTGCTATTTGGTATGTTTTTGTTGTGGTTCCAGACACATATCATCTCTTTCTCTTTTGTTATTCTCCACTTTTTATTATGAAAAGTATCTAGAGTCATCTGGATGTAGGTGTTCTTTAATTTTGTATAAATAAACTCCCAAAATGTTTATTCTTCCTGTTTTGCTTCACTATATCTCATTCTTACCTGGGCTAACTCAGAGGGCAAATCCACACAACTTCCTTGATTTAGTCTTAGAATAAGAATGGCCCATTAACCATTTCTAGAGGACAGGGCTACATCCATTATCCACCTGTACCTGAAGCAGTTGAAAGAGAAATTTTGGTGCTCCATTTTGGAAGAGGTTGTTTCCTTCTTAATGTAGACACTATGTACAGGGTGCCTGCATGAACATGGAGAAAATGTTGTGTTCTGTATCAGCAAATTTGTGGCTTCAAATTTTATTTTGCTACTTTCCTATAGGAAAATCCTCTTGCCATCCATTCCCTGATCTGTTTCCCTGTCCTTCCATTCCCTTTTGGTTGTGAGGAAGACCAGAACCCTAGATTTCCTGGTCACTTATTTTAAAATATCCATTCTGTGATATATAGTAAGGCGGGGGCAGCAAGATTGCAGGTCGTATGATTTTCTGTGAGATCCAGGGATGGAGGAAAACATGGCAAAACAGCCGAGTGGATGTAGTTCAAGGTCAATGCAGAGAAGCTGCTGAATCAGGAATTCTGAGTAAGATTTCAATATACTTCAATATACTTAACTAGATTCTAGATCACCGTTCTGTTACTTAGCAAGCCAAATCGCTAGACTGATGGGTTGCTGTAGATTTCTTTGTACCCTAAGGGGGATTTTATTTCTAGATTCCTTGATGCTTTGGACTTTTTTCCCCTTAACTTTATTTGCTTGTATCAGTGTTTGTCCGGCCCTATTGGCCTAACTTACACCAGGAAGGTATTTGTGGGGGAGGAGGGGAATGTATTATATCTTAAACATTAAACAGTACAATCTATTGCTAGATTTTTAGCCATAAAGCATCCATGTTACTGTCTTCTTCAGTTACACTGTTTTATCATAAAGTAGCCTTCTGCAATGTGGTACCATCAGATATGCTGAATGGATAGGACCCCTCTGAGTTGTTATCCAAATAGAACATAGAATGGTAGGGTCTTATCTGGAGGTCTTCTAGTTCAATTCTTTGCTCAAGCAGCAGACCCTACACTATTCCAGATAAATGGCTCTCCGGTCTCTTCTTAAAAACCTCCTGTGAGCACCCATAACTTCTGGAATCAAGCCATTCTCACTGTCAGGAAATCACCTTATTTCTAGATTGGATCTCTCTTGAATGATCTTCCACCAGTTACTTGTCCTCCTTCGATGCTTTGCAGAATAAGTCGACCGGCTTTTCTTTGTAACAGTCCCTCAAGTATGGAAGGCTATGGAAGGCTGTTATCATATCACCTCTTGTCCTTCTCTTTGTTAAACCTGGTGCAATAGGTATTTGCCCTGGATGCATACGGATCAAAGAAAATTTCCAAAGACAAAACTGCCCTTCTTTCTCAATGGGTTAAATAATTTTAAAAAAATAAATCCATCTAATCTCATTTTACCTCTTTTGCCTTTCTGCTCTCCTTCAGACACATGGACTTGGCCTTTCAGCCTTTATCATCTCAGAATTGTGCTGAACTGCACTTTTGACCAGCCCAGATGGGCTCCAACAACAAAGAGCCACCCAGTGTGTGTCTGCATGTATCTTCATCCATTTGATCATTGATAAAGATCATCAAAGGAGGGACAACTCTTATCCTGCATTTCTGCAGCTGGAGTGATAATTCACAAGCTTGCAAGCTGTTCCTTCTAAATAAATCAAATTAGAGCTTCAGAAGGAGAACAGAGACATTTTCTCTGGAGGATCAGATCTCAAGCTACATAGCAGGCAAATAGCTATGCATTAGGTATTACAATATAGGTCAGAGGCAGCTAAATAAACGAGAGCTGATTCAGCTATTCATCATTCCTTATCCTTATGTCCTCCAGTTGTATCAGAATATAACCCCCTTCTCCAGTTATGCTGGTAGGGTACAAGGAATATTATAAAATATAGCTGGAAAACACCAGGTTTGTGGAAATCTGGAGTAATAGCAATAGCACTTACTCTTACATACCACTTCAAGTGCTTTACAGCCCTTTCTATGTGGCTTCCCCAGAGTCAGCAGAGTCAGCAGTGCTTTGATGATGATGTTTGTCCATCATTTTTGAAGAGGACCTTGACATCTAATGAGTTGTGGGCTGTCCATGGGGTGTCCGCAGGTATGGTTTGTAGCGTGAGCATATTGCCCCAAACAATCTGGGTCCCCAACATTCTGGTTACCAACCTTGGAAGAATGAAAGGCTTGTGTCAACCTTGAGTCAGTGAGACTCGAACTGCTGAACTGCTGGCAGCCCGCAGTCAGCAGAAGTAGCCTGCAGTGCTGCATTTTAACCGCTGTGCCACCACGGCTCAATTTAATCATCTAGGTGAAGTCCAGCTTGGCATTGCAGTAAAACTTTGGGGGAACAACATTTTCATTTCCTTTTTTGCCATCTTGCTGATGTAATTGGTGGGCCACATATAATTGGGTTCTTAAATTCCTCTGGAAATAAAAGTTTCAGTTTTAAAACAAATGTTGCATGTAATTAATAATCTTGTAGCATTGTGTGTGTGCTGTCCAGCCAGTGTATGGGAATTGGATAGTTAGATAGCAATTATGAGCTGTCCCCTTAAGGGAATGTATCATGGTAAATGTAGTTAAGGTATCCTGGGAAATGTAGTCCATGTCACGTAACCACATCTGTAATCCTGATTGGTCACCAAATTGATCCTCGATGGGTTGGGGGAGGTTTCCTCACTCTTGGCTGAACTCACGAACTCGTGGTAACTGTTCTATTTCTACCACTACAAGATGAGGTAAAAAGGATAGGAGATAACCATCTTTTTACCTACAAGACAGACATGCAAAGCATTGGTCATTAAAGAAGAACTTCGTCACAAATGTGAGTTATGAGGATACCTGATGAACCAATAAAAGTACTTCGTTATGGATGTTTTGTTGAGTTTATCTATCTGCATCTCTACAGAAGACAAATCTACCACTGTACAGAATACAGAACAATGTGCCTGTGATGCATAAATGCAATTCCTAGTATTTAGGTATTATACTTGGGAAAAATGCCATCATCACATAGTTTTTAATTCTTAGACAGGGAATGACTCACTAGACAAGCCTTTCTCAATAGTTATGCTGACTAGCATTGAAATCTTACCAAGGCCTCCTCCTGGGCTTGGATGAGATCAAAATTGAGAGATTTTGCTTGTGTAACATTTGAAGTTGAAGCCCCGGCATCACCCAAAGACTCAGAGAATGCACGACTGGAAGAAACTTTGTCTAAGACTTGGTTGCTGAGCAAGAGAGACTATGATGGAGAAACTGAGAACTTAGAAGTTATGGAATCTATGTCCCTTTTAAATGCCTATGTATGCTTCTTATTGGGAAGTTGAACAAAGAAACAACAAGATGGGAAAAGCCCTCCTGTAACATCTCCCCCAAAACTCCAAGGGTGCAGGCACCAGGTGTGAATTCAATTTGAGGAAGGGCTTTTTTAGTTTTCAGTATGGTTCATCCATGGAAGTAGCCCTTTTCTTTCAGATGTTCTTGGCAGCTCCAACCAACAACATGAGGTGCAGTGGGGACAGAAACCTGGAGGTACAGGAAGCGGGAAGGAAGTTGAGATAGTGTTTTTATGTGTAATTATTCACCTAACTTTCCATCAGGTGTTTGGGATCAAGGAACAAGAAACAAAGTTATAAGAAAGGAAGAACAAAGTGTATGTTCACAAGGAGTCTGTGCATCTGGAACTTGTAAGAGGATGTGATATAAACTCTGGAGTGATAAATGCTCTCTGGCCATTGCTGCAGGATACACAAGATGCCTAGACACACATCTGGGCCTGCTTGCTAAGAAAGACTGTTTATTGACAATGAAGCTAATTTTGCTTCTAAGAGCTTCAAACAGCAATATGTTTATTAAAGTTTTTTCCCAGTGTGAGCAGGAATGGGACATGTCAAGGCTGTGGACAGCTGGGGATCGGGGTGGGGAGCCAGAGATGGGTGGCTACTGCAAAGAAAGGGCTTTATACCACAGCACTAAGATTCCACATTCTCTGAGTATTGTCTCTCCCCTTTTGATCTAAAGGTTAGCATGCTGGAGTTAAAGCCTTCCCAGGCTTTAAACACGGTTTCCAGATGTATTATTTAGGGTACTTCTGGGCAAACATTTAGAATGCTTCCAAGTGACTGTTTAAATTGAGGTTGTTTCACCCCAAAATCTATGTCTACATACATCTATGATACATACATACTGTACATACATGTATATGTATATGTGTGTCTGTGTGTATTGGGAATGACCAAAGTAAGGTTCTATATACTATATACACACCGTATACACACACACACACACACACACACACACACACACACACACAAGTTCTCCAGAACTCTTAGACAGGCAATTTGTTACCAAATCAGAAGACGTGATGCAGATAATATCTCTTTCTCTTAAATATTATTTTCCAGAATAAACATGTCAGAACAAGCAGTAAGAAAATGTGGCGAGTTAGAAATGAAAAATAGCACCATCTAATCTTCTCTTCTAAACTTCAGTGATTGAGAATGATTTTTATAATTAGAATATAATCTAGAAGTGTCCTTAGATGAAGCAGATGCAGGTTCAAATTCCACTCAGGCATGAAATTTGCAGTAGGAGATCTGAAGGAAATGTAGCTCAATGAAAAAAAAAAAAACACTTTACTCTGCACACCAATAGTATTATATGGAAGACCTATACGTCTGTTAAAAAAAAATATATAGTACTATGCCATAGGCTCTGAAAATGATGTCTTTTTGGATAGAACATTCTGGCATTTTAGCATTGTGATCTCATAAAGGCAACTTTCTATTGAATCGTTAGGAATCTTTGGTTTGATTGCTTTCTGGAACTGTTACAAGAATAAAATAGTACCAGAACTGTTACAAGAATAAAATAGTACCAGAAACTGAGCCCAAAATTTCGGTTGCTAAGTGAGACAGCTATTAAGTAAATTTTGTGTGTTTTCTTTTCTTTTCTTGCGACAGTTGTTAAGGAAATCACTGCAGTTGTTAAATTAGTAACACAGTTGTTAAGTGAGCCTGGCTTTCCCATTGATTTTCTTTGTCAGAAGGATGCAAAAGGTGATCAGATGACCCTGGGACACTGCAGTCGTCATAAATAAATTTTGATCACATGACCCTGTACAACAGTTGTAAGCATGAAAAATGGCCATAAGTCACATTTTTCAGTGCTGTTGTAACTTCGAATGGTCATAAAGTGAGCTGTTGTAAGTCAAGACGACCGGTACATAAATAAATAGTTTGCGTTGGGTTTCAAAGCCCTTTGCAGCGATTCTGCCTTCATGTATTAAGCCTTCCCCAATATGTGACTCTTGGATAAATTTCCTTCTGGGTTCAGTTCCAAGTGGGGAAGAAAGACACTGGAAACATGGTGACTGCTTGGAAAGATGGAGCTCCAAGCCACGTGGTTTGGAGCTCCAAAGTGAAAAGGACGATCACATGCTTCAATATGTTGGGTGAAGGAAAAGAAGAAAAGGGAAGAGATGCTGGGAGTCCCATGGTTTTATACCCTTTGTTGGGCCCCACCTTAGTGTTTCCTGTTCCTGTGCAAGAAAGGTATCCCATTGGCTGTCAGACTCCTGGGGGCGGGGATCTTAGCTAACTTTGTAGGCTTTGTTTGGACCACATGATTTCATCTGAGTGCTGGGCTAATGCAATCTTCCCAGGCCATGTGGTGAGATGGATAGAGAGGGCTTTGTTATGTAGAGTACTCTGGCCCAGGCCTTAATGGTTCCATTAGCCAAGGTGGGGGTGGGGATGAGCTTCTGCTTCTGAGGTGAGTTTATGCTTTTGAGTTTCTCCTTCTCTTTTTGGGGAAATATTCTGCCTTTTTAATATATCCTAAATTATTCCATTTTTCTAGGAGGTTGGGTGAGTTATAAACTTCCAACATGACAAAATACAGGAAGAGATTCAAATTAATACTTTCTAACGCAGCTGTAGTCCAGCCCAGATTACTTTGTCTACCTATTGGTGTTGCCAGATTTGAGAGAAGAAGCAGATGTCTTTTGGGCAGGCTATTTTTGGTTCGTTATGGCTGTTTGGAGGTTCAGCTGTGGAAGATCTGGTATCTAACCATTTATGCACACCATCCTCGGTTGTCCATTTAGGGCAAAAATGTGCCAATCCTCCTGAAAATTTGTTGGGTGAATGTAGTTAGGTAAAGTTCTGATTATCTTTTATAGATGTGCTGCCTCTAATAACATTATATTAAAAGCCCATAAATTCTTATATGGCTAGGATTATGCCGATAGATTGCTAGAAGGGAGACAGGTTCTTAACATTCTTAATTGCAATACACGCTGCCTGCAATTTGGCAGCAGGCTCAAGATTGACTGAGCCTTCCATCCTTCTGAGGTCGGTAAAATGAGGGCCAAGATTGTTAGGGCAATATGCTGACTCTGTAAACTGCTTAGAGAGGGCTGTAAAAGCACTGTAAAGTGGTATATAAGTCTAAGCACTATGCTGTTACCTTTTGGGAGGCATGCTCAAGAAAAGGACAATATTTTATGCTCAGCATAGATGCTGCAACTTAAGCCTCCGAATTCCATACCATTGGTTACTTCGCGAATTGAGGGTAAATAAAATGTCTACATCCAATGCAAATGTCATGGGAGAATTCTGCCAGGCAGTGGGAACTGGACTCCCTTCCTGACCCACTGACACTCCTCCTGATGTATGTCCAGGAAGAGGGCACTGACCTTCACTGGGTGCCAGTGAGAAATTCCTTGCTACCACTTTCCAGCTGGGATGTGTCTCTGTGTTTATACAAGCCAAAGAATCTGCAGAATTAGCCGCTTTTCGTTTTGCCCTTTTTTGAGAGCCAGAGAGTTTAATTCCCACCAAACAATGTTCTTTTCCCCCCCACTTTTTTTCAACAAGTTTAAAATAAGCCCTCTAGGCTGTGATGCACTGCAAGCTGCTAGCATTGTGCAAATATGGACTTATGCAGGGAGTTATGACACAACGGCAAGGCTATTTGCTGTTTAGGAGAGGAGATGGTCAGGATGTAATGGGAGGAGCACTAGGAAAGTCTCAGGTCTTCATGCCCCCATATGGCTATTCTTCAAACAGCAAGAGCTTTCTTCCACTGGATGCTGTAATACGATGAACTAGAACTCTATCCACTATATGGAAACTTGTACATAAAACCCATTTGTATACAAGCACGTGAACATGCACGCACAACAAGAGAAGGCTGTACACAAGCTGCTGAGTTCATGCAAGGATATCCACTGGAACTCCGAGGATGGAAGGGCAAAGAATATGCTCCAGGGGCTTTTGCCTCCTCATCAGAACAAAGAGGTTGAGCGTGTTGTGCGTATGTGCTAGCTTTTTGTTTGGATAACGACATGATTATAATGTAAAGTAATATTTTAAAAAACCTTGGTTTATACTGTACTACCGAGGCCACACTTGGAATACTGTGTCCGGTTCTGGTCACCATAATACAAAAAAAGGATGTAGAGGCTCTAGAAAAAGTACAGAGAAGAGCAACAAAGGTGATAAGGGGTCTGGAGGCCAAACGGTACAATGAATGGTTGCAGGAACTGGGAATGTCTGGTCCAGGGGTGTCAAACTCAAGGCCCGCAGGCCAGATCTGGCCCATAGGGTGCTTAGATCTGGCCTGTGGGCCACCCTGGAAAGAGCAGACCAGCCCACAGTGCCTCTGCCAGTAAAAACAGAGATTGGGAGGGCTGCACGTGGCTGTCCCGAGCTCCATTTTCACTGGCAGAGGGTTGCAGGAGGCTTTCACAGCCCAAAATGGAGATGGGGAGTTTGTTTTTTTCTGGCAGAGCACTTGGGTCACCACAGACTCCCCCAAAATGAGTGACATCAAGCTGGCCATGCCGCCCATGTCCCCCCAGCCCCCCAAGGTCAAACACAACCCTGATGCGGCCCTCAATGAAATTGAGTTTGATATCCCTAGTCTAATGTAACAAAGAGAAAACCTAGGGTGACATGATAGTTGTCTTCTGTCACAGAGAAGAAGGGGTCAACTTATTCACCAAAGCAACTGAGAGCAGGACAACAAATAATGGATGGAAACTCATTAAAGAGCGATCTGCCCTGGAAGTATGGTGAAATTTCCTGACAGTGAGAACAATGGACTAACTCCTGATGTTGTGAGTAAAGGTTTTCAAGAAGAGATTGGACAATTGTTTGTCTGGAATGGTATAAGGTCTCCTGCTCAAGCAGAACTTTGGACTAGAAGACCTGATCCAAGAAGCTTCTTCAGGGCAACCCTATGATTCTATTTCTATTTCTTGATAAGGGATGGCCAAATCTGAAAACAGTTTTAACACATGGAGATTCAGGGGGCTGCCCGAAGAAGCTTCTTGGATCAGAAGTAAAACTTCTTAAAGGAAAACAAAAACAAAAAAAGTCCAGTTGCCTTTTGAAAAACAGCTGTGGGACAACCATGACCTGGATGACTGAAAATCTCCAGAGACACAAGCACATCTAATTCCAAAGGTCAATACAGACTAAAGAGTCTCCTTAAACTTTTCATAGTCCTAATAATTAGTCCTACATATACTTGTTCTTTCTTTAACTTTCTTGGCTGAATATAAAGACAGTCAGGTAAACTCTACAAAGACTTCCATACAAAGTTTCTTTATTAGATTGTAATAGGCATCCTCAAGGTATAACTCACAGTTATGTTGAGATTCATCTAATGCCCAATCTTTGCATAGTTGCCTTCATAGTGTGAAAATACAATTATCTTCGTCCCATAATGATGGAGCAAAGGGAAAGACACCAGCACGATGCTGGGGTCCAAGCAAGAATAAAGGAAACTCCCCCAACCCAACCAAGAGTCAATTCAGTGACCAATCAGGATTACAGATGTGATCACATGACATAGCTACATTTCCCATGAGACATTAACTACATTTCCCATGAGGCATTCCCTCAAGGGGACAGCTTCTAATTCCTAACTAACCATATACTGTCTGGACAGCACAGTACTATTAATCCCTTAAATGCCCAATGACAACAGTAGTAAACCTTGAGTAGATTGTTTGCCCTTCATTTACTCTGTAGTAAGACAGTTTCTAGATGTCACTGTGTTAATGGAAGGCAGACTTACTATGCACACTGGAGAAAGAGTCTGATGCTCATTTCACTAATTGAATTTATACCTGTTTTTATGTAAGATATTGCTGCCATTGCTACAAGCACATGCAATTTTGGAAAAAAGAGGCTATGTAAAAAATGAACCTCCCTTGTTAATTTAGAGGCCTTAAAACAATGACAACTATTCTGTTTACTGCCTATATACTTTAACATTACCTTTTCCAGTCCCAAACACAATAGAAAGACTGGCTACTCTGAGCAACTGGATATATTTGGTTGCTGCCATGTGTGCTCTACTGAAATGTAGCCCAGTGTGGACAGAGTTTGCTTAAACTTTGCATCCATAGATGGAAGTGTCAAGACAGCTGGATCGTGTTTCCAGGAAAAGTTGGCTGGTAGGTCAAGTGATGGAGCGGAGTGGGTGGGCTCTCTTCCTAAAGGAAAGTTACTGAATAATGTACAAAAAACCTAACAAATAAAAAAATCCCAAATTAAAAAAAGGAAAAGGAAAAGAAAGAAATGTTCAAATCCTGCAGGAACTGGTAAATAAAATAGCCTCTGGAAATGTTTTATAAGGGCTAAGAAGATGAAGGAATACCTCTACCATGATTGCCTTGAAGTGGAATATTTGTAATATTCATTTCCAGATGAGTATTAAAAAGACAGTAGAAGGCTCTCTTTAAAAGGTAGCAAATTTTTTGACCCACACCAGATCTTCAATGAAAGGTCAAAAACTCCAGGATACTTCAACCAATTCACATCTCTCTAGGTCTCTCTCACAGATATAAATATACTGGACCAAAGTGATCTGCACTCATGTACATGGATTGTCCAAGCAATCTTAAAAAAGCACAATCTTCCCCAAGTTGAGCTTAACTCCTAGTGACTTCATAGACATATCTATTGAAATGGAATTTATTTGCCACTGCTTTCTTCTGGAACTCCCCTGTCTAGTGTACAGCCCTGGAATTGCCCTGAAGGAATTCTATGCAAGGACAAATTATCTTGACTTTGCTAAATTTCCAACACTGAGCAAAGTGTCTTGCTGAGATAAATTGACATCCTTGAGGAAAAACAATATCTCCATGTATTGGTGACTAGAAAAATCCCTTATAGGTTTTTGGCACAAAAATGAAAAAAAAATTGAAGTTCTGCTTTATAGTTTTGATGATTAGATCTGCTAGATTATAGAAGGAAGACAGTTGCGATGTAACTTCAGAGAAAGGAATTAAAATGTAATTATACTTATATCTTCTGCTATGAAGAATATCAGAAGTCACTTTATGTCTTTATATCTTGCTCTTTTTTCTACTTTCTTCTTTTTTTTCTGATTGCACTTACAGCTTTTTCTGTTATTTTTTTCTTTTTCACTTTTTTCTGTTCTTATTTAGTTTGTTGCAGTTTCATAACTTTTGATTATACACACATACGCACACAAATACAGACCCAAAGACGAACAAGGTCAACCAGGAGTTATCATCTGCTGAGACAGGCTGAAATAGATCTTAATCTCATAATTTCATTCAGCCAGTTGATTTTTGGGTAAGTCCCTCTTTTGGAGATTATGTGACCAAATAGATAGTTTGCTGAAGACAATGAAGTCAATTTTCTTTCTAGGGCTGCTTAGGGAATTGTCAACCTGCCTCTTGGTTTTTCAGAAAACAATAGTTTGAGAAAATTCGGAACCATCCACTTTAAGTGTCCCTTTTAATCTGGATGTGGGAAGTCAAAAACGAAACACTACTTTTTAAACTGTTAGACATATTATTATAGACAAGCAGTTATTTATCACATATTGTAAGTTTTCAAGACTTTAAAAATGAACGATAAAAAACAATGAATAATACAAATGGAAAATGGAAAAAAGCTTTTTAGTTGCCCATCAGTGGCCAAGTACTTAAATGAGAAGACATTTATCACTTGATCATAGTCTTTCCTTTTTTCTTGAGATGTTTGACATGCTGATTTAAATTACAGTAATTATTTCTCAAGGTGCCTTTCTGTCTGCATATATAAATGAACCCATGCAAATTATATGCAATGTTTACATCAGTTTCTTGTCTTTTATCCACTTTCTTGGTGAGGAGTAAGAAGTTTTTATTAACACTTTGATGGATTATTGGGCATTTTAGAAAACTTGGAATTCTTACCTTTGGGTGGAAGGAAAACATTGATGTCCTTGGTTGGATCTGGATAAATGGCACAAAACTGGCTTTTTTCTTTCCACTCCTAGAAGAAGTTCCTTATTTGGAAAGCAGAGAGTTTCTCTCTTTTTATAATCTTATTTTAAGCATCAGGATGGTTGGTGGAGTTTCTGGATATTTCAACCACATCACAAGCAATTGAAGTATAAATTGTACCTTTGTGAGGCATTTAGAACTTAATCCATTTTTAAAATAGAGTAGACCTTATCAGCAGATCTGTAGACCAATTATTTTTCAGTTGTACATATCCATGCCTAAAACAAAATCGTGAGTGCTCTGGCTTTCTGAAAAGCAATTCATTGTGATGGTTGAGATTGTATACATTTTCTGAATTGAAAAGGGTAAAAATGTTTTTGGCCTAAGTCCTGAAAGCACCTCATTCTTATACAAACGCATTTTTCAAATGTTGACAGAATGAGATATATTGGGAAATATCCTAAGCTTCTCAATAAGAATAAGTGGAAAAACTAGATTGGCTTTTTTAAAGCCAGTAAACGTATGCTTAGCTATTATTATACCACATGACTATTGTAATTGTTCGGTTGTTATGCTTACTCGATTATTACACTAAATAAACAGGGAGGAGAATCCAAACTGCCTGTACAGGCAAGAGAGATAATGTGGACATCCATTAAGCCGATGAGTGTAGGCCAACATTTCTCCTTGCACAGCAGGTTGAAAAGCAAGGACAAACAAGAACTCCCCTAACTTTTGCTCTCGTTGGCAATAAAGCAGCACTTTTCAATGCCATCAACAGCTGCACAAAAACTTATAGACATTTAGCAATAGGCACCATACACATTCAGAGGAGTGTAGCTCATAGAAGCTTTTCAAAGTAGCAGAACCCTGTAGAAAATAGTGAAAAAACACATCTGCTCCGCCTAAGCTCCTGATCGAATTAGGGAAACAATTACGATAGACTTATTTAATCAATTCATAAATGCTCAGTACATTGGCTCATCCCACTTGGTCAAGCATGCTGCGAATCCCGTTGGCCCAAGAATTTTGACGAGGGAGAGCCTTCTCTGCTGTTGCCCCTGTCCTTTCCAATATGTTATCATCAAAACATATTTCTCTTCTGGTTTTTTTTGGAAGCGTTTTAAGACTCTGATCTGCCAAGTCTAAGAATGTGATGCAGCCCTGGGTATGGCTGATGGCTTGAGGGCATTATTCTCACTGCTTTGTTAACTGTTGTAATCTCCTGAATTTTTTAACTTTGATTTTTTACTTTATGTGTTTAAACTTCATGTGTTTATGTAGCTTTATTATATTGTTGCAAATAACCCAGAATCACTGAGATGAGATAGATAGTGCAAAAATGTAATAATTAGTTAATCAATAAATATCCTATATTGCACAATGCTGGAAGCAATATATCTGTTACATTCTACTTTGAGGATTACAAAGGCATTCTAGATTTATCGGCAAAACCTACAAGTCAGACCTGAGAATAATTGTCATAGTTCCCTCTCGCACATGTCTTCAACAACTGATATTAACAGGCTTTCTCTAATTGTGTAGGCAACACAGAGCCATTAGCATAGTAACCACTGACTTTCCTCCACCATGACTCTCTATGAATTCTTTTCAAGTTGATGAGCCTCACTCTTGTTTTGTGGTAGGAAGTTCCACAACTAATCTAGATGCTATGTGAAGAATCTGTAATGCATCCGGAATCTGTCATTATTTGATTTTATTAGATGGTCATGTTCAAACATACACATTTTCTATCACTCTGTAGAGGTGAAACAGGCCCATTTCACCAAGAGATTAATTTTGTAGATTTGATTTCCCCAGCCTGTGGTTTTTCAGAATTTTGAGGAAGAAAAATCAAAACTGTCAAAATTCTCAGGCAGTTGGGCAAATTGCCATTGTTATTGGTTGATAATAATTATTCTTATTACACATTGTCCTATGAGTTGTCTTACCAAGGCATGGAAGTTTGCTTGAAAAGACTATGGGAAAGATGTAAACTCCAGTTATAATAACTCCTTCAAGGTTCTCTAACAACATTTGAAGAAAAAGTTTTCCAAAGCAAAAAATGAATGAAGGGGAAATACTTCTCCACAATAGGAAAAAAGAATAGGACTGATCAACCAATATGATGCACATAAACTAGGATGCTAGGTTGTATGATTTCCTAGTGTTTAGGCTAGTTAATCTTTGCAATTTTAGGATGGGTGGATTTCAACGTCTAGATTTTAGAACTCCTACCGTAGCATGTGGCTAGGGAATTCTGGGAGTTGAAGTCCACAGTTAAAGTTGCTAAGGAGGACAAACATTGCTTTAAGCATTATGTCTTGGAGCAGTAGAATACATATGAGCAAGTGCATCAACTCATCTTTCCTGCTTGATCGAGCTTTCCCTGTGAAGTTGCCGTAGTGCTGTGCACCATTGTTCTCAAATACCCTTAAAGGAAACTTGTCTGTTTAAGAACTGGGAGAAGCACTAAAAGGATAAACACCAGAGAATCTGAAGAATTTCTGGAGCTTTGGATATTTCTGGATCTGCTCTTCTGCGTTAGATTGAGTCAGTTTGCTAGAAACTTTCTAGCTTCAAAAGAATAAAATACACTTGGGTGAAATGGTAGAATCATTTGCCTTTGCAACAGCACCATCTTGTGACCCTGAACTGGAAATACAGGATGACAGAGCAAGGGAGAAAATACAACGGTATGTATCTCTGATGGTCCCCATTGGTCTCTATTTCCAAGAGAGGAAGAAGATTGCAGCAAATCCCAAATCTGGAGTGTTTTTACCCAGGAAACCTGGATGCTTAGTCTTGTTTTGAAAACCCTCAGTCACTCCCACAAGGACAAAAATTCAATAGGAGCATTAAAATAACCACATGCATTCCTATCAAGACCATATAGAATAGAATAGAATAGAATAGAATAGAATAGAATAGAATAGAATAGAATAGAATAGAATTCTTTGTTGGCCAAGTGTGATTGGACACACAAGGAATTTGTCTTGGTGCAAATACTCTCAGTATACATAAAGAAAAGATACATTCGTTAAGAATCAAGAATCATAACATACAACACTTAATGATAGTCATAGGGTATAATAAGCAATCAAATCATACTAGAAAACAGTCAATATAAATCATAAGGATACAAGCGACAAAGTTACGGTCATACAGTCACAAATGGGAGGGGATGGGTGATAAGGAGTGATGGGAAAATTAATAGTAATAGTAGTGCAGATTTTGTAATAGTTGAACAGTGTTGAAGGAATTATTTGTTTAGCAGAGTGATGGCGTAGGGAAAAAAACTGCCCTTGGGTCTAGTTTCAAGTCTTTCAAGTCTTTTAGTGGCCTAATAAGTGGTTTCTTTTAAATTTTATTTTGATTCTTACTACTCACCCCCTTCCCCATGGCTGCTTTTACTTTTTATTTTTAATTGGAATAGATAGCAGAAGAGATGATTTTTCAACTCGACTCAACCCTTTGGTCAACGGTGTCTTTACTGGCAAATCACAAACAAGGCTGAGGCGGTCCCTGCTCTCAGGATTACAGATTATAAGACATGACTGAAGGAAAAGGAAGGGTGTGGTAGGAACAGAAAACAAGCAAAGACAGGAAGAAATTCTTAAACTCGTACAGCAATCGGCTAGAAAGCAAAGCTTTCAGGAAGAGTAAGAACCAGGTAGAGTCAGTTTGCCAGTCAAAAAGACTTCTTATTTTATTCTGCTGCCAGGTACTGAGCCAGAGCCTCACTCAGTGGTGGGATTCAGCCAGTTCGTACCACTTCGGGAGAACCAGTTGTTAACTTTCTGAGTAGTTTGGTGAACTGGTTGTTGGAAGAAATCATTAGGGCAGAGAGAACCAGTTGTTAAATTATTTGAATCCTACCACTGCCTCAACTGCACAGCAGCTTGATATTAAGTGAGAAAGAGATATTTGGTCCTGAAAAAAGTTGGCTCAGTATTAATCAGATCTCATTGCACGATAGGAATGTGCAGTCCGGATCATTAGAGGATGGCATCCCCTTGCACAGCAGTGCCCACTGACTCCAATGGGAGCTGCTTCAAGGTCCACTGCTTCCTCATTTGAGGACTTCTGTGCAATAGGCTGCCTGGTCAGGTAAACAGATATAAATAGTTGCCATCATCCAGCTGCCCAGATTCAAAAGGAGGAATTAACGCCTTCAGAATGGCTGCCTGCTGCAAAGGGTCCTTCCTTAAAAATGCATTCTGTTAAGTGGTACTTATTCCAAGAAAAATATGGTAGAGAAAGAAAGGTGAACAAAATCCAGTTCCTTTTTTTTTCTGCAGAAGCCCAGCCAGGCAACTAATTTGTAACTTGACCAGCACACAACGGTGACAATCTGCATAAGTATTATATCATCTGTTTTTAAAAATTAATGTACAGGATCAAGTCCTGCTGGCGTTAGATTGTCTGCATCTTCACTAAAGCTAATCAGCTTCTCACTTGCTAAACTGTACATAAGACAGAGAGATTGATTGTTAGAATACTGCTCCATCACCCTGTTCCCTGCACTATCCAAACCAAAGATATTGACAAAAAGAATAACACGAATCCCAGGCTACCATTGGAGCATTTAAAATATATTTCTAGCCAATGTAAAAGTGTCTGTTACCAATAATTGAAGCTGTGCTTGGAAAGCAGCCAAATATGGATGGGTTGCTGTCAGGCTGGCTAGGTTGCAAGCTTCACCTGGAGGATACGTGAGACCAAAAGAGAGGAATCTTGTGTGTGCCCGATGGAGGGGAAAACCTGAGCGTTGGCAAATATAATTGGCTATTTTTTAAAATAAACACATTTGTGAACATTCTTGACTTGTTTTCTTTGACTGTGTATGTGCCTTGTGGCTCCGGCCCCTATGGAGGTTTTTGGTATGCAGACTGCAGTGGTGGGAAATGTGGCCACCCCCGTGATTTGCTTGGGCCTAATAAACAACAACAACATCTTAGTTATTCAAGAGGAAAGGAGGAATCCTGATTTCAGGGCTCCGCTTAATACATTGCTTGATTGTTTAATTATAGATTTCAGAACATTAATTAATTACTAAACAGTTCTGTTGCAAATTACAGATGGAGCTGTTTGGCAGAAGGCTGAATACAAACGATGGCCAAGCAGGTGTGCCAGTACATTATGGAAACTACAAATGCCCACTTTTGTGTTCAGCAACCTTCGCCAACTAGATACCCACAAAGTATGAGTTTTATTGTCCAGAGCCCAATTACCATCTTGGCTAAGGGAAGTGGGTCCATTACATCTGGAGAGCACCAGTTTGAGAAATCTGACTATGGGATTAAATTATAAATTACGCATCCCCAGTCATTTACTAAAGAAGGTTGGGAGTGCAAGCAATTTTTGCAAGAGAAATACAAGTTAAGTTAGGATAGCGATATTTTGCCTGTTGAAATGTTTAATGTTGAGTCAATGGAAACATGGATGGTGTTTTTGTGGAAGCCTAAATCTTGCTTGCTTGGTTATCGGAACTGAACACACTGCAGTCTTACTCATTCCATAAAGCTCTTTAATCCAGGTCTCAGATTTATTTAAGGGTCACTTGCCATGCTAACTCCAGAGCAGCTGCTGTTTCTGGTTAGCAGTTACTAGAAACTGAAAGCCATCAGTAATCTGTGTTTTATAGACCAGTTTATAGAAAACTGCAGCTGTTCTGAGTTTACATGATTAAATCTTAGGTCAACATTAAATCTTGGTTAAAGGACAATGTGGGATATGGGAAATGACAATGACACGCACAGGCCTATTAAAGAAGCAGATTTGATAAATATGTCACAACTTGTTCATAATGGAGTAAATCCTATATTGATCCAGAAGTTTTAAAGTCCAGCAGGGGGTCATAATATGTATGCTGTCCTTACAGGTAACTGTTCTTCCTAATAGGTCCCGGATTAAAAAAGGAGAATAATTCTCTATGCATCATCATTCGCCACTAAGCTTAAGTATCTCTTATCACAGCATTAAGGGAAAAAGTACTAGCAGAGGGACTATTCATGCTCCCCCATGACTTGTCTTCACTATATAGGGCAATTCAGCTAAGATACTAAACAGAGATTTGGTAAACGGTTCACAGCAAGTCTTTCTCAAAATAAGCCTTTGCTGTTTTGCAAACCTGAATCTAAAAGCAGCACAGTAAGCCTAATTTACATTTAATGGATGGCGTGAAAGATAAGGGGATAGCTTTTGGAATTGGAACAGTGTAGACATCTCCGGGTGTATCCAGCTCTTTTAATATATTTAATGCCAGTGTTTTGTTTTGTTTTAAAATAAGCTGCAAAGGTGACTAAATAGATGGTCGAATTGATTCAAGCCTGGAAAAATGCCCAAGAGACCTCCTTCTCAAGAGCTTTTCCAGTCAGAATGGGAGTACACTGAGATTCTCAAGCAGACAGATTCATCCTTATAGGTCAGGGGTGTCAAACTCAAGGCCCGGGTGTCGGATCTGGCCCGTTTTCACTGGCAGAGTGTTGCAGGAGGCCATCACAGCCAAAAATAGAGCTCAGGAGGCCATTTTCGCTGGCAGAGCACTTGGGCCACCACAGGCAGCCCCCAACACAAGTAAGGTCATGCTGGCCACACCCACCCTGGCCACGCCCACCTTGGTCCTCCAAGGCCAAACAGAACCCTGATGTGGCCCTCAATAAATTGAGTTTGACACCCCTGTTATAGATGGTTTCAAATCCTAAGATCATCTGTATTCCAGGAGTCAAACTTCTGGCAGCAAAGGTATACTCATTTCTTGAGTTGGTAGAACTCATGCACCATTATAGGCCACTGAATAGATAAAATCATTTGTCTGGTCCTTTTTAGGATTCCGTTACAGATATCAAAAACAGTAGAACAAAATGATGAAATGAACAATCAATTGAAGTAACAAGTTGATTTCAGAAGCAGTTAAAAAACCAAGAACTAAACAACCATGCTCATGAACTAGAGGTAATGCAAAAAAAAAAAAAAGAGCACAGAATATAAAGAAGTTTGTCCGATTTTACAGTCTCCTTCCCCTGCCACACCCACCAAGCAACACCCACCATGCCATGCCACGCCCACCAAGCCACGCCCACAGAAGTGGTAGTAAAAAAAATTGAATCCCACCACTGCATATATTGATACAACAAAATACAGATGCACAAACTCTTGCCAGGAAATCCAAATCATAGCGATTTCTTAACTTGTGTGGACAACAGGAACATCCATGGGCAGGTTTGGGTCAAGAAAAAAAAGTCAAAATGGGAGCTACAACCATGTAACTGAAGTCCCACCCATACCCTTTACAGCAAACAACTTGGTTTTTTTTTGGCAACCACCCTTACTGATGCCCCTCATAGACAAATATTTGAAATACAACAACAAAAATGATTGTTTTTATTTAGTTCGCAGTATTTGGCACAGGAGTTGCAAGCACTTTCTTCCCTCAATTTTGGGAGCAAAGGAGTGAAGAAAAAAAATAACTGAGAGCTGTACACAGAAGGAAAGCAGAACATATTATATTTTCTTTTTCCAAGCTATTTTTTAATAACCTCCTGGTTACTTTAGCTTTTCGAACAATGCCAGTATATATTTTTGTCTCATAAATAGGAAACACAGGTCAAAAGAATACAAATTTTGAAAAAAAAAAAGTTACCAACAAATAAGATAAAATCTACAATAAGATAGATATTTTAGTTAATGTTCTGGCATTTAACTGTTATTTAAAATGCCTATAATATGTTCCTTAAACTTATTGAATTGTAATAGAATTTGTAACTGAATTTCATATAAACTTGCCTTACTTATATAGTTTTCTTGGTGTTCAAATAATTGGCCATTTCTCACCTCTAGTATTTCTTAGTGTTGCTTTTTTTTATTTGCAGAAAAAAATGTCTACAGTTGATAGCATGAGAAAGTGCCTCGCTGAGAATTCCTAGGGTATGACAAGAATGCAAGATGCCTCTCTTAATCTATTAGACTGTCGGTTAGTTTGGCATTTAGAAACCTTGCTGGAAACTAAATGAAATGGGATTTAAATTAAACTAAACTTAGGCAATGAATTTTACCTACTAATTTTCTCTTTCCTAAAAAGGATAGATGCAGGCAAATATATATTTGGTCCATCTTTGTCCATTCAAAGCCCAGGTTTATGCAGAATCACATTTTTCATTCTACAGATTGAAACACATTTTTCCCTTTTTTTGTATGATCTCTCTTTCATTCAGACCCTTTTGTTATTTCTTCTGGAGCAATTCTATAAAGAAATATACCCAGTTGCCTCTTTACAGAGGAAAAAAAAAATTTAGACCTAGCACCCAATAAATAGAAGAGTTGTCCCCTTGCTTTCCAATATCTGCTTTTTAAACTCACCACCCATTCAAGTAAGGGCAGCCCTTCCATTTTCATCATGTCCCTAACTCGCCTTTGCACTGCTCCAAGGTACCACCCAGGGCTCTGGTTATGCTAACGGCTTAACTCTGCCACTTTCCAGGAGCTGCACAAGCCCGGTATTGACTTGCTGGGCCATTCAGGATCTTAAGACACAAACTAAGCCTCCTGTCAACAGATGTTCTTCTTTCCCCTGCTCTCCAAGGCCAAGATCTAACTTTGTCTTTCGCTTCTGAGCAATTCTGGAAATCCTATCGCTACAGTTAGACAATATCCGGCCTTTCCTCCACCATAAGGGAAAACTGCCTTCACAATAATTTACTTAATGCTCCCCCCCACTCCATTCCATTCCACTCCACTCCAGTCTATCAAGCAGGCCAGTCCTATGGCTAGCCTGTTGTTCTGATCCCAGGGAAACCAGCTCGTCCCTTCTGTCAACATCCTTGCTGGCATCCTGGGAAAATGTCTTGGTGCCAGGCAGGCCCACCTCCCTGGCGATGAAGAGATTAAGGGTTGCTGCTTTCCTTCTTAAAGCGCCCGGCCCCATCTCCTTGGCTTCATTCTGCGGCAGAGGGAGGCATCTGTGGAGCCTTGGCTTACCCACCCTCAAGCGGAGATGGAGTGGGCTCCCAAGCTGGTAGGTGCTTGGCCCTCCTGGAGCCTCTATTTACTTTCTGCTAATTAATGACCTGTCAGGCTTGTTTGCTTTGGGAAGGATAAACTGTGTCTGGGTGAGCGATTGCTTTTAGAGCCTGTTAAAGTGGGGGAGACAAAATCCAGCCACCCAGACAGAGACAAAAATCAGAGGATGAAGCTCCCCTGCGATAGGATGGGGGGGGGGGAGAGACAGGGTCCAAAAAAAGAGAGAGACAATTGCTGGCACACTGGAACGGCTGCCTTCACTGGGTGTGCTTAAGATCCACATCTGGCCCAGCAACCCAAACAGATGCATGTAGAGAAGCAGTTTGCCAGGAAAACGCAGGCTTCCTGGCATTGCGCGGCGGCTTTTCTTTTATTAGCAGTGCTAGAAATGATGACAAGGGATAGCGTGGAATGGGTTGGAGAGGTGAGGGGGGCAGTGCGCTTATCCCAGAGGCCTCCAGATGTGTTTAGATCAGCAATTCTCTTTTTCTTCTTGCTGGGAAATTCTCTAACTCCAGTCACATCTGGAGGCTCCCAAACTGGGAGTAGCTGATACGTTAGCAATGTGCTTGAAATGATAAAAAGCCAAATTCTTTTCCCTGAGATTCCACTAGAATTTTAGCAACAGAAATGCTTAACAACAACAACAAAAAAAGCTGAGCATAGAAACAGCTGAGACTCTAGAAAGAGTGCAGAGGAGAGCAACAAATATGATTAGGGGACTGGAGGCTAAAACATATGAAGAACGGTTACAGGAACTGGGCATGTCTAGTTTGATGAAAATAAGGACTGGGGGTGGCATGATAGCAGTGGTTCCAATATCTCAGGGGCTGCCACAAAGAAGGGGGAGTCAAGCTATTCTCCAAAGCACCTGAGGGCAAGACAAGAAGCAATGGGTGGAAACTAATCAAGGAGAGAAGCAATTTAGAACTAAGGAGAAATTTCCTGACAGTTAGAACAATTAACCAGTGCAACAACTTGCCTCCATAAATTGTGAATGCTCCAACACTGGAAGTTTTTAAGAAGAGATTGGACAACCATTTGTCTAAAGTGGTGTAGGGTTTCTTGCCTAGTCAGGGGGTTGGACTAGAAGACCTCCAAGGTCCTTTCCAACTCTGTTATTCTAAATGACGAAAAGCATAATTATTCCGATAAAGGGTTGCTTCAATGGCTTTCTATGGCATTTTTTCTTTTTCTTTTTAAATACGTATCTGTGGGGATTGTGTGATAGATAGCATTCACTATGACCTTCTTTTGTAGCCATAGAAAGGGGTGGGAAGCAACAAGGAACAGGGCTTATCTCATTGTTTCCTGTAGAGGAGCCTTGAGAGAAAATACTTGAACTTGGAAAACATGGGAATGTTCCAAATCAATCAAATAGGAAACCTCTGGATGAGATATATAAATTATAGTCATTTTCCACTCTTTTCACACACACAAGCAAGCAAGCAAGCAAGCAAGCAAACAAACAAACAGATTTTTGAGCAAAGCATCTCTGAACCCTGGACCCTGGTTAAGCTGCCAGCCCTATCAGAGATAGTCTTTCACTAAGGAGAAATCCAGCTGCCATTCAAGTCCTGAAACTCATTAAAAAATCCTGAATGAATCACCAACTTTTAGATTACTATCAAACGTTTATTGGGAGGATGTTCCAGGCTGATATTTATATTTTGTTATGTTTTGAACATCGGATCTACTTCTTTGTTTGCTACTGTACCTTATTCTGTGTTGGTCTGAATATTGTTCTTTGATCTTTGCTGGGGTTTCTGTTTCATTTGAAAACCATCATACGATGCTGTATTTATAGAACCTGTGTTCATGCAAATGAATGGATAAAGTTTGCCTGTTTTCTTCTCCAGTTGCTTTTCTGTGCTCTCTGCCTCTTCTTGGCCCTGGATGCTACCCCTGCATCAAAAGAGCAAAGCAGAGGAAAAAAAGGAAGAAGGAGAGGCTCAGCCAAAGTCAGGGAACAGCATCTGCGGGCACAGGAATCCTCGCCTGACCCTGTGCTGAGGGTAAATCTGGGGGCCCTCACCAACTACACCTTCGTGGAGGATTATGAGCAGAGCATTCAGGAGATGGTTAACCAGCTGCGAAATAGCTCCGAGCTGCTGGACAGTAAATGCCAGGTCAATCTGAGACTCTGGATGTCGAACAAGAGGAGTTTGTCTCCATGGGCCTATAGGTGAGGTGGAACAAAGTTTGGAAACTGAGGGACTCTCTCTCTCTCTCTCTCTCTCTCTCTCTCTCTCCTCTCAGCTTTATCAGATTTGTGACCCTGTGGGATTCTACAGGTTCGCACCTATTCGCTAGAACCGGTTGTTAACATTTGAAGCAGTTTGGAGAACTGGTTGTTAGAAGAAATTACTGGCCTAATCCTGTAAGGAAGGCAGGAAGGAAACATTCTGGTGTTGCTTACAGAAACTGCCTCTCCGTTAACCCTTATTACGCTCTTGGCAGGACTAGACTTCCTGTCTCAGGAACTTCTCTGGAGTGTTTTTTTCCCCTCCTTTGCTGGTACTTTGCTTGTGTGGAGTGACCATTCAAAGTTACAATCGTACTGAAAAAAGTGACTTATGACCATTTTTCACATTATTTGACTGTTGCAGCATCCCCACAGTCATGAGACGCTAGGCGAGGAGATGCGTGCCTCGATGTGAGTGATATTGAGTTGGCCACGCCCAGCCAATAACATGACCACCAAGCCACGTCCACAGAACCGGTTGTTAAAAAATTTGAATCCCACCACTGCGCTGTAGTACTCTATTGTCAACATGATGCTCAAAACAGTCCTTGAGTTAACAATCTATTTTGCTGTGGAGGGGAAGAGGTCTTACATTTTGTGGCCAAAAGCATAATGAAAATTAACAGGATCAAGTAAAATAGGACTGGAGAAGGGAGGACTCTTTGTGTGCGTGCGCGTGCATGTGTGTGCGTGTGTGTGTGTGTGCGCGCACACACACCTTCAAGTGAACCTTGAGTTCTGAGGACTGTTTGGACAAATCCTTACAATTTTCTTGGCAAAATTTCAGAAGTGGTTGTTAGGTATAACATTGATACCAAATATGGTTTGGGTGAATAAATATATAAAACTTAGATATCATGGTTTAAGTGCTTATCACTTTAAGCCAATGCAGCAGGCAATTAGCCGATTAAGGGTGCGGTTAGAAGTTACAATATAAGGAAGCATTAGAAGCTGGAAAGCTTACTGTGAGCTGGCTGTTACTTACTGGCTGTAACTGTCTGTTACTGTAACTGTGTGCTGCTGCGACTAACTGAGATTACTGACTGTGAGTGCCTGAGACTGAACTGTTATTGTTTGCTACTGTTTGCTGAATATCCAGCGTTTGTTTCTCTGGAGAGTGAAACCGGAGGAGGAGAAGATATCTTTATCGGCTGATAAAGATATTGCAAGGACTCTTAACTTGGACTATACTAGTGAGTCTTACTGGATGGAAATACTGTGAATGACTTAATGGACTGAATGACAATGCTTAAACTCTAACTGGATTAAAAACTATTTAAACTACAAACAGTGTTTGTGTTCAGTGTGTGTATACTCATTGGGCCCTTCCTGGCTTGACTACTGCTGCAATACTCTTCTAGGGGTTAATCCCCAAACCCTAACATTGGTTATGGGCCCAGCAGCATAGTCTAACTAACCAGGATATAGCAGAGAGAGTTGGTGTGAGTTGCACATTACTGTAAAAACAAACTGTTTTAATTAGTTTAAAATAGTCAAAATATCTGAAGAGCAATGGCACAAGTAAATTTGTCACAACTGTCCATGATATCCAGGCTGGATGGAACAAACTATGTTTCATGGTCAATGAAATGTAGTTTACTTCTACGTAGAGAAGGTTTGTGGGACATTATAGCAAACCCACCAGATGTGAGTAGATGGGATCCTGCTAATGATGATGATAAAGAAAAGTTACAAGACTTTAAACTGAAGAATGAGCAGGCTTTATGCATCATAGGACTGACTCTCTGTGATCAGCAGCTTGTCCATATTCGTGGGAGAAGAAAATGCTGCAAACTGCTGGGAGAACCTCAGGAAGATTTATGTTCGGGACAGTGTAGGAGCACATATAAATCTTACACGGAAGCTTTTTGACGCATCTTCAGAGGAATGGAGATATGTTAGTTCATTTAAACTGTATGAAGAGCATTTTTCAAGATTTGCAAGAAAAAGAGCTTATATTTAATGAACTGCAACAAGTCTACATAATATTATCTTCATTAGATCAAAGCTATGATGACTATGTGACTTCGTTAGAGGTATTGCCAAAAGAAAGCCTCTCATTAACCGAGATTACAGGCAGGCTACTAGAAGAAGCCAGAAGAAGGCGTGAGCGTGACGAGCTGAGAGAAGATAAGAAAGAAGAGAAATTATCTTCAAAGTTTGAAAGAAACCAGCAAAGCAAAGTAAAGCACCTGGAAGAAGAGAATTTATCTTGACGGCATACACAATTAAAAAGTGTTTTAATTGTGGAGGCAGAGACATTTGGCAAGGTTCTGCAAAAAGAGAAAAAGCCAGAATGTAAAAAAGCCAAAGAAAGCATTTGAACTAGCCACGTTTAGCAACTCTGATTTGAAGAATAATTTATGGGTGGTTGACAGTGGCGCATCTCACTGCATCACAAGAGATAAGACAAAATTTATAAAAATGTCTACAAGTTCTCAACATATATCACTTGCAAATGGCTGGAACCTGAAAGCGAAAGGTCAAGGTTTTGCACGTTGTCCGTACATAAACCAGGATATAAAAATGTTGTATGTACCGCAACTAAAGTTTAATTTGCTTTCAGTAAGGGTATTAGATAAATTAGGTTATGTAATTACTTTTAAAGATAATAATTGCATAATTGAAAAAGATAACAAAAGGGTAACTGCTGCTTTAAATGGAACATTATATGTCTTAGATAATAGTAAGAAAGGGAGACTCAAACTGTATTTAATAATATAAAGCCTCATGAAGAATGTATCCATTTATTGCATAGGCGTTTGGGGCATGTAAATTTTAAAATGCTAAAAGCGTACAGTTGAGTTATCTGAAGGAATAAGGTTAAAACCTTGTGATAAATATTTGCGTTGTAATGTTTGCTGTGAAGATAAGAGCAAGGTATTGCCTGCAAATAGGCTAAATGGTTTCAAAACAAAAGAACCTTTAGAAGTAGTATTTGCAGACATAATAGGTCCAAAGAAACCCAGTATGGGGGTGCTAGATATATACTAAGCATTATGGATCATTATTCTAGATATGGGTTTTGCTATTTAATGAAAAGCAAAACTGAAACATATCAACATTTTTCAATTGGCTTAGGTTTGCTGAAAGAAAGTCTAAAAGGCAACTGATAACCCTGGTGACAGATAATGGTACGGAATTTATTAATAACAAATTCCAGAACAGACTTAAAGTAGCTGGAATAGAGCATAAGAAGTCTGCTCCATACAGGCCAGAACATAATGCTTTTATTGAAAGAAGAGGCCAAACAATACAGGCAATGGTTAGAACAATGTTAAATGATTCTGGGTTACCTGATACTTTGTGGGGGAGGCTACAATGTGTGCTAATAACATATTGAACAACGTTGTTAATACAACAACAGGTGAAATTCCATTTACCAGATGGCATGGCAGGAAACCTGATCTAAGTTACCTGCACACATTTGGTGCACCAGCATGGGTGCATATTCCTGCACAACTCAGAAAAAAAGGGCAACATAGAGCTAAAAGATTTTCTTCGTTGGTTATCAGGCAAACCATAGGGCATATAGATTTTGGGAGAAAGGCACATCTAAAGTGTTATGTAGTGCTAGTGCCCAATTTCTAGAACATGAAGGATGGGAGAAATTAGAACAGGATGCCAATAAAGATGTAATTATTGAATCCTATAGAAATCCCATTAGTTATCCCTGTAACTTTAAAAATAAAGTAAAGAGACAAATACAGGATGAAATAGTGCCCATAAAGGAAGAAACAGATTCAATAGCTGAACAGGATGAGGAAAATGAACAGGTAGTAGTTCAACAAAGTCCTCCTGTAAGCCCTGTAATTCCCAGAAGAACTACACGTGTATCTAGACCGCCTGATAGGTACCAGACTAACACAGTGTGCCAGATTAATCAAGTTCCTAATTCTGTAGAAGAAATTAAAAAGTATCCTAATAAGGAAAAAGTAAAATGGTATGCAGCAATGAATAAGGAACTGAATTCATTAAGAGATATGAAGGTGTATGAGAATGCCAAATTACCTGCAGGAAAGAAATCCATTGGCTGCAAATGGATATTTAAGGTAAAAACAGATAAAGATGGTAATTTAATCCATAAGGCAAGGTTAGTAGCCCAAGGTTTTAGGCAGAATGCTAATGACTACGATGAGGTGTTTGCACCTAGTCTTAAGGCAGCAACCTTGAGGGCAGCTTTAGTGTGGGCAGCTAGTAAAAACTATATAGTTAACCATTTAGATGTGGAAACTGCTTACTTGCACGCCCCATTAAAACATATTATTTATATGAAAAAGCCTGTTGGTATTAAAAGTGAAAGTAAGGATAATAATGATTGTTGGTTGTTAAAGAAAAGTCTTTATGGTCTTAAACAATCAGGCTATGAATGGAACCAGTATATTGTAAAGGAACTAGAAAATATAGGATTTAAAGCTGGTTTAGCCGATCCATGTCTGTTTAAAAGGGAGACAAATGGGAAAGTATCATTATTATTACTATTCACAGATGACATTGCATTGATAACTGAAACTAATGATGAAGCAAATAAAATAATAGCATCATTAGGAAAGAGAATAAAGATCAAGCAATTAGGGAGATAAAGAAGTATCTCGGTGTGAATATAAAGAAAACACGGAAAGGTTTTAAGATATCTCAGGAAGATAAGATAAGCAAATTGCTAAAAGATTACAAGATGGAGCTTTGTAAGCCAGCTAAGACTCCAATGAGTCAGGAGTTTAGCAACACTGATGTACAAAGCCCTGAGTTTGATAAGGTGATTTATCAATCTTTAATTGGTAGTTTGAGTTATATTAGTAATTGGTCTAGACCAGATATATCGTACTGCGTGAATCAGTTGGCTAGATTCAATTCTGCACCATGTGAAAGACACTGGAATGCAGCTAAGAGGATATTAAGATATCTTAAAAGACAATGAATTATTCATTGTATTTAGAACCAAAGGGTGATTTAATTCTAAGTGCATATGCAGATGCTAGCTTTGCATCAGAAAGAGACACTAGAAAGTCGACTTCAGGAACAGCCATAATGCTGGGTAAGACATTAATAGGCTGGAAGTCAATAAGACAACAGCATATAAGTTTGTCTACTATGGAGGCAGAATTCTCCTGTTTATCATTGTTATGTACAGAATTAATAATGTATAAACAAATGTTAATTGATATAGGTATAACAGTAGATTATCCTATAATTATACATGAAGATAATCAGGAAGCAATTCAAATGGCCACAAATATTGGAGTAAAAACAAGGAGCAAGCATACAGATCTAAGATACCTAAACGTGAGACAATCTGTAAGAAGTAAGATGATTCAGCTAGAGTACTGTATGTCGGAGGACAATTTAGCTGATAACTTTACTAAAGCCCAAGGTGCCAGTAAGCACCAGGAGAGTTGTGAAAAATATGGGATAAGATTGTAAAGGTATTATATATTTATATCACCCAAAAGGGGAGTATGTTAGGTATAACATTGATACCAAATATGGTTTGGGTGAATAAATATATAAAACTTAGATATCATGGTTTAAGTGCTTATCACTTTAAGCACAATGCAGCAGGCAATTAGCCGATTAAGGGTGCGGTTAGAAGTTACAATATAAGGAAGCATTAGAAGCTGGAAAGCTTACTGTGAGCTGGCTGTTACTTACTGGCTGTAACTGTCTGTTACTGTAACTGTGTGCTGCTGCGACTAACTGAGATTACTGACTGTGAGTGCCTGAGACTGAACTGTTATTGTTTGCTACTGTTTGCTGAATATCCAGCGTTTGTTTCTCTGGAGAGTGAAACCGGAGGAGGAGAAGATATCTTTATCGGCTGATAAAGATATTGCAAGGACTCTTAACTTGGACTATACTAGTGAGTCTTACTGGATGGAAATACTGTGAATGACTTAATGGACTGAATGACAATGCTTAAACTCTAACTGGATTAAAAACTATTTAAACTACAAACAGTGTTTGTGTTCAGTGTGTGTATACTCATTGGGCCCTTCCTGGCTTGACTACTGCTGCAATACTCTTCTAGGGGTTAATCCCCAAACCCTAACAGTGGTTTCCTATTGCTTCCTTCCTAGGGCTGAGAGAGAATGACTGTCCCAAAATTAGCCATCTGGTTTTGTGTCATAGGTGGGACTATAATTCATAGTCTCCTGGTTTCTAGTCTGATTCCTTAACCACTGCACCAAACTGTCTCTTCAGGAGAGAATTTGGGGATTTAATTTACATGAGTCTCCCTGGCTGGTTTAGATCAGGGGTCCCCAACCACCGGTCCGCGGACCGGAACAAGTCCTACCGGGCCGCTGGTTGCTGGGCGCCGCCATCTTTTTTTGATGAAAAAGTGCTTCCGGTGAGCTTTTCGGGTAGAAAGCTCACCGGAAGCACTTTTCATCAAAGATGGCGGCGCGCGCTCGTGAGCTTTTCTGGGGAAAGCCATTTCTACCGGGAAAGCTCACGAGCGCTGACGCCGCCATCTTTTGATGAAAAGTGCTCCGGTGAGGTCACCGGAAGCACTTTTTCATCAAAAAGATGGTGGCGCCAGCTGATGCCGGTACCGGGCCGCGGCATAAAAAAGGTTGGGGATCACTGGTTTAGATAACATATTAGTTTGTCAGGAAGCTAAGAGGGATTTAGGTACAGTGGATCCATCAACAACAGCAGAAATATTCACTTTTTCTGGTATAAGAGGTCCAATATCAGAACTAGAGTAGAAATTGAGACTTTATGGGAACCCAACATGGTTTTAATGATACCCTCAGTCAACAAAGGGGAAATATGAGAAATCCTACCGCCTCTGGGGGTTAGAGGAATGTAGCTTAACTCTGTTTAGTATTGCTCAGACTGCTAAGGATCATCTGAACAGCAAGCTTATATTTCATTCTGTATATTAACTAGATTGGATTAGAACAGCATAAGTAGATGATCCAGTCACTGTGTGTTCTTATTTAGAATCTTGCACTGGGAACAGCTTTGGAGCCATTTTCCTAAATAATTTATCTAAATAAAAATATATTGATTGCTATTAAGAGAGTTAAACTGAAATAGGAAAATTGAAATCATGAACTTTGATCTAAAACTAAATTTTTACTATAATGTAGCCACATGTGATCTCAGACTTCAGTGATCGGTTTAATATTTCAGGTGCTTTAACCAATTCAACTCACCTGGGGTGGACTAGAATATAACAGAACCTAAAATAGAATTGTAAGGGGATGCGGTGGCTCAGTGGCTAAGACCCTGAGCTTGTCAATCAGAAAGGTCGGCAGTTTGGTGGTTCGAATCCTTAGCACTGCATAATGGAGTGAGCTCCTGTTACTTGTCCCAGCTTCTGCCAACCTGCAAATGCAAGTCGAAAAATAGGGACCACTTTGGTGGGAAGGTAACAGCATTCTGTGCGCCTTCAGCAGCGCTGGCTCTTTAGCTTTGTAATGGAGATGAGCACTGCCCCCTAGAGGCAGAAATAACTAGCATGTAGGTGTGAGAACCTTTACCTTTAAGATAAAATTAGTAAAAGCCTGGTCCTTTGGAGAAGTTGTAGTTTGGGATTTGTAGCCTGGCAACATCACTGGTTTAATTATTGAAAACTGGGACCCTTGAATCGTCTAGAGCAGAAGTGACAAGAAAGAAGCTACTTGGGCATCACCAAAAAGTAGTCCAAGCAGCATGCACTGCTGATGATAAAAGAGAGCTTATAGGGAAATCCTCATAACTGTCTAGTTATTCAGTGACTATTTGAAGTTACAATGGCACTGAAGAAGGGTATTTATGACTGGTCAGTTTTCATAGCACTCATATGACTAAGGCACTTAGCAAAGGGTTCGCAAGTTACAACAGCCATAGCATCCCAAAGTCACAACTGCCATTTGTGATCTGCATTGTTGGCTTTCAACAAAGTCAATAGGGAAGCTGGCAGGAGGTCACAGTGATGACATGACAGCATGCTTAACAATCCCATGGGATTCATTTAATGAGCACAACTGGAACTGCTACAACTGGCATTGCAAGTCTGCGTAGCCCCTTGATGCTGCATATTACAGTTGCGTTGCTTAGCAGTCAGCCCCAGTTACATCCTTAAGCCAGGACTCTCTGTTCTTATAATGAAAAAGGAATGGTCAAACTGAATCTTCTATCTAGCAGAGCCTATATGCAGCTGCAATTCTGCAGCTCACTCATAAGCAAATCTGAATTAGTTTGAATATTCAATACTGCCTAATATTCAAATCAAGAAGATATTCAGGGTTGCCCAAGTTTGTGGCGCTGTATCCTCTGCTCGTGGTATTTTTAATGGTCCGTGAGTTTACTGTATTTCTGAACATTGAACAAGTAATTTCATTCATCCACAAAGAACTGGAGGTCCCAAATTCTAACAGGTCCAGAAGTAAAAGAATTGAATTCATTTATACTTTGCTTCATGGGAAGGAAAGGAATGCTGTCTATCCCGTCATTTCCAGTGGTGCATGCAATAGCTGTTGCTTCATTGGCATTTAGCTTTGCTCAGTGATGATACATCAGTGCATAGTACTATCAGAAGTACCAGTTTGTGACCTATAATTAAGAGTAATAGCAGCCATGAAATGTGGCATCTAAGCTATAAGGGCTTCTGGGCAGCTATTTCGAAGCCCAGCTCTGGTTCTAACAATAGAATAGAATAGAATGGAATAGAATAGAATAGGAATTCTTTATTGGCCAAGTGTGATTGGACACACAAGGAATTTGTCTTGGTGCAGATGCTCTCAGTGTACATAAAAGAAAAGATACATTCGTCAAGAGTCAAGAATCATAAGGTACGGCACTTAATGATAGTCATAGGGTACAGTAAGCAATCAAAATCATACTAGGAAACAGTCAATATAGATCGTAAGGATACAAGTGACAAAGTTACAGTCCTACAATCACAAATGGGAGGGGATGGGTGATAAGGAGTGATGAGAAGATTAACAGTAATAGTAGTGCAGACTTTGTAATAGTTGAACAGGGTTGAGGGAATTATTTATTTAGCAGAGTGATGGCTTTCGGGGAAAAACTCTCCTTGTGTCTAGTTGTTCTGATGTGCAGTGCTCTATAGTGTCATTTTGAGGGAAGGAGTTGAAACAGTTTATGTCCGGGATGTGAGGGGTCTGTAAATATTTTCACAGCCCTTTTTTTTGACTCATGCAGTGTACAGGTCATTGATGGAAGGGAGGTTGGTAGTAATTGTTTTTTCTGCAGTCCTAATTACCCTCTGAAGTCTATGTCTGTCCTGTTGGGTTGCAGAACCAAACCAGACAGTTATAGAGGTGCAGATGACAGACTCAATTATTCCTCTGTAGAACTGGATCAGCAGCTCCTTGGGCAGTTTGAGCTTTCTGAGCTGGTGCAGAAAGAACATTCTTTGTTGTGCTTTTTTGATGGTGTTTTTGATGTTAGGTGTCCATTTTAGGTCATGTGATATAGTAGAACCTAGACATTTTAAGGTCTCTCCTGTTGATACTGTGTTGACTAGTATTGTAACAAAGTGTCACAGCAGAAGTGCCTTCCTGGAACTGGCCATGGAGGTATAATTCTGTTTACTTCTGCAGCTTAGTTAAATAATTGTAACAGAATTGCATCATTTTCTGGAACAAATCTATGATTGTTTAAAAAGAAGGCATTCATCTAGGTTAGTTAGTTTTTCCCAATCTTAGAATTATAACTCCAAGAATTCTTAGCTGGAAGAGCCATGAATTGGGAATTTTGGAAATCTTCATCTCAACATTTCTAGAAGGTACCAGATTGGGAAAGGTTGCTTGCACTCCCACAAGTGGAAGCAATTGCCTATTGCAACCATTTTTCTATGTGGAGGTTGTTTGTTCTATTGTCCCTCTTGTCGAGCCATGATTCTTATCCTGAGCAAACAGGTTACATGCAGATATTCTTCCCATCTGGAAAAATAGAATTTTTTAGTGGGAGAAAGAATTCCATGCCATTTCCTTACAAAGGTTTTGGGAAGTGCTACAACTGGTGGCTGTGGTTTGCCACCGTTTATTCTGGGGTATTGTCCAGTGATGCGATATCATCCTAATCTCAGCCATCATCTGGCTTTAAAAGGGAAACATGATTTACAGTGTGTACGGGCAGGCATGTTACATAAGATGGCACCTTCTCGGTCAAACATATTTTCCTGGGATTGTGGGATGCCCAGTAAAATTAAAAGCTCCTTTAAAAAGCCTGGAGATGCAACGTCAAGAAACACTTTTTCGTTTCTATATTCAAACTGTTGCACATTCCTACCAGCCATCGAGAAAAAACATGCATGTTTTAATGTCAACCTGTTTTCCTTTAGGATAAACCACGATGCATTCCGGGTTCCAGCTGACATCCCAGAGGCGCATTGTCTGTGCGCAGGGTGCATCAATCCCTTCACCATGCAGGAGGACCGCACCATGGTCAGCATTCCTATCTATAGCAAAATCCCAGTGAGACGTATGCTGTGTGAGCCCAGCAAGCCTCACAGGAAGAAGAAAAAGTGCCACAAAGAGTACAAGATGATTATGGAGACCATTGCTGTGGGCTGCACTTGCATCTTCTGAGGACCCAGGAGGAAGGGGCTTCCTGCTCTTATGGATGAAGTACTATTTTTGCTCTTCTAAACTGCTCTGTTCTTCTTTTGCCAAATGAGAAAACACCAATGTACTTTTAGAAATTGAAGTAACTTGCGCTTGACTGGGCCGCGGTCATGGTTAGAGTGCAGTACTGCAGGCTACTTCTGCTGACTGCCAGTTGCCTGCAATTTGGCACTTTGAATCTCATCAGGCTCAAGGTTGGCTCAGCCTTCCATCCTTCTGAGGTGGGTAAAATGAGGATGCAGATTACTGAGGGGCAATATGCTGGCTCTGTAAACCGCTTAAGAGAGGGATGTAAAGCACTCTGAAGCTGTATATAAGTCTTAGTGCTATTGCTATTGCTCAGCTCCCATCTCTGCATTACCTTCAAGAAGGCTGGCAAGGTATATCCAGCAGGCAAATTACTCATTAATGCTTTAGGTCCAGTTTAAACCATTCAAGCTACTTCCTCACTTAAAAAGCACTTGCTATGATGCTATAGCCACAGTTCCCATTTCCATCCTCCCTCCCTTAATCTGGCATCCTTGTTTCCTAAGGGATATAGATAAAAAAAAAAACAGAAGGGAGATAATTGGTTAAAATGTGTATCTATTTTCAGGTTTTCATTCAGACTGGTGACAATTTAGTATATACAGTTGAGTTTGGACTGAACCTTTAGAGATGAATCAATATAGAGATCAGTATGTCATTGTCTGTATGTGTGTTCAAGTTAGTCTTTAACTCCTGGCAACTCCCTGGACAATTCCAT
Organism: Notechis scutatus; assembly: GCF_049901735.1. NCBI lineage: Eukaryota > Metazoa > Chordata > Lepidosauria > Squamata > Elapidae > Notechis > Notechis scutatus. The sequence goes on along the minus strand of NC_142010.1, from coordinate 91,371,000 downwards.
GCAGTTTTTCTTGGCAAGATTTTCATAAGTGGGTTTGCCATTACATTATTCCTAGGGCTGAGAGAGTAACTGGCCCAAGGTCATCCAGTCGGCTTCATACATTCAAAAAAACACCTTTCAGATCATCCTTCTCAGATATAGAACACTTCAGCATAACTAACTAGCTGGGTTCACACTTTGTAGAGTTCATATGTCTGATTACCAAACCATACTTGGATTGGGTCCACACGAAACATAGGCCCAACTCCACTATGGTTAGCACAATGAGAACCTACTCCTCAACAGTTTAAAAGTTAGAGTGCCCTCTTGTCTCTCAAGCCAGAGCAGAAAACAAGTCTAAATGTTGAGCAATGGAGGAAAGTTGTGCAATGGAAAGGCTCTTTAAATCAAGATTGTTTGCCAGGCTACTATCCACCTTATGGGATGCTATCAATGAAGTCTTATCTAAATACCAGCAGCCCCTGTGCTCAAAGTTCTGACAATATGAGTTGGATGTCAGCAGGAAGCTAGAGGAACATTAAGGGTGGTATTCGTACCAAGAGTTAGACTGAGGAGGCAGCAAGAGAGCCCAATAAATCTTTCCTGCCTATTACTATACATGGTGATGGATCAAGTATCTGTAATAACTTCTTTTAATACCCTATCCTTCACAATGGATAGGAATCACAGCTCAGGGGCTGAACACATAGTCTTTTTGCAGAAGGGCCCAGATTCAAACCCTGCACTGGGGGTTCTCCAATAGCAGGACTGGGAAACATTCTGACGTGGGATAAGCAGCTGAAGAACTGCTATAATACAGAGAAAGCACCAGTGCCGCACCAGTGTTCTATAGAAAGAAAGCTTTCCATTATTCAAGCCATTATTCAACCTGGTTTGGTCCACAGGAAGAGGAGCGCGAGCCTAATCCTTGGGTTCTGTATATAAATCTAAGAAAGATTCCCATTTGAATCCTGGGTGAGTTGTTTCCCAGAAACAATTTGTCATGGATGGAATGCAGTGCCATTATGGCTATGAAGCAACAGAGCAAAATAAAGGGAAGTTACCCAATCAAATGCCAAGAAGTACTGATATAATTGCTAAGCAGCTGGCTTTTGTACCTGCCAAGCCCCTGCTGCACCTTTCTTTTTAATTATTTTTGTTAAGTGAAAATGTGGGCATACTTCCAGGTTCATCTCGTGTGGGGCCCAGAGGCATTAATCACAAAAATCTCCTGAGGTCTTTCTGAACATTACATATGATAGCTGCAGTCTAGTACTTTGTTTAGAAGTCCATGCATCTACTCAGATGACTGGGAACCAGTTTCTCAGTTCACCCCGACCAAGGAATATTTTGAGTCCAGCCACACCGACTGTGGCAACCATTTCATGAGAATACTCACAATATGCCCACATTCCAGATCTGCCAACCTGCTGCAAACAGTTTGCTATCCTTGATCTAAGATTTTGTCTATCTGCCAGAATGTCACAACTTCAGAAAAAACAAGATAACTTTATTTTCATTCTCTCAGTTCCTTCCCAGCCAGCTAAAGGCTATGACTCAAGGCACAGTGAAATATCTCATTAGAGGCTAGCTGGGCCTACTACGCCTATTTAGCTGCTTGATCATAAAGCGTACCGCTCCTCTGATTCTGCAAATATGTCATTGATTTAACAAAATTCATTAAAGAAAACCTTCTTATCAATATCCACACTGTACACAATTGAAAGGGTAACAATTGAAACCAATCCGTTTCTAGGAAGAAAGATAAGGAACCTCACCGTTTTATTGCATCTGGAATGAGCAAAAACAAGTTACCCCTTTGCCCTACACAGCTGATGCATGACAGCCCAGCTTCATTAGCAGCAAGTAGCAAATATTCAACCCCCAATTCACAGACCTTTTTTTAAAGATTTACTGGAGCAGCCTGACCAGTAGGGTATTGTGGAATCTACTCAGGACAATTCCAGAATGTTAGTTCGGTGGTTTCACCTGGTTTAGGCAACAAGGATTTTTTTTTAAAAAAAAAAAAACAAATGCCAGAGGAAAGAATGCTTAATTTATTTCCAGGAAAAAGGCCCGTGGGATGGCTGGCAAGACAACTTCAGATCAACCATTAATTGTGCATGTATGTTTATCTGGATAGTGGATACAAAGTGATATGATTCATTAAGCTGTTTAGCTTTTCTCGCAGGAAACATTCCAACACAAGGTCCTTTGCTTCACCATCATTTGATCTAAATCCATAGGGCTTTTAATAAACATAAGGGAATACAGTGCTTGGGATGTCAGGAAAACCAAGAAATCATGAAAGTTCTTATGATCCTACAAGTGCCATTTCTTTTAGCTTTAGGGATGAAGTACAAGAAGAAGGTCCAGTCCAGTATAAATTATTTGGGAAGGCTGCAGAGGAAGACCCAAGAAGGAAGTTTGAATCCAAAGTTGCAGCCTGTTTGGTAATATACACAATTGGGCTTTATGAATATGATTCAGCAGGTAAAGTAAAAGTCAAATGGGATTTGACACTATTCAGTTTCAATCCTCTTCCATGATTATCAAGGAATCCTGAACAACTAGAAAGAGGCATTAATTTACAGGCTCTCTGAAAGAATGATGCTATGCTAAAGAGATTGCCATGACACTGATAACAACAGATGAACGTATAAAGTCACAGATTTGCCAGTGCTCTGCTTTACTTCTATTAAATTTGAAGTACATTCCTTAACTTAAGAGGATTTGGGGATGTGTGGGACTGCAAATCTCAGCATCTCTTACTACACTGATAGGGAATTCTGAATGCTGCAATCCAATATAACTGGAACACAGCAAGTCAAGGAATGGCACTTAGTAGCCTCAAATATCCCCTCTCACTCTGCCTGCAATAAAATCTTGTCTGGCAGTGCTAAGTTCACAGCTCAGTCTTCAATTTGTGCATTAAGTCTTTCTGGTCTATTTTCTCTACATCATGATTCCACCGATTGTAGGCTAAGAGAGCCACATTTCTGGCTGCCACAGCAGACATTTCCATGGAGCTGGCTGCCCACTCCATGGTGTTGAGGTAGAAGAGGCTGTCATGCAGGATAATAGGCGGGAGGTTCTTGACTGATCCGTAATCAGGACAGACCTGCCATTCTGTCACCTGAACAGAATAATAAGAACGGAACAGCATCTTCAACTCTTGCTTCTCCAAAGGATACTGAGAGTGGACTCGCCACACAGCAGCTTCCTGGGGCTGCTTCCGCTTGAAGTTATTAGATAAGTTGACAGGGCAAATGTTATCCATGGAATTGAAGAAGAGGCCAGGAGCTTCTGTGGTGAGGACACTGGCAAAAGGAAAAAGCTTGGGATCTGAGAAGCCAAAGTATGAGGAGTTGAGGTAGCCATGAACAATGGAGGTGACGGTGATGTGAAAAGTTCCAGGAAACTCAGCAATAGGTGGATCAAAATTCTGAAAGGTGATATTGTTCTTGCTATCATGTAATTGAGTGGCAATGACCACTATGTCATAGAAGTTGGAACCTGGACCATCTTCATTTTCATAGTGCACTTGGTAGAGGGGTTTTCCTTCTGGATAAAAATGCACAGGGAACAAACAGGGGAAAATACACCAGTAAGTCAGACAGCTACCAAGCAAGTCACCATCATTATCTAAGAAGCTAAATAGACGAGACTTCAAAGAGAAACAATTCTGATAAGACCTGATAGTTTGCACTGTTTCTTGGTTGATTCCATTTTTTTCTGCAGCTCACTCACTGCCTGCTGGTTTTATTTTTGAAGACTAACACTTGGTTACCTAAACCAGCTAAAATAAGCATTCACACAACCCATAAAAGTAACAGATAGGAACTGGTCAAAGAGCACAGAGAGGATTTACCTGACTGGTCACAAATAAGGGAAAGTTTATTGTAGTTTTTGACTTATTTTCACTCTGGTAAATGAAAATAATTGGGTTAAGTTGTGTACATCTGCTGTCATTACAGTTTGGGATATTCCATTCAAAAACTATATATTTTATCTAGGAAGCTAGATGATGCTGAACAGTTCAGCAAGCACAAATCAAGTCACAATGACCTAAAATGATATAGCAGCAACACGGAGGATAACTTTCTGCAGAACACTACAAACACTATTAAAGTAATATACAACAAAAAAGTTAGGCAACTTTGTGCTATCTAGCATTTAAGAGAAACAGCTGTTATAAGGAACCTTAGTACGAACACTCTCTCTCTCAACTGCAAGTCAAAATACACATTTATCTAGATGCTTTTAGGAAGAAAAATATATGCCAATTATATTCTGTGTTGAAACTGGGTTTATTTGTTCAGGAGTAGCACATTTTTTTCTACATTTATTTTCTTTAAAATTTCAGTATCCCTCCAAAATGTTAAATGTAGAATTCTTATAATAAAATTATATACTAAGATGTTTATATTGTAAAGTTTAATATCTTGGGTATTCAGTGGTATGTGATTGAATTTACCTTAAGTGTTAAAATCTTATTTAATACAATACTTTACGAAGAGATAATCTAGAATGAAAGTTGTTTCTAGCTAGTGGTACATCACCCCAGCAACTGATCCACAGGATGGTAGTTTATTTATGACAAGGATCACCAATATTTCTTTTTCCATTTTCTATATATTATATACACGCCCGTTATCCATTTTTATTTTCTTCACCCTCTTTTTATTCTTTCTACCTGAAAATTGTCCCTCTCTCCTTGCATAGTTTTCTGCTCCACTTCCTTATAAGGGAGCACACAAGTTAATTCCTCGTTTGTTTTAGTAGAATGCAAGGAATTTGCCATTTCATCACATCTTCTCTTAAAGAATCACATTTGCTTAACTGGTGATCACAGCAACAATAAATACCCCATGTACAGGAAACATCATCTTTTCTTAGGAAAAAAAAAAAGTTAAGACTGTGAACACTCAGGGAATTTCAGTTGTCTCTGTGCAATAAATATGCCAACCTTTAAAGCAAGTGAAAGGAGAGGAAGTCATTTGAACATTCCTTCAGTAGAAGGATCCTTAACTGTGTTGTGTCCTGCCTACTTCTCTGCATGTATCAATGGATTCTTTACCGTCAAAGGTATTTAGGTGGCTTCCAATGTGCAATTATCCAGAATTCTTTAAAGCAGATCCAGAGGATAGTAATTTCTGTCTATAACCTTCCTGCATTTTTTTTAGTACTTTCACCCCCTCCCCCCTTTCTCCCAGTTGGAGCCTGGGTTCCTCCCACTAGCACAGTGGTGTCAAACTCACAGCTTCACGTTGTCATCATGTGACATATCATGACTCTCCCCCCCCCTTTGCTAAACTGGGGATGGGCATGGCCAGTGCGTGATTGCATCCAGCCCGCAGGCCGTGAGTTGGACAGCCCTGCTCTAACGGGTAGTCCTCCATTTACAACAATTTATTTAGTGACTGTTTAAGTTTCCACAGCCCTGAAAAAAGTGACTTGGTGACCATTTTTCACACTTACAACCACTGCAGCATCCCCATGGTCACATGATCGAAATTCAGACGCTTGGCAACCGACTCGTATTTATGATGGTTGCAGTGTCCCAAGGTCATGGGATCATGTTTTGATTACTTCTGACAAGCAAACTCAGTGGGGAAGCCAGATTCATTCAACAACTGTGTTCATAACTTAACAACTGAAATGATTTATTTAACAATTCCAGCAGGAAAGGTCGTAAAATGGGACAAAATTCCTTGAACAATTGTCTCGCTTAGCAACATACATTTTGGGGCTCAATTGTGGTCATACGTCAAGGACTACCTGTAGTTGTAGCTAATAGTTTGGGGGGTAGTGGTGGTGGTGATTTTTTTATTTATTTATTTTTCCAGCTTTTGTTCTATTGTACTTTATTAATTTATTTGATTCTTTTTGTTAGTTTTTCTTGTTTTTTTATTTTAAATATGGTTTTATATTCTGTAAGCCGCCTCGAGTTGCCATTGGGTGAATAGGTGGCGACATAAATTCAATAAATAAACAAACAAACAGACAGACAGACAGAGCTTTAAAAAGAAGAAACTCCTTTCCTTAATGCATTAAGGTAACTATATACTATGGAAGACTCAGCAGCCTCAGACAGTGGTTTGCACACAACACATGTACAAGTACAGACATTTCCCCTGGGCTTGCAGAAAACTGGAACAGCCAGCTGTGCACAAACCGATATCTACAACAACTGGGGAAATCTGCAAAGCAGCCACACTGAGTTTTCCTGAAGATATGGCTCTGGTAGCTTTGAAGAGGGGGCACCCAGCTCCTGCTAACCTGCTTTGTGACACTTTGGTTCGAAGGCTTTGTTCGCTTAAGTAGGTCTCTCTCTATCATGTAGCACAGTATCCGGTCAATATTTATTGTATGTACTGTATATCTCCGGATACACAATATCTGAATGCCGAGATTAAACCAGAGGGGATATTGTGTGAATCCAATGAACCATGGGTATGTGTGTTTGCTCCTTGCCACCACTCAGTAAAGGCACTCTCAGAAATGTTGGGTTTTTTTTTTCTGAAGAACCTTCCCTGAAAAGCAAAAAAAAAAAAAAAAAGACTCTGGATGTGATGAATTAGCCAGAGGTGTGAGAGAATGAAAACACGTTACATTTCCTTCCATTAAGTCCTAGGGTTGGGTCGTCTCTTCTGCTACAATTCTCTCACAGAATCTCTAACTAATCATTTATCCAGTGTGCAGCACATCCACATTAAAAGTCAGGGGCCACTTCTTTCTAAATTGCTTTCAAAATTCAGTCCTCTGGATCTGAAGTGCACCCATATGAAGGGGGAAATCTTGTCTTGCACAAGACCATTCGTTCATCCCACCATGTTTACTTGGTCTGCAGCAGCTCTTTAAAATCTCCAGCCCCCGCTACGTGGAGATCTTGGGATCTTATTTTCCACCTTGGATGAAGATGGGATTGTGTGGCATACCTGAACTGTGCAGAGAGATAGCTGTCACCCTGGCATGGATGATGTTGGCTTTGGTTAGCTTCAGCAAGCCTGAGCACACCAGCTTGTTGCCGCCTTCGACTGCCCATCGGTTGCCCTGTGCTCCTGCTAGCAACATGGCCCCTTAAAAAAGAAGTACAGAGGGGACTGCTGTCAAAGAGAATAAACAAGCCAAATGGTAAAACATTAGCCTTCCCTACGACATATTTGTCTCCCAGTCATGAGCAATGGCCTATTGAAAAAAGACTGGAGCCCTAGAAGATGGGTAGTACTCACCTGCAAATGCAGGCACCAGTACTGACTGGCCATAGTTGGCCCGGAGGATGGCCATGATGACGTCATCGATGAAGCGTTGTGTGACACCCACCTCCAGCAGGGACTCCACCACAGAGCGTTGCGTCATGTTGACAAAGGTGTCGCCCCCCAGTGAACGCAGGAGCTCCTCAAGATGAGAGAATGCGTAGCCATGGGCCTGATACTTGTAAATTCTGCAGGTCATAAAAAAGGGCAGGAAAATGTAGAGCACTATCGCAACCTTACTAGCAAAAGATTTGGCAAGGCAGAGTGCGATTCCTCCTCCCCTCACTTTGTGTGCATTCAGGAGGGGCTTGTCTTAGAAGTGTTCTTAAATTAATTCTGTGGCCCGGACTCAAGTCCAACTTAGCTGACCACTGCCAACTTAGTGGCTCTTGCTCCTGCCCTTTAAGGCCATTCCTTATGAGCTTTACAAGAAGTCTCAAGAATCTCCTTTAATACTACATTGCCATCATCTGGATAGAAGCACATTTGAGCGAAGGAAGATTGTCCCATTTTTCTCTCACTGCCCTGGAGGCACCAGTGATGCCTCTTTGTTACCTACCTCATGAACTTCTCCATTACTTCTTCTACCCACATTTGTAGACGCAGAAAGCTCATGCCATAATGCCACCAGAGCCGAAAAAGGTTGAGTAGGTACCAGTCTGTCTCCTCAAGGACAAATTGTTCCCCAGTGAAGATGGCACTCTTTCCTGCCACTTCTCGACGGTGTTTCAGTCCTATAGAACAGAAAGCAAGGTCCAGTAAGAACAGAAAACAAGGTCCAGTTTTTACCATGATGGGCTTTGCAAGAGAGTTGACCTTCTTGATCTCTTTTGCTGTCTCCTTCTAACTTGCATTAATTCTGAGAAATCTTTCTCGGTCATGATTTTAATAGAGTTTCTCATTTGTTATCACACTCATTCATGCTTTTCCCATTTTGGCACTGCAGGGTTCCCATGAGTGGCCGGATTTTGTTACCCCCAAAACAAACAAACACCTGCTTCACCTTCATCCACACCAGTGGGTTGAATCTTAAAAAGCAGTGAAGACTGCTTAAGAAAATAAAGACAATCCCCAACTTTATTTAAAAGTAAAAACAACTTGGGTTTCTGCTGGACTCTGACATAACAATGTCTAGAATTAATTTGTCTGGATGGCATATTGTCTCCTTTCCCCTTCAGCCCAAATCATACACTGAGACCTGTGTCGGTCAATCTGTGAAAACCCAACTTTTAGCTCACAATGGTGTTGCTAAAGGGAAAAAAGAGAGGAGGGAGCCCTATATATGCTTCCTTGAGTGCGAGTAAAAGGGAGGAGTCTAGGTTCCATAAATTATATAATATTACAGGATTGATTGCCCATTTTCAGTTTTGTGTCAAGGCAGATTTAATAATTTGATGTTGTTACAATTAATACATTATATTAAGTATAATACATTAGTGTACATTACATTATAGTTACATTCCTCTGAAGGAGTGGAAAGGCTCAGTTGAAGATGGCATATATTGATTTATCAAATTTATGGAGTTGCCTATCTCTACTCTGGGTAGTGCACAACAATCAAAGACAGCAACAGATATAAAAAACATATTATACTTTAAACCTATTATATTTTAAAAATATAAAAATCCATATTAAAAAACAAAGTTTGTAAAAAAAAAACCCAAATACATAAACTCTAGGCGAAGGGAAAATAAGAATGGCTACCTCAACTTTGGAACCATGTAAGCATGTTATATGAGGATTCCCTTCGATTTAGATCAGGGGTGTCCAACCTTGGCAACTTTAAGACTTGTGGACTTCAACTCCCAGAATTCCTCAGCCGGCTTTGCTGGCTGAGGAATTCTGGGAGTTGAAGTCCACAAGTCTTAAAGTTGCCAAGGTTGGACACCCCTGATTTAGATTCTCAAAGTCCGCCAGAAGGTTGGGCTAAGAAAAGGAACTGGTCCAAAGTCACTCAATGAGGTCCATGTTATATGGAGGTTTGACCCTGGCTTTCCCTCAACTCAGTTCAGCACTGCTTTATATCAAGCACATTGTCATGATGTGTATATATACATATATATGTATGTACATATGTACGTATGTACACACACACACACACACACACACACACACACACACACACACATATGAATTAGGGGGAAAAAACCTTCTGAACTGGAATCTCCCCCAAATAGTCCAATTGTATTCCAAAAGGACAAATGGAAATGGAATGGAATGTTTGGGCAGGAAATGACAGGCTGCCTGAATAGAAGTGAGTGAGCTCCGTTGTATCAGAACAATGATTGCTGATTCCTGATCTCATCTATCTACCGTATCTGAGGAACCAAAGATCTGCCATATCCCCCAAGCTCAGAGGCAATAAAAGGATATGCAGAAACCAAGCTTGAAGTTTATACATCTAGGGTCAATCACTCTTACCCAATTGCTGCACAAAGTCCTCCATGTGTAAGTTGAGAGAATGGAAGAAGGCCCCTCCACTTTCGTAGGACTGCTTGTTGACTGTAACTGTGGCCAGGCGACCTCCCACCACAGCCTTTTCATATACATCCAGCTGTACCTGCGGCCCAAACTGCTGCTGCAGGAAATAAGCCACGGATGAGCCGCCAATTCCAGCTCCCACCACAGCTGCCAAAGCAAAGCAAGTGTGTTAAGAACCATCATAAAAAGATCCACCTTCAATCAATAGATATAGTTTCCCAGGAAGAGGATTGCTCAAACCACATCTTTGACTAATAGCAGGGATATAATAAATTAATAAAAAGAGAGCCAGTTTTCTCTAGTGCAAATGGTGGCGAACCTATGGCATGTGTGCCGGAAGTGGCATGCAGAGCCATTACTGCCGGCACGCGAGCCCTTGCCCAGAAAAGGTCTACTGCGCATGCGCGTGCACCAGCTGATTGTTGGGTATCTGGCACGCATGCGCGTCGGCATGGAGGTGCACGGGAGACATGTGCTCATGCGCTGAAGTGTATGATGCAGGGGGGTCACGCACGCATGTGCAGAAGCCCACAGCGTGGTCGTGCAGGTTGCATGCGCATGCGCAAAAGCACATAGTGCGGATCGCATGGGTTGCACGCACAGGGGGGGGTTATGGGGCCCCCGCGCGCATTGCCTTCTGGATGATGGCACGCAAGCGTGAGCGCACAAGCCTGCACGCAATTATCAGCACAGCAGCCCACAAAGGTTAGCCACCACTGCTCTAGTGCTTCAGACACCAGGAAAGAAAGCAGGAAACTTAAGTTGTAGTCCTGCCTTAGGCATGAAAACCAGCTGAGTGACTTCGGGCCAGTCACTCTCCCAAGCCCAACCCACCTCATAGCCTTGTTCTAGTGGGGAAAAATAGAGTAAGAAGGAGTATTGTGTGTGGATTTGCCACTTTGAGTTCTTTATAAAAAGTAATAAAGGCGGGATATAAAAAAGAATAAAACGTTTTTTCTGGCTAAGTCTGAGCCGTGGTGGCACAGTAGTCAGAATGCAGTACAATTCTCACTGGCTCAAGCCTTCCATCCTTCTGAGGTTGGTAAAATGAGGAGCCAGATTGTTGGGGCCAATATGCTGCCTCTGTAAACCGCTTATTGAGAGGGCTGGAAAGCCCTGTGAAGCGGTATAAAAATCTAAGTGCTATCGCTATTGCTATTCCAATCGAACTTCAAAACTGGTATCTCACACTATTTCATGGCTAGGCCAGCCTTCCTCAACCTCTCAGTGTGTTGGGACTGTCATTCTGAATTTCTAGCCAAGTCAGCCAATGGCTGAGACTTCTGGGTAGAGTAGATCCAGTGTACCTAACCTCTCTCATAAAAGAAGCAGGGATAAAATATACACACCGACCCTGCCATTGGGCTGGCTTGGCTTTTTTGATTTTGTTTTTAAAGAGCATCGCCGGAGAAATTTCAAAGCACGTGTCGGAAACACGACTACTCCAGGACGGCCACTAAAACGCCAAACCTAGAACCCAGATCAGCTCCCTTTTCAGCCCTCACCGCTTGCTTTTACGCTCGTATTTCCCCAGCGCCAATGCGGGAAGCTCCAAGCTGCAGAAGCCCACCTTACGGGGGGGCCTGGTGGCGGTGGGTGGCGAACGGGAAGCCGCGAACTGCCCGCTGCCATGAAAGAGCAACGCCTACCTATTTTGCTCGGCGGAGCTGCATCCCCTGTCGCAACGAAGGAAAGCTCCGTTCTCATCCCCCCTACGGCTACGGTAAGAAACAAAAGGCACCGGGCGGGAGAAGGCGGCTGAACAAACTCTGCCGTCATGGTGGCAACGGGGAGGCGGCGGCGGCGGCTGCAAAAGCGAGAAAGCGCCGCTGAACGGCGGAAACCAGCCCTGCCTCCCCCGGATGCTTCTGCCGCAGCGGCCGGCGACTTCGCAGCTTTCTGGCCCGCGCGCTTCCTGAGGTATTTTTTGGGGGGGGGGGGTGTTGGGTGGAGACGCAGCGGATCGTCGGGCTGCGCCTCCCGCGGCCTTTCTGACCTTGGCGGGGCGGATCGCAGGCAGCGACGGCGAACGAGGCAACCTCTATTAATATAAAAGGGGGGAGTCCTTTGCTTAGCGGAGGAGGTCGCCTCTTCTGGCTCGCTCCAGCGCGAGCGCCCCTTGCAGGAAAGCCTGAAATGCCAAGTTGGTGAGATGCGCTTTCAAACCCACAGCTCCGAAATTCAAGTTTTCTGACAGAGTCGCTTCCGGAAGCCACTACCTCAATCAGTAGGTTGCAAAAGCCCTGTTTTCTCGGCGCTGTAAGCTTGTGCTGCTTTCCCGGGTTAACCTTAACTGAGCCCTTTGGAGTGAAATATCCATGGTGTTTTCTGTATTGTTTCTCCGTGTCATATATGTGGGTATATCCATAATTTATTGATTTAGTCATGTTTATGTAGTGTGTATTAGAGGCGGAGAGACCCTTTGAGAGCTGAAATTCCATTTTAATGTATGCCAATTAATGTACATTCAAAATGACAATAAAGTTATTCTAATTCTAAAGGTAATCCTGGGGAAAGAGGGGGGGGTGTTTGGGGGTTGCACTACAGAGGCGCAACTCTCCAGGAAGCGACTTTGAGTCTGAAAGGGAAGAGAGAGACCGCTTCTTCTGGCTCCGGAGATTTTCCTGCAATGGTGCATTAGGTCAGGTAGTACTCGAACAGAATAGGAATAGAAATAGGAATAGGAATAGGAATGGAATGGAATGGAATAGAATAGAATAGAATAGAATAGAATAGAATAGAATAGAATAGAATTCTTTATTGGCCAAGTATGATTGGACACAAGGAATTTGGTGCAAATGCTCTCAGTATATATAAAAGAAAAGATACATTCGTCAAGAATCATAAGGTACAACACTCAATAATAGTCATAGGGTACAATAAGCAATCAAATAATAAGCACCTGGCTTGTTTTTCTTTTACTTAAATCCAGAATTTATCCAATGTAGAGCGCGTTTTCCAGACAGACCGAAACAAGAAGTAGCCACTGTGTTCCCTTGGCGTGGAAATCATAAAATTAGAAGTTTATAGTTCAAAGCCATTGAACACCCCTCCCCCAAATGATAATTCACAACAGAACAGAATAACAGAGTTGGAAGGGTCTTCTAATCTAGTCCAACCTCCAGCCCAAGCAGGAAACCCTGTACCATTTCAGACAAGAGGCTGTCCAGTCTCTTCTTTGAGAAAACAGGTTAGCCTGCCATATCCACAACTTTAACTGAAATAGCTAAGTTGGATACCTGGATAATTGAGAGACTTATTTGTCTTGAATTGATTCTGCCTGCCCAATAGGTTCCAGCGGTGTGGATGTACTCCAGGTCCCCTCCATTGAACACTGCCATCTTGTGGGACTGAAGAAATATGTGTTTTCTGTTGCGGCCCTCTACCTCCAGAACAGCATCCCCCCCCCTCGAGATAAAGAGCGAGCCTGAGTCATGGTTATCCCAAAGTTGTTATTTTCAAGAGGCCTTCCACTTCCCACTATCCAGTCAGAGCTGAAGAAGCTTCTTGGATGAGAAGCAAAACATCTTCAAAGAAAAAGCAGAAAGTCTAGTTGCCTCTTGAAAAAAACACCTTTGGGATGTTCTCTCAAGGTTTTGGAAAGCTTTGAAAATTTGGCTTTGATCCCTGACTTGGAGTTGATATTTGCTATTTGTTTAATGACCCCTGCTATTAACTGTTTTTTATACCTATTTTAGTATTGTGCATTGCTTTAAAGTCTAGAGAAATTGGGCAGCCAATAAATTTAAATCATTTAAATAAATACAAATGGCTCTTATTTAATTAACAATTACTCATTCAGCAAGCATTGACTTGCTTGATTTCAGTGCTGAATGAAGGGTACTTACGATTAGCTCTCATACTTGTATGTCAGATCGTGGTTACATGATTATTTCACAAGAAGAGTTCTCCACTCCTCTACTTCGTTGTAGAATACCTTATGCCACCAGACTTGAAATTCTAGAACTAGAAAACCTTGAATTACTCCGTCTTCGGTCTGATTTAAGCATGGTATATAAAATCAACCATAACAACACAAGAGCACACAATAGATACAAACTCAAAGTTAACCGCACCAAACTTGATTGCAGGAAATACGACTTCAGCAATAGAGTGGTCAATGTCTGGAATACTCTACCCGACTCTGTAGTTTCTTCCCCAAACCCCAAAAACTTTAACCTTAGACTGTCTACTATTGACCTCACCCCTTTCCTAAGAGGTCTGTAGGGGCGTGCATAAGCGCACCAACGTGCCTACCGTCCCTGTCCTATTGTTTCTCTTATTCTTCTTTTATTTTTCTTATATGTACCCATTTCATGTATTCACAACTATGTATACACTTATACTTATTATCTTGTAAACAATTGGCAAATCAAATAAATGAATAAATAAATAAATAAATAAATGATTGCCATTTGCTACCATCTTTTTGCTTCCTAGAAGCATGGTCAATGGGGAAGCCACAAAAGGTGGCATGTGGCAGAGGTGGTATTCAGCTGGTTCTGACCAGTTCTGAGAACTGGTAGTGGAAATTTTGAGTAGTTTGGAGAACTGGCAAATCCCACCTCTGACTGGAGATTTTACACTATCCTTCCCCTGCCACGCCCACCAAGCTACACCCACAGAACCAGTAATAAAAAAAATTTGAATCCCACCACTGGCAAATGGCAACCAAATGTCTTCACATAACAATCCACAGTGATTTGCTTAATGGCAAATGTAAGTACCAGCATTTCTGTTACTAAGGCAGAGCAGTTACATGATATCTAACTACATGACATTTATGACTGCATAATTTAGCAACAGAAATTCTGGTCCCAATTGCTGTCATTAAGTGAGGACTACCAGTAGTAAGTTGAGTTAGAGCTGATTAGTACTTACACATGAGAGCTGGAAATTCGTAAAGCTGCATGAAATCCCCAAAGACAGATGAAGCAATTCACCCCTATGTTGCTGCAAAAACAAAACAAAACCCAGCATAGATATGGCCATGTGGTCACCAGAATTGAGCTTGACTCAAGAGATATTACACCAACTTTAAGTCTCCCATGCAAAGCCATCTAGCTAGGTATACTAGAGTGAATGGGCTAGATATGCACAACACACTGAACTACAGTGTGTTGAACTAGAAATTAACCAAGCTTGTTCTGGCCACATACGACACAACCTGTACAGTTTATAGTTAGATGTTCATGTATCAAACTCCTAGATAAGTCTACTGGATGGACAAAGCCAGTAAGGAAGGGGAAAAAAATTAAGATCTCCCTCTGACACCACTAGGGCTTTTGCTTTTGTCCTGGAACTGGTTATTTTTTTAAAAAATCAGGAAACTTATCTATATAATCACAAATTACAAAAACAGATTTATTTGTGAGCTGTTTTGTAGGATTTATATCTTGAAAAGTGGAATATAAGTAATCTCTATAGACACGTAGCTACGTGTATATATAGCCATGACTGTATTTCCTTTTTAGTAAACAACATTACACAAGTGCAAAAAAGGATGCATATAGATGAAGGCATTGCATAAGAAAAGGAAACTACATCTTATTTATAGCAGCAGCATTCACTGTTATGTCATTCTCTTGTCCATCCAACTTCCCCTTTTCCTCCTCTGTATATTCAGCTCACTTCCACAGAATTAAGTGGGCTGAAGTATGCTTTTATGCATGGTCATTTTTATTTTTTTGGAAGACATATCAAACCATATGCCATGCAGTCTCCTTCTGCCAGCATTTAAAAATTTATAGATTCATCGTCCCATCTTTGGAAACATTCAAGCAAGATACACAAATGTATCTCTTTGCTCTAATTTTTCACTGTTTACTCAATGACCTTGGTCTTTCATAAACTAATTTTCAGTTAGATGTTCCTAATTGCATCCAACTTTGGGCATATCATTTGGGCTCTCAGCAAAGAGCACTGTGTTATCTGGATACCAAAGTACACACATATTTACTCCCGCAACCCACACACTTCAGATATCTCCACAAGCATTCCTGAATAAATGAAAGAATATTGCACAATGGTGCCTTACTCTGTTGAGCTATTTGCTAAATGTTCTCATGCATGCTTTCTTTTCAAGCACACTTTCTTTCCATCGTATTCCTTTCTTATCACAATCAGCAACCAACTTTTCCTTCCTTATTTGCACAAAGCATTCCACAATTCAAGCCCATTAATTTTATCACCCTTTTTTTTCCTCAATCAGCAATTATACAGTTGTTTTCCTTCTCACACACATACATACATTCAATTATGTTGAAAAACAGAAATCTGCCTGGCACCTCCCTATATAAAGCTGCCCTGAATTAACTTCTAGTTAAAACTTCTTTAGCTAAGGATAAAAGGAAACCCACTTTGTGCATCACATCTGAGCCAAATGCTCCTAACAACAGAAAAGCAGCTAGCAAGCAATTTCTGAAAATGATTAGAAAAGTATGTGAACCCAGCAGTCTTTTAAAGGTGTCAGCCATGATTGGAGCAACATGGCTATTTCCTTCTCTCCCAATGTTCTAAACCAAGGGTCTTCAAACTTGGCAAGTGTAAGACTTATGCACTTCAACTCCCAGAATTCCTGAGCTAACATGACTGGAGGACGAATTCTGGGAGTTGCAGTCCACAAGTCTTAAAGCTGTCAAGTTTGAAGACCCCTGCTCTAAATCCACCAAAGACCATCGACTTGTGCACTTGTGCGCAATTTCAAACCCTCTCCTTGTCCAAAGAGGTATGATAAAGAGCCAATCTATTTGCTGGTCCTTCATTCCATTGCAGAGCAGTCTTCTGTTCACCATTTCTTCCCTAATGTCTTTATTTAAATTGTATTCACTCTGCTAAGACCCCTTTCCCCCCCACTTCCAAAACAATTTATTTTTATCAATATCATTGTGCATTTCTCTGCCCCTTGCTTTAGAATGGTTCTTTAATTACATTATTTGTAACTATCATTCTCTTAAGTGTATTTTCTCCTCCCCTCCCCATCCCAGTCATTCAGGTTTCTTTCATACTTTGCACTGTGTTTACTCCATGCATTTCTCTGGCACTCCATAACAATTATTTTGCTTCTGTTCTAAACAACAACTTGTGCATGCGCATTCCCTACATCATGGGTGTCAAACTTGCAGCATCACATGCTGGAGTGGGATCCTACCGGCATAACAACTGGTTCAGTGAACGTGCGTGCGTGCACACTATTTATAAATTACTGGCTCCAGCAAGCATTCACCTTCTGCTGGCGAGGGGCACTCGGCTGTGCCGCGCAAAGCAGCTGAGGATGAAAAAGCAGGGAATAAAGCACAGCCTAGAGCCTGGGCAGATGAGTGGGCAAAACAGAAGGTATTGTCGCAGTGAACCAGTTCAGTGTCAGCTGCTCTTAGGAGCTACCGGTTCTATAGAACCGGGCCGAACTGGTACAATCCCACCCCTCGTCACATGATGTATCGCGGTTTTTCCCTTCGTGGAGTTGGGGTGGGCATGGCCTGCGTGTGATGGACCTGGCCGCAGGCCACCAGTTTGACACCCCCTGCCCTATGTCAATTCTGCTGGAAGACTAACAGTACCCCTATAAATTAATCTTGATTTCTGATGACTCCATGACTTCATTTCCTAGCAACATTAAGGAAATGAGTTGTCATTGCCTCCTTTCAGAGCATTTGCCCAACGTCCCAATCTGGTTGACAACTGGAATTATTTTGACCTCCCACCCAAATATTCATGGTGTGTCCCTTCTTAGAGGTTTTGTATATCAATCAAGGGCAATTGGGTGCAATCACTTGCTGTTTCAATGAAATAAAAATAGCGGGATTGGAAGTATTGTCGTGTTTTTAGTAGCTGTATTTAGTTTTCTATGTAGAAATCCATTCTTTTTTTCCCCCCTTTCCACCTCAGGCTATGTCATTGTATGGTTTGGGAGGGAGGGGAGGGCCAGAAATATAGGCCAAAGTATGGCAAATTTATATTATATCTGGATCTATCACATGGCTGACCAAAGGATTCAACCATTGCATTTCTTAACTTCATCACTTCTTTTGTTGTCACATAAGCAAATGGAGGCTGAAGCATTTTGCATTCTGAAGTCCTGGGAAGGAAGAAAACATTCAGGAGGCAGGCTCTTCCCTGATTTACTCGTTATAAGAGAAGAGAGGTAAAGCACAATCAGGATTGCAAAATTCTGTTACTATATCTTAATAAAGGAAGTTGGTTTCTTGATCTAATGTACATCATTACATCCTGGTAAAAAACCCTTTCAGTAATTTGCCCCTAGTTTCACCTATCGGATAGCTGATTTTTTCATATCTGCTTGCTGTTCAAGAGTGATTCTCTGAGAAAATACTGTTTTATCAAAGCAGCAGAGATTCAATAACACACTTCATTACAGCTTCCACCTCAATTGTGTTTTGCTGCACTATATGGGCTTATTCTGAGTTGAATAGCTCCATAAAGCAGGCTTCCATTTGTCAAAGCTCACACTCTCAGGTTTGATCCTGAATTAAATTTACTCAGTGATTCTGTAACTGTTTTATTTTTATTTAAAAAAACTAAAACATAAAACAGATGACATCTAATCATTTCTAAATTAATATTTCTCTTCTTTAACATCTGCATTATCATTATCCCAAAATTGAACCCCCAAAAAAAAAAAAAAAAAAAAAAAGGCCAATACTATTCATCCCTTTCCATCACTGGTGATAATATGTTAGGCTGTGCTGGAAAATGGCAGTAGATTATTTGCAGAATTAACAGTCCACGAATCATTCTTATATTGCTGTTTACTAGTTCATCTAATCCAGTCAGTACATAGTACAGTACATAGTACCAAGGGAAGATCCTTCACAACAAGGATCTTGTTGTGAGAGACGCAACAATTTGAAATATTATGAACTGACCTGCTCCATGTAAGACACGTGTTTTATACTGAGTATTGATTTTTCCCACTTTAAAATTTAGGCTTAAAATAAAAGGTTTAGACTCTAGAGGACCTTTTATTGCATTAAGCCAATTTATGAAATATGGGAAATCTTGATGGTGAATTTGTGGGTTTGATGGGATAGCTAGATCATAATGTGGAAGACCAAATTCAAAATCAATTTAAGAGGAAAACAAATTATTTGGCTGGGCTTAATAATCCACTGTATTACTCAGTACCCCAAAGAGATGTTCATCTTCAATTTTTAACTAGCCAAACCATTCTTGTAAGACAGACAGGTATCATATCTCTCCTTGAAAGAAGCTTCTTGAAAAGTTCAAGAAAACAAAATATTATATTTACGTATGCATTTTCAGAAGTAATTTAGGAGTGAAAATATTTTACTGGCCAAAGCACTCAGGGAAATTTTGAGATCTAGAAAACATTCAAAAAGAAAAGTGTCAAAGCTTCAAGACTTGGCACATGCATCCTTGGGTTACAAATGCCCCAGAACTGTTAAAATTGCGTTCAGAAGGAAGTAAGTCTTGAACTTAAGTGGTTAAGTGGTGCCTTGAATCTTCTCCAAAACATGTACTTGGCCGATTGTAAAAGAACCACAGAGCTACCATTGTCCACATATTTAAAGGTGAAAAAACAAACATTAAAATCTTGTATTGTTTAAGGAGAATGTCTCAAAGAACACATGAATAAATACATAAATGGAAAAAAAATCCAGACTGATATAAGAATGACTCTGGGTTACTGTAAACAAAGCTCAGATGAAATGTATACCACAGATTATAAAAAAGGAAGATGGGAACATAGTGTGATTAACAAGCAAATTAAAAATAAATCTCGGAGGACAGCCTTTTTTCAGAGAACAGGATCCAGTTTTAGTCACCCTTGAACAGACCTATTGAAATCAATGGAATTTTACTGACTGACTTTTCAATAGGTCTGTGCCTTGTTGGAATGAATCCTACATTCCTTTTAATGCAGGCGTAACATTAACAGTTAGAAAAGAAAACATTTGTGAAACAACCGAAAAAATATCTTTACACAACAGGAAAAACTAACATTGAATAATAACAGCTTGAAAAGGAAGGACAAATGATCATGCCAATCCTGAGAGACCAGCAAATCATACCGGTGTGGCTTAATAAATAAAGCAGCAGTGATGATGTGGACAAAACAAAATAAGTTCACAGGATCCCAATTGCTAAGATTCAGGTTCATCACATTCTTGAGATTCTACTGCCACCCCGACATGTGCATGTCTGATAGTGCGGCCATGAAGTTTGTAACCATCCACAGTCACTAAAGCCACAGTGCCCGGTTGCATATCTTCTGCTGGCACATGACAAACAATTTCGTGGTCATAGGGGTCATATTTGCCACCAATGGGGTTCATTTTTTGCAGACCGTGCTTAGTAAAGATGCTCTGTAGTTTGACTTCTATAAGAGTCAGGCCTTCACAGATCTTATTCAGGGTCAGAGTTGGGTCATCATCATCATCATCCACAACAATCTCCAAAGTTGTCTTCAGGATATCTGCTACTTCTACCAGATCTCTACAGAAACTCTGGATGCCTGCAGGCACAAAGATTGGCAAAAAAATCAGGATGATAATAGTTCAGGAGGATAAAAACATTTTGGGATCTTATCTAAAGTAGAAGGACTTCCTGAGCCTGGGCCTCAGGGACAACAGTATTTACACTGATTTGGTTTGATGCTTCCACCAAATTGTACCATCCAGATATTATATACGTTTACATCACTAGAATATATTTCTTTTAACCTGTAAAAAAACTGTTCAGTCATAGCAACTATCTTCTTTTGAGGTTTCACTCTATTTTCATCTTCAGGTCACTAATGAGTTAACCCAATTATTTTATACTCCGTTTTATTTAGTAACATGGAGCAATAAAATTGTGTTTCATAGGCTATTACTGACTTTGATCCCCAAATGATCAATTATTACATTTATAACCTGCCTTTCATTCAGGCACGCGGGACTGCGAACACACCACTCTCTTCTATTTTTCTAGTACCAATAGGTGGCTTTGGCTGCAAGAGGGTAAGTGGCCCTAAGTTACCCAACAGGCTCCCACAGTTGACAGGAAATTTTAATGTAGGCCTCTATACTTCTACTCCAATACCTTAACCACTACATTTCACTGAGATGTTTTCACTACAGCTTTAATTTTTATCAATTAAGTTGCTTTACTGTGTATTTTGTTTTTGTTTCACTTGACACTGTAAACTGTTGTGTAATAAATATTATGAGTCACCTTAACTTTAAGGATGGATTATCTAAACTAGTGGTATCTTTTTTCAGGCTCACACAGAACTTAAAACATTGCTGGACTCCTTTAATGAAGAGAAGAGGTGCTGGACTCATCTGAGATGCAAAACGTTTCTTAGGAGTCATTTTCAATGTGTGTAGTCATAAGAAATACCACTGGAGATATACAGGTAGCACTGCAACAAACTCTGGCACAACATTGGCCTGTTTGTTTACTTACCAAAAATCTTAGCATCCTCAACAAATTTTTGTGTTCTACGCCTGACATTTTCAGAATCCATTAGGGCTCTTTGGTATCGTTCCTACATGCAGAGAAGAAGCAGAGTCAGATTAAAGAATTTTAATCCAGGTAACAGAGGATTAGAGGATTTCCGTATCACTGCAAATATTTAATACAGGTTGGAGAGACAACATACTCATAGACAATAGAGTTATTTACTGAAAAAAATAGACTGATGTAGAAGCCCCATTAGTAAATATTATCTTGATATCAATCTCCAGTTCTCCAGGAGGGATGCATTTACAAGATTGACATTTACAAGATTGGCATTTACATGATTGACAGTTTAATTCCCAGATAGGGAAACCATGGCCCGAGATTAAAAAGGATCCTCCTGATGAGGACAGATGCTTATTTTACCATATAACAAAATATATTCCCCACAATCCTTTCTCTAGGTTTCCCCCCACAACTGTTCCTTCTCCAGGCTTTAGTTCTTTTAAAAACTGTAGGTAGGAAATAGCTGAGTATTGTAGCTAAAATAAGGCAAACACCTCTAAAGGCTTTAAACAATCTGCAAGAAGTTGAAAAAAAATCCAGATAAGCGAGAAGGGAACTTTAGCTTCAAGCATAAGCTTGTCTTAGGAAGCAAGCAACAGATTCAGCTAGAAATTCTGCATAAGATGAATTATTTTGACTGGATTTTTTTTTAATATAATTTACTTTCTCTGGTGTTTTTTTTCCCTTTGCACAAGTTCAGTAATTCTGTGTTGTTTGCAATTTGGACCCCCCTTGTAGCAGTTAGCTCTAAATAGGAGAATGGCATTACCTTTGCTATAAAGTTCCTCCTAAGTTGCTACCTGAGATTTGATCTTCCTTTCTTCCTTCCTTTTCCTTCCTTCCCTCCCTCCCTCCCTGAGGGGCTCTAGGCAATTTGCCATAGGCAGTTCATTTACCATTGAATGCTTCCTTCTGACTATCTAAAGAGACTTTCCTTCTCTCTCTTTTTTGTTTCACAGCAAGCCTTAATTTTTATTTAACACTTAGAAGATTTCCTAAACCAAAGGACAGAGAAGGAACAGTTCACTTGAGCCCCATGCCTCAATACTCTAGAGGCAGCCAGTGGTGATACAGAAATTCTTTATTTTTTTCCTTTGCCAGTAAAATAATACAGGGTGTGGGGTCATTATCTTTCTGGCAAGTTGGGGATGGTGTGTGTGTGTGTGTGGTCCTAGATGAATCACTCCCTGGAAGATAGGTGGTGGCAGCAAGAACCACCAACCACAATACTAAGGTCAAATTGGGCTTCGGTGTATAGAACTGAAGGGAGTTTGGAAGAAGTAGTTGAAACTTGTTTTTATCTATCCTACCTCTTACCACCATAATCATAAACAAGAAATAGGTAAAATGACCATTTCAGAGACCCTTTTCACTGGCCCTTGAAGTAAAATAAATTAAATTTCTGAATTTTAATGTTTAATACAATAAATATATAAACAATAAAAAGTTAAAATAATAAAATAAAATAATAATCCTAAAAGGCAGCTTCTGTAAGCATCCAGGAGTCAAGCTAGACTCAAAGGAAACATTACACTCTGCCTATCTCTTCCTCACTTACTGCCCAATAACAGCAGTTGAACTTACCATGGAGTAAGTCACTGGAAGGTGGCCAGGACAAGAAAAGGTTAACTCTGCTTCTTCTAGCTAGAAGCTGGATTTAAGACTTCTTCTTGTCCCATGAAGGAAATTCCTTCCCTTCAGTCACATGTATTGACTTCTGCTGAGTATCGTTCAATTCTTCCTATATTGTATATTCCACTACAACAAAATCGTTAAGACACATAGAGATGGAAGATTAATGTGTAACTGTTGGTGAAAGATGAGTAGCTCGTATCCCAATCCTGCTTGGTTTCCTAATCTTCTTCTATTCTATATAGGGTGGGGTTGTCAGTTCCATCTTCCAGTGACCATCAGAAAAAACTCAACTACTATTCTTGCTCACTGGAGACACAGTTGACAGGAAAAGAACATATTGCAGCAGTATTCCCATTTACAATTGATACCATCAAATAAGTTGAATTTATTTATTTTATAGCGTCTTATAAAGTTCCACTAGTTCCACCTGGATAGCTGGGTCTCTTACAGAATTGCCATGAAGGAAGGAAGGCTGTCTGTTGCTGGCTGTATACGCCACAGCAATGCGTTTTCCAACTTGAATGCCAAATGTAGAGTAACGAATTTTGTAGGTGATAAAAGTGTTACTATTTTTGTTCTCCAAAGGTAAGATTCTTAAGAGCTCTGCACCTATTTATCCAGAGTGAGGTTTGTTTTATAGGCTTGGCTGGATATGGACTGATGTTGAGAAGCACAATCTCTAATGCATAATGGAATCTGGAACTGATCTTCAGAATGATGGAAAGATCTAGTCACAGAATTACTTGGTCATGAAACACATGGATAACCAACCTGCGAATAAGAGAGAAAAGGCCATCTTCCAAATAAGCAGTGCCCTTTGCTCATCAAAAACCAACCAACAAGTACTTTAAGCAGATGCGTGTCTGTGCAGCATAGCTCTCTCTCTCCAATCTGCAGGAAACCCAATATTTCAAGAACTTTTGTTTACATGTCACAAGTTTCTATTTTTTTTTATTACTATTCTTGGACCAGGTTAGTGATCGAGATGGTTTTACCACAAATATGGAAGGTCCATGTTCAGCAACTGATCTTATTTATCTTCCAGGCACAAGGTTGTAGCTACTCTGGACCAGTAGCTTAAAATATCCAGATGTTCTAAAAGGTACCACTGGTGTTCCTCTAATCTCCACCATGTCCTAAAGCTAGGGTCTCTAGTGCCAAGGTTGTTAGAATCAACTGTGCTTTGGGTAACTTCCTTTGCACATCATCTTGTATAGCAAAATGAAAGCAGGAGTACAAAGAGTAGTCCTTTCAGTCATGATCCCATCAGGATGCATTAGTACTCTCTGCTGCCTGATTGGGCTATAACCTTACCAATACAATGGGTTCTGTTGCCATAAATCTGGCTACGACTATAGACAATCTTGAGAGATATCTGTCATCAGGTGGGGAACCACAGAGATGACCTTGAAGAAACTATTCAGAGCCAGAGCATTTTAGGAAGAGATTCAAACTGATTCCTCCCTAATTCCCTCTAGTATCATAGGGAAAACAAGTCTGACTTGCAAATTTCTGTTATAATGGCTTATTTCAATAAAATACACTTCTAATCATTTGGTGAGTGTTTTTGATCTAGTCACTTTAAGGGGCTATCACATCATTAGGTTTTTCTATTGTATCCAATATATTACACTTGCATATTTATGATAACATCAAATGTTCATATAATTGAAGCTTGGTCAAGGATGGAAGAAACAGCTGCTGTCCAAATTCCCAGGCTGCTCCATGGTCATTAGGGCCAATAAAACTATTTCCTTCTTTTTTCAGTATCATTAATTCAGACATTTAAGACTGCTATCATCAAGGTTCCCCATGCAGAAGATGTAAATTTGTTAACTATTCTTTCTTCTTGGATCTCTTAGTATCCATCATCTTTCCCACTGGCATCCTGGTAAAGTAAAATAGATATCAAGTGGATTCATTCTCATGTGTCATGAGAAGCCAGATGTAGCCAAATTGGTCTTTGGCTCTTTTATTTGGAACAATGTATTTCTAAATTATCTTCAATTTCAGTTGCAATTTGATAGATGCAGCACTGTTAAGCTTTAGTCCAGAGGTCTCCAAACTTGGCAACTTTAAGACTTGTGGACTTCAACTTCAATTCTGGGAGATGAGTCCACAAGTCATAAAGTTGACAAGTTTGGGGATTCCTGCTTTAATCAATGACAAATACTCTATATGATCCCATAGATTAAAAATATATTTTATTTAAGTTAAAGGGCTGAAACTTTAAGAAAATGCACAGAAATTTAGAAGTGTGGATCCCTTATTCTGGATGTCAAACTAAAAAATGTTACTCACTGTTAAGACACGGAGTTGTTCTTCTAGCTTGATGGTCTTGTGCTCTAAATTTTCTCCCCTTGAGATCTGTCTAGGTTCATTCTGAGGATCTTCTGGGCCACAATCATCCCCTGTGCTCTTTTGTTGTGCAGCAGTACTGAAGGCGAAGAGCAAACCGCTGAAACAACAAAGGCCAAAAATGTAGAGAAGTATATATTTTCAAAAAATCTTTCCATTTCAAATTTATTTTAAAAAATAAAGATTCACTTATTAACTGAGGTAGCTAGAAAGCTTTTCGTTTCTATCAAGGAATCTAGCTGTAGCATTGTACTATAAGTTAAGGGTATTTTTGTTCACTTTTTTTGCAAAACGAAAAAGGATTTATTCATAGAATTAGACTGAAAAATGAATAGCTAGGAAGTTTCTACTTAGTTTGGAAATTTGATTCAGATGTTGCTGATTTACAGGTTGGACTCTATGATTATCATGGGCATAAGACATTATCTACTATGGTAGTTTTTTCACCCTGTCTAGCCACCTTCAAAACGTAGGCACAAAATGTAAGAAAGCAACTGCCTGACAAGGAAGGAGAGAGTTCTACACTCCTTATGATTTACAACACAAGGAAATATTTACAATTACACTGTGAGCTAACAATGTGTATATGATCAACAAAATGGAAACAGAGCAGGCATCTATTTTCTATGCTTATTAGAATTTTAGAAATGTAAATGTCTTGTTTTACAAAGGATTCTATCAACATCCCATAATGTAACAGACAACGATGTACTTTATTGTTCAGTAGAGGTGATTTCACTCAGCTGAGTAATAGCTGCAGCAAATTTAGACATACCAATTTTCTGAGAAGATAGAATTCAATATACAAAACCTGAGTGAACAAAAAGATATTACTTCGTTTTCAATAAGGAAAACTCAGTTTTGCCACTGTTTCTTTGTGTAGCAGTTATGAAAAGATTCTGAATCCACATTTAAAGCTGCAGCAACATGGGAATCTTTATGGCAAATAGTC
Organism: Notechis scutatus; assembly: GCF_049901735.1. NCBI lineage: Eukaryota > Metazoa > Chordata > Lepidosauria > Squamata > Elapidae > Notechis > Notechis scutatus. The sequence continues at coordinate 91,344,846 of NC_142010.1, read as the reverse complement.
ACACAGGCGTTTAATTAAATGTGCTGTTATTTGGAATTCTAATTTGTTTACCAATGATCTTTTGAATTCTTAGATATTGCCTAAACCAGGGGTCTTCAAACTTGACAGCTTTAAGACTTGTGGACTTCAACTCCCAGAATTCCTCTTCCAGTCATGTTAGCTCAGGAATCTGAGAGTTGAAGTCCATAAGTCTTAAACTTGAGAAGTTTAAAGACCCTTGGCCTAAACTCACATTTAATTTTAATCAATTCGGTTAACAATTGAGAGGGGCAATTGATTTTTATTAAAGACAAGTTATGCTAATAATTTGGGCAATAAGGATGGCAGCAAGTGAGCTTGTGAAGCTAAACATTAATAAATAAGAATATACTGTAATGTGGAATATAATTCAGACTTCCAGGCAATCTCTTCCAGCCCACAAAATCCTTAGCTTTTAGGATTTTGTTAATTTTATCTCCTCTCCAGCCAGTTTTTAAAGGGAAAAACAATTTCTCAAAAACAAAAATGCTAAAAAAAAAGGTTATAGTTTAGTATAGGGGTATCCACTCCGCAGCTCGTGGGCTGCATGTGGTCCTGGACAGCTAGTAATGCAACCGTACAAGATCATAAACTTTAACATGATATGCAGCCCAAGACAATTCATCTTCATTCAATGCGGCCCAGGCAAGCCAAAAGGTTGGACATGCCTCTGCTTGGTAGGTGAGTCTATAATAAATTGCAATATTTGAGTATCAGGAAACCATCGAGTTGATTATATCTGGATTTGGGAATTTAACTAGGGTTGGAGCTTGGTTAGTACCTAGACCACCAGGGAATATTTTGCTTTTTAATTCTTTTCTGCTTTTTCCAGAAGGCAAATTTTAAATCAACAAAATTTGAAGTCTTACCTGCCAAATTAATAGCAGGTAAGTAGGATTCCTGATCCTTTGAATTATCTCCATTCTTAGCACAAAGGCCCCCTTCAGCTGTCTCAATTGAAGGTAGAAAGGCTGGAGAAGGACAGCTCAGGACTGTGCATGTAGCCACATTTCTTCTTCACAGGTTCAGGCAAACACCTGAATGAGGCTTAGATTAGTGAGGCAGCCACTCAGAGGACATAAGCTTAAAATAAGTTCACAAACATTCAGAACAGCTCATAAATCTCCTCTCTAAAACAAGCTGCCCTTTAAATGCTTACATTTTCTCACTGGTTGTTTATATCTGAACATAACTGCACATGCTGTTTATTGCGTGACAGTGAGTTTGTATGAGCCTTTGCCAAAAGCTTACTTCAAGCAAATCACTGTCTAGACATGCACTCTCTTTTACCAGATCAGTAAATGTGCAACACATACCCCTTAATTTATAACACTTCCTGCTATTTCAAGTTAGCAACCTTCGGTCTTTAGGGCCAGATCCTAAAAATACTTTATATGTAAAAGAGCTGTCCTTTGTCTTTACCTGGTCAACCTAGAAAAACCTGTCTAAATGTTGAAATATTCAAATTGCATTACTTATTTGTGGCCTTGGGTGTGAACCATAGTTACAAGAAAAGAAGGAAGAAGGGCAAGGGACTTGCCTCAATGACAACAGCTGGAGGAGAACCACTTTTTTTCAACTGAGTCTGAGGAATTATTTTGTCAGAGTAACAAGTCAGATAATTCCAAAACACTAAATCACAGTGAGCACTCTTGTGTTTTTCATTACTATACCACTTCCAATTCTAGAATAGATTCCTGTACAGTGCACTCTGTGAGGCTATCTTTGAAAACAATACAAAAGCTTTCATTGATTCAATACAGCTGTTAGTTCTGTCTGGATGCTTCTAATTATTAGCAACCCATTTAATTTAGGGTTCAATAAAGGATGGCGAATTTTTGAACTTCTGAATTTTAAAAATCCAAGTTTAAAATCTAAACAGTGGATTCCTTCTTAATGAACCTGTCCCAAGAATTTTCTTTGGTTCTAGAAGTCCTGCTTTAGGCATTCTGCCATCAGACATACAGTGGGGATGAGTAAGTGAAAGAAAACTTTTTAATTTGATCAATAGTCATCTCCAAGAGATAGTACACTTGATACCCTGGGGTGAACATCCTCAGAGTAAAATTGAAGCGGAACCACATACCCTCAGAATGGTGTTGAAATCTAACTTGCTGGGGAAGGCCTATGTCTTTTGTAATATAGATGTTTGTACAGTTGACATAACTCTATCACATGCTGGGTGTTTGCCGATCCTTTACTAAGTTCAAAAGGAAGTTCAATGTTTAACTTTAGAATTTGCTGTGAAATCATTTACTTACATATAGGATAAGGAGTTTGCTTTCTTTGCTACTTTGGTTTATTCATCTGTGGGTCCGTAACACACAGAACAGAACTTTTGTGAAGTTTTTGTTTCTCAAATATGAATAGCCTGCTATCTCACAAACCACAACTCTAGGCAGCATACAACAATCAGACAACAACACATATAGAAACAAAAAAATATATAAAATCTAGATTAAAAAGTATCATAAAAAGAAAAAACACTACTCAAAGAGAGGATAAAAACAGTCTCTTAGCAATGGAATCACCTAAACATATTTCCAAGTCCCTGGTAGCCCCAGATCTGGTGACATAAGGTCTGGTCCATTCTTGAGGGATTTCTGGAATGTCAAAAGGAATAGACCCAATCTAATTTTGGGGGAGAGGGAAGAATATTCCATAAGGCAGGAATCATGGCAAGAATGCACATATAAATATACTATGTGTATACATACAATACATGGGATTTTCTCCACTTGTAATTAACAATGACACAAACATGTCCCTACATCTTTTTTTCTGCCATGGCTCCATGATCTTGTCTTTGCCATTCTAGTGCTTGGTCCATAAGCTAGATAGGCCTTATTCATCCTTAGCAGCATGCTCATCTTATTTTGACATCATTTAAAGACATCAAAATGTTTAAAATCTGCTAAGTTTTATGTTTGGAGGGAACAGGTGAAACAGAGGGAATAGAGGCAGGAAAAGGATCAGCAAATTTCATGCCAATATGATACTGTTGTAGATAATTGGATGGCACTATAACTCAGCACTCAAAAGCCCCTAAAATGTGTTTCATTTGTAAATTATGCTCTACATTAATATGCATAGCTTGTTTACCAATAGTAGTTGGTACTGCAGAAAAAAGGAGTTGCTGGAAAATGTATAGTGTCTCAACCTACCTGAACAAACTCAACTATTCCAAAGAATTAAGCCCAATGATTGGAACTTTTAAAAAATCATGTTGATCATCAGCAGTATTTTAAAGGTTTTGATTATGAGTTTGGGTTTCAAAGCTGTTTCAGAGAGATCTACTGTTTCCAGCCTGAGTCCTGACATTCAAGCCCCACCCTGCCCTTGTTATCTAAAGATTAAATCATGGCACCTGGACCAAACTGTTAATCTGAGATGTTTTGTTGCTCATCCAAGTAACTTCACTAGTCAAAGCAAAATTAGTTAGGCAGAATTTGCTTTGACTGATGAAGTTGCTTGGATGAGCAACGAAACATCTGAGATATAAGCGCACCAACGTGCCTACCGTCCCTGTCCTATTGTTTCTCTTATTCTTTTATTTTTCTTATATGTAACCATTTCATGTATTCACAACTATGTATACATTTATACTTATTATCTTGTAAACAATTGGCAAATCAAATAAATAAATAAATAAATAAAATATAAAACATCTCAGATTAACAAAGTTTAGTCCAGTTGCTATGATTCAACCTTTAGATACCTTTGGCCTGGATGACTGAGTCTTTGTTGACATTTTGTCCATGTTATTCTAATGTTAGTACTTAGAAATCAAGTGTCATTTTAAATATTTATGTTGAACAATTTTAATTTATACAATTAAAGAGATACCACAGACTGGAATAGCAACAAAAGCTGAGTCTCTTACAAGCTCATATCTTAATATAACAAGTTTCAACCCATTTGTTATATTTTAATATTGTGTTTGGTTTGCAAGTTGCTCAGAAAACTTGGAAGCAGCTGTACAACACTATTACTGTAACAGAAATGTGGTAGAGAAACTCCAGCCTTTTCTTCTCCTCCCCCAAATCAACCATCTCACCCAAATATCTTCTGCAGGGATTTCTCCTGCTTTCAAGGCAGCGTGAAATTTTTTTTGTGTTTTTTTTTTTTTTTGGGGGCTGTAAAATATTACCTCATTTAAAAGCGTGCAGGTAGAAACAAGCCTGTGCTGAGAGAAAAGTTAGAGAGAAAGAAAGGTGAAAAGGCCAGGCGGGGTGGGAGAGTGATGTCAGATACGTTCACTTCTGGCTCGGATACTGCAGGGAGTCACGCGAAACCAATGTCGCCCCCACGCTTCCTTCCCCACCCCAACCCTGACCAAAAATGGCTCTTTCACCCGATTGGAAAGAAGGGCGGAACGCGGCCTTTCTCTTTCACGGCTGATCTTCGCATCCATCTTAAGAAAGGCCGTCTTAGGGGCTCCAAGCAGCATTTCAGCGCCGCCCAAACCACCGCCAAGTCCAGCAAACCTGCCTGCATATCCACCCCCGCCCCTTTCTCTGCGGAGGAGAGGAGGAAAGTCACAAGTGAGCCCAAATTCTTGGGAAGGTACCGCTTGGCAAAAGATGCACCCGGGAACCAGGACTGCCTCCCCCCTTAGTTGCTTAAGGCTGGATGCCATTCCTGAGCACAGGCGAGGCGACCACAGCGAGGGAATCTGGGAGACAGCAGGAGGAGGAGGAGGGAAGGAGGGAGGGAGGCAACAGTCGCGACTCCCGCATCGCCTCGTGTTTCTCCGAGAGCCACAAGGGGCACCGAAAGGGAAACGGTTTAAATGGAAACCTCCTCCCAAGGAGCTTCGCTTTGGAAGACCCTCTCTGCAAACAGACACCAGGCAAAATAGAGCTGCACGCCGCCCCCTCCAACCTCAAGAAAGGGACCGCACGTTGGAGATGAGCCGCCGACTAGCCCGTTGGTCCCGCGGCGACGGAGGAGAACCAGCCCGAAAGCCAAGGACGATGGATAAAAGAGCGACTGGCCCGTACCTGTTGGAGTGGAACCGAGGGTAATTCAAGTGAAGCAAAGGGCTGAAGCAACTCCGCGCCGCTCGCACAGACCTGCCCGCTGCCATAACCGTCGCCACCAGCCTGACTGAGGGAAACGGACCCGCGGCTTCCCAGGCGGTCACGGGAGAAAAGCAAAACCCTCGGCCGACTACAACAACCGGCAGCCACTGCGCGCTCGATTAAAGCCCGGACTGAGACTCCCGCCAGGCCTCGCGTGCTACGAGAACGCTCTGCCCTTAAAAGGGCGGGGACTTCGTGGGAAGGAGGGAATTTTACTAGGCCGAAGGAGGAGGTTAGCTGTAAGATGTTAGCAGGCAGAAATCGTACTGGGTGTGTTTCATCTTCCAGCCCAAGAAGAAGCACGGGCGTCTTCCAGCTGGATCGGTTGTAATACTTCCCTTGTTCCGCCATCGTTGTAGCTCATTGTGAATTGTTCTTATTCTGCGAACCCTTTTCGGCTCCCTTCGTTTTTGAAACACCCTAAGAATTGTTTCTTGCGCCAATAATATGTCAATTATATGTTGTCGAAGAAATTAACATTTAAGGGCACACTTTCTAGGAGGAGGAAACGATTATGCCTCGTAGTCATAAGACTCAACGGAGCTGAATCAACTACCTGGGTTTCAGCAAGTTCCGCTGTTGCGGGTGTGCATCTGTTTTTTCTCGGATCTGACTGTCCTCCGTGACTTACGACTAATACTTGAAGTGCAAGAATTCCGACGATCTTAGGATGGCAATCGGGTTTCTCTGTTGCCGTTTGGAGGTATTGCAGCCCAGATGCAATAGGCTTAGTTTATAACCTACACAAGAGCTACTGTGTTGTAATGGTTGACCCATTAGATCCAACTTCAGTTCTTTGTGATTTCAGATCTCACTGAATATATAAACTATTTCATATAATTTACAGTATATTCTTATTTATTAATATATACATTATATATATATAATGGCTTGTACAGAATATATATATATAATGTACAAGCCATACAAGTCATATAATTTATATATATAATGGCTTGTATTGTACAGAAGCCTGATGATGGCAGATGAGATTCTGCTGAAACGTTGCTACAACTTTAAAAGCACCACTACTATGACGTGGGAAAATACCCGAACAAAGCTGAAGGCCATACATTATATATATATATAACCAACCATATATATAACCATATATATAACCATATATATAACCATATATAAACTATCTCCGTGCAATCCATTTTGTAGGGTTGTCTTTGTGAGAATAAAATTAGAGAAGACCTCCCTTCTTCGTAGAGCTGCCGTATTTTCTCCTCTGAAAAAGTCAGCTATTCAGGCATCATAAATATAATTAGAGCAGTATTCTAACTGAAGCAGGTGTTCAGGAGACCTGGATAGGCAATATAGTGTCAGAAGATGTTGGTATCTAGCAGCCTAGCATCACTGCATTCCCTCTTCAGTTGCCAAGAATGTTGTTGACCCATATTCTAGTAGACCAATTCTCAACTGTTATCTTAAGAGGCATCCATTCTTATCAAGGTACCTGGGCTCCACCATGCCTCTTATAAAATGCCCATTTTTCCCCAAGGAGGAAAAAACACCACCCATCTATATGTACAGCACACGTATGAAAAATCATACTGGTGCTGTACATATAATTTATATTAAGTCTGGAAATTTCACTGATTTACTGTAATATGTTTAACCTAGACTCCTTTTGAATCCAGCATGAAGAACATGTTCTACCAATTCAGAATCACTGTAGTAGATAAGACATGGCTCTTAAGCATTTGGGAACAGTGAACATTGACCAACGCACACAGAGTAGTGCCATATGGGTATATACCAATAGTTTTATTGTAATTGCTTTAATGTTTTTTTTGTTGCTTGATGTAAGCTGCTCAGAGCCATTTGGAATTGAGAGCATTAATAAAGTTCATTGAAAAACCACTAAATTTACAGTGTTATTTGAAAAGGTGGGTTCACATTCTATTCCCTAGTGGTTCTCAGTAGATTTTGTCAGTACATTAACTAAAGCAATTGCCAATTCATCCCTCTTTGCCCATTTCTGTGACCTAGGAACCCTCTTGTGCCACTGCTTTGCTGTATTTGAGAGCTGCTGCTACTGCTGGCAGAGTAGCAGCGCCCCCCCCCCCCAAAATGCTGATTGGAGCAAAAAGATCTGGGGAAGCATCACGGGACAGGCAGGAATCCTTTTTCTCCACTTGTTTACCAGCTGAACACCTTCTAAGGCAGCAAATTTATATAACCAATGTGACATCTTGAAGTTGCATATATTTATAAAAAGTAGGTTCTGTTGTAGTAAATGTGGGATGTCTTCCCAGCAGATAATGAAAATATTACTTAGTCTCTCTCAGCCAAAGATAATACTATTATCTGTGAATCTAGGAATAATTATAGTTCTGTGATAAATTCTTCAGGTATTTTAAAAATTCCAATTTTCCTCTTTCCAATTTTAGATCCCCAGGAACTTTATTATAGAAAATGGATTTTAAAAGCAAGTACTAGATGGCATAATTGAGTCAAGACAATTGTGTAAATGCTTTCAGCTGTTCTGTGTCCCAAAAAGCAAAAGGAAATAACTAACATGTTCATTATTTCCCTATGGAGATTGATCATTGGATTTTTATCCCACTTTTATTATGCTATAAGTAAGTCAAGCAGCAATCACACCTAATTTTCCTTCCTATTTTCTCCATAATAACAACCCTGTGGGGCAAGATGGGCTGAAAGAGAGTAACTGGCTCAAAGTCACTACTGGCGTTCATACGTAAGGCAGGACTAGAACTCACAATCTCCTGGTTTCTAGGTAAGCACTTTCCCACAAAGTTTGCTTTAAGTGATGGATCTGTGATGGAACTGTAGCTTTGGTTTTGTGTTCTCCAACTTGGTGCCTTCAAAGATGTTAGACTTACTCCCATAAGCATCTCCTAGCATGACCAGTGAAAGGGTTTATGGTGAATTAAGGGAACAGATCAAGTAGATCTGGAAAGTACAAAATTGGGGAAGACTGATGCAGTGTATGGTTTTGCAACCCAACATTGCCCTAACAGTTTGAAGAAAAACTGAATACATACTGTTCTGTACAGAGATCATATTTTATTGAAAGACAGAGGATCCAGATGTTACAGTGCAGATAGTTCTTAAATAATCAAAGATATGTCACACTATGCATCCAGAAAGAAAAAAGCACCTATTCACTTAATGTTTGTGAATGAAAGACAAACCACTATATCTTCTGGTCTGTTGGAATAGCACAACACGAAGGTAATTGTAGACATTGGTTGGGGTTTTCCTTGAGGTCTCCTCTTCAGGTTGTGCTCCAGTTTCAGTTTTCTTCACATCTTCCAGGAATTAGTAAGCCTAAAACTGACCAGAGACCTTATGCTTATTAAGGCAGTTGAACCTCCATGTAGTGCAAACGAATGTAAAATGAACTTGTCCACTGTTCCCTTAAAATAAGAATTTTTATTGGAAATGGGAGTAGAAGATAACTTATATTATGAACAAACATAACATCTTCCAGAGACTGATTTATGGGGGGAAGTCCTTCAGCAGCAGTCCCATTGACCAGAGGTAGCACCTTTTAAGATAATGCTCTGGAGCAATTTATATACATTTGCAAAAGCTGATTCTCTTGCTATAGGCATCAACTTCTTCACTGTTCTTTCTCATTACAAACTGGATTATATAGAAAAAAATGGAAAGGGGAATTATACAAATAATTGAGGCAGGATGACATAATCTCTCTTGGGTCAAACCAAACCCAGAAAACTTTCCATGTCCTAACCATTACTGATTTTATTTAACACATTAAACATCTTAAATAGTAGAGAGAGAAAGAGAGAGTGAGAAACACACACACACACAGAAAGACTGAGAATATTCCTAATTGGCAGTCCTCAGTTAAAAATATCATCTTGACTAGTTCTTCTCTGTGTGTGGGACTCTATTGTGTCCTCATTACTCAACATTGGTGCCCTGATGTGGTTTGGCAAAAAAAAAAAAAGGAGATTTGAATCAGGCTGACAGAATTGGGGGCTTAAATAATATCCTCCATGAGGACTGATTAAGGCACTTCCATCTCATGCCTTATTTCCTAGCACTGAGGGATGTTCATCTGGCTTCCCGCGTGAGAAGTTGCAACAAGATTTGTCCAAGGTTTTAAATGATTTTTTGTTTATTTGAATGAGGATCTCCGAACAACTTCACCACCACCATCATCATCCCCATCAGAAAATATCTGTTCTCTGGTTGCTTTATTATCAAAAGCAAAAGGGTCAGTCCAGATGCTTGGCAGGCCAACCCTACTGAGTTGCTCTCCTTAGGCCACTCAAAAAAGAGTACTCTAAGGACACACACACACACACACACAAACAAATCCTTGAAAAGCTTCCTCTTCCCCCACCCTGCTTCCCAATGTCCCCTCCCTCCCTGTTACCCATGCCAGTTTTCAAAAGCTCTTCTGCTTGTTAATCCTTCATTTAGTGGAAGTTGGTTGCTCTCACTGTGGAGGAACCAAGTCCCTCAGCATTCTGCAATTTCTTTGCACGGTGAAAGACTCTTGTAGTGCTTTAGCCTTTCTCAAGGGCGTCCCTGTATCTGAGAGGAGTTCACCTCAGGGATGAAGGCCCAGAGATCCTTTATGTTTTCTTCATTTCCCATTCCTAGGAGAGAAAAAAGGTAGGGAGAGGGGGAAACAACATTGTGGACTACTGAGTTTCAAAGGAGATATCCATGCTTGAATAAATTGAAAAAAGGAATGAGGAAATTGAGTCCTGAAGCCAGAGTAGATATCTTGGCTCTAGCTGAACTTTTCATAAGGGAGGCAAAATTTAGTGAGGCACACTTATGTATCCAGGATAAATGTTGCTCCTCAAATATCCTTTGGATGCTGCTTGAGGAATTCTTTAGAGACTTTTGTAACTTGCTTTTTTACCAACAGCATTCTCACCAAAATTTGTGATCAAATATTTACTATATATTTTCTATTATAGAAATGTCCTAACCTCCATAAAGAGATGGTATATTTTTTTGCCTTGCCACAAAAAGTCAGCAATCTCTGCTAGGATTGGCCTTAACTTTACTGCACTATGGGCACATGGCAAGATGGCATCCTTCCATTTGATGTGTAGAGCTGACAGGGCCAGCATCTGAATTTCATTTCAAAAGAAGGCAAACCCAGCTGTCTTGTTTCCAATCCCCTAGCAACAGTTGCCTGAGACAATGGCCTCACTTGGTGTTATGGGCTTTGACTATAACCAATGAGCAGGTCTGTAACTAGGCCAAAAGACCTGACGGTGGAGTAAGTTGCTTGTTGTAATCATTCTGAAGCTATGAAATCAGAAACATTGAGGCTGGAGGAGCTGAAGGAAATTAAGAGACATCACCCCACTTAGCTCCTCTAGACCCAAACTTAAGGTTGGCTATTTTTTGGTGTGGTGGGAAACAAGAGGGCACCTTACATACCTACTCTCCAATCTCTTTCGCAGACATAACTCACTTAACATGGCTGGAGGAAGGTTGATCCTTGGTCCTTTATCTAAATTCTCTACTAACTATGGCCAGCATTTCTGGAGCAAGTTGAAAAACTCATCTTGAAAAAGAAAGAAGGTGAGGGAAGCCATTCTATGTACCCATTTCCCAATAGAGTCAGGGCAGTAGTGGGATAGGGGCAGCAGAATAGATATCTGCATGAAGCTATTTATAAACTAGCAGGAAGCAATAGGTTATGTGAAAGGGACATAACAGAAGGAGTTTGAAATTTTTGGAGAAGGAAAGGGCTGACATTATTGTATGAAGATGGACTCCATACCTTTGCTTTCTGCAACACAGTTCCTTTGTTGGCAGGAAGGAGAGAGGGGCTTCGCTTCCTCATTTCTGATGCACAGTTAACTGGGACCAAATGCTCTGGGGGACTTCCATTTGGCTGGGTAACAGTGTCCTGTAAAAAGGCAAGTAATATAAAAAATAGTTAAGGCCATATAGGTGTGCCATTTCAAAGTCAAAATGATCCAATCCTGGAGTGCCACGATGACTTTGGAACAGCTTGTTCCCAATTGGAAGAGAGCCAACCAGGCTGTTCTGATCTCTGGAGAATGTTCAGGATCAGAATGTTTTAATCTCAAAATATTTGGATAACTTTGTTGAAGACTGGAAGAAGACAGATGCTTATTATTCCAAGGAGTTACTCGCTAGGCACTGTTTATCTCTGTGAAGAACATTAGGAATGGAAAGAATTACTTCTCCAACATAAATTGACCAGTGACAAAAGCTGTCTCTACCTTTTAAGGCCTGGTAAGTAGGGGCAGCCTTCTCAGTTAGGATGTACTAGGTTAAGCTATCTTTAGAATAGTTTCCTTAGGGAGATTTGTCTGACACATGCTTTTTAAAATCTTGTTCAACATCAGAAAGAAACTTTCCCCCCTTTATCATGCAAAGATTTATTAAATGAATACTATTAATCAGCTGTTTTGATTTTACAGTTATTATGTGCTTTATATTTAATAGTCTATGGTCATTATTACTTGACTCCCCCAGAAAAGGGTACCTTCTGATACTCTTTTTCTGACACAAATAAAGGAGTGAAATGAAAAGAATAATTTTCATTTTTTTTCTGTGCAATCAAAGTATGTCTTGATATCTTATCCCATGTTTGCTCTTCTAACAAGCCAGTAGCACTTTCTTGGATGCCTTGTCCATCATGGAATATCTTGGCTTATTCTCTCTATAAGCACCCTAAAATGATATATCTAGTTTCAATTATTGTGGTTTTTGCTTGTTTCCCCAGGGGCCACCTAACTTCTCTCTTCCAGAGAGATGTCTGAGAAAATCAGATTCATCTAAGATGTCTAGTTTATGTCTCGTATGTCTAGCTTAAGAAAAGAAGGCCTAGGGATGACATGATAGTGTTCCAATATCTCAGGAGTTGCCACAAAGAAGAGGGAATCAAGCTATTCTCCAAAGCATCTGATAGCAGGGCAAGAAGCAATGGATGGAAACTAATCAAGGAGAGAAGCAATCTAGAACTAAGGAGAAATTTCCTGACAACTAGAACAATTAACCAGTGAATGCTCCAACACTGGAAGTTTTTAAGAAGAGATTGGACAGCCATTTGTCTGAAATGGTATAGCGTTTCCTGCCTAAGCAGGGGGCTGGACTAGAAGACCTCCAAGATCCTTTCCAACTCTGTTATTCTATTAAGATGTTGCACCTCCTGAAAGTTCAGAGGGCAATATCACCTTGCAATAATTTTGGGGCAGTGTTTGAAGAGACGAGAGAAGACCCACATGTACTCTATGTCTTCTTCAAACTTCTTGCAATGCCTCTCACTAACCGCGCTGTAATAAACAAGTCTAACAAAGGCAGGTGCTTACTGCAGAAACTTGTCGATTAAAAAATATTCAGTAAAGTATAAACCCTAACAAAATAAACTGTAGATTTACTGGTAAGTGATGTAGGAAATGATTCAAAATAAGAGTTATTCACATTTATAAATTCACACCATGCCTTTTGTTTCTCCTTCAGTGGAAAGACTCAGAATCTAAAGACACTGGTTTTATTGATGCACAATAAGTGCACAGTTAAATATTCAATTATGAGGTTGGATACAATGGATTTATTTCAATGGAGAAAATGACACAAGAAGGCATGATCTTTCAAATAGCTGCCTCCAGCAAAACAAACAGTTGTAGGATTTTCATGACTGTCATCATTTTTGTTCTGTCCTTACACAGGTTACTTATCATATTGAAATGGCTATAATATGAGGCTGGAAAAGCCAACAGATATTTCTTTACCTTGTTTTCAGGCTTGGTGTTTACAGTTAGACCCAGAGCTGGCCCTCCTGCTAGTGACTGTTTCAACTGGTCTTTCACTTCTGTCAGCTTGATTTCTAGGTCTACCCGTCTTGCCTCATTTGCCTTGCACTGCTCCTCTAAGGCTGAAACATGCTGTTCGAGCTCCTTCAAGTCTTTCCCTGTTACCAACACAGATTTGTTTATTATTAAATTTGTTCGCTGCGCATCTTACCTCAGGGTATCTTACACGAAGCAAAACCTGAATGAAACGAATGAAACCATGCAGATTCTAGAGTTCATATGTCTTTCCAAAATGGCCCTTCAGTGCAGCTAACAAAGTTCAAGATTAACATACAGCTGTGAATTGTGATTTATATAGAAAATCACAATATACAGAAATGGTCTAGAATGTAAGTGGTCAAAAATTGTTCCCCATTTCCTGGAGGATAAATCTACTCCATTTAATTTCTAGCTCTGAATTTCCTGGGCCCAGCAGAATACTGGGCTAGATGTTGCATTTGATCTCTTGGTTGTAAGTGAGCCCAGAATTACCACATACGGTTTTAAACTTAAAAGAAGCGAGAGAGAATAAAAGTGATTATCGAAGAAGACTACAGGTGAAACTCAAAAAATTAGAATATCGTGCAAAAGTTCATTTATTTCAGTAATGCAACTTAAAAGGTGAAACTAACATATGAGATAGATTCATTACACGCAAAGCAAGATAGTTCAAGCCGTGATATGTCATAATTGTGATGATTATGGCTTACAGCTCATGAAAACCCCAAATCCACAATCTCAGAAAATTAGAATATTACATGCAATCAATAAAACAAGGATTGTACATAGAACAATATCGGACCTCTGAAAAGTATAAGCATGCAAATGTACTCAGTACTTGGTCTGAGCCCCTTTTGCAGCAATTACTGCCTCAATGAGGCGTGGCATGGAAGCTATCAGTCTGTGGCACTGCTGAGGTGTTACGGAAGACCAGGATGCTTCAATAGCGGCCTTCAGCTCTTCTGCATTGTTTGGTCTCATGTCTCTCATCTTTCTCTTAGCAATGCCCCATAGATTCTCTATGGAGTTCAGTTCAGGCGAGTTTGCTGGCCAATCAAGCACAGTAATCCCACGGTCATTGAACCAGATTTTGGTGCTTTTGGCAGTGTGGGCAGGTGCCAAGTCCTACTGGAAAATGAAGTCAGCATCCCCATAAAGCTCATCTGTGGAAGGAAGCATGAAGTGCTCCAAAATCTCCTGGTAGACTGCTGCATTGACCCTGGACTTAATGAAGCACAGTGAACCAACACCAGCAGATGACATGGCTCCCCAAATCAACACAGACTGTGGAAACTTCACACTGGACTTCAAGCATCTTGCAGTGTGTGCCTCTCCATTCTTCCTCCAGACTCTGGGTCCTTGGTTTCCAAATGAGATGCAAAAGCTGCTCTCATCAGAAAAGAGGACTTTGGACCACTGAGCAACAGACCAGGTCTGTTTTTCTTTAGCCCAGGTAAGACGCTTCTGATGTTTGTTGTTCAGGAGCGGCTTGACAAGAGGAATACAACATTTGAAGCCCATGTCCAGGATCCGTCTGTGTGTGGTGGCTCTTGATGCACTGACTCCTGCCTCAGTCCACTCTTTGTGAAAGTCCCCAACACTTTTGAATGGCCTTTTCCTGACAATCCTCTCCAGGCTGCGGTCATCCCTGCTGCTTGTGCACCTTTTTCTTCCACACGTTTCCCTTCCACATAACTTTTTATTAATGTGATTTGATACAGCACTTTGGGAACATCCAACTTCTTTCGCAATTACCTTTTGAGGCTTTGGGTGTCAATGATGGTTTTCTGCACAACTGTGAGGTCAGCAGTCTTTCCCATGATTGTGATTCCTACTGAACCAGACTGAGAGACCATTTAAAGGCTCAGGAACCCTTTGTGGGTGTTATGGCTTAATTAGCTGATTAGAGTGGGACACTTTGAGCCTAGAATATTGAACCTTTTCACAATATTCTAATTTTCTGAGATTGTGGGTTTGGGGTTTTCATGAGCTGTAAGCCATAATCATCTCAATTATGATACATCACGGCTTGAACTATCTTGCTTTGCATGTAATGAGTCTATCTCATATATTAGTTTCACCTTTCAAGTTGCATTACTGAAATAAATGAACTTTTGCACGATATTCTAATTTTTTGAGTTTTACCTGTAAGTATTACAATGAAAATAAAAATGAAATGTATTCTTGTCACATTGATGATAAGAGCTGAAAAAACAGAAGATTAAAAACTTTGTTGATTATACTCTTTGTTCTAGGAAAATAGTTTGTGGTTGTATTTTCCTGGTGTTATTTCTCTTCCTACTTGTTCTTCATTTCATGATAGCTTTTTAAAAAAATGTTCTGTGTGTGTGTGTTTATAATGGATATAGGGAGTATATTTTTTTCTTCACCTTTTCACTGTGCTTGGGTGAGAAATATTTATGGATTTCTTTTAATCCTAATTCTGTGACAAGTTCTGTGATAATTTCTCAGCCTAATATTCGGTATCAGCCTAGAGCACTGAAAATAATCATGCAATCTTTTATTTTAAAATCTGCACAGGTGCAATTTGAAATCAGCAGTAGCAATAATGGTATAGAAGTGCCCTGGAAAGAGCTACGGTAGAGGTAATCCTTGACTTAAAGGTTCATTTAGTGACCGTTTGAAGTTACAATGGCACTGAAAAAGTGACTTATGACTGTTTTTCACAACCATTTCACAACCATTGCATTCCCATGGTCACATGATCAAAATTTATACGCTTGGCAACTTGACCCTGGGACATGTGGTCACCTTTTGTGACCTCGGGATCATTAGGGAAGCCAGATTCACTTAACAACTGTGTTACTAACTTAACAATTGCAGTGATTCATTTAACAACTATGACAAGAAAGATTGTAACATGGGACAATATTCACTTAACAAATGTCTTGCTTCGCAACAAAAAGTTTGGGCTCATTTATAGTAATAAATCGAGGACTACATATAATAGATTTTACTGTCCTCTACTGTCCAAGCTTTCAGATACCTTAGGAATAGTATTTATATTTTTAAATGGAAAGCAGGGTTTTTCCAGTAGGTGGAGTACCTGAGCTTTCATTTCTGGAAGGCAGGAATCATTTCAGTGATCAATTTGAAGCTGTGTGGATTTGGCAGATTGAAGAGATATTAACAATGTACCTAGCATTAAGTGGGAAGGAACGAGATGCAAAGCCTAAAAGCATGCTCTACCATCTAATAATGTGGAAGTACAGGTAGATCTCAGGTTACAAGGGCAACTGGGATTGGGAACTCTCACTGATGTGGTTGTAAGCATGATATCATGTGACTGCATTGCTTAGTCTTGGTTAGCCATTGTTAAACAAGGATTGTGTGGGGGCAATTAAGTGAGGAGCTTACGTGATCATGATTTTCAACTTCCTGCTGGCTTTCCCATTGACTTTGCTTGTGGGAAGCCAGCAGACACCAGAAATTTCAATCTTAGGACCGCAGGGATGTTGTAATACCTGGAACTCTGAAGGGCCATTGTAAGTCCCTGTCATAACTTTGAATGGTTGCTGAAGAAATGATGGTAAGGATTACTTGTAATCTTTTGCAGGAAATCACCTGATGCCGTTTCTTCTTTATCAATAGACTCTCATAGCAAGGCTAACTCATTGATCCCTCAAAGTGAGGGAGGCAAAGAGCACGGGTGGTTTTTGGGGAGGTCATAGCAAGTGGGGTGCAACTCTGAGCTGCGCAGTTTCAGACAGAAATATCTGCCAACTGATAATGAAGAAAATCTTCTAGAAGTCAGGGGAGAGACTTAGATGTAGATCTTCTTACCTATTACATACTGAACAAAAAAAAAAAAAAAACCCCATCTCCATAAACTTACTGGACCTTGAATTTTGAAATTTCAGCTTTTATAATGTGGACAATAGAAAAGGCACTGCCTCCTCACTGCCCTTGCCTTGAAGCAGGACTGTACCTGATTTGTTCTTCATGGCCTCCCGTAGTTCCCGTTTTTCCTTACGCAGCTCAATAAGCTCATTTCTAATGGACGCCTTCTCCTTTTCCAGCTTATCTTTCTCTGTTAGGAACCTCCGAGCATCTTCCTCAGCCCGGTTCTTTCCATATTTGTAGTTATTGGCATCTGCACAAAACATACATACACAACAGACAGGTTCTTGAGGGAACCTCTGTTTTAGCAGCAAAGAAAGCGAATGAGGCTGACCAAGCTCAAAGAGACACAATTCCCCATTTAAAACTCAAATTAAACCAAACCAAAAAGTGTCATCAGTAACTCTCGTGCTTCCAATATAGCTCCCTTGTTTTCCAGAAATTGCTTATTACCGATATTTCTAGCACTTGATAAGTGAATTATTAATGAGTTTGTTACAACTGTAGCATAGCCTAGCATCCTTGGTAAAATAATGTTAGCTATTAAGAAAATGCCTGTGGCAGTACGCCTGGACAGCACCGTCCTCATAGGCCAAATTTCAGAGGAGCATATTGCAGCCCAGGAATTTCCAGGCGGACTTTGCCCATTGCAGCATTCTTACAGCCATGGTAGGAAATTGCAAATAGAAAATTAGGACTCTCATTCACACTCTGCCATTTCAAGACTGCATCCCAAGTAAGAAGGGGACTCTATAAAAGGGAAAATACAGCATTAACTTAAGTTTATAACGATGTTCGCCAGGCCTGCACATTGGGATTCTTACATTATCAGAGACATAAGCAATCCTTGGTCATTAAGAAGCAGAGTACAAGTCATATGCAATCAAATATTACTACAAAAGCAGAAACATTGAACAAGGAACCAGTTCTGTGCTTCGATATGTTGTGCTATGCAGCTGGATTTTTTTTTAAATAAAATTTTAGGAACGGGCATTTCTGACAAATCCCTCTCCCCTCCCCCCATTCCCTCTTTCTAAGTTGGTTGATCCAGGGCATTATGCCAAACATATGACAGATAAACCTAATCCAACCTACTTGATGCATGACGCTTGACTTTAACTTGTGGATCTACACGACGTGATTTCTCACTGCAAGAAGAGCCATGGCGCTTCACCTGAGATCCGGATGGCCACCCTGATTTTTCTGACTGCACAAAGGAAACAGGAGAGCAAAAACAATTGTAAGGTCATAGAGAGCATTACCATGGAGGTATCATTAAGAAATCCAGTTTTCCCCCAGACTGTGGGGAAGACAGCTTATCCTACTATTTCTGCCTAGGAACAGTTCTCTACAAGTTGCCAAGCAACTGGGAAGGGAGGGTCATAGTGATGTCAAGGAAATTTTTAAAAAGAAAGAAAATAGGATCATATTTTTGCTACCTCCACCTTCTCATAGGGGACTTCATCATATAACACATGAGTTAGCTCTGTTTGGTTCTCAAGAGAGGAGCTGGCCCACCTGAAGAAGAAGAAATAGATTAAAAACAGCTTTAATTTTCTAAGCAAGTATTTAATAAGTAAAGATGATAAGGCTCTTTCTCCACCCTCTATTAACTGAATCTAAACACTTCTGGAATTCCATAACAAATGTCACCTCATCTTACTGTATTTAGCCAAAGCTAGTATTTTTGGTAAAGCAGGAGAGAATATGTCTTTTAAAAAGTGTAAAAACCCCAAAATAGGAGATAATTAGCCTTTGATTCTTGAGGATATATCATATGAAATATTGTGCAGATTTCTTTTATCCAGACTTTTTAGCTGCATCAAGGTTGAATCTCTGTAATTGTTGCTTATAGGACTGGAATTGTTACAAGCTGCAATCCAGCATTTCTGGAGGACAGAAATATATAAAATATAAAATATATAAAATGTGAAGTGCACATCCAAAATAGAGATAGGATCCCTTGGGATACCTGTCCCTATGACAAATCTGGGCTTGCTGTTATATAAGGACTTGATACATCAAACTAAGTCAAAGCACAGCTGAAGAGTTGTAATGACGAGGCAGTCGAGGTGTTTGATCATGATCAAATGAATCATGATGACTTTATTGGAGTCTAGTCTTGCATTTATACACATTTTTAGTAATCCTCTAACATTGGTTAACTTTGGTTGTTGCTCAACCTTTGTTACTGTCTAGCACAGTGATCCCCAACCTTTTTTACGCCGCGGCCCAGTACCGGCATCAGCTGGGCGCCGCGGCCCGGTACCGGCATCAGCTGGGCACCGCCATCTTTTTTTGATGAAAAAGTGCTTCCGGTGACCTCACCGGAAGCACTTTTCATCAAAAAGATGGCGCGCGCGCTTCGGTGAGCTTTTCCGGGTAGAAATGGCTTTCTACCGGAAAAGCTCACGAGCGCTAGCGCCGCCATCTTTTGATGAAAGCGTGCTTCCGGTGAGCTTTCTACCCAGAAAAGCTCACCGGAAGCACTTTTTCATCAAAAAAAGATGGCGGCACCCAGCAAGCCAGCGGCCCGGTAGGACTTGTTCCGCGGACCGGTACCGGTCCGCGGACCGGTGGTTGGGAACCCCTGGTCTAGCATAGTAATTAACACAATTAACTATCTCAAGTTAAAGTCTAACACGTTTACTTCCTCTCTCTAATCCTTCTTTGCATTAGTGATTTTGTTTTGCCTGAGTTGTAATTACTTTTGTCCTTATCTGAGGTTTGCCATCCAAGATAATGACATTCCTGCAATTACAACTCTACAAAGAGTAGCTTACTGAGAGAACCTCAGCTTTCATAAAGCTGAAATCCTCCCAGAAAGCATCTCTTATGCTCTCAAATGAAATACACTGAATGAAGGATTTCCCCTCCCTTCCTTTCAGGGAAGGAAAATCCTTTGGGAGGGAAGGGGGGGGAGGCAGCTAAAGGTATGGAACTGAAATCCTAAAAAATTTCAGCTCTGTTCATGCAGTCTGTTGAAGGATTTCCCCTCTCCTCTGTAACCTCCACTTGCAGCCTTCCCTACAGGCTTCCCCACTGATTTTCTGGGGAAGCCAGCAGATAAGATTGCACATGGTAATCACATGATCACGGGCAGGGATGGGATCCGACTGGTATAACTACCAGTTCTGTCTATTAGCGTCACGCGTGCATGTGCGAGTCGCGCAAGTGCAATTTACAACCTGCTGATCTGCCCGGACAGCTGAGCAGTGCTGCGTTTGGAAAAGCCCTTTTTTTCCCCTGCTTTTTCAACTGCAGCTGGGTTGCGCAAAGCAGCTGAAGTTGAAAAAGCAGGAAATAAAGATCAGGTAAGAGTCCGGGCGGGCAGGTGGGCCAAAACAGCAGCAGACATAGAACCAGTTCTATGTCTGATGCTCTTTGGAGCAACCGGTTCTACAGAGGTGGACAGAACCGGTAGAAACCCACCCCTGATCAGGGGGCACCTGGCAACAGATCCTAAATGCAAGTTAGTTGCCAAGTGCCTGACATGCAGTTCACATTACTGTGGGGAGGTGTAGGGGGATAGTTCAATGTTTTACATATTTTATGGACCATAAAGCTCTCTTTCCTACACTGAAGTAACTATGAATGGTTATTAAATGAGTGGTCATACACTGAAGACTATATTTATATACTTCTCACATTAGAGAGTAGTATACACTTATTTTTTTCTATATGCACACAGTCAAAAATTTTCTCTGGCAATGTAGCTTACTTTTAAGAAGCAAAGAGTAAGTTAAATATCATGAATATAGATTTATGTGTTCTAGGCTTTGTCTTAACTAACCCTATCATAGATGACCTAGCATCTCTTGTATCATGGCCCCATGATGTTGCATTCATTATATCTCAAGCCCATGAGTAAGATTGGCTTAAGTCATTTGTTTTAGCAATGCTTAAGCAACATTCTCCACCCCATCCCCTCAATTCCAACAATGCCCAAGGGCAGCCTCAAGGCAATCTAAAATCTGCTAGGCACTCCTTACTATGAATGAACATCAAGTGACTAGTACTGACTGGGAATAGAGACATGCCTGAAACTGTCACAGGTAACATCAAATGACATTCTAGAATAGTGCTCTGTTGATTCAAGGAAGAGAGAAAAGAACTCAGCCGTAGATACCTTTAGTTTGGCACCTTCTCATTGCTATATTCATAGCCTAAAAGGCACCTATATTCCATGCTTATCTATTTGCCACTCAGATTCAAAAACGTTTTAAGAAATATCAGAAAATTTATTCTTGTCATTGACCAGGAGAAAGGATAGAAGCAATCTGCAGAGGCAGATACAGAGCCCCTTGTCAACCTAGCTATGTTACAAACATATTAGTAAGGGGAGCTCTTACATATAAGAGTGTCTCACTGCATTGATGATGTTGGCTATTTTCTCAACATCTACATAATCATAATGCAAGGTCTCTGGAGTAGTCTGGGAACCAGTTTCAACCAGCAGCAACCCAAGCCAACGTCCCAGATCTTCATAGCTGTTTGCCTAAACAATTACATGATATACAAAATAAAGTCATAAATATTTCTCTCGGAAGCAATAGAACATTTCTTCCTGCAAGTAAGTAAGGTAAAGGTATAACTTTACAGCAGTACTATCTAATCAAATAAAGATCATCTCCGTTTATTTATTTCTACTGGATGCAGTGAATAGATTCAATAGCATGCTAAATCATTTGTCTGATTTTAGCTTAGTGTGTTGTGTGAATTCAACAACTGTGATTTAGAAATAGTGGGTTATGTATTAGTGCAATGTGGTCATGTGTAGCTTATTCAATAAATCATAGTGAAAATAAACTATGGCAGATCACAGGATATGGAAACACTGAACCTACACTTCTAAATGTACATGTGTAGAGGTGCATTCTTATTCTTTAAGAAAACTGAAAGCTCCTTTACCTCTAAGGCAGAGACTTCTTGTCCATTGCGAAGGATACGAAAAGCAAAAGGATGCTTGGGGCCCAGTCCTGGTGCCACCTCACATCCCCTCAGGACAATGGCATTCACATGGGTCCTTAAATCTGTGCGGTCCTTATGGAAATAAAGCATGTTGCCTTTTAAACGACACCAACGTTCCTTCCAACATTGGTTAACAAGAACATGCAAGTAGCCTGCCAGGAGATATGAAAGAAGATCAGCATTAGAGCAATAACCAACAAGAGAGAGAGAGAGAGAGAAAGAAAGAGAGAGAGAGAGAGAGAGAGAGAGAGAGAGAGAGAGAGAGAGAGAGAGAGAGAGATTAAAAGATTGTTTCTTAGCCAATCAAAAAATGTTGTACTTAGATATGATGCAGTTGGTTCCCAAATCCAAAATTACTTCAGACTAAAGGAGGGGCAACCTGGCGTTTTCCAGATGTAATTGACTTTTAACACTGGAGCTGGACACTTGGAATTAAATAACATCTGGATGGTTACAAGTTTCCCCTTCCCAACATTATCATCACTGAGATATTTTTCCTTACATACGTGTCTATTTTTACACACACACACATCATGAATTTTGAATAGCATCACCTGTGCTCTAAATGATTTGTTGTCTGTCTTAAAATAAGAGAAACAAGGCAGTTTTGTAAGACCCTTGCATTGAACAAATCAGAATATGTAGATGTCAGCACCAAGGTCTTGCAAAGTAATTGTTTTATTGTTTTAGGAAAATGGAAAGTGGGGGGGACGACGGAATTATCCCAGGGATGCATGAGTCTACTATAACAACCAAGGCTACTATGTGCTGGAATTCCCTTTGAAACTTCATGAAGAAATGAGTGTTCGCTTATCTGTTACTTTTATTATCTACCTGCAGTGCAAGGAAATAGCTGAGCAAGCATTTCTACCCCTACCATCGCCTCCAATTTACCCAGTAACTGATTCCCTCTTAAATGTGCTCCTACTCATGTCCAGGGGTGGGATGCTACTGGCTCTATAGAACCGGTAGCTCTGAAGAACAGCAGACACCGAACCGGTTCTGTCTTTGCTGCTGTTTGGCTCACCCGCCCGCCCGGGCTCTTACCTGTCCTTTATTTCCTGCTTTTTCAACCTCAGCTGCTTTGCGCGGCAGAGCTGAGGTTAAAAAAGCAGGAAAAAAGAGGCTTTTCAAACATTGTGCACTGGCGCACTGAGCTTTTCAGCTCTCCGGGTGGCACAGCTTAAGATTTTTTTACACGCGCAAAGCGCACATGCGCACGCAAAACGTAGTCACTGAATCGGTAGTAACACCGGTTGAATCCCACCCCTGCTGGTATCCTGATACAAACCACAGCAAGGGATGTCTTCTTCTGTAGAGGATGTTTGGGTATCTTCAGGAGAAGCCTTTTTCTTTGAGAAGCTGATTATCCTGTTTATTTTCCTCCCAGCAGCTCTACTCACAGAGCCCTTGAGCTCAGCCAAGCCACTTTTTTTGCTTTTCCCTTGGAGAAGGAACAGAACATGAAATTTGCATGTTACTTATCTGAGCGAACAAAAATTCACGAGTAGTTTAAAGGTTTTCCTGCCATCCTCCATAATTATCTAGAGAATATCTCTGCATTTATCAACTAAATAGTATTCTGGGAGATCATATGCTTTTGCCTCTTAATTGATGAGCTACGGTGGCACAGTGCTTAGAGTGCAGTACTGCAGGCTATTTCTGCTGACTGCCGGCTGTCTTCCGTTTGGCAGTTCAAATCCCACCAGGCTCAAGGTTGACTCAGCCTTCCATCTTTCCGAGGTGGGTAAAATGAGGACCCAGATTGTTGGGGTCAAGGTGCTGGCTCTGTAAACCGCTTAGAGAGGGCTGTACAGCACTGTATAACGGGTATATTAGTCTATGTGCTATTGCAAATTCTTTTTATATTTAAAAAATAATAATATTTTTTTCAACTTCTATCTTTTAAAATAGTATTTGCTTCATTTTTACCTTCTATGTGAAAAATGGGCAACTGCATGTTTCAGGATAGCCACGCATACATTGTATATTTGCCAAATGAAAAGGGGTAAAATGTATGTTAGATAGTATGAACTGGTGTTATCTAGATTGTTGTAGGTGCACGTGAAGCAACAAATTTATAAGTTGGTGATAGTTTCATGATACCTGTATCTTGTAAGCGATTAACAAATCAAATAAATACTAAAAAAGATATGCTTCACTGAATGGTGAAAAAGAAAGGACCAGAGATAATTTTACGAAAAGTTATTTTATTAGGTGATATAAACAGATGAGTGGGGACAAGATAAGGGAGTACAGAAAAAGAGGCATTCTTAAAGGCTGACTGTAGCAATTGTTTGGCAGGAAACCATTTTGGAAAACATCTGTTTTGTATATCTCCTTTAAGCTTAGGTCATTTTAGCATCTTTGCCACAGAGATTTTTCAAAACAAGTACAAGAGTGCACTGCTTCTACTTGGATTTCTGTACAATTCCCTTCTTTTGTTTTCCTTATATTCCTTTTTTTCAGCAAACTCTTTTTATGTCTTATTGAAGAGATTGTCTGATTAAATCTTTTCATAAAATATTTATTGATTACAACACTGAACAATTACCTAATTACCTCTTATATTTTAGGACTTGTCCAGTGTTTGTAGCAGTGATGGGATTCAAATTTTTTTACTACCGGTTCTGTGGGTGTGGCTTGGTGGGCGAGACAGGGAAAGGATACTGTAAAATTTCCAGTCAGAGGTGATATTTGCCGGTTCTCCGAACTACTCAAAATTTCTGCTACCAGTTCTCCAGAACTGGTCAGAACCTGCTGAATACCACCTCTGATTTGTAGTTTTTGTATATCTACGTCTTTGGGCAGCAAGATTCAAAGCTATATCCCTTCTAGTTCACCCAGAGTTGGGCTGAAGGGAGAAATCCTGAGTAAAAAAAGTAGTAACTCCCAGATGGATAAACTAGAATGGATCAAATAGTTAAGTCTGAAAGGTGACAAGCTTATTGAGATTATCTTTTACCAATGAGATCTTAGAAACACTAGATAAGTTTTAAATTATCCCTCTGTGGTACCAATAAAGGAGAATATTTGTAGCTCAGGGTTGAAATGAGGGGTCCCCAGTACTCTCTGAGCTTGTTTTCTTGCAGACATTTCATTACCCAAACTAGGTAACGTCATCAGTGTTAGTGACTATACTAAGTCTAGTATAGTGACTATATTAAGCCATTTTTTCTCCCTTATATAAAGTGGGAAGATATCAGACTCACCTTGTTCGTGGCTCTCCCTTTGGGGCAGAGAAGAACCATTTTCTGCTGTTGCTATGCTGTCAGAGTCAGAAGTAGGTTTATCCTGGGACGATTTCTGGTCAAAGAAGAACATACATCCAGTGGATTGTCAGTATTTTTTAACCCCAGAGCTTCCTCTCCAGGCTCAAAATGCTTATAGATTAATTGCCTTCACCAAGCAAAGCTCATTGAAGAAAGTGATCTTGGTTGCTATCCAAAATAGCACTCAAATGCTCTTTACTTTGAAAATACACAATTGTACGTCATTCTGGGAAAAGTTAAGTTTTGAAGAGCAGCACAGATACTTTGATTAACAAACAGACAAAAATAGTTATTTCCATCTGCAGTGTTGCTGTTGGTTACTTAAGAACTGATTTTTTTTAAAAAAAAGAGTTTGCATTATGTTCCCCACAAGGAAGATTATAGTGCCTTCTTCCAAAATCTTCATATCAGAGCCAGGTGTCTCCTTTATAAGTGGGCCTCATGCTGGTCTTAAGCTCTGAGGTAAAGATTGCACTGTTTATTCAGACTGAGAACCACTCTTGGCACTAGAGGGGGGCTAGGAAAGCATTCCAAAAGGAGATGGGCAGGGTTTTTTTTAAAAAAAATGTAATGCAATTACAGACAGTTCTTGACTTAGGATCTTGCTTAGAGATCATTTGAAGTTACAATGGTCCTCTTTCCCTGGCTACTTATGACCAGGTCTGAAATTCCAACAACTGCCTCCCCCACATCAATACAGTCACACAATTGCATTTTGGGTGCCTGGCAACTGGCTCACATTTATGGCCATTTGCCATGTCCTCTGATCATAATTTACAACATTTTTTTTGCGTGAAACCAGTGTTTACTTCCAGTTTCCAGCAAAAAAAATGCCTATCGTGGACAATGGATTAACTTAATGACTAGTGTTGACTTAACAATCAGAGTGATTGTTGATTGTTGATTTTCTAAAGCACCTGTAGGCCAGACAGGGAACAATGGATGGAAACTGAACAAGGAGAGATTTAACCTGGAAATAAGGAGAAAGTTTTTGACAGTAAGAATAATCAACCAATGGAACAGCTTGCCCTCGGAAATTGTTGGAGCACCATCACTTGAGACTTTCAAGAAGAGATTGGACTGCCATTTGTCAGAAATGATGTAGGGTCTCCCGCTTGGGCGGGGGGTTGGACTAGATGACCTACAAGGTCACTTCCAACTCTGATTATCTGTTATCTGTTAACAGCGAAAAAGGTTGTAAAATTGTGCTTCATCGCATAGGGTGTCAGGATTCCGGCAGTTACTCCAATTAAATCATGAGCCTTGAGCCACACTCCCAAAACTAAAAAGGATTTATTTGAAGTTAACATTCTACGACTGGCATTAACCTGGGCGTAGCCAATTCTGAGATACGTAATTCACTGTCACCCTTGATCCTGCTTTCCCCCCTACCCCTCTGGGTGTATCATCCAATGAAAAACATCCATAGCCAAGAGTCATCAATCATGCTCAATCATACTCTCCAATTAGATTTTTGCGAGGCAGAAGCTTCTGTCATCTAATCAGTCTTTGAAGAAAATATGAATGGAATGTACTTTCAATTCCACACTACTGTCTGCTCTTTGAAACTCCCCCCCTTCTTTCTGTTGTCAACTATAAAACGTGTATACAAAATGTTTTATGAGTTGACATTGGGACCTGTTTAATGACCAGCACAACTTATAACCTTAATTCTGAGCTCAATTATAGTCATAAGTTGAGGACTATCTACAAATACTTTTTTTCTGATTCCAATGAAAATCTCTTCCTCCAGCTGCTACTTGCATGGGATGGAGTCTTTTCTGTTACACATGGCGTATTGTTTAAATTAAGTGTAGATCACAACAGATAAAAATAGGTTACATTCTCCCCTCTTCCACTTGCTACATATGTGGAAAAGTACACTTGAATAGTATATGTATGATGACCAGCTTTTCCTGGGAACAGAACTTTTAAGAAATTTTACCTTATCATGGTCCATCTTCAAGGTAAGTGTAGGAGATAGAGGAACTTCACTTCCATTTAATCCTCCTCCAGTGGGATTGCTTACTTCCTTTATCACCTGGGCAGGAGATACAGTTTCGAATGACAGTAATAAATTTCATCACTTTACAAACAGGGATATACCTCTGCTATAATAAAAAGCTCACTTCATTTCAAACTGTCAGGTTGCGTTTTCCCAGGCACAGAAATGCCCTCCAGGTTTCCTTGCCTTGCAAAATATTATGACAAACTCCATCTGGGATCACAGGTTAGCGGCTGAAAAACCAACTCTTAATTCAGGAGCTATGAACTATGATTGCCATTTATCAAATTTAAGAAATAAAGAAAAAAAAAACTTGTGATCAATTTTTGAGGAATAGAAATTAATATATACAAGCCTACTGAAAACAAGTGTCCTCCAAATAATTTGGGATCACTCCTAGCCAGGAATCCTGGAAATCAGAAACCCAGTACATGGTCAGCATCCAGATTGAAAAAGGCAGATCTACACCTAATTTTTCCTCTTGTTTGCAGGATTAGTTTCTAACACTAGCTATGTCTGATTAAGTTATGTTAAACTAACACCAGTTTAATGTCTAAGAGTATCATTTGGCTAACAGAGCCTAACTCAAGATAATGTTTTTCTCATGCCTCGTAACATAGAAGGAGACAAAATTTTAAAGTTCATTCAATAACTAGATTTTGCTGATTTTATTATTCCTACTCCCAGTTTCTCTAATATTTCAGCAGAGAATGTTGGCATAAGTTTTAAGGAGATAAGAGCTGACAATACAGGGCAGTAGCTTTTTCCTTATACGGCAGGAAGTTCATCCAGTTCCTGCTCTATCTCATTCACATTGGGTTATATACTCTGGTCCCAAAACAACCCTAGTTGACTTGGTTATCAGGTATTTTAATTCAGGGAGGTGGTTTTTCAAAAGAAAGTTGGATTCATCCAGCCCATTGAAGTGTCAGGTGGACTGGGGCCAGGAGAGTACTTAACATTCTGAGGAAGGGAGGATCTAGACAGTTTCATCCCAAGCCAGGAGTGGGGAATGCTTTAACTAATATATGCAGTAAAGCCAAGATGTGAAAATATTAAAAACAATAACAAAAAATTCAGCCAGTAATATAAGGAGGAACAAAGACTTTTAATACTAATTTCCTGACAGTACTCAAGCCAAAGAACACTTGCTCTGCCAAAACAGAAAATAAATCAAATCCCAACTCATTAAACTTCCACCCCTGCAGTTCTGATATAAACTACTTAGTTTATAGATTTTATTAAACTTCTCCTAGATAAATGTCTCATAAAATCTCCAAAAGAGTACATATCTCCATGTGAGGAATGGGCAAACTACAAAGAAGCCAAGCCCTCATGTTCGCAAATTCTCCTTTATGGTATAAATTTGAGTCTGTACGATCAGTCAACCCCTTCCGTAGAGATCTTCTGTCTATGGCAAATGCCGTTAGTTGTTTAACTGCACACTTCTGTTTTTTAGCTACATGCACCTGCTCAGAAAGCTCAAACTGCCAAAGGAGATGCTGATACAGTTCTGCAGAGGAGTTATTGAGTCTGTCATCTGCACCTCTACAACTGTCTGGTTTGGTTCTGCAACTCTACAGGACAGACAGACTTCAGAGGATAATAACTGCAGAAAAAACATTTACTACCCGCCTGCCTTCAATTGTGGACCTGTATACTGCACGAGTCAAAAAGAGGGTTGTGAAAATATTTACACACCTCTCACATCCCGGACATAAACTGTTTCAATTCCTTCCCTCAAAACAATGCTATAGAGCACTGCACACCAGAACTACTAGACATAAGGACAGTTTTTTCCTGAATGCCATCACTCTGCTAAACAAATAATTCCCTCAACACTGTCCAACTATTTACAAAAGTCTGCACTACTGTTAATCTTCTCATCACTCCTTATCACCCATCCCCTCCCACTTGTGACTGTATGACTATACTTTTGTCACTTGTATCCTTACAATTTATATTGACTGCTTCCTAGTATGATTTGATTGCTTATTGTACCCTATGACTATTATTAAATGTTGTACCTTATGATTCTTGACAATTGTATCATTTCTTTTATGTACATCGAGAGCATTTGCACCAAGACAAATTCCTTGTGTGTCCAATCACACTTGGCCAATAAAGAATTCTATCTATCTATCTATAAGAAATGGTTACTGTGTGATCAGCTAATGGTACTAACTTAGGTATTAACCAGGAAGAGAAATGTTAAATAAGTCTTCTTCAAACATTGCCCTTCACAGGTGTTATATTTCAATCCAAATAATTATGTTGCTTTTGTTGGGAATATATAATGGGATACTAGTTAAACATAAAACAACAAGGAGAAGGCTGCTTTAACTATGTTCTGTTTATAAGCATACTGTAGATATTTTACTGAACATTTGAAGGACTAGGTAGGGGTACAATTTGACTTTCCAATCTTCTAGAGAACGCTGATTTCTCCCTCCTCAGTTCTCAGTAAGGATCAAGAGTAGAAAAGGAACAAACAACATCTGTGAGGCAAACTTGTTCCATTCCTACTTTAGAATTCCCATAAATGTTTTTTCAAAAAAAGCCCTCTCCCCATTATATCTCTATTTTCAATGGCAGAATTTCAGCAGTATAATTTTAAGACACTGGTATCTGTAGAAAGGTGGGATTAAGGTGGCAATGGAAACAATTTGCCTCCTTCCATCAAGTTTGCAAAAACACCAAAACCCAAAACCCTTGCCACAGAAAAATGCATTCTTCGTTGTTGAGAAGCCACAAAATTAGGTGCTACACAGGGAGGCTCGATGTGTGCAGATTTCCTTTTTCTGTCCTAAACTTGTTAGATCCACAAGGGAATTATTTTTTTTCTTATAGATCATATTGCATTTATCTTCCTAGAATAGGTATTTATAATATATATAATATCCAAGCCTGAAAATTTTTCATGATTTATTAAACTGATTCCTACAGCATATGGCTAACCACATGATATGTGATTAGTCACATTGACTTGCCTACTTTTACATCTCTCAGGCTGGTATTTTGTAATCTGCCTTCTCCAATCTGGCATTCTCCAAGTGTATTAGGGTTGCTGCTCCTGGGGAGGGCAGAGGTGTCACTAGAGAAAACTGAGTTGAAGGGACTGGTTCTCCAGGAAGAGAAGGCAAATTCTACCTTTCCCAGAGATTCCCTGAGTTTATGAGCTCATACTTGAGAACAAAAGCAGGAAAGGCTGAGTGGGGGTAAACAAACATCTCCTCTGCCAAACAGTTCTAAATCGGGTGGGGAAGGTCTTCTCTGGTGGGTGGATATTCTCTCCACAGCTGGTGTTGCAATCAGACAGGCACGATAAGAGGGCTGGAAGGAAAGCCTTTCCCCAGGAGGAAGATAAGTCCCACTTCCTATGAGATCCGTTCTCATTTGCTCATCTCCAAAAAGCCGCCAAAGCAGGATTGCTAAGCATATATTGGGCACTGTAAATAAACCGGTCAACAAAAAGATAGCAAGTGTAGAAGATACGAGCCACAGATAAAGAAGGGTTTGCAGAGGAACCACAGTATTTTGTAGTTGTGAGAGATACCTTCAGCCATTCTTCAGCTTGCTCTTTACTTTGCACTGCTAACACTAGGACCTCAGCTCCTGGTAGGGTGAAGCGCAGCTCGTGCTTCTTGCGGCGTCCGTCTTTTGGCACATAGACAACGTTGCTGATGCTCAAAGGCACTTCAAGGTGTGGCTGTCTGTGCTTGGAGCTTTTGTAACACTAACATTAGAAAGAAGAGACAATTGAGATTTCGTTCAGCTAGTTCTTTCTTGCACGTTTCACACCTGTTCTCCACGTGGAAAGAACAAACAAAAGAGTATTGTCATGATAGGGTTGCTGACCATTTGGAAATGGCTGGGATTTACATATGTCAGAGAAAGAAGAAAAATTCAAAGATTCGCACAGCTTAACAATACAGCCTTCAAATCAGAACACTTTGTTACATGAAGTAAAAAGTACACTGAACCTGATGTTCTTTTTGACACATACATATGTCATGAAATATTATATCAATGGTATGTTAAATTTCTCGGGTTGTTCTAAAGAAAGTAAGAAATATGCTTCCAGAGGGGGATCAGTAGAGCAGCTAGGATACTTCCTGATCAAATACATATCTAGATAGGGTCTTTCCATGAAAGAGTTGATATTGGTACAGGAAAACGTTAGATGAAGAAAGAATTAATCTCTCCCCCACTCTGTGCTTTTCTAGTTCATAATGAACTTTGAAGAATAAATTACTATTAGAGAATTTTGACTGGATTTTTTTTCATTTTCATCTTAAAAGAGATATTTGGTGAGGCTGGACAAGTACTGTACGTCTTACAGTCAATGCTACCTTACAGGGAAGAACAAAAGTTGTATCAAAAATGTCTAGGTGAATAATGCACTGGGAGACATTAAACCTTGGTTTGGAGTAAGGAATAATCAATATGCAGAGGATATTCAGCTATACATCTCTCCCCTGGACTCATTGGGAGATGCAGTGGAAATCATGACCTGCTATTGGAGGCTGCCAAGATCTGGACTTAGTCCAAACCAAGATGGGATGGCTGGCTGATTCCAAGATTATTCCAGTGAAGACTTTGATATTATTGTGCTTCCTCATAAAGAGAAGGCTCACAATCTTTTTTGGCCTTATTCCTTCAGTGGTTTGAGAGGAACAATCCTGACCATTATATAAGAGCAATGAAGGACCCATTACATTTTGACATGGACTCTCCCCTAGAGTGGGCATCAGTAACATATCTGAATGGTAAAGGTCAAGTCTGGTAAAGTCCCTGAGTATCGTAATAACATAGTATTACATAATACTACATTAGATAATCAGGAACAAACTGGAGTGGTGAAACCCAATTCTGGCTTTTCTCTTCCCTTTTTCATTGACTGCATCATGCATATCCCTAAAGTTGTTGTTTTTTTTTTTTGGGGGGGGTTGGGGTTGGCAATAATAATTCCAATGTACAAAAAAGTGAGAGAAAGCTGCCACCAAATTAAGAAACTTAAAAGTCTGTCCAGTAAAGTCAGCAAATCTATATGAATGATTAGTAGATTGGATGGAGTCTGAAAATATTTTGGCAAAACAATTTGGCTTTCAACTAGGCGATTCTGTTTTACATTAGCCTTCATGTTGCATCATCTGGCAAAAGAACATATCTCCCAATTGCATTTTACCAAGATATCAGGTTGAATATGGCATATATTACTCTCAACATCAACTGAACTAATTTCAATATCAAAACTCACGTTTAAGATCCACTTTGGTGGGGCATCTCACCAAAGACATTTCAATCTTTAGGAGAATTAGGTAGAACTGCATCTTGCTTCCATTATTGTTCAATTTACATATTAATTCACTTGTGATATATCTTGGCATATATCTTTATGTGGTTGATGTGGTAATTCTCCCTCAATCCCAAGTAGATTTTCAAAGAATATTCTATGCTTTTACTACTAAAACAATAGCCAGCATGCTTCCTTAATGTCAATCCTACCAATATCTGCATCATAAATTTATCACACCTTCCTTAACACAATATCTAGATGTTACTTATCCTTTTATCCTAGAGACTACCTTTTTCCAACAATTTCTGCCAATCCCATTGAATATCTAGTGAGCATTTACGAAGGGTCCTTACCCACCAGGAAACAGGTAGGAGCTTCCCTCTTTTGGAATAGCTTTTCTCTGTAGCATATTTGTATTCTAGAAGCAGGTGAAAATATCACTCTATCAGCAGGCCTTTGAGGTTCTTTAAGAAATTAATTTTAGTATGTAATTTTAAGAGGATTTTTTCTTCTTCAAAAGGACCTGTCACTGCTACAAAGACTGGTATTCTAAAAACCAGTGACTCACCAGAAGCTTGTTGTCCTTAACGACTGTCAGCTGCTTGGCCCACTGTCCAAAGCGTTTCTTACGCAACAGGAAAGCACAAATCCGGCAATCCTTCACCAGGTTCATGGAAGCTTCCTCTGATGGCCAGTGGTGTGTTAACCTCTGGCCTTTCCCATCCTCCTCCTCATCATCATAAGATTCATAGGAGCTGCTCATTGCATCAGAGTCATTGTCTAAGAGGAAACAGAATTTAATCGTCCACAATGTTACCGCTAATCTCATAGAACTAGAGAGACTATTTTTATTGAGTCAGGCTACTAGTCAATCTACTTTTGTATCATCTTTTAAAAATCATCATTGCAGTGTTCTTAGACATCAAGGTGCTTAAAACTAAATGAATCCACAGAGTTCTAAAGTAAATTATTTTTCTTTAAAAGAAAAAGAAAAAGGAGTGGCTGAACTCTCATAGGATCTAACATGACTTCAATTTGTTTTTCAAAAATTGTATCTGCACTATTGCTCAATTGCTTTACACTAAAAAGTCAGAAATTTGCTTACCCCGATCTACGCTGACTAACAATGAGACTCTAGGATTTCAGTATGAAAGCTTTCCAATCCTACCTGGACATGCGAGGAATCTTCAATATCTCTAATATATGTAACAGAATCTACCTGAGGGCTATTTTTCCTAACACACACACACCTCTGTGTGTATGTTTTAGAATTATGCAAGCAAGGATCACATGTTAATGTCTGGTATACTAATAGTTTACAAGATTTCTACTGTTTTATTTAAACTTGTCTGCCATGCAAAACAACTTCCAAACTTTTGGAAT
Source organism: Notechis scutatus (assembly GCF_049901735.1). Lineage (NCBI taxonomy): Eukaryota > Metazoa > Chordata > Lepidosauria > Squamata > Elapidae > Notechis > Notechis scutatus. Next base: position 91,311,154 of record NC_142010.1, on the reverse strand, counting down.
TTCAATATTATAAACATTTGCCTAAAATGTGCCTCAGGGCTCTTTTTTACTGTTTCCAAATGTCTCTCATTGAACTACCAGTATTGTTATTAAATTCTTTAGTTTTTAAAAAAATGAAATCCAGTTTTTATTCTACAAAACCATCCATCAATTTCTAACCTCATCTTATTTCTAAGACTGTGTCTGGGAACCTACATTAGGCTGTGTTTAGGAAATAAAAATAGAGAAGGAGTTTGACCAGCACTTTGAAAGTTTGCCATCTCGTGCAAAAAGTATACAAATAAGTTGGTATGGGGAATTAAAGAATCAATCTCATTAATTCCCCTCCTGGTAAATTGGTATTTTGTGGCTGGCTTTGCTCACCAAGTTTGTAAATAGGTAAACTCAGGTAATAGCCTTTTTCTTAAAGTACCTATAGTTATGTGTTCAACTAGGATTCATAGTGAAGCAACTTGGAGATATGAATTCTGTCTCAATGTGAGACAATCTTCATTTTTCATAATCTAAACAGGCACATACTTGCTATCATTTCTCAGTACTGCGTTGTACTGAGTTTCATAAAAGTTTGGCTTTTACCTGTATTTTCCTCATTCCTCTGGTCAAGGTTAGGGAGGAAAAACCATATCAACTTTCAGACTAGAGTAAATATACCAGTTCAGGTCATTTCCATGATTCAAAGTTCATTTTACTGTAAAGTATGATAACCTCTGACCAAAATAATTTTTATAGAATTGAAGAAAAGGCATAAACAAACAGACAGATTCCGATAAGCTTTTGGAAATAGCATGAATTGTTGCTGTAATGGCTATAACCTGGTCACTGACTTTAGAGTAGAGGATAAAAATGCTGATAACAATGACTACATATGGATAACCTGCCATATTAATTCCAAGAAAGTTCTTAACCATACTATTGAATGCTGCCAATTTTGATAACAAAGTGGAATAAGTGAAAACAAGGATAAATTAAATCCAGCTAAAGTTGAGGTTGTGTTGGGCAATGAAAAGGGATTGGGATGAGTTTGGATTGTATGACTCTATGAAAGGTCAAGCATATTGTCTGAAAATGTTTCTTGACCTTGTCTCTAGATCCTCTGATGATGGCAATGGCAAAGAGTTTTATCTCATGTATTAACTACAATCGTTCAATTATCTGTGCCTTGATTACACCCCAAAGTAATTGCAATTACTTCTATATGAGTTTCCCATGAAACATATTGTGAATGTAAACTTTGAACATATCGGTTACCCATGAATGGAAAAAATGCTAACCTGCTAACTGGTCCATGTTTGTATTGTAACATATCCTTGCTTATTGTTTTCTGGAAACAAAGTCCTAAATGTTTCAGATTTGCTGGTTATCTAAGGGATTGCATCTGGCAGGCAAGATTAAGACATGATGAAGCCCTTAACTATGCTTAGCTTCAGAACTCTTACATTGTAAGATATAAATCATGAAAATAAAAGAGAATGGCAACTATAACACATTAATTTTGCATGTATAAATAGGAGATGCTACCAAAATCCCACTCTCAATTAAATAGAACATATTTCTTGTAAGAATGCCTTATTTATATTATAAAATATTTTATTACTTTAATTAGCAGATATAAATCTGAAGAATTTTATTTTATAGAAACATAAGAGGAGCACAGAGAACAGAACGTAATTAATTGAAGTAGTAATATAATCAGTAATGAAAAATTAATACTGATATTCTGAACAAACCATATCTTCCAATATTCCTATCTGTATCATTGTGTACTTTTAACTGAAAATGTGTTCTATTTTTAAAGAAATTGTTAAGATAAAAAATATGAGTACTATATAAACTAGAACATAATACACATAAGCAAAAAACTAACCTATATTATCCATTCCCTTTTCACATCATAGAAATATCTAAAATTTGAAGATTTTAAAAGAATAAAGCCATATAAGATATGAGATGATAAATTATGAAGGTTATAATTTTTATGCACTCAAGGATTAGAGCCAGGGTTGGGATTCTACCAGTTCTGTCCAGCTCTGTAGAACCGGTAGCTCTGAAGAGCAGCAAACATAGAACCAGTTCTATGTCTGCTGATGTTTTGGCCCACCCACCCGCCTGAGCTCTTACCTGACCTTTATTTCCTGGTTTTTCAACCTTAGCTGCTTTGCGAGGCACAGCTGCGGTTGAAAAAGCAGGAAAAAAGTGCTTTTCCAAATGCTGCGCACCTGCACGCAGTACTGCTCAGCTGTCCAGGCATCAAGCTGATGACAATTCATGTGCGTGCAGCAAAATCACCGAACCGGTAGTTACACCAGTCGGATCCCACCCCTGAATAGAGCAGGCTCGAAACAAACTTCATTTTGGAGGAACTGATCACTTATAGTTTTAACAGTTAATGAGTAAAGTATAATAGCTGGGGGGCTACAGCAGAGGTAGGGTCAACATGGAAATAATACCCATTGTAAGCATTTGGGGGGGGGGGAGTTGTTAGCCTTGCTTCTGGAAAGACTAGAGAGAAAATAATTGCAAAAGAACCAAGTGAATTAGGCAACTGGCCAGATATATTCAGCCTCTTTCTTTGGTTTACCCTCAATTTTTGCATAGCCCAGGATGCTATTGTTTAGAATAGACCTGAAATTAGACAAGTAGACATATCTTCCTAATATTTATATTCTCCAACCCCCCCCCCCTTTGGGCTAAAGTCTATGTGATGGTGTTCAAAATGGTTTGCATGGTGAATTAGAACAGAATGGCTTGGTAGAACCAATGTCTAGCTTGGCATAGGGCTCTAGAAAGTGTTGGTGGGCCAGCAACCATAATCTCTTCTTGAGGTCTCAGATAAGGTTAGGCAATGTATAGATAAGGCAAATAATCAGAAGCTCTAGAAAGATTTGGGTGTGAATCAGGAAGGAGATGCCAGGGTTCAAAACTCACATGATGGACAGTATGTGAAAGGCTCTTTAAGCCAAATCAATTATAATCTATTATCTGCCATGTTAGAGATCCTCAAAATATGATGTCCTAAGATATGACTGATTTGGTTTTGCTTAAATAAATTATATTGCCTCTCCTGTTATCAACCTGCCACATTTAAAAAAGTCACTTTTAAAAATGCTGCTGCTTTTTGAGGCACCTGGGTCAAGCCTTCTCAAGTACTGCTTCCAAAATACAAACTACTAATTTTGAGAAAAATATTTGGCTCCCACATTCTCATGTGTAGAAAAAAAATACACCTTTTTCAGTAGATGTTTTGAATAGTTTAATATGTGTGTGTTAAGCCAGTGATCCCCAACCTTTTCGACGCCGCGGCCCGGTTCCGGCATCAGCTCGGCGCCGCGGCCCGGTACCGGCGTCAACTGGGCGCCGCATTTGATCGAAAAAGTGCTTCCGTGACGTCACCAGAAGCACTTTTTCGCCAAAAGATGGCGGCGCTTAGCGCCCGGTGAGCTTTTTCGGTAGAAATGGCTTTCTACCCGGAAAAGCTCACCGGAAGCACTTTTTTACCAAAAAGATGGCGGCGCCCAGCAACCAGTGGCCCGGTAAGGCTTGTTCCGCTGCCCGGTACCGGTCCGCGGACCGGCGGTTGGGGACCCCTGTGTTAAGCCACCTGGACTGCCCTAGATGGATAGAAAGGAGAGCTATTGATGGAAAAAGAACAAAACAAGAGGATTATGGTATTGTTACAGAAATTTGCAAACACAGCAAAAAGTAATGAGACTAGATTTAAATTCTGGAATTGTGAGAAGCATAGCACAGGGATCTTTCTGTTTACCTTGCCATATCTCCCCTATGCATGGTTTTATTTTTATTTTTTGAACACAGGCAAACTTTAAACCAATAAGGCAATACAGACAAAAGAGAGACAATTACATAGGGAACATCCTGATATGATTCAGTGATTAAGAGGCTGATTTACTAAAAGTGATAAAGAAAAGTGCTAGGTACATAATAAAATCTCCAAGACTGTGAGGAAGGAAGAACTTTAAATAATGAATACATGTGATTAGTAATAGTCAGCTTCAAATAAACGCCATGCGAGAGACTTAATCTCTTTAGTGGTGGATAAAGATCCAATAACACTGAGGATGCATTGGAATAACAATGGAAAAGCTGGGAGAGAAATTCAAGGGTAGAAGGACAAGAAGGAAGAAAATACAGAGGTGCTGTACACTTGTCCTTTCCTAAAATCCAAGATGGCTAAGAATAAAACAACAGAAATAAGAAGAGGCTTTTCTTCTTAAAGTTACAATAGCTTAATGGTAACAAAATTAACAACAAAAAATACAAGAATATAATATTTCCATAAAATTGTATTGATTGCCTGAGTCTTCTGCAGTCAGGATGATTCCCTTCCCGCAACAGATGTAGACAACACATATAGTTGCCGTGCTACTTACAAGAGTTTTTCTGCTCCCCATTTATTCTGGTGACAGGATAGTTGCTATCTGCATCCTCATAGTATCCATCCTCTATTGAATTGGGAGGACTGGAGCTGTCTGTACAGAAAGCAGAAGGAATATTTTAAATTGTACAAATTAAGCAGTGAGAAAAACTTTGCAGGAAGGTGTATGACTTTACAGGTGCACTGTAAATCAACTCTGAAGGATATAGACAAGTTTTTAATTACCAATAAGTCAGGAGAAAGACTAACAATAATTTGAGACATTTTTGGTTTAATTTCTATGCCACCCATCTCACTGATAAATTATCTGTCATAACTTCAAATCCTTTCCCTACTTTTACTTGCCCATCTCTAAAAGGATACTGCAGATCACAAACTATAGTAAACATAATATAAAACAGAGCTCATTGGGTGCCAGTCATAATTGTTTATCCCCAACTTCTTTCTGACCCTTATTCTCACATTCTTTTCCTTACCGCAACCATTAGTAGAAAGCACATACTCTGCCTTCAAACAACCTCAGTATGTCACCTGCTTTACTTTGGTTGTTCTTCACATTCATTCAGAATTCCCAGGGACTGAGTCCCAGAGCCCAAACCACATTGAAACAGCCTCTCCTTCTTGACTTTAATATAGGAGGGTCTTCTTTCCAGAATCCTTGTAACAGGATCTTACTTTTTCCTCGTGTTTCTTAGGACACTTATGCCAGGAACCAGCTGCATCAGCAGGAAATCTTATAATTTCTTGTTTTTGTTGCTAGACCTGTACATGGCTTCACTGGGGGCTCAGTGATTACAAGAACAAGAACAGGTGCTGGGCCCTTTTCTCTGCCTTCCCCTAATCTCTCAGACAAGCTACGGGAGAGACAGAGTGACATTGTTCTTAGGCAGGCCCTTCCCTTTCTTGTCACTCAAGATTTGCTATACATTTCCAGGCAAGTCTGAGCAAACAACTGCTTGTGACATCTGACCAACTAGAGATGGGGGAGGCTGAAAAAAACCCAGGAAAAGGACAGGAAAGCCTGCCCCCCCCCGCGCCCCCGCCCCCGTACCAATTATAACCCTGTCAGCTGCCAGACACCTCTGGGAGGAGCCTTTATTTTCCTAGCTGATAGGAGAGTGCCAAAATACCAGCTGTTTCCTTCCTTAGCTGGCCCTCTTTAAGGCTTACTGTGAGATATAATGTACTCAGGAGTTTTGCCTGGGCCCAACGGCAGAGCTTCTTCATAATAATCTTCTGGAGGAGGCGTCGTGGGCAATGGTGGAGGTGGCTCTCCAGAAACCTATGAAAAAAAGAATGCAGTATTCAAATGGGGTTGAATGTTGCACTGTTATTATCTGTCCCTGAATGTATTTTCCAAATGGAGGAATTTCTGCAGAGAATTTCCTCGGGCTCAGAAGCCTTTGTTCAAGCCATTTACCCTCTGCTCTTGTATCTATAGCGTCAGTGTGGATAACACTGTTTCAATGGCCATGGGGGGAACCCCATTAATCTACTTACCCAATCTAGCTTTCTAACTTTAACTGATTTTTCTCAGGTAGAAAAAAAAAAGAAAGAAGAAACAATGGGAAAATTCAAGGATATTAGAGTAGATAACCTACCCCAATATCACTCTATGAATGATGTACAGCAGTTGCATAATAAAATATCTTTAAGAGCCCATAGTGTTATGCTGGATGTGTGTGTGTGACCTTAGATCAATCAGTTGGAAACAAGGGGAAATTATTATGTAGACCATTGTTTAATCTAGCTCTGAGTAATAAGAACTATTCAATCTAAATAAGAGATAATTCTTCGCTTCTCTACAATGCATAGACATACATTTCTTTTACCCTGCCACAGTTGTTGGATGAAAGTAATACTAACATTTGCAAACATTTGTTGCTTCAGTAGAGTGAGTATGTTTTCATGTGTAACAATGCTTCTTTTCAACTATTTCTGGCTTGAAGGGAAGAAAATGAGGTTTTTATCTCCAATCTCATTATGGTTCTTCCATATGACTATATTTGCATCTGATTGCATATCAGGTCTTTATGTGAAATAAATTTGACTATAAAAAAAGGAATGGATTTTTGTTTCTGTTATCATCTAATCAGAACATTGAAAATAGCTGATGAAATAAGTGTTCTGATGGCTTCTGTCCAAGTTATGTGTCTTGCAAGCATAGAATAAGCAGAATTTTTCAGATATGATGTGATCCTTAGTTCTTTGCTTCTTAGCATTTCTTTCTGTCTCTTTGCTTGTCTGAAGAGATCTACAATGTAGCTCTACCCCAAGTATCAAGTACCAAGAGAATTCCACCATGACCCATCTTATAAAAGCCTGGTCGAAAGAAATAAAAATCTATAGAAAATGTCTCCTCTGCAGAGTTCAAACCTCTTTTGCCCACAAGTGGCCTCTTCAGTCTATCAGCTAAGAAAGTCTCAGATATAAAACTTTAAATGTCACAGTCAATCACTATAAACCAGCCTTCCTCAACTTGGTGCTCATCAGTTCGGCTAGGATAAAAGGTGCTGGTGTTGCCAACCAGCATAGTGAGCTATGATTCCAATGTTTCTGGAGAGCTCCAAATTAGAAAAAATGGAGGTGGACAGCACTGAAGTAGATGACCAGTGTTTGTCCTGATTATAAAACATTCTCATGTGTTATGGAATGAGGAACTGAGAATTGGTGGAACTTACACTTTTAGCTGATTGACTTCTTGAAAGCTCCAAGCTGATGCCTTCTTTACCATCTCCTTCATCTTCTTGCATGTCCTGAAGATTGCCCAAGTCACAGTCTGAGAAAAGATTAGAGGCCAGAGACTCAATAGTACAGTAACATGGATATTCACTATTGCATCAGATCTTAATGTTTGGGCCCACCAAGGTACAGGGAGGGCATGAGATTTATGTAGCCTCTTTCTTCTGAGTCACTATAGGACACAGAGAAAGGAATACACAAAGAGAGAGTCAGCTGTCCTCTTACTGAAGTAAACGAGTGATCAAGAAGAACAAAAGGCTTCTTGGATGAGACTTGGATAGTTATGTTGATGGCAATCTATGTTGATTCTGTGATATGTTAGGACTGGGGTAAATTATAATTCGTAAGTATTAAGTTGGATACAACCTTAACTGTGAAATAAAAAATCAGACTAGATAAGGGAATTCCTCTCAATTCAAAAGAACGATTACCTTTTAGAACTAAAGCATGGAGGAAATGTATTTGCTCCCAAACCTATATCCAATACTAACAAAATGGTAAGTATTTAAATTTGTCAAAATCTACAGGTAAATAATCAATATGTATATGTATGTCAAATCAATCAATTGTTGGAGATGAAGTGAACTGCAGGTCATGAAAGCATATGTTTTTAAATAAAATGTTTTAGTCAGAAAAGGTGCTACTAGACTCCTCCTGATTTTCTGATACCTTGTGGGTTCTCTGTCACTTATAGTACTTCCACTACTCTTCTACTTCAGGTACTGAATGGGACCAAAATAATCACACCTATAGGTGACAATATAATCACATCAATTTACAGTACATACCAAATGTTTCAAACAGTGATTCCACAAAACTAGTGCCATTATGCAGTGCTGTCGTATTCATATACATGTAATTCACATCTTTCCCTGAAAGGTAGAAATGATACAATAAATACACAAAAAATAACATTCAATTTTTTAATACTTGACCTTCCCTCTCACTGCTGCAAGTCATTGCTAGAACAACTTTAGCTTCCTTTATGCAAGAAGCTAAACTCTTCAGAGTCTCATTGGTCTGCAATGCACGACTCCAGAATATACTCAATATTGTACATATTAAAGGAGCAATCAGCAGTAACAAGATAGCATTTTTTCTATGAAAATTCATTTGCCATGTATGATCTTTTAACAGATAAAAACTGGTGAGTATCCATGGAACATAAATATTTTCTAGAACAGCTTAAACTCCTGTTCTAGATCTAGAGGAAAAAATAGCCAATGTAACAGGTATTCAGTCCTGCAGAATTCTGAATTCCCTATCCCTCAAATCTGTACTGTGTTCCTAAGTTGTAATTATATTCATAGATGTGAATATGCCATCTTGAGTTCACAGAATAGATATGAGACCATCCAGATTTGCTCAATGCATTAATTTCTTGCCTGTTTGCATCATGATTTCATAAGGCAGCAGTAAAATTCACAATATCTGAACAAATACTGCATTTATATTTCCAGCTATCTTTTTCTCTTTGTGTATCTATGGTTCCCAGAACTTCAGCCAGTCTAATTAAATAGCAATTTCATGCAAACTTCAAAGACAGTCAAAAGAGGCCACGCCTATCTTCAACAGGAAGAATTGATATCTGAAAAGCATAAGGCAAGAATGAGGGGATATCACTTTCTTTCAGAGAGGGCCATTTCAGAATTGCGTCAAGTGATCCAAAGTTATGAAGAATATATATGCTGGGTGTTGCTACAGTACAGAAAAAAGAAATCTTCTGATCAGACAATGCAAACCATTTGCTCTTCCTATGGAAATCTTCTGTCTCAGCAGAAATCAGCCTGCAGGAAGTCTAGTGGAAACACACATTTCCACAGGAAAGAAAATAACAATTCCTCGCCAAGTAAAGCAAAGTTAAATAATATCACTATTTTCACTACCTGTGGGTTCTGCTGTTCTACACATATAGAGTCACATACATACACAAGCATGCCCACATAAAGTCACATACACGCAGAGATGCAGACACTCCATGGATTATGACAGACAGCCCATCCTGTCTGGAAAAACTAATATAGAACTAATTGCACAAATTCCCAAAAGACAATTGGCTGACATGAGAAAGCATGAGATGCAGTACCAAAAATTAAAAGTAGACAAATATCTGCCCTGAAAAGCTTACAATTTCATTTGTCCTGTACTGGGAACAATCATAAATATGAAGAAACCCTGTGTGTAAGGCTCAAATGGCTCAAAGAATAGAACAGTCAGCTCTTGCCAGCTATTGTTTAATGCCTGTTTATTTCTGTTCCTCAAGGTCAGCTGGAAGGGTCCGTTAGCATGGAATGCTCCACCAGAGGGAGTCAGGTACTTGTAAACAACAAAGGACCAAGGATCCTGTATTATGAAAATCATAATGGAAACAGATGAGGAGGGAGGGAGGAAATATGAAGAAGTTACTAGAGATAAGCTGCTTCAGAGAATTGTTTAGCTTTCTGGGATGTAGAACCCTCCCTGCAATCTCCTGTTCCTGTAAAGAAGACAGAGATCCTGTACACACACACACACACACACACACACACACACACACACACACACACACGTTTCATTTGTGAAGTCACAAGACCTAAAGGATGTTTTAGGCATCCTTTGGTTACTCTAAGGATTCAGCTCATTCTTGCTCTCAATCAAAACTATTTGGAGCAGGAGCAGAGCACTGGAGGACAAGCATTTAATCTGCCCTTATGTCTGTAATGTGTTGGTACTTGCCTCCTTGTTTAGTGTTCACAGCAATTTCACAGAGTTGGATTTTAGAGAATGTGAAGAGCTGATTGTAAAGGAACAGTTCATTTGCCTGAATTAACATCTTTCATGAAAAATATAGTTTTATACCTCTCTGGCATCATGGACAGTACTCGATAACAAAGCCTCAACTTGCCTTTTGCCTCTGGGAAACCATTCTGAGGCATTTGCTTTTAAAAGAGCAAAACAGGACTTGCTGCCCAAGCAACTGATCACTGTCAACTGTCACTGGAGGCAAACGACTGGAAAAATGTTGCAATCATTCCAGTGATTCCTCAATACCTAAACAAACGACTGACATCTGCTGGGACATGTCAGGAGTCAAAACATGTCACAATCGAGGAAGAAAAAGATGCCAAACATATTTTTTTATAGTTACGGTTGTACAAAACAGGGGAAAAATATAACAGTAAGGTAAAACACAGTGATGAAATATGACAAGAGTTTCCTAACCTGCAGGAGGCTGTAGCTTTTGCAAGATATTTGAAACTGTGTTTTTCTTCTCCACTGTGGTGGCACTCAGGTATTCGTGGTCCAAGAGTTTGAGCAGGATGTTCAGCTCGGGAAGAAGCTGATCCAGTACTGTGGGCAGAAAGGAAGTTCTTAGAATTAAGAGTTCAGTCCCTTCAGTCAACCCAGTAACAGACACAAAAGTTAGTTCAAGTAAAAAAAAAAAGAACAGATGAATGGGGATGGAAGCCCTGATAAGTTTCACGTGAACTTGGGTTCTTCCCCACACGATATCCTGGTCAATACTTCATAGCTGAAGAAGAAACTATATGCCAGCACTGGATCTTACATGGCTTTTCAGTAACAATTTCTTGAACTACCACTATTGCATTTTTCATCTTGACTTTCCTGCCTGGCAGATGAACAAAAGTTTGAAGAATAAGGCAATTTTATTAATGAGGGAGCGGGACAGGTACAGCATTTCATCCTTCATTTAATGCATTGGCACTGGGTTCTAGAAAAGGTCTCATAAGCTTATGAGCAGGTGGGACATGAAGGGATGAAAGACTCCTTTCATTCAAAGGCCTTTCAAGTTCTTGTCATTTTTTGCCTTTGCTCATTTATAATGTTGCTGTAGCTCATGTCCAAATTAATCCCCTTCTGTCTTAAAGTCCAAGAGTGGAGGAATCCTTCTGGTATAGAAATGTGCTGTCCTCCAGTTCACATTTAAGAGACTCAAAGCCATTGCCTGTTATCAGAACTTGAAATGAATGGGCAGGAAGGGACATTGAAACAGTAATTCTGTAACTATGCTGTCAGAATTCTGTAAATTCTTTAACAGGTATTTATTAATACAGTTTCTTTTCCCACCTACTTCACTCCTCTGTCAATCTTCATCCTTTCGTTATCATGTCCCTTTTAAAAAGGCTCTCCTAAAGAGTTTTTCCATGGCTTAATATGAAGGAAAGTCCTTGAATGATTAACTGAGAAAGACAGAGTTTACCCTACAAGCCTCAGAAAAGTTAGGACATTTGATACCCATAATTACATACTGTATACCACCTGTGACAGTAGAAATAATGTTCAGTAGAGCTATGGAGTGTTTCAAATTCAAAGCAGCAGGGAACTCCTTTGGAGCAAGTGAAGTACTCACATAACACTTGTTGGCAGCTTTTTAAACCAGCTGTAACTTCCTCAACTGTAGCACAATCCCAGACAAACTTGCTTTAAGCAGTTACCAACAAGTGTTTACATTTATCCATGCATACTCTGAAGGACTTCCCCCCCACTTTTTCAATCTGAACATGGCACAGCCCCAATACATACTCATAACAACAACCATGGAGAGACTTATCCTTCATGAATTTATCTAATTCTTCTTAATATGCTGCTTTTGCTCAGGAGTTCTAATGAAGGATTTTTGGAGCACAACTGCAATTGTGGCAATTTATGCTGTAGCCTCATATTGTAGAAGAATGGAAGTATTTTTATTTATTTATTTGTTTGTTTGTTTTGTCAAACAATTATTAGATAACAGGTATAAGTATAAACATGTTTATAAATACATGAAATGAATACGAATAAGAAAAAAAAAGAAACAATAGGACAGGGACGGTAGGCACGTTGGTGCGCTTATGCATACCCCCTACAGACCTCTTAGGAAAGGGGTGAAGTCAATAGTAGACAGTCTAAGGTTAAAGTTTTTGGGGTTTGGGGAAAAAACCACAGAGTCAGGTAGAGTATTCCAGACATTGACCACTCTGTTGCTGAAGTCGTATTTCTTGCAATCAAGTTTGGTGCGATTTGTCTTTAGTTTGTATCTATTTAGTGCTCTTGTATTGTTTTGGTTGAAGCTGAAGTATTCATTGACAGGTAGGACATTGCAATGTATGATTTTATATACTATACTTAGATAGAACCGAAGGCGGCATAGTTCTAGGTTGTCTAGGTCTAAAATTTAAAGTCTGGTGGCATAAGGTATTTTGCTACGAATAGAGTAGTAGAGGGTTCTTCTCGTAAAATATTTCTGGACTTTCTCAATTGTATTAATATCAGATATGTAATGCGGGTTCCAGACTGATGAGCTGTATTCGAGTATTGGTCTAGCAAATGTTTTGTATGTTCTAGTTAATAGTGTGATATTACCAGAGAAAAAGCTACCTAGGATTGGGTTAACAACTCTTAATGCCTTTTTGGCTATGTAGTTACAGTGGGCTCTAGCACTTAGATCATTTGAGATGAGTACTCCAAGGTCCTTGACAAAGTTTTTGTCATCAACAAGGTCTTGACTATTCAGCTGTATTTTATTTTTTGATTTTTTTTGGCAATATGTAAGATAGAGCATTTATTTGTTGAGATTTGAAGTTGCCATTTGTTTGACCATTCTGACACGTAGTCGAGGTATTTTTGAAGGGTAGCAGCATTGTCAGTGGTGTTGAATAGCTTTACATCGTCAGCGAAAAGAACACAGTTGCTCTTAATATAATCACAGAGGTCATTAATATAGAGTATGAAGAGAGTTGGTCCTAGAACACTGCCTTGAGGGACACCACTGTTGACAGGTACAGGATTTGATAGGATGCTCCAATTTGACCATTTGTTGCCTGTTTGACAGGAATGCTTCTGTCCAGTTATGCAGTCTTTGTTTTTAAGCTCAGGACCAACACGGGAAATATCAAGTTTTTCTTCAGGGGAGATGGTTGATGCTTGATTGTCTCTGATGATATTTCAAACATTAGAGATGTCATCATTGTCATTGACCTCTAGACCAAATAAGATGGCATTTGGTCGCTTCCGTTCATGCTCAACAGCTTCTTTGATGAGGATGGGGATATCAATATTTGTAGGATTTGTTGTTTTTTGTGGATTGGGTTTTGGTTGCAGTTGTTGAGTAGAGATATGGTCTGTAGATGTTAGATGTTCATTTTTTAGTGCTGTCTCTTTTTTTTCAAGGTTTCCCAATCTAGTTTGTATAGTGTCCAGGGATGCTACAATGGTGTCAAGGGATGTTATACGTGTTTCAATGGTATCGACTCTTTCAAACAGGGTAATGTATTTTTCTAGTTTGGGTCTGCATGGCGGACAGAAATATGGAAAAGCATTGGCAGATGTTTTTAGGAATAGAGCCATTTGCTTGGGTAATCCTAAGCAATTATGGTGAGCGTAGTTGTTACAAAGAGAACATTTGATGTAATCTTCATTCTCCTTTAAAGATTCCTTACAAATAAGGCAAGAGCAAGAGTCTTGTGGTTCATTAATAGGGAGTACTTTCTTTTTTGGTTGAGGTTTGACATTGGATTGTTTTCCTGGCATGGTGGGTTTGTTGAGATGGTTTGTTGATTAGGTTGTTCAATCAAACAAGGTATTGTGGTAATCAATAAAGTAATATCGTGCCAAACAGTCTATTATACTAATCACACTAGTCAATTAATTTAACTAATCAATAATCACTCTAATAATTAATTACATTAATCAATAAACACACTAGTCAATTAATTGTCCTAATCATTAATTTGCATTAAACATACTAATCATACTAATATTCAAAATAGTTAACCAAACTAATCAATAACCACTAGTCTATGATAATCTATTATAATTTATTACTCACTAATGATAAATAATTGTAAAAATTAATTAATTATTTAGTAAGATCAGTTAATCAATTAAACAGAGTTATATTGTGAAAAATTAGGGCAGGAAGAGAATAATGGGAGGAAGAGGAGAAGATTTAGTTTGGATGGTCCTGGGGGGTATAGGAAGAGGGCATATATTAGGTTGGAAGTATAGATGAAAGTCTTTTGGCAGAAGGTTACTCTTTACTTGTTTCTTCAGATCTTCAGTTAGTGATTTTTTGGGAACCAGATCTGTCTTCACACGGATCTTCTTGTCTTCAGGAATATATTAGGCTGAAGGTAACTATGAAAGTCTTTTGGCAGAAGGTTAATCTTCACTCGTTACTTCAGATCATCAGCTAGCGATCTTAGGGATTAGGTCTGTCTTCTCACGGATCCCCTTGTCTTTGGTCAGCGATCTTAGAAATTAGGCTACTGCATGAATTAGCAGGGCTGTGCTCTGAGATCAGGACCTCCGACGTGGGATTTGACGATCACAGATGATTGATGATGTAGGCGGCAGTTTGGGCAGCAGTTTTTATTCATTTTATTATTTATTTTTATTATTATATTATATTTATTATTTTATTCTCTAATAAAGCAGGGCTGGCCATGCCCACACCTGGTTTAATGAAGGGGAAAAAAGTCTTGATACGTCACACCATGAATTTGACACTCCTGCTTTAAAGTAAGCATCAAATATCAAGAAGTCCATCCTCAATGCTGAATCATAAAGTCATTGGTGTCATGTTATCTTCTTTAGTCTATCATCAGAGCTAGCTAAGGCACTTGTCCATTGGTTGATTACCATTTACTATCACCTTATTTACACACTGAGATACCACGCATATAAAAATACACGTGTACACACCCTTTTTTCTGGAATAACTAACATTTCAATAAACCTATATTGGAACTCTTGCTTTATACTGTAATTCCCTACTTGCAGCTTAACATGTATTTCCATCACCATCTCATTTAATAACAGAGCTCAATCATATCTCCATAACAGAATATAATCTGTATTTTTCAAATATACATTATCCACTCCAGGAAAATGTAATAAACAGCTACCTTTTTGTTTGAAAATCTATTGCTACATTATATAAACCATCCTCTTCTGACTATTTGATTCAGTCTTCACTATTTCTTTAATATCATTTGAACAGCAGCATGGTCCACATACCTATTATATCCAATTTTATGCAAAGTTATTTACAAACCCAATAAAGAAAAGCACACTGAATCAACAGAGCCTAACCAGAATAGAAGTGAAGGAAGAAGCAGAGCTGGAAACTGTACATATGTATATATGTCAAGATCATTCATTTGATTTCTTCTAAATATATATGCTAGTCTTGAGAGGCACACAAAGCATGAGACAATTATGTTTCTCTATGATACAAATTTGTCCCATTACTATAAAACTCCATCTATATGACAGATCTGAGGGTACTTCTAATCCAAGTGGATACTGTAGCCTTTAGTAAGTTAGCATTCAAATTTAATGTGCTTGTGATAAAGATGATGTCTTAATCTGGATCTGAAAGTATAAGTTTTCTCCAGATGGTTAGGAAGAAGTCTTCAGTGATAGACCCAGATTCTAATGGCACACAGGTCCCATTTAGACTTTAGACCAAATACATGAATATCAAGGAATGGAGCTAAATGTCAGGGTTCCAAGTAAAACTCAGAGGCAGATGAATTCCTTAAAGAATAGCTTTATTGGAAATATCATATTGGCATAAATCTGGTGAAAACTGACTCTGAAGGTTCCTGCAGTTTTCATCTAATTAAAAGAGAAAGTTTTCCTACAACCCCAAACAATCACAAGATCCAATCAAGAAGCTGCCTGGTTGTCTGGTGACCTCACTCCTCCTCCCATGGTTCAGGTGTGAGAATGTCCTTGGTTCTCAAGAGAAAATATTTTATTTTGGCTACACAACCCCTGCTCTCTCTAATCCCCCCTCCCTCAGCTCCAGTGTGGCAACGCTGAAGCTCCAAGATGGTTCCAATCAGGTCAGCTTTAGGGTTGACACTAGAATTAATTAATAATTCCCTTTCTCAAGGCATTCACAAAACATGTGATTGTTATTTCAGTGTGGATATATATGTCAAAAAGAATGTATGACATTAGAGGTCTATGACGTCCCAAGGCACTGAGGTGGTAGAAGTACTCAAATTCTTGATCTCAGTGAGGTATGTATCAGAAAGCAAGGTATATAGCAAAAAGGTACCATGATCCTTCATGCTCATGACTTGTTTTTACAAGCTTTGACATTAAATTCCAACTATGTTTGCAGATGTAAGATACTTTGCTTTAAGTGGATCTACTAAACTACTACAGATACATACAGCTAGAATAGTAATAAGACTGATACACAGAAGCAAAATTGTCTCATGCTCTGCATGAGAATCTGCAATTATAAGAACTTTGCAACTCCCAAAAGAGGAGGCTGACCCATTACAAATCAAGAACTATAGACCTATTTCCCCACTAAACGCAGATTATAAAATTTTTGTTTCAATTTTGGCCGAAAGACTTAAAAAATACCTAAATAATTTTATTCACCCTGATCAAAATTGATTTCTGCCAAAGAGACAAATTAAAGACAATATGAGAGTAATCTTGGACATTTTGGAATACTACGAGGCACACCCTGAAAAACAAATGGCTTTGATATTCTTAGATGCACAGAAGGCATTTGACAATGTGAATTGGCGATTTGTTATTACAGCTGGAACAGATGGGTTTTGGTAAAAAATTCATCCAAGCAATAGAAGCTATATATCATAAGCAAACGGCAAAGGTAATGATAGAGGAAGAATTAATGGACTCTATTGATATAAGAAAAGGAACAAGACAAGGGTGCCCACTGTCACCTTTGTTGTTTGTGTTAACCTTGGAAATGCTAAACAGAAATATTAGAGAAGAAAAGGACATAAAAGGGATGAAAATTAAAAAGGAAGAATTTAAATTGCAAGCATTCGCAGATGATCTGGTTTTCATTTCAGAAGACCCACTAGAAACAGCATTAAAATTGATAGAAAAGATAGAGGTATATGGGAAGGTGGCTGGTTTGAAAATAAAGACAAAACAAAGATTTTGACAAAGAATATGTTATCAAGACAAAAGGAAGAACTGGCGGATGTATTGAAAATCCAGGTCACAAATAAGATCAAGTACTTGGGGATACATTTGACAGCAAGATGTAGTACACTAAAAGAGAATAACTATATAAAACTTAAGCAGCAGATAGCGCTAGATTTGGCGAAATGGGAAAATTTACAACTGTCATTAATAGGGAGAATATCAACAATCAAGATGAATATATTACCCATAATTTTATATTTGTTCCAAACAATTCCAATTAGGCTTGGAAAAGACTACTTTGAAGATTTAAATAAAATTGTGTTGAAATATATATGGCAAGGTAAGAAAGCGAGAATAAAGTTAAAACTTTTGCAAAATGCTAGAATAAGAGGAGGATTTGGTTTGCCTAATTGGGAGTTGTACTACCAAGCTCTAAATTTGATGTGGGTTAAGAAATGGATAACATTAAGAAATGCTAGATTGTTGACATTAGAAGGACATGATCTGTTGTTGGGGTGGCATGCTTTTTTATGGTATAAAGGAACTAAAACACAGGGGTATTTTAGAAGACATTATATACGGGAGTCTCTGTGGTTAAATTGGGAGAAGACTAAAAGGCAATGTTATTTGAAAATTCCAGTCTGGCTATCGAAGCATTTTCTTATCCTATAATATACAAAAAGGAATAAACAGTTAGATATGGTGAAATATTGAATGAAAAGGGTGAACTTAAATCTATGCAAAAACTAGAGGAACAAAGTATAAAGATGAATTGGTTTTCATATGTGCAAATACATTCAAGGTATGATAAAGATTCTAAAATAGAAGGTTTCTATGATAAATTGACTGATTTAGATAAGTTTTTGACAGGTACTGATGAAAAGGTGATTAAAAATTGTATGGATATTTATCAGAAATTAAACTAGAAGAACAAGTCAAAGAAACAATGATTGTTTGGGGGAAGAATTTTGGATATGGGATTGATCTAGAGAAATGGCAAAAATTGTGGTCTCAAAATTATAAAATGACAATGTCAACAGCATATAAAGAAAATTTGTATAAGATGTTTTACAGGTGGCATTTCCCCCCAACAAGAATAGTAAGAATGTTCAAGAACAAATCTGAAAAATGTTGGAAATGTCATCAGGTACCTGGCTCATATTACCATATGTGGTGGACTTGTGCGGATGCCAAAAAATATTGGACTAAAATCCACACATGGGTGGAAAAAATGACAAAAAAACACATAGACTTGAAACCAGAGATATTTTTATTGGGAATTTTACCTGAAATATACAGTAAGGAATTGAAATATTTGATTGTAAATGTATTAATAGCGACTAGGATCGTATTTGCTAAAAACTGGAAAAATGAGAAAATACCAACACAGGAGGAAGCTATTAAGAAAATATTGGAATGTGCTGAAATGAGATTGATATTTGAAAGCAGAGAACAAGAAGATAAACAATTTTATAAAATTTGGGATCTATTCCATCAATGGTTAGACAATAAAACATGGTAATGAAATATGCAGATTTTTAGAACATAATGAATATATAAAGATGTATTTTTTATTATATCTACAAAATGATTATAGGATAGATTTGAGATGATAATATGAACTGTCATAAAACAAATTAAGTAAAATATAGATTATCTTATAAAACATGAATGAATAATAGTATAGTCAAATGATTGATTAACAATGATGTTAATGTATTTAGGAATATTTGATTGACAACATGAGAACATATACAATGTAATTGTAATTGAAGACTACGAAGTGGAAGCACAAAACAATTTGTAAACCAATCGACACACTGTATGCACATATATGGAAGATGGTTTGATGTTTTTATGTTGTGTTTGTTTATGTTTGTCTTAAAAACAATAAAACTTTTTTTAAAAAAAAGAACTTTGCAACTGGACATTGTGCAGTTTCTTTTAAGATACTCCAACCAAGAAAGCCAGGGATAAGAATTGGTTTTTAATCTCTTCAACTCATGAATATGAATAAACCACAATTCCATGTGAATCAGATAATTTTAGTGTATGTCACCACCTCAATAAGATAATATCAGGTTTTTGTAAGAACAAATTTTGTCACATTTAAGTAAGATCTTAGCAGTGCTGCCCACGCTCGGAATTCCAGAATGCTGACTCAGCATTTTATGGGAACTGGTAAGCAGGGTTGTTCAGACACACACTGGACATTTCTGTAAAGAAACACCATAAGAACTGAAAAACTTAAGTCTTTTTCTGAATTAAGTGAAAAGCATGTGAACTGCCATCCTGTTCATTTCACACAGATCTTTATTACAGAACCTAAGAATATAATATCTCCCAAATCTGGAAACAAGACTGTTTGGGGATCCAATCTTAGAAAATATGCAGGGTTCATCCACACAGGATGCCTCAAGTAAAATCATAATGCTTCATAGTTGGTTCAAGAAGCATTTAATTATGTTAACTGAGTTAAGGCTTTGTAACCTTTGTGACCACTTCCACAAAGATGGCACTGGCAAGATTTCGTTATGACAATGATTCCTCCCCAATGGCCACTTTGGCAAATGGGCTAGAGTTTGGCTTCTGTGGTACCCAGGCCTTTTGTTTCAGCTATTGAACAACAACTCCCTCTTTTTCTTGGAGGATGATTGTGTGGGGCTTGCAGTCCCTGCCCTAAACTGACCAAATTTGGCAGGATCTGTAGTATGGTTGACTAGGGTGCTTTGCCTTGCAAATGCTTGGTAAAGTTCAAAGTTAAAGCTGATCCTCTCTGCTGTTGGCCTACTGAAGTAAGTTGTGTGATTCCTGCCATTGGGAAAATTTGGAAAAGAAAACGGGGGGCATACAGAGCAATGCCTTCCATCTCAACCTCAAAGTATTTGCTAGAATGGAAGGGTTTTCTTTGCTATGTCATTACACAGGACTACCTAAGTCAGCATCTTATGTCAAACAGTGGCTGACCAGATATATCTGGAGAATTTCCAAGCAGAGGTTGAAAGTATCAACATTCTTCCACTGTTGCATCCTTCATATAAAATCCCCTTGCCTGCACTACAAAAATGGCAACATGAGATGAAAGTGACTCTAAATTATATTGACCCTATATACATACATACATACATACATACATACATACAGACATACATACAGACATACAGACATAGTGACCCTATATTTTATATATATGTTGTGATTCCGGCATCTGCTACAGATTTTTTGAATGACAGCTCCAGCGAGGAGGACTTATATGAATCAGCAAGTTCTAACGATGAGGAGGAGATGAATGCATTTGATTTGCAAGATCGGCTTGAACCTTCAAACTCCTCCACCCTTCAATTAGGTGGTCAGCCGGAACGGGTGATAATGAGGAACCAATGATATCTTCAGGTGAAGAAGATGATAATTTGGATGATTGCTGGGTAGATATCAGGACAAGACGTCTCCTGACAAGGAGGAACCAACGAGGATACAGTAGGAGAGCAGACCAGCAATTAGACTAATTAGTTACTCTATAAAGGGAGAGATATGACTTTGCACTTTGTCCGGAACAAAGTGTCTATTTGCAAGGAGAACTGAAGAGCACAGTTTGGAGGATTTTGATCTGAAATATCTTGTTGGGATTTGGATTTAATTCGTTGGAACTTCTACTTATTGGAATTATTTTGTGAAGGATTTTGATCTGAAGAATCTTGTTGAGTCTTGGATTTAGTTCGTTGGAACTTTTACTTATTGGAGCTATCTGTGAAAATTCCTGTTTGCTGCCTTTCTTTACAAGGACTGTTGCTTTCAGCCTTATCTGTTTACTTTAAAAGGTGGGACATAACATTTTCCTGTTTGCTGCCTTTCTTTACAAGGACTGCTGCTTTCAGCCTTAACTGTTTATTTTAGAAGGTGGGACATAACATTTTGTTCCGACCCAACAGACCATCTTTGCAACGATGGATTCAACTCAAATGCAACAATTGGTGGAGCAGCAACAGATGCAAATAAATCAATTACTTCAGAGCAACGTATCCCTTCAAAATCAGGTAACACAATTATTATCGCTCGTTGCCAATTCTCAAACTGTTTCAGCTGCAGCTGGAGTTCCCCTGCACCCCTGTGAGAAAAATTCGATAGCTATGCCAGATAAATTTTCTGGGCAAACGGACATGTTTTCAACATTTTTGGGTCAATGCCAATTGTATTTTTCTGTGAGGCCGGAGGATTTTCCAACCGATCGAGTTAAAATTGGCTTTATTATTAGTTTGTTAACCGGGCAGGCTGCCAAATGGGCTACTCCCTTATTAGTACAAGATAGTCCATTACTGGACGATTTCCAGGGGTTTATTCAACAGATGAACGTTATGTTTGAGAATCCAATTAAATCTCAAACTGTGGACAGAAAATTGAGGGATATTATTCAAGGTAAACACTCATTGCAAGAATACGTTGCAGAATTTCGCTTGTTGTGTATGGACTCCACCTGGAATGAACCAGCTCACATGGCAGCATTCCAAGAGGGTTTGTCCGACATTATCAAGGATGAACTAATTCATGCAGAGCGTGCTTCAACTTTGGACACATTGATTACTCAATGCTTACGTATTGAAGCTCGCCTACAACATCGATGGGTGTAAACGGACCGTTGCAGAGCCACCTGTGTTTCCTCGTTCACGCACCCCGTCTATGAGGGTTTTCCAATCCAGAATTCCAGCAGAGGAGCCGATGGAGATAGGCGCACTCCGCCCTCGTTTAACAGTTCAGGAACGATCGAGAAGATTTCAGGAAGGTTTGTGCCTTTATTGCGGGGTTCGGGACATTTTGCAAATTCCTGCACTCGGAAGGGGACTCGTGGACCTGTATCAAAACCCATTGCTGGTCCGTCGGGAAACGGGTAGGCCCGACCTCAGGGAAACCCTAGGTCGGGCACAGTATTCACTTTCATCTCAAATTGCTGAAGTTAATTCTGGCCCTCCTCGACATTTACTTTTGGACACTCGCATATTCTTGCAATCTCGGAAGGAGGGAATCCCTGCCGTGGCACTGGTGGATTCAGGGGCTACGACTAGCTTTATGGATTATGATTTTGTAAAACATTTCAAAGTTCCTTTAGTGCCTGTGAATCCCCCATGCAGGTGGAAACCGTAGATGGGCGCGAACTCAAGTCGGGACCTATTCGCTTGCCACCCAACCACTGCGTATGCGTATTGGGGATCACGAGGAGGCGATAAGTTTTTATATCACTTCGAACCTCCATCTTCCTTTGGTGCTCGGAGTATCCTGGCTGCGTCTACACGATCCGTTGGTGGCTTGGGCGCAGAACGCTGTTTCTTTTCCAAGCCTGCAATGTGTGGACCACCTGAGACATGTCTGCGCAGGCCAACATATTGTCGCTTCTGCTGCCTCGATTCCTTCAGAGCTGTCGGATTTCCCCAATGTTTTCAGTGAACAGGAGGCAGATCAATTACCACCACATCGTGTTTACGACTGTCCCGTGGATTTGATACCGGACGCCCATTACCAAAGGGGAGGTTGTATTCTTTGTCTGAGCCTGAACTAGTTGCACTTCGAGAATTTTTGACTAAAAATCTAGCTCGGGATTTATTCGACCTTCGTCATCCCTCTTTCAGCACCCGCTCTCTTTGTCAAGAAGAAGTCGGGAGAACTTCGCCTTTGTTGTGACTATAGATGCTTAAATGCTATCACTGTGAGAAATAGCTATCCTTACCGCTCATCTCCGAATTGTTGGAGCGGTTACGGGAAGCTACAATTTTCACGAAACTTGACTTACGGAGCTTACAATTTGGTTCGGATGCGTAGGGAGACGAGTGGAAGACGGCTTTTGGCACTCGTTATGGTCATTTCGAGTACACCGTTATGCCATTTGGTTTGACCAACGCTCCTGCTGTATTTCAACATTTAATGAACGATATCTTTCGAGACATGTTGGATAAGTTTGTTGTCATATATTTGGACGACATTTTGATTTATTCAAAATCTAAAGAGCAACATCTTCAGCAGGTGCGTCAAGTGCTTCAGCGTCTTCGGGAACATAAACTTTATGCTAAATTAGAAAAATGTTTCTTTTTTCAGTCGTCTATCGAATTCTTGGGACACATTATTTCTCCTGTGGGCATTGCTATGGACCCCAAAAAGGTTGAGACGTTGTGTAGTTGGGAAGCTCCTCGTCGGGTTAAAGATGTGCAACGACTTTTAGGATTTGCCAACTATTATCGGACTTTCATTCCAGGTTTTGCGAAGATAATGGATCCCATAACCCAGCTTCTTTGTAAGAAGGTTCCATTTGTGTGGGGGCCTCCACAACAACAGGCTTTTGACACTTTGAAAAAGCATTTATAACTGAACCCATATTGAAACATCCTGATCCGGATCGCCCATTTGTGGTCGAGACAGATGCTTCTAATGTCGCTATCGGAGCAGTGCTGTTACAAGCTTCGGAGGATGGCGCTCTTTTGTTTCCTTGCGCTTATTATTCTAAGAAGCTTACAGCTCGGAACGCAACTATACCATTTGGGAAAAAGAGTTGTTAGCTATTAAGGTTGCTTTGAGACTTGGAGACATCATTTGGAGGGAGCTTGACACAAGGTGGAGGTTCGGACAGATCATAGGAACCTGGAACATTTGACCACGGCTAGGAAATTGAATCAAAGGCAGATTCGTTGGTCGTTATTTTTGCCAGATTTAATTTCTCGGTTACTTACGCTCCAAGTGGTCAGAACCGGAGGGCGGATGCATTATCTCGAAACCGGAGTATACTTGTGCCGAGGATCCTCTTCCTTTACGGACAGTGTTACCACCGGAATCTCTAGCCGTACTGCAGGAACCGGTAGATTTACGGGCCCAACTACGAGAGGCGCAACGTTTGGATGCGTGGACGCAGCAGAGACGGGAGGACATTGGCCCAACTTCTCCATGGTCTTTTGAAGACGATCTGCTTCAATATCGGGGTTTATTATATGTGCCTACCAGACCGTTGAGGGCTCTCATCATGACACAATGTCATGATAACCCAGCTGCTGGTCATTTTGGATTACACAAGACCTTGCATTTGGTCACTCGGACTTTTTGGTGGCCTCGAGTTCGCCATGATGTGTCTTCTTACGTCGCTTCATGCGTTCAATGTAGGCAAGCGAAAGCAGCATCTGGTGCACCTCCTGGACTTTTGCAACCCTTGCCGACTCCAAGTAGACCATGGGGAGCGATCTCTATGGACTTTCTGACACATTTACCGTCTTCATCGGGGTTCACAACAGTGCTTGTGGTAGTGGATATGTTGACTAAAATGGCCCATTTCATTCCCTGTCGGAAATTACCATCGTCCCGCACTACGGCTCAGTTATTTTTGCAACATATCTTCCGTCTACATGGACTGCCTGATAGAGTGGTTTCTGATCGTGGGGTCCAGTTTACGGCAGAATTTTGGAAACAGTTAATGGCGGCTTTGCAAGTGAAAGTATGTTTAGCGCCAGCGCACCATCCGGAAACTGATGGCGGGACGGAGAAGGTGATTGGGATTCTTACTCAATATTTGAGATGTTTTGTTAATTTGCGACAAAACGATTGGGTGAAATACCTCCGTTAGCAGAATTCGCGTTTAACAACTCGCAGCATACCTCCACCCGTGTCACGCCATTTTTTGCAAATATGGGTTATCATCCGCGTTTCTTCCCATTAACTATGATGGATTCCCGGTTCCTGAGACCCGAGAGTTTTTGGAAGAACTACACGCAGTTCGCCGTCTACTGATACAACAATTGAACAAGGCAAAAGAAGATTATAAGCGGTTTGCAGATCGGTCCCGTCGAGATACACCTCCGTTAGTTGTGGGTGATAAAGTGTGGCTATCTACAAAACATCTGAAGGTCGATCGCCCTATTAGAAAACTTGATCATCGGTTTATTGGTCCGTTCCCGATTGAGGCAGTTATTAATCCCGTGGCATACCGCCTCACTTTGCCACGATCCATGCGTATTCACCCCGTCTTTCATCGATCTCTTTTGATTCCTGATTCTTCTGTTTGTCGATTACGTGATTCTGCTGAACCGGGTCCGTTATCATTGCCTTCTGAGGAGCCTGCTGTTGACGATACGGTGGTCGACGCCCTGATTCCCATTGGCTCAAAGGTCGCTCCAGTATTTGGTCAGGAGGAGGGTAGATGACTCGGAGGTTTGTTCCTGGACGGATGCGTCTACACTTCATGCTTCGGATCTGCTTCGAGACTTTCATGCACGCTTCCCTTCGAAACCGCATCCGGATCGCCAGACCGGGGGAAGGGCCCTGCGGTGAGGGATAGTGTTGTGATTCCGGCATCTGCTACAGATTTTTTGAATGACAGCTCCAGCGAGGAGGACTTATATGAATCAGCAAGTTCTAACGATGAGGAGGAGATGAATGCATTTGATTTGCAAGATCGGCTTGAACCTTCAAACTCCTCCACCCTTCAATTAGGTGGTCAGCCGGGAACGGGTGATAATGAGGAACCAATGATATCTTCAGGTGAAGAAGATGATAATTTGGATGATTGCTGGGTAGATGTCAGGACAAGACGCCTCCTGACAAGGAGGAACCAACGAGGATACAGTAGGAGAGCAGACCAGCAATTAGACTAATTAGTTACTCTATAAAGGGAGAGATATGACTTTGCACTTTGTCCGAACAAAGTGTCTATTTGCAAGGAGAACTGAAGAGCACAGTTTGGAGGATTTTGATCTGAAATATCTTGTTGGGATTTGGATTTAATTCGTTGGAACTTCTACTTATTGGAATTATTTTGTGAAGGATTTTGATCTGAAGAATCTTGTTGAGTCTTGGATTTAGTTCGTTGGAACTTTTACTTATTGGAGCTATCTGTGAAAATTCCTGTTTGCTGCCTTTCTTTACAAGGACTGTTGCTTTCAGCCTTATCTGTTTACTTTAAAAGGTGGGACATAACATTTTCCTGTTTGCTGCCTTTCTTTACAAGGACTGCTGCTTTCAGCCTTAACTGTTTATTTTAGAAGGTGGGACATAACATATATATATATATATGTTTTCTTAAGTTTTCGCTGGTACTTACATGTATGGTGTTCGGCTTGGTTCGGTATTTTCCCGCCATTGTAGTTCTTTTTTAAAGTTGTAGCAACGTTTCAGCAGAATCTCATCTGCCATCATCAGGCTTCTGTATTGTGTCCGTCTGTGGGTCAGACTTTTACAGTGGTTTCAGATTTAAATTTGGGGCAGCCTATTGCTGTGCCAGAATGGTTTTTCTTCATCCTGATTGGTTGGGAGTCTTGGTCTGTGTTTATTGGTCTCGGAGTTTGCTGTGTTCTGCTTGATGGGTGTCTCTGATATCTTCTGTCTGTTTTTGGCTCTTTTTGTATCTTGATTGGCTGGCAGCATTGTGTTACTTTAATGGAGGCCTTTAGTGCAGCTTGGCTCGGGTAAATGGACGGCTATCATTAGTTAGGAAGCTGGGTTTCATCTGGGTGCCTGGTTGGGGTGTGTTTGAGCTGGAGGTATCAGGGGGATCTGTTTGTGCCCAGGTGTTTGCCTGGCTTGTGGTGTGGAGATTTTTTGTTTGTGAGTGCAGGCTTCCAAATGATTGACAGCCTGGTGGAATCATCTCTTCTGTTCATGCTTTCTGGTCTTTTTCAATCTGGGCACAAACAGATCCCCTGATACCTCCAGCTCAAACACACCCCAACCAGGCACCCAGATGAAACCCAGCTTCCTAACTAATGATAGCCAGTCCATTTACCCGAAGCCAAGCTGCACTAAAGGCCTCCATTAAAGTAACACAATGCTGCCAGCCAATCAAGATACAAAAAGAGCCAAAAACAGACAGAAGATATCAGAGACACCCATCAAGCAGAACACAGCAAACTCCGAGACCAATAAACACAGACCAAGACTCCCAACCAATCAGGATGAAGAAAAACCATTCTGGCACAGCAATAGGCTGCCCCAAATTTAAATCTGAAACCACTGTAAAAGTCTGACCCACAGACGGACACAATACAGAAGCCTGATGATGGCAGATGAGATTCTGCTGAAACGTTGCTACAACTTTAAAAGAACTACAATGACGTGGGAAAATACCGAACCAAGCCGAACACCATACATACATACATACATACATACATACATACATACATACATACATACATACATACATACATACATACATATATATATATATATATATATATATATATATATATATATATATATATATATATATCCCTCTCCCTACCATTGGGATGCAAAGATCCTTGGTGTCCTGTTGCTGGGAACAGATTCGGAACCTGAGTTCACAGCAGGCTCAGGATGCCTCTATCATAAATGTTTTCCTGCAGCCTCCACTGAGGTGCCTTATCTCCCTAGCCTTCTGTTTCCTCCTCCTTCAATACAGCCAAGCAAAATATGAGTGTTTTAGGTTAGGAGGCTACAAAGAAAGCACATGCCGGAAAAGGGATATTGGCAGTTCCAAATAAGGGGTTATACCTAGGAAAGGCCTATTAGTGATTTCAGGAATGTTGAGTTAGCCGCCTCAGCAAGAATAAAAGGGGATCCCTAAATCTAAAATTTCACTTCTCCATTCCTCTTCTGGCATTGCTGTGAGATGGTAATTGGAGGCATTAGCATTTAATTAAGCATTTCCATTTAATTATAAAGACCATATTTTAATAAATAGTTTAAAGAGCAGGTATACCACTGATTAAGAAAAGGATAGGCAAAGAACCATACCAAAGTGTCTTTATGTTAAATGTGCTGTCGAAGAGAGGAAGGAGAGGGGGAAATACTTCATACCTGACCTCATTAGACATTCATTTCCAAATATGCCAGCTTTGAGCAAGCATTGGGTAGGCACTTCTTTCTCCTTAGATTCAGTTGCTGTCAATAAACATTTTTGGGAAGGATAAGAATAGAAATATATAGTTCTTAAATCTGTGCCTTGTGTGCTCCAGTTAGGTCACATAGAAAACGTTGTAGAAATTGCATGATTTAAGATGCATGACACAGGACACTTGTTTTCCTGTTCCCATCCATCACCACCAGCCTAGAACTAGCCAGAAGAGAGCTTCTGTTCACACTTGAATGAGTCTCTAGGTGGACACAAATCAAGTAATTAAGTAAAAGATTCAATTTACTGATAACAGCAATCAAAGAGTACTTATTTGAACTACAGAGCCACAGTATAACAATATAAGACTGCATGTTTTGTAGTCATTGAGTGTTCCACAAGAGGGGAGCATTAGAATATAAAACAATATGAAAAAGGGTCTTGGATGTGTGCATTCTCGCCGTCTCATGTGAAATAGTAGAGAAGATAGAGAAAAAAAAAATTAAGATTAAAATATAGCCTGGAAATTCTTAATATAAGATTGTTGTCAATGAAGTATTAACCATATACTGTACATATCCATAATCAATTACTGACTGGCTTTTAATAAATTGTTTTCATACTGCATATTTCAGAGAACTAGAATCCTGTCCCTTTAACGAGGAAAACATTCAGAGGTGGCCAATCTCTATCCACTGATAAGACTGATTAAGTTATATATTGAAGGACATGTTTGTGAAACATTATTTGGGACAATATATGCTAAGTTATTTGTTGCATTATTTGAGCTAACCCTTTTAACTGAAAGGAAATGTGGGAATCTGTAGTCCCCAAGTGACACTGGACTTCCTATCAATCATCTTTGACCCTCTGGCCATGAGTATCTGGGGTGGCTGGGAGAACCCAACAACATCCAAAAGACAATGGGACCAGAGAGATTCAGGAAGAATATAGTGCAATCTTCTTCCACATGTTGCCTTCAAATGTGTTTAGACTGCAATACCGCCCACCCCAAATCAAACAGATTTGTAACCATCAGATTAAAATAAACCAATAAACTGGTTTCTTGATCCTCCAATGAGGATATTTCTTTAGAACACCAACACTTAAGATGGATGGACAACAATTAATGAGATGCAAAAGGAAAAGACAAACATTACTTATTGTCAAGACAATAGCCAAGAAAAGTTGAAGCATATCTACTGATTCCAAACAGGGTCTGAGCTATGTTTTAAAAGGAAATCACATCAACATATGGACAGGGACATTAGGACAATGAGCTGAGACACCTGCTTTTTAGATCCATGTCCCTTCTGGCTGGTTAAAGCAGCCTGGGGAGTTCTAATGGTGGATAATTCTTCCTTGAGTGAGGGGATTGACCCTTCACATCTTGAGAAGGTCTTGGTTCATCACATTTCTCAAGAAGCCATCACTGGGCACCACTATATTGGGCAATTTATGACTGTTAACTAACTTCCCCTTTTTGGGAAAGATGATTTAATAGATTCTGCACAGCAACTTCAGAGGACCTTGGAAGAAGCAAATTATCTCGATCCCTTTCAGTTAGGTTTCGGATCTGAGATGGAAATATAATCAGCTATGCTTTGAGACAATCTCTGATGAAAGTGGGATGGAGATTGTGCATCATCCTTGCCCTATTTGACCTCTCTGCAGCTTCTGATACAACCATGATAACCTTCCTGATTGGCTCAGAAGACTGGGGGTAGTCTGCATCAACTGTACTGGTTTGCCTCCTTTCTCCAAAGCCAATTCCAATCAGTGGTAGTTGGGGAGGAGAAATCTCACACTTGATCACTATTATGTAGGGTGCTACAGGGTGCAGTGTTTTCCCCTTTCCTATTTAACTTTTATACGACACTCTTCTGTGAGTTCATCTGTCGCTATGGCATAAGGTATCAGCAGTATACTGTTGATACCCAATTATATATCTTTGCCCCTTGCAAATTAAACAATACTATGAACATTTTATCCTGGCACCCAGAGGTTGTGAGGGTGTACATGGAGAGCAACAGATTTCAGCTTACTCTGGCAAGATTGAAGGCCATTTTGGTTTGGGGCTTCTGGCTTTAAGACTATGCCATCTTTGGTGTTGGAATGGATGGCATTTTGCCACATTGACCCAAGTTGCAACCCGGGGATCCTCCTAGACTCATGACTCCTGCTGAAAGAGCAGATGGTAGTCATGACTTGGGGGCCTTTGCAGAGTTTTGTATTGTTGCTCCCTGTCACTCATGTCTAGTTACCTCCCAATCAGACTACTGTAATGTGGTCATCATGACTAGATATTTCAGTGGAGCTTCACTATGCTATTTTAGAGATCATTAAAATCTCAGTTTCACATGCCATGTAAAATGTACTATGTATCAACAACTCTACATACCATATGGTATTTGGTTGCAGTTTTTTTCACCTTTAAGTTAAATTAGCTCAGGGTGACTAGCAGGAACATATCAGTTTTCCTCATAGGACACAGAAGTGATGTGTTACTGATTTCTTCTCACAGTCTACAGCCACAGCCCTAGAATTCCCAAATAGTCCTTCATCAAATACTAACTAGGACCAACTCTACTTAGTTTTCTATAACATCCAAATGTTGCATCTGCATTCATTTTTTTAAAGATATTATCAAAATGCCCCAATGAAAATATATACTGTTTTTCATGTTAACTGAGAAAATCCTTCCTTTGATCTTTGCAATTACTTTGGAAAAGAAAAAGTACTGTACTGATCAAGTAACTGAAAGTTGTTCCTGCTGCAGTATTTAGAAAATTACTGAAACTTTTTTCTCACTTCAGCTAGTACTTATTAAATTGTGCCTTAAATTAGTTATATATTTATTTATACCATTAAACATTGGTGAATCTATCAGAATTATGACAGGTCTTCTTGTATGATAGTCAGTGGAACAGGACAATGGAAGTAAAATCCATCTGAATATCTTAAAATTGGTGGATA
This sequence comes from Notechis scutatus, assembly GCF_049901735.1. Classification (NCBI taxonomy): domain Eukaryota; kingdom Metazoa; phylum Chordata; class Lepidosauria; order Squamata; family Elapidae; genus Notechis; species Notechis scutatus. Next base: position 91,280,306 of record NC_142010.1, on the reverse strand, counting down.
TGGGTTGTGCACTCAACTTGTATTTAATGCATTCTTGATATACAATAGACCTATTGCAGCAATAAAGAAAAAGGTGAATATATACCAAGTGTATTTCTGAATGTTTATTTATTTTCCAGGTAGAAAATAGCATGAGGAAATATTGTTTTCTGCCTATATATGGATTACCTATGGCTAAAATAGCTGTTAAAAGTCAGTTCATCTCCTCAAAAGTGGATCCTAATCATAGGTTCTAGTTACTAAATAAATACTGTACAAAAAGAGCAGGTCTCTGATCATTGCAAAACAAATCATAGGAAGAAAAAGACTCAAACACTATTCTATCCCATTGTTTTGTAAAGAGTAAAAAAGAGCTTGTGCCTGCTTTTTCATTTGATGTCAACGAAACCATGCCTGTGACTAATGCTGCTACTTAAAATAACTGGTTAGAAATATTTGATAGATATCAACATTGCACTCTTTGAGGTTCTTGGTACACTACAGCTACTCAAGAATGCTGGGGTTGACACCATCCAAACAACTCCTGAAATTGAGCTTACTTGATCTGATATGTACATGAAACAGTTCTTCATTATTGGAAGGGCACTTTGGATCCAAATCATAATAGGGACATATAGCTTTCTTATATTAATACTCTTATTTTTCAATATCATTATCTTGTATAAATAGCTTCTAGGATGATACTTCTTAATGAAAAATGTCTAATAGTTTTCTTTTAGAAGTATTTATATGGGGTGGTTTTAAGAAATTTTCAGCCAGAGGCAATGCTGCTTATCCAGTATTAACAAGACCACCAAAAATCCAAAAAGATGAAGGTCAAAGTAGCAAGGCTCGAGCCAGCTTGGAATTCTCCCTCAAGGATGCAGGAAGCAACTATGTCAATAAATGACATGAGCTATAGCACTGGAATCAGACACAATACCCTCAGAAGTTAAAAACAAACAAACAAATGAAAACATCAAAAGGTATTTTTGCATCCTTTAGATCAGGGGTGTCAAACTTGTGGCCCGTGGGCCGGATGCATCAGGTGCTGGCCCCACCCCATTTAGTGAAAGGGAAAAAAGTCCCAATACATCACATGATGCGTGTTTGACACCCCTGCTTTAGATAAACTCAACTGCAAATCAGAATGGGTGGGATAGAAGGAAAGAGATTTAAGCAGGTGAGGAATTGTCAAGGCAGGAGACTCCCTGCATCTTAATCTACAGAAAGTATCTTTTCTGGCTCCCTATAGCATTAATGAACACTTCAATGCCTAAATGGACTTCTTTTTTATATGCTTATGCCCAGTTATTATCAATGTTATTCAGAATGTCTTCCTCCCTCTCCAGGTGTTAGGATTCCAACTGCTCAAAATTGCTCCAGTTCGTAAATTTATCCTGTATTTTGCTGAGGCAAGAAACATTTCAGAATCCAGCCTAGATTTTCATCCTATTTCTGTCACAACCAGATTTTAGGTTATCCTCAACCCAACAATTAAAACAAGGTAAAAGAAAAACCCAGAATGCAAAGTTCTGCTCAACTTTTAATCCATTAAACAATATTTAAAGTTTAGTCTTCATAATGAAGCAGGTAACTTTGGGATAATCCACAGTGTCTAGTTGCCATGATGCCATGATAGAACAAAAAAATTTCAGGACAGAAACAGATGACATAAGCCTTTACTCCTCAGTATTCCAAATTTGACCTGGATGTGGTTTTAAAGTAGCATTTTTCTCTTGTATTCCTGTTGAATGTTCCTGTTGGCTTTAGATATCTGAAACCCATTTATCTCAAGTGACTGAAGAAACAACAACATGGTGTCACCTGCACCTACTTTTTTATATAAAAGCTCTTAATTAACTAGCTTAAAAAAAGATAATAGGTTTCTAGTCAGCAAACATTCATATACAGTATTAGGCAAAGTTCTACTCACAGTGTTATTCTATCACTGATGATAAAGGTTCAGAAGTTAGTGAGAGAACACAGCAGCAGGGGAATTATGCACAGAAGGGTAGTCTGCCGTGTGGCCTGAATAACCTTGAAATCTGTTTTATCTTAGTTATACATGTTTTATCTTAGCTATACATATTTTCCCTTAAGCCAATTTAAAAATTAAGCTGCAAACAAGAGCAACATAAATATGATATAAAGGAGTGGGGGGGAGAAGCACCAGCAAATTGACAGGATCCATAAAGAAACTAAATTGTGAAGGTGCACAAAAGATTCGATTTGGAAAGAGCTATTATGTAATCATCCCCATGTGTCCATAGTGATCTCTAACTCTGTTTGCAGATTGCTTGATTTAGAATCTTTCAACTTCTTTCAACTTTGGAAGCTCCCTGTTCCTGTTGTTTCCTTCCTCGTTGCAAGCATTTCCTTCCAGTTGCAGGTGAAGGCTGAAAGGGTGGGCCCGGGAATAATCATTGTTTCTAATTTAGTACAAAGGACTTCCTGTTGCTCAGACCTCAAAATAATTAGCTACCCTAAAAACTGAGGCCTAGCATGGACATGAACAAAAGAAACCTTTGGAGAAAGAAGTTCTGTCTTGCTGTTCTAATCCTAAATAGTGGTGTGCGTGTATATGTATAAAATTGAAAACTAAGCAAATATTATCAATTTCATGACACGTCAGTATCTTCAGTTAAGATGCTTTTCTTACTTCTGAGAAAATACAGTGGGTGCAGTATAATTTCTAAGAATATTGAAGAGTATTCTTACAGAGATTTGTGAAACTGACTACACCATCATCTCTTTGATTTAAATTAATCCTTCAAAGTGTTCTCAGCTGTTTCTCTAGCTCTTTAGGAATTTAAGTTCAATGCTTATCTTTGGACACTGAACCTTGTGGTCACCCTTATAAACTAACATTAAAGAACTTTAGGCAGTTTATCTCTCTTTCCAATAGACCTCTGGGTCTTTTCCATTCATAAAATGTTTTCAATGAGAAAGGAAGAATGTGAATTAAGGCCAGAACCTCTAGGAAATCCTCCACCAAGGGGAAATATAACTCTCCCAGAATTGTTCCTTTGTGCCTGTGGTTTTCCTAGGTTGGCTGAAATTCCAATTTGCTGAATAAAACAATTTTATTGCCTATTGTCTGTTAACATACATTGAAAAAAACTATAGAAATTACACAATTGTTCTTCTCTCCTGTGTTTAGTTGAGTAGACTGTGTAGTGATGACCACACACACATACAAAATAAGGCTTGAGTGAGAATGGTGAGAAAAAAGCAAAAAAAAACAACAGTCATTAAGATGTGCAGATTTATTCAACCATAGGCAAAATATAGTTAATTTTTGATTTTTGAAATGGACAATTCTGATATATATTGGATCACCTTGCCTGCTTTCAAAGCAAATAAAAAGGGAGCTCTGATCCAAAATTATTTATTCTAGAAATTTGTGTTTCAATTTAAGAATTTCTTAACTTCTTAAAAGATAAAGACTAGCCCTATGACCGCATTTTTGGCTTTTCGCCCAGTATTTTCCTTCTACTCTGTGATATATATTGGCCATCCAATTATTTACGCACAACATAAAGCCAGATATGGCCCAAAGGTTTTCCAAAGCTGTCACCACAACAGAGGAAAAGCCAATTAAAATGATCTTATTTAAGAATTTTGTTTTCAGAATGAACATCACTATGCTTTTATGAAACTTCACAGCTTATCTATTTGTCCACAGTGGTGCCTATGATACCTGTTTAAGAATTACAGGCCTCAAAAATAAGTATAGTGAATAAAAACATATAAAATAGATAAATATAGAAAAGAAATATAATTGAATAAAAGTAAAGGGAGAAATAACGAGGAATTTGAAAGGATATGTATGTGTTTATAAGGAGATGTGTCAATGGTGTATAAAATGTTTTATTTGTTTAAAATTTACAAATAACTCAGAAAAGAGGTTTTATGTTCTTATGTTTCATGTTTTGTATGTCTTTAAAAATTAATAAAATTTGTTCAAAAAAAAAAAAAAAAGAATTACAGGCCTCAAAAGAGACTGGAGTCCTTTAGAAATATATGTTAATTCAAAAAGTAGTTTTACTTTTTATTTGCAAAGCTGAATTTTGATAGCCATGAGTTAGGTGCTCAAATATTTTTATTGAATCTAATGTCTTACTTTAATAGGAAATTTTAAAATAACACTTCTTTTAACATCAAGTAGCAACTTTTGTTGAATAAATTGTGGAGGCTTTTTAAAGCACCAATATAAAGTAAAGGAATTCTATTGATAATAGGGTAATTCCATTTAAATCAAATAGTGGCAGATGATCAATTAGTTAAAATTATGTATTGCATGTGTAATTTATTTGTAAACAAAAGTACACACAGAATGGCCACAACTGGCAATTTCTTGCCTAGTGACATCCAGTAATTTCATCTTCAAATGGCACTTGCTTACTACAAGATACACAGAGGAACACAAATGTGTATTTCGTTTGGATTTGGATCTTTCTGATGTTTTCTGTTGCTGATTGGTTTCATTTACTGTTCTCATGTAGAAATCATTAGGATTGTATTTGCTACTTGATAATTTATTTTTACTTCTAATCTTATTTCTGTTTGTTATCTCTCTCTCTCTCTCACACACATACACACCCACACACACCCACACCTCTATACTCATGCTTGACTTTGCTGATGTTCTACTTCACCTTTTCTTATACAGCTTAGGACAACTGACCTGGGTTCTCCATTTTATTCCCACAACAACAAACTTACGAGATAGGAACAGTTAATAATAGAATAGGATAGGATAGGATAGGATAGGTATAGGATAAGACAACACAGTTGGAAGTGACCTTGGAGTTCTTCGTCCAAACCCCTGCTCAGTACTGTTTCAGACAAATGGTTGTCCAATCTCTTCTTAAAAACTTCCATTGTTGGAGCATTCACAACTTCTGGAGGCAAGTTGTTCCACTGATTAATTGTTCTAACTGTCAGGAAATTTCTTCTTAGTTCTAGGTTGCTTCTCTTCTTGATTAGTTTCCATCCATTGCTTCTTGTCCTGCCCTCAGGTGCTTTGCAGAATAGCTTGAGTCCCTTGTCTTTGTGGCAATCCCTCAGATATCACTGCTATCAAGTTGAGAAAGAGTCACCCAGTAAACATCTTTAGCAAATTGAGATTAAATCTATTCTACGGCTCTTGATCTAATCTCTTTTTAAAATAACTCGGTTAGTAAAACAACTCTAACAACAATAACAAGCAGCTTATGCACACACCAGCCCACTGAGATGGGCTGTGTACCATTTATAGAGGTCTTCCCAATGGAGCCTTACTCTTGGGGCTAGATCAAAGAGATATGGCAGGAAAGTAGCATTTTCCAACAAAAATCCAAACAAATGTTTCTATGCAAATATTCTCTTTCATATGAAGGTAGACCATCAACAAGGGCAGTAATTTCTTAGACTTCAATAGGTCTGCTGCATGACTTTGCTACATAGTGACATGGATACATCATGAAAGATCCATCTCCACGGCACAGAATGACTATTTGCTTACATGTGAAACTGTTGAATAACTTGTTGTTTTATGTTTTCTTATATGGTATCTTGATCAATGACAATGACAATAATGAAATGTTGACATCATATACTGTTTCCTATCTAGCTACAGCACTCCTGTGACTTTTGCCCAGAGTCCTGCTGAGGAACCAAAGTTTTCCTTTTCTCATTCTGGCCCTGGTAGGAATAACATCCACATGGACTATAGTCCACGAGGTCTCTATTTCTATAGATAACCACTGCTGCTGCCACACATCTATGCACATGAGGGCAGAGTGTGGAAAGTGATGAATGAGAATCAAGGTCTGTAGCACATGAGTGCAGCTACATCAGGAACTGGGGCAAGGAGGAATAGGGATAGAGAAGCTACTCTGAAGCAGTAAGCAGATAGTGGGAGAAGAGAGGAAACTGGTTTGTGCCTCACATATGTTCTCTTCTTGGGGAGCATTTTCAATTTGGTTGCTGCTGCTACTAGACAAGTTCTCATTGAAGAGACCCCTGTCTCTTCATAAGGCCCAACTTCTTCATCCCCAGAGTCTAGATCCAACTTTTTCCTCTATTCTCACAAAAGGAGGGGGTGGGAGTACCTTGGTGTGGGAGTGCCTGGGGATGGGAATGTCCTGGATTTAGCCCTCTAACTCTCCTAGCAACTCCCTTACAGACAGTGACAACCTCCAAAGAAACAGAGAAGGAACAGGTAAAGAGAATAAGCTAATCAGTTTTTCTCTTTGTTTTTGCACAGGACACATGCCTTAATTTTGAGGCATAGCAGGAAGAACATTGTTTGCATCATTTTTCCAAACAACAGGCTGTCCTCACACCTTGAAGACAGGAAGAAAGCAGCATGTCACTGGACATGTGTGGACAGTCCAAAGAGTAGGTTCAAACACACTTTAGATTGCACATTGTTATTTCTCAAACATCAACTTGAATATAATAAGATCCTTCTCCAAACTCTTTGATTGTAAACTTTTCCCATCTTTTTTTTTTTCACCTCTTAAAGTTGGAAGAGGGAGAAATTGAGTAATTGCATTCTGTATTCTGACTGTAATGCCAAGAATATTAAGTACCTAAAACTGGTACTTTACAAATAAAAGTATGTAATAAATTAACCAGACCTGCTGACCTCTCAGTATTGTCACAAGGAAGAATGAACATGTGCTATGCATGTATCAATCTCAAAGATCAAAGAATCATTTTTTTAGCCCAGATTAAAAGACAAAGAGATGAAAAATTCCATTATGATGAACTCACTGTAAAACAAGAAAAGATCTTTGTCTCTTAAGGCTTTTATCTCTATAGGATCAGGATGATTAATGTTTTATTTTCTGATAAGCCTGAAAAAATAGCCTTGAAAGATGAGTATGAAAACAGTAATTTTTAAAAAGGGAATAAAAAATATATATAGGGTGGGAATGGAGATTCTATCTGTGGTTATGTGTAACTAGCCAGCTTGATTTACTGGATAACATGTCTAGTAAGTCTAGATTATGAATACTCAAATATAACCTAATATACATACAATCGATATTGTGTATACAGGTAATACGTGGGCAGGAAATAGTTGCTTTGCTGCTAGAAGAAAAGTAAGAAGTAAGAATGTAGTGCCCATAAAAGATAGATCAGACTACTGACTAGTCTGTCTGTACTGTAAAAATAAGTATCTAAAATGATTTCAATCATACAAAAGACTCAGGAATGAAGTAGGGATCGCTTGTAAGCAGCCTGAATATCTCAAAGAAAATATAACATTCCTTTGGAAAACAGAGCACACACAAATGGTTTGATCTTATCTTATTATTCTGACTTTGTTTCTAGTCAGATCTTAAGCAGAAAAGTGTTAATTTAAAACCCCCCGAGTTTATTTAGTGTGCTCCCTGTGTTTTTGTTTGACACAGTGACACACCCTCTATGCAGTTCAGGCAATAAAGCCTCCCCTGTATTTTATGTTTACTTGTTCTATTCTGGTATGACAATCTTAAATATAGAATTCTTTCCAATTACCATGTTTCGACATGAATATTAGATACCAGCAACAGAGTCCTGGAGCAAAGGAGAAATAAAAAAGGAAAGAGTGCACATTGTGTATGCTGAAAACACTCTACTTCAATATAATCAGGAAAAAAAAAATTCAAACTAGCTTTGTCCTTTGCCAGCTCACCAATTTTTTTTTACAACACATTCATTTTGATTATTTTAATGACAGAAAGATGATTCATAATCATTCACACAGAGAGACCACAACTTTGAGGAGACAGCCGAAGCAGACAATCTTCCACAACCAAGGATCAACATTTCTTAAACAAACAACTGTTTCAGCTCCTAAAGACTATATGGCAAGGGTATGAATGTAAATGAGTGAAGTTTTCATGAACCAATAGGTGTCCCATTTTCCATGCTTTCTTCTCTCTCATTAGTTCTTCCAAAGAGGAAAGGATGATTAGATGTTTAAAATCCACAACATACTGCAATCATCAATATACAGGAAAGTTCAGCCATGATTGTGATGTCACCAAGGCACAACCCTTGTGTTCTTCTTAAGAGAAAATTCCTGTTAGTCACATTCTTCCAGTTTACATTACACAGTAGCAATCAAAATCCCACCATAATCACCACTACCCAGAAAAAAAGAAGAAAACATCTTCTCCAAGCATCTGGAGAGCTTATTTGTGTAGACACAGCAAAAAAAAATGTATTGAAAGGCCTAGAAAGACTGCTTGGTCACCATGACACCAGACATGTATTAAGTTCCAAAGCCTGCCTGAATTGTGAAGCAAAATGAGGCCTGACTTTAGGTTAAGTATCTTCCTAAACCAGGTGTGTTGGGTGGAGGAGACTGAGGGAACAGTCATCTGGCAGGATGTTTTTTGCAAACTGCTGAACAATCGGTGCAAAGGGATATGGCCAATTACAAGGACTATATGTGAATTTCGGAAATGCTAATAAATTGTGATTTTTTTTCTCCCCCAAGGGGCAATAACGGATAGTCATTTATCCATAGCCTCAGTTAGCTTACAGAACAGTGGTGGTATTCAATTCTTTTTACTACTGGTTTTGTGGGCGTGGTGTGGCGGGTGTGGTGTTGGTGGGTGTGGGTTGGTGGGTGTGGTAGGGGAAGGATACTGTAAAATCCCCATTCCTACTCCACTCCAGGGGAAGGATATACTGCAAAATCTCCATTTCCTCCTCACTCCAGGGGAAGGGTACTTTAAAATCCTCATTCCCTCCGCACCCCACTAACCTGCTTTCCAGCTCCATTCTCCGTGCAGGGCAACAAAAGAAGACCCAGCCGATCAGCTGGGATTCCGATCAGCTGCAACTTGGAAGACAGTCAGAGGTGTATTTGCCAGTTCTCCAAACTACTCAAAATTTCCACTACTGGTTCTCCAGAACCTGTCAGAACTTGGATGAATACCACCTCTGCTACAGAAAGATGCCAAGTGCACTCAGCAACTAGTCAGATATGAAGAAGCAAGGATGGCACTGATTGTTTGAGATATCTGGTATAAATTCTAATTTGCAAACATATAGATATGCCTCCAATCTGAATACATCAGAAGGTATTTGGGGAAAAGCGAACCCCCAAAATAAAAATAAAAAATCTCACTTGAATTTACTAAGCATTGCAAAGGCTACTGATTTGGAAAAATGTTTGATATGTGAATGGATTTTGGGAATTTGAAATTCCTGTAGATAGGTATTTGGAATCTTAGTGGAAAGAATCCAGGGTTTGGAAGCACATAGATGGACTGATAAAGGAATCTGGATAGGTAACATTAAGACTGAGGACATATTCATACTTTCATTGGCCCTGATTTTGGTTGGGTTTCCCCCAATAAACAACCCAAACTAGTGAAATGAATAGAGATGTGATAAATACTGTACATGACTGATGAAATGACCAGGGAAATAGCTCAGTGGCAGAAAACATAATGTGAATGTTAAAGTTTCAAGTTCAACCGGAGGTATTCCCAGATGAAATGTTCTGTCTTTGCAAAGATACAAACTGACATGGAGAGTCATTTTTCATCTTATAACCAATGGCTTTGAGGAGTATTCCTAACTTCTGTAGGATGACAGTGAAATTGATATAAACAGAAACAGACAGTTTTTACAGACGTTGCTATTTTGGAGTTTTGTTTGTTTGCTTCCTAGTCACTTTGTAAATGCATTTAATTTGGTGTTTTGCATTCTGTGCAAGGTAGTGCATATTTTGCAGATACAATAACAGGTTATTTAAAAAGCAGAGCGGGGAGTGGGGAATAACACTAGTGGTTACCACCACTGTATACTAAGCTTCTGGGTGTATTGTTTAAATTCAAGGAGGACTGTTTAAAAAAAGCTCTGAAAAACTCTCAAGATAGCATATGTTGAAACTTTGGAAGAATGGATATTATCTTGTTTGAAAAGCAAAGTTGTAGTTTTGCAAACTGCTCTGAAAATGAATTCTTATGGAGAAGATCAGACTTTCCAAATGTCCCTTGTTACATTTATTTATGTTTTAAAAACTTGTCACTAGAAGCCATAAAGCAACAACCATCTATATCCCATTTTGTCAACCCTATTTTTCTAGGCTATTGTGTGCTTTTAAATTAATTCAGAAAAGGTGTTTCAATATGAGTCAGTTTATTAAAGCAACTACATCTTTTATAGGCTTGAATAAAAACCTGAAAAAAATATGCTTGAATGAAAACCTGAAAAAACATGCAGCTGCTTTGAAGATCTGCTCTTTGGTACTGCCATGTATCCCTAAACATTCTTGCAAATTATTTCCAAAGCATACACACTCCTATTTTCCCTTTTAATGGTTTATTTGTACATTTCAAACTGACTTGAATGCAATTATTTTAAGTAATGAGGTGATGTGTTATGGAAAGAGAAAGAGTTATCCAGAACAAGTCTAAAAAATTCAAAAAAGAAATAACCAAGAAATATATAGTGCTCTGCTTCCTTTTTTAAAGAAGAGGGAGACAGGATAGATAGAATAGAAAAGAATTATTTATTGGCCAAGTGTGATTGGACACACCAGGAATTTGTCTTGGTGCAAATGCTCTCAGTATACATAAAAGAAAAGATACATTCATCAAGAGTCAAGAATCATAAGGTACAACACTTAATAATAGTCATAGGGTACAATAATCAATCAAATCATACTAGGAAACAGTCCATATGAATCATAAGTATACAAGCGACCTACCTACAGTCATACAGTCACAAGTGGGAGCGGATGGGTGATAAAGAGTGATGAGAAGATTAATAGTAATGGTAGTGCAGACTTTGTAAATAGTTGGACAGTGTTGAGGGAATTATTTGTTTAGCAGAGTGACGGCATTTGGGAAAAAAACTGTCCTTGTGTTTAGTTGTTCTGGTGTGCAGTGCTCTATAGCGTCGTTTTGAGGGAAGGAGTTGAAACAGTTTATGTCCGGGATGTGAGAGGTCTGTAAATATTTTCACAGCCTTCTTTTTGACTCATGCAGTATACAGGTCCTCAGTTGAAGGCAGGTGGGTAGTAATTGTTTTTTCTGCAGTCCTAATTATCTTCTGAAGTCTGTGTCTGTTCTGCTGGGTTGCAGAACCAAAGCAGACAGTTATAGAGGTGCAGATGATACACTCAATAATTCCTCTGTAGAACTATATCAGTAGCTCCTTGGGCAGTTTGAGCTTTCTGAGTTGGCACAGAAAGAACACTTCATAGATTAACAGAGTTGGAAGGGACCTTGGAGGTCATCTAGTCCAACCCGCTGCTCGAGCAGGAGAGTCTATTCCAAATATTAGCCTCTACCTAGGATCGAACTCACAGCCTCCTGATTGTGAGGCGAGAGCTCCACCTCTAAGCCACCGAAGCTGAACTTTTTTGATGATATTTTTGATGTTAGGTGTCCATTTTAGGTCATGTGATATAATAGAACCTAGAAATTTGAAGGTCTCTACTGTTGATACTGTGTTGTCTAGTATTGTAAGAGGTGGTAGTATGGTAGGGTTTCTTCTAAAGTCTACCACCATTTCTACGGTTTTGAGTGTGTTCAGATTGTTCCGGTTACACCACAAAACAAGTTGTACAACCTCCTGTCTGTATGCAGATTCATCGTTGTCTCGAATGAGACCAATCACTGTTGTGTCATCTGCAAACTTCAGTATTTTAACGGATGGATCATTTGAGATGCAATCATTGGTATATAGGGAGAAGTGGAGAAAGCACACAGCCTTGGGGGTCACTGTGCTAATTGTACAGGTATCAGATGTGATTCTGCCTAGCTTCTCCTGCTGCTTCCTATCTATTAGGAAGCTTATGATTCACTTACAAGTGTGTTCAGGTACCGGTAGCTGGTTTAATTTAGTTGGAAGAATGTCTGGAGTGATGGTATTGAATGCTGAACTGAAGTCTACAAAGAGGACCCTTGCATAAGTATTTGGAGATTCAAGGTGTTGTAGGATGTAGCGCAGGGCCATATTAATATCTAATATTAATCATATAGTGATTAATATAGGATCACATTGTGCTAATTCAATTTTGGATCTATCTATTATACTGCAAGAATCATACAACTGGAATCCAAGACTTTTCATGTAAACTGTTTTTGTATCTTTAGAGTGTTTTCATATTTGTTGAAAGCACTATTTCTACATATCAATTGCAATGGGAAACACAGGAGGCAATTTTGCCAGATGTTGTTTTAAGTGCTCATCTACTGAAACATACCACAAAGACCCAAAGAACACAAAGTGTTCTATTTTTATAACCTTGTTTCCCAATGGGAGAGGAAAATGTAAGAACATACCTGCCCATTTTTTAAACACACAAGAAAAAAAAAGGTTCATCTCTGCTATCCTCCCCCCACCCTGACTTCAACCACAATGATGATAAAAAATTTAGTCAAGAAAGCTAGACTAGATGTGCTTATATTTGCATTCTCAGATATCATATTCCCTAATGCCCTGCAGTAAGTTTAGAGCCTATTTAAGTCTTTGTTATTCTGTATCATTGGTAAATTCCATTCCGTACACATTGTACTGGCAAAAATGCAAGGAACTCTGATTTGGCATATGGGTTCTAATTTAGAAAATCTTAGTTAAACTAGAAAAGGCCGGTGGTCTTACAATAGGATATGCATGAACTGCCACTGCTGGATAGAAGTATTCAGCTGTCAACAATATTACATAGAAAAACAGAATAAAGAAACAAATGCTTCCTGCATTCTTGGTTCAACTGCTCAGAATAAAAACAAAGCCTACATTATAAAATCATGGAAATTCTGGAAAAGACCTCGGAGGTCTTCTGATCCAGCCTGAATTTCTAATTCAGGTCTAATCACACCTTGTAACTGGGGTGAAACAAAAATATGGTAGCCAATCACTCATATTAGGTGGTTTGTAATCATATCACAGTAGCACAGGGGTTCAGGAAATGCTAAACTGCTGCTCATAATTTGATTTTGGACCATGCTTGTGCAATGGTGGGATTCAGCCAGTTCGCACCACTTTGGGAGAACCGGTTGTTAAGTTTCTGAGCAGTTGGGTGAACTGGTTGTTGAAAGAAATCATTAGAGCAGAGAACTGGCTGTTAAATTATTTGAATCCTACCACTGTGCTTGTGTCTTCATGGTTATTCAGAAGTTGCTTGAGAAAAGGAGTATTCATAGGTCTAGAATAACACTGAAAGAGCTTCTCAACAGGGATGAAAAAACTATAGTCCTAAACATCTTTAAAAATATATTTTATTTATTTGGATATCTTCGAATCAATGTTGACTTAAGCAACACTTTCAGAAGAATTGCCATTGCCTCCTTCCTGGGGCTGAGAGAGTATCTGGCCCAAGATCACTACCTGACTTTGTGTCTGAGGTGGGAGGACAACTCTCATACCTTTCTAGCCTGACGCCTTATTTATTACACCTGACTGGTTCTGCACTATACCAAACCACAACACTGAACAAATACATTTATAATGGAATGAAATCCTATTTGCCAATGGGACTTCAATTTAATATGTGCTCATTAGATTGTTACCCACAATATCTCCTGTGTGTTGCTGCTTTTAAATTATTTGCCTCCAGTCTGCACTGGATATAGAAATGATCTGGAAGGGGGCAATTTTTTTTAAAAAAAAGCCGAGCACATGGATGTAAAGTAATGGAAGGATCTGCTTTGCTCCCCTCCATATATGTAAGGATATAAAATGGGATACTGGGTAATAGGTTATCAATTATCTTGGGGCTAGATGTTGAAAGCTGAAAAATAAAGGAAATAACTACATCTATTTTGATTCTTATCTGGTCAGATTGCTTTGGATTCTCAAAGCATGCTTACTTCTAAGATATTCTTATATATCCCTGTTATAATTAAAAGAATTATTCAAGCTGTTGAATGCTTTGCACAGTTTTCTACATTTGACATGTTTTATTGAACAAACCTCTATTAGCTGAGCTCACCCAACATGTTAAGCCATAAGCCATAATTTATCAAGCACAATACTTGGCTTTCCTAGCATTGCAAAACAAAAACTAAGCACATTGCATTATGGGTTTAGGACACCTTATGGTTGTCTTATACAAATCAGACGTTATTTTTGTCATCACCAGTTTTCAGTATTACATATTCATTGGCATTCATTTACCGTGCAATGCCCAATTCTCTACTGAATCCAGAGAAAGACAAAGAGACAGAGAAAGTAAAATGATCACAAGAGTTTTCATGAAACATATACTAGGCTGTGTAATTTCAGAATGTCTCTTACTCAGTTTATTAGATCAACCTTTTCAAACCTGATGCCCTCCAGCTTTGTTGGACTTTATACTTTGGTGGTATTCAGCAGGTTCTGACCAGTTCTGGAGAACCGGTAGCGGAAATCTTGAGTAGTTCGGAGAACCGGCAAATACCACCTCTGACTGGAGATTTTACAGTATCCTTCCCCTGCCACGCCCACCAAGCCACGCCCACTGAACCGGTAGTAAAAAAAATTGAATCCCACTACTGCTTTACACCTACAACTCCTAGCATTAGATTTTTACATACCTCCATCTATGTTTATAGAGGATCTAGAATGGTGATCTACAGTACCTTTGACAGGTATTATATGAGCCTGTCCTGTCCCAGCAAGGAGGCAGCAAGCTATTCTGTATCTAACGCGGAAGAAAAGGGTACTTTGTAAATAAAAGTTAGTTTAAATCTGTGTTTCAAGATATGTCTATATGTGAGAATTCACATGTGTATATTTGAGATAAACGCGATTTTAAGATCACCATCACCCTATGCTTGATCTCCCAGAAAAAAAAAAGAAATAAACAAAGCTGTGCCACATTGATGACATAATAAAGAACAACAATAGCTTCACATATCTAGCTAAGATATGGTTTGTTTTTGGCACAGCTAATTGGCAGCTATTGTGAAATGTTCAATCTGCAACATTATTGGAAGAATTAATGATTTTCCAAGAGTGTTTTCTGCATCACTTTTGGAATAATGAACATTGGAAAATTTCAAAATAGAATGCTCCTTGTACTTACTACCAATGAAATCATTCACCAGTTCCATCCAAAAAATTGGATTTAGATTTACACTGTTTATTTTTTGGTCCCCTCTAACCATGATAAATTATAAATGATGTTCTGTCAGTAAATGGAGGGGAAAGATTAGTACATGGGGAAAAAGAGACTAAATCAAGACCTTAAGTTGGGCCGTGTTAAAAGGAAAAATAGGATAATTTCAGTTGGGGGGGGTTGTATTTGATTTGGAATTCTAAACAGTATTGTGAATTTTATTCTATTCCTTCTGAGAAACTCAGAGCAAAAAATGTATCAAGGCTGGAGTACCTTAGAAACTGAAGCTTCAAAAACCAAAACCTAGAAGAGAAAAAGGAGAGCAATCAACTGAAGGCCAAAGTTGAGGTCATCAAGCAATTGGTCTGTTCTCACTAAGTTAGCCTTTGACCTTCAGTGTGATAGTGGACACTGTTCTGTGACCAATACTGAGCCAAAATTTAGCTGCTAATCTAGCTGACTCCAGAATATGAGTGGGAAAAGAACTTGCCCCTTGCTTTCATTTCAGACACCACTTGTATGGCAATCTGACAATGTCAATAAAATATTTCTTTCAGCCTCACTTACATTCCTTGCCTATCAGATGGACTCTAACCAATATATATTTCTACTTGCTGACTAGAGATCATACAATTATGGTACCTAGGCACCTGAAGGTTGTGAGATTGAGGAATGTAACTTTGTGGAATGGAGAAATCAATTTCTGGCCTGGGACGTTTACAGTTTTTCAGCAATTGAGAGATGCAAAAACTAGTGACTGAAGCAGGCAAAAATGAAGGGTAATTGTGTTTACAACAATATCTGTATAATTAAGTTTGAAAAAGCTTTGCAAAAGCAGTTTAAAAGAAAACAGCACCATTTAATCTTCCTGGAAACTAGGTTCTATGCTCTTTTTCCTTACCATTGGGAATCTGTAACCTTTCACATGCAATTATTCTAATGTGCAATGGATACAACATGAAAGAACCTTCACAACAATCCAGGACCCCAGGTAGCCAATATATCTAAATGCACTTTCTTCAATAGTCAAGTCTGCACACAAAATCATTTAGATTCATTCCACCAAGTTATGTGGAAAGATAGCAGCATGAACCATATTACTGAATATTTAATGGCTTAATTGTTGATTAAGCATTGTATATGATGAAAGGAATTGTGAAAATGAGAAAGAAAGAAAGAAAGAAAGAAAGAAAGAAAGAAAGAAAGAAAGAAAGAAAGAAAGAAAGAAAGAAAGGACTTCTTAAAAAAGAAACATTTAAAACATTTTTTTTTTTTGTAAATTTTATTTCAGTTTTCACAAAAAGAAAAAAAATACAAAAAAAAATCTTTTTTGAAAGTAGCGTAATCCCGGGTTACATTTCTTCGTACAGACACAAATTCAAGTTCATGCTCATTTTTATATTCTATTCCATATCTTATTACTATTTTACATTTTCTGTATAGCTTCTCCCCTCTTTTAATTTTCTCAATTTTATTTTAATTATCTCATCTCAATTCAAATCATTATATTTGTATTTTTTGTCTGTCCTGTTTCAATTATCTATTATCTCTTCTCATTAAACAAAATTTCTCCTGTAGTTACTGATTGGAGTATGATGCCTTTATATCTTTTAAGTTTATCCATTTAACTCTTATTTAGGCTTCAATATATACCCTAAAGTTATAACATTCAATATAATACATAACTTCCATTCGGATTCTGCTTGGTACATTCTTAAAATACACACTATATTCTTAAAAAAAGAAAAAAATATAAATGTATGTAATTAAAACAACACATTCCATTCCAATTCAATTCTATCATTAATATTAATATTCATTAAAGTCTTAACTTCTTTAACATTACGTTTCAATTAAATATCATACTTCTATGGGAACAATTATAAGCTTTCCATAATTAATTCCCCCCCCCTTCACTTATATTTTATAAAACATTAATTAATTAAGATGTTCCCGTTCCTTCCTAATTCAATTTTCTCATTTATTTTATTTCACTTATTTTATTAACAAACATTTCACTAAATTAAACTAACTATTTTATCCCTCATTTTAATCATACATTGTTTCCAATTTTCTAATGTTATTTCTATTACTGATATAACAATACAATCTTATGTACCTTTACAGAATCCCTTTTTCAGTTAGATTTTCACCCATTATCTCTAAATAGGTCCTGTTTCTCTATATCTTGCTCCGGTCCTTTGAAACTTCTTTTCCTTTCCTTCTTCCCTCTCTTCTTCTCTCTCACCTTTTTACCCCTTTGTCTCTCTACCTCTATTTCTCTCTTCTGTATTCCCCTTTTCTGTTGCTTTCCAGCATTATACTTATTTTTCAAATTATTTTTCTTTTCTTTGGTTGTTTTTTTAAATCTTAAATTCTCCATTCTCTTTCCCCCCTTTCCTTTTTCTTCCCCACATAAAATTACTTGTTCATTAAAGATGGCTTCTTCTTTGTCCCAGTCTTCTTGTTTTGCAGACGTTTCTTGTTGTTTCTCATAGTTCCAAATCTCCATTTCTAAGAATTGAAAAACGAAGCCAAAAGAACCCTTCCCTTCTTGTGCATCTTCTTTGTACTTTTTAAGTTCCATTTTCAATTCATCCAGAAGTGGTGCCATTGTATAAATTTTTAAACAACCACCCGATTAATTTTAGTCATTCAAATGTAATAACCAAGAATCCAAAGATCACCAAATAATCCAAATACACGCAAGCTGTTTCTTTTTGCTCTTTTTTTCACTTTCTCTTCTTGGGGTTACTGTTTAGTTACAAAGTTTCAGTTAAAATGTATCTTTTAGAAGTCTTGTTGAAGTTTTACTGTAGATTCTTTTTAATTCCAGGCAGTCTCCTCCCTCTTCCAGATCCTGCCCTTATTCTTTTTCTCTCCCTTCCTGCTTATGAAAAAAATAATTAGTGTCCAGAAATCTTTATTATCCCTTTGGCATTTTATTTTAATTTCAGCTTAACTGCCTATTGATGTCAAAGCGGATTTTTCCGATTTCTTATTTAAGTCTCTTAGTTGTCAGTATAGGGAAGGAGAGAGAAGAAAGAAAAAGCCAAACCTTTCCCTTTTCACTTTCCTTCGCTGCTTCCGACTCTTCTTTGGGAGCGATGTTATTTTTTTGTAAGTTTAAATTCCAGGGTACCTTAGTTGTTGCTTTTACAATTTAACCCGATCAGCCAAAACTTTCACTTCTTAACATCCTCCTACACATTCTTTTCCGGTCGAGTTCTTCTTTGTGGTGGCCATTTCTGACTACCGCTTCAACCGCCTTCGGGAAATGGCCAGCTGAGGAGGAGAGATGCGGCTCTCCTCAACCCTGCTGGTGGTCTCCCCCCTCTTCACCACCTCTACGGGGTGGCTTAGCCCCGAAACCAGCCAGCTCGGGGCACTCCAGCGGCGAGCCCAGACCGAAACCACGCACGATCACGGATTTCTGTCTGTCGCCGAAGAGACTTCAAACCGGAAGCTCACATTTAAAACATTTTTGTGGTTATTTAGCCAGCAAGAAGTAATAAATGGTATTAAAAGGCTTCTAGCTGTTAAGAATACTTACCACTTAGGGGTTTTTGAATTTTTTTGGCAAATTCAAGCATACTGCACACTGGCATGCTAAGGTAAAATGGGTTTGGATAGATTATGACTTAGGATATTGTCCAAACCCTGCTAGTGTAGTAATGATTCAAATGATCAGGAGCAGCACTATGAATATGAATAGAGTGCTTCTGGGAACATGTTGGTTTAAGGGGGTGCCAACGGGTGTTTTCTGTGCATGCCCATGGAGCTCCAAATCACTTTGCCTTTTGAATCTAGTTCTCTAATTGTATAACGTGTCTTCTGATGTCAGATACCAAGTCTAAACTGTTACTCAATTAACAATAGGTTATTATCCTGTGTACATACCGCCTCTGAGATGGCTAAACAAATGTATTGCCCCATTTAATCAAAAGGCATCTACTAATTAAGGTCTCATTTTTTTACTTATTTTTTTCCTTGCACTTTTCCTTACACCTAAATAGAGTCCTGCTGCATCCCAATTCTCTTCATCTTTCAATTTTTAAACAGCTAATTATTCCCCATTTTTACCCCCCCCCCAATTATCGGTACAGTTTGAACTTGCTCAAAACTCATTTTTTATCAAATGTATAAGGCTGCACTTCTCATGCAAGGTAACTCTGGGCAGCACACAATAAAACCAAGGGTTAAAACAGTATACACAAACCAATTAAAACATATATAAGTAAAAAACTGAGGTGACGAAAGGGAACACAGTAGAATATTAAATATGATGCAGCCAGTACTTGGGCTCCCTGTTGGTAGATCCCCAGACTTGCTGGAAAAGCCATGTTTTAAGGAATTTGTGGAAGGTCAGAGGGTCAGGCTGATCTCACCTGGTGGGGGGGAATGATGTTCCAAAGGATAGATGTAGTTGGGGACAGGTGGTTGGTCAGATAACTTGGCCCCATGCTATGTAAGGATTTAAATTGGACCCTGATGGAAATTGGTAACCAAAGCAGCTCATGGAGCAGAGGTGTAAATTGCATCCTTCCAGAGCACACAAAACCTGCCCATGCTGCTGTATTTTGTACCACTTGAAACTTCAAAGGGCAGACCCATGTACAGTTCATTACAATAATCCATTCAGGAGGTCACTATGAGCAGAGCTCACAATCCAGGAATCATTCTGGCAAACTCGCACACGACACAAATTTGCACAACCTGTCCAACCTTGAGCAAGATTTGTGAGTCCAGCAGGACTCTCAAATTGCCCACCCCATCTGTTTCAGGAAATGCCACCCCATCTAGTACTAACAATGGTAAAGTCCCAGATACAGAAGGCCCTAGAACCTAAAGCCACTCAGTCTTGCCAAAGTTCAGTTGAAGCCTAGTTATCCATCCAGGCCCAGCCACCAAGACATCAACATCACCACTTAATTTGCCAGGGACAGACAGATATAATTTCAGTTTTATCGTTGTACTAATGATACCTCACTCCATGGTGACAGATTATCTACCCTAGCAGTTTCATGTAGAATCGTAGAAAACTGGCAGTAGAAAAAGATGCAGTGATTCATCAAATCTTCCATTTGAGTTTTCTTGTTTGTTTGTTTTTCTTTAGTTTTAATTTATTTATTATTATTTTTAATTAGTTATTTAATTTTTTTCAATGTGTTTATCCCAAGAATGTAGATTTAGACAAGAATGGAAAGAGCATTCACCCCTGTGGCACCCCACAAAGTAGAGGAAGAGAGAAAAACTTCTCACTCCCAATTAACATCAATTGGTATCAGGCCCATAGGAAAGAAGAAAACCAGCACAACACTCTGGTGTCCACTCCTAATCCTTGGACCCATTCCAGAAGGATATCATAGTTGGTACCATGGTACTGAAAGCCACCGAGAGGTCGAGTCAAGTCACACAACTCCCACCAGAGATAATCCAAAAGCACAACCAATAAAGTTTCCATCTCAGGTTTGACCTGATACCTGACTGGAAAGAGTCCAAGATCTATTAAAACTGCTGTGCAATAAGCTTCTCCACAATCTGCCCTAAAAAAGGAGACACTAGACAGAAGTTGTCCAGTAAGATGGGATCCAACAATGGTCTCTTGAGAAGGGGGGCAAACCAAAGGCTCTTTTAAGATGTGGAGGAACAACCTCCTCTCTCAAAGATGAATTCACCACCACTAGAACCACATATCATCTACCAGGCAGTGTCAGCTAACCATGAGGGGCATTTTATTTAATGAGTAACTGGCCAAGCTTGCAGTCATAAGGACCCTGTCCACTTTTCAGGCCCATCATTTTCAAACTGTTCCCAGATAATATTGCAAAGCTATGACATCGGCATCTTTCACCAGATATGTGCCAAAGCTGGTTTCTAACTGGGAAGGAAGTAGAAAATTACTTTCTATGTGATTTCTACCCCATCCCAATCCCCATTCAGAAAGTTAAAGTTTTAGAAAGTATCAGCAGCAGTATGTCTATTTAGTTTGTGTTGGAACTGTGCCACTCCTGATGCAAGATTGTATTGGGCTGAGGTCAGGAGCATCATTTCACACACTGGTGCATACAAATTAGCTCTTCAATAGGCATTTTCCATATACCTTAAGGAACTGAAAGAGACAAAGTACACTATAGACCAGAAGACTCGTAAGAACAGTTGTAAGAAGATGTTCTATGAAGATATTCTATCATCCATTTCCCTAAGCCAGAGGTCTCCAAAGTTGGCAACTTTAAGACTTGTGGATTTCAGCTCCCAGAATTCTCCAGCCAGCATAGCTTCTGGGAGTTGAAGTCCACAAGTCTTAAAGTTGCCAAGTTTGGGGACCCCTGCCCTAAGCAGCTAAGCTCCAAGACTGGGTCCACTCTGAAAGCTTCAAGTACTGAACAAGTTTTCCTAGTAACAGTAATCTTTGGTTCATACAGACTATTCCTCTGAAACACACCTAGTTTCCCAAACCTCTTAAAGCTGAAATTGGCAATCTGGGCTAACACATTTTGTTCCATGCTGGGGAACAAAGCTATGGGAGGGCTACAGCTGGCTTGAGGTCAAATATTAGCTGGCTGTACCAACACCCTAAACCTGATACTAGAGAAGCATCAACCAATATAATTTAAATAGAAAGATATGTATACATTATTGTAAACTCTTCTAGCCTGTTCCTTGACATTTTGCATAACAAAAGAAGAATCAAGGGGCTTGGAGGAAGAGCGGGCCAACCAATACATCCTTTTAAAGAAACAGTCGGCTCTGACTAATGTATAAAAACAAAAGTTAAGACCAAAGGAGAGAATGTTAATATTACACACAACTTAGAATAAACCAGTTTTTTTTTAAAAAAAACCAACTCTGGTGTGGGCCTCTTAAAAACAATCACCATGGAATTGAGAAAAGCAGCAGGCTTGCAAGGCTTTGGAGCCATGCCCTTCCAGTTGACAGGAGATGGACTCAAAGATAAGAGCACACAGGGGGGATTAGAGACTGAAGTCCAGAACAGATTCTTGGCACAGAACTGAAAGAGAAGTCAGTGCCAGAGGACAGACCCCTGATGGGAGGGAAATGCCATCCTCTCTTTGGTTTTGTTTTCCATCTCCGCCCCTAATTAAGGCTCCTCCAAAATGCTCAGGGGAATGACATTTCCTGCTCTGGGGCACTCACTCTTCCCTGTAGCAGTCTTGTTTTTGGGAAGTGGTACAGTGTAAATAGCTTAAGAATAAAAGCCATAAACAGAAAAAATGGGGAGTTTTTTTGCAGAAAAGAATCTGTAAAAAGCCCTGGCCAACAGACACAATGAGAAGCAGCTCAACCAAGAGAAGTGTTCACCTTCAAGAGGAAGACAAGCAACTTCAAAAATTTTCTCTCCAAGTTGCGGAGGAAATTGAAGAAGAAAAGGCATTGTGATTCTGCACCATGACAGAAGAATTTAAATAACTTGCCAGTGGATATTATTTTGTATTTCAGAAACCTAGTTATCAGTTGATCTGTCATGGGATGCCCTCTATGTTTTTCACAAGAGTTGACTGAAACAAAGGAAAGGCAGAGGTGTTCGAAAGCTAAAATCCAGGTGCAAAGAAACCTAGTATACTAATAAATAACATGTGATTATGTGCCATAATACTCCTAGTGACCACATAGGTAGTCTCCCTCACAATGTGTCCCTAACCTGGCCTTTCAACATTGCATTCATTGCCCCTGTGTCTGAGTCTATCCACTTTGCAAAGAGCATGCGCCCCTACATTTTAACTTGTCTTGCTCATGACGATCCTGTGATCCTCATCCACATGTGTTTACTTAGAAACTACTTCTACTGTGGTGTAAAGGGCCACATTCTCAGGTAATTCTCTCATTCTACAGTTCTCCTCCAGAACATACAACAAATTTAGTGAGAGTTTCAAAATCTTATTTCTAATTCTGCTTGCCAACCATTTCTCTGAACTCTGCAAATGGAGGACAGACAGATTATAAAATCTTTTATTTGTCTAAAATAAAGAGGGTTCTCTACACCTTTGTCATAAAGTGATAAAACACTTGTCATGCTATGGGTGGTTATTCAAATTGGATTCTGTCACAAATAAAGTTGTATTCTACCTCACACCAAAAAGAATGATCTACATTTCTAGTTAGTGTCTCTGCTCTCAAATATTTTCCAAGCTGTATTGATTATTGTCAAGCCTACAACTCTATTTATACCCCATCTCTGGGGCAGTTCAATCATTAATTTTGTTTGTTTGGAGGAAGGGATATGCTAGCATTCTAGATTTAATTAACTTTTAAATTAGCTGTGTTGCTTGAAACTCAGTGTTTTCTTTAGATAGGAGGATGCTGGTCTTTAGGGTTTCAAGAACTATGTCAGGCACTATTTGGCCTGAGCCTATCATGGAGACTCAGTTCAGGTTGCTGAGAGCTGGAAAACCCAGTAGCTCCCAAGACAGAAAAGCTCCTTCTATTATAGTGATACAGGAACTGAAAGAACTTGGATGTAATACCAGGAAATCCTGCTCTAGCTGATGCTTCCTCAGGTCATCTAAATGAAGAGCTCCACCCAATTCTAGGATTTAGTTCATTTAAGGGTTTTATTTATCTTAAGAATGCTATTGCCAAGTTGATGGCTTAAACGTCACTCAGTCCCTGTGAAGTAGAAGTTTCAAGCTAAGCTTTGATATGCTGGGCCTAGCTAGCTAATTTGCAGTCACTTCCCAAGTTCTGGTGGTCAAATCCTGTGCAGAGGTGGTGGTATTCAGCAGCTTTGACCAGTTCTGGAGAACCGGTATTGGAAATTTTGAGTAGTTTGGAGAATCGGCAAATACCACCTCTGACTGGAGATTTTACAGTATCCTTCCCCTGCCATGCCCACCAAGCCATGCCCACAGAACCGGTAGTAAAAAAATTTGAATCCCACTACTGATCCTGTGGCACTTTTTTTTTTGTATTGTCCAGTAAACTTGTAATCCTCTATTCAATTACCTGGGAGAGAGTCTCCTTGAACCCGTATTTCTAACTATGTCCTTACTTCTCAGGAGACATGGCTAATGTTGTAGGATCAGGACCATCTTCTCCACATTTTAATATTTTCAACAGCTTTGATTCAGAATGCTAAAGCACGGGCATGTTGAAGCTTGGTTATTTCCAGCCCTGAAGCAATGATAAGCTGGAGTGTAGGCAGCACTTTTCCTAGAATTCCTCCCCTATAAGAAAGAGTTTATTATCAAAAGCAGTGAAAACATTGGTGAAAAGTTGATAAGAGTTTAAAAAGGAGTTAAAGCCCCAGGAATGTGGAAAGGCTGTTTTGCATTTGTATATTATGTTACAAAGACCAGATCCTTCTAGTGGCAACAGTGGCTGCTATTAAAACAAAGCCAACAAATGCAAGATAGCAGAAAGAAAGAGGTTAATAGAACAAAAATATCTTGCTGTTGCAGTAGTTTATGGAATCTACATCTTGGATATTACTCTCCTAAAAAGCCATGATCTCCTATCATCCAATCTTGAACATTCAATTAAACAATACAAAGGATAAGTTTTTAGTCCTGTGAGTAACAGAAGGTTATTTGTTGGTAAGGAAAAGCATTCAAATACTACTTATGTTGGACAGAGTAAAGCACTGTCCTATCCCTAATCTCTAAAGGAGGATTTTTTTTTTGTTAAATAAATTATCTTGCATTCCAGCTAAACTAGGCTTCCCAGAGCTATATATCCAACCCAACCAATTTTAAAAAATGAAGTGGGTTTTTAAAAGCACTTCTTGCTTCATAAAATAAAAATACAAGAACAACAAATAAATCGGACTATCAACAATCATAATCCCACTGTCAGATTTTAAGCAGTATAAGACTGTTTTTCTGTGGGTTTTTGCATATAGGGTAAAACAGTTAAGCCTCCATATATAAAGTGATGGATTTCACCATCTGCCTTCAAACAGGAAATAAAAGCCCTTTTAGGCAGGGGTGGACATTTCCTATACCAACCATCAGAAACTAGATCCCTGCAAACAGGGCTTCTCCTGGACATCCCTTGGCATTGTGCAGGCCGAGATAGATCATGGAGTAAAGATGACATAAACATCCTGTATGAATGTAATGCTTTCCTCATCCTAGCTTCTTCAGATGTAATGGGGCTGATGACATCCCAGTTACTATGGCGAAATGCAATGGAGGCAAGGACAACAGCTATTTCAAAACTAAAGACCCATAAATAAGATTTGCTTCAAAGAGGTAAAAGACTCCATTTAACATTCTCCTTGGCAAGGTTTGGCTAAAGTTTTCCTGAAATCCTGACACTGGTGCTCTAAATTTTATATAAAGATGTTTTTCTGGAGTCTACCTAACCCTACAGCAGGGGCCCCCAAACTTGGCAACTTTAAGACTTGTGGACTTCAACTCCCAGAATTCTCCAGCCAGCTGGAGAATTCTGGGAGTTGAAGTCCGCAAGTCTTAAAGTTGCCAAGTTTGGAGACCTCTGCCCTACAGAATAATTTTGAAGCTGTTATCTTTAAATAAAATAGCTGTGTTTTCTTTGTCAAATACCCTTCCATTGGCTATATAGTTATATAAAACAAGAGTCCTATGTATGTCTCCATGCAGACCAGTCATGTGGGGATGACAAATCCCTCCAGCCCTTTTGTCAGAACAATTTGGAATATGGATGTAGCTTGTGTACTGGTTTTCCTTGGCAATGCTGAGTCATTGTCTTTCATAAAATGATCCATAGTTTCTCCACTTTGGTAGCTTTAGAATGTATGGACTTCAACTCCCAGAATTCCCAACTGTCTGGGGAATTCTGAGAGTTGAAGTCCACATATATTAAAGTTACCAAGTTGGAGAAACATCATATTAGAGAGGCACTCAGCCTGGAAACCTGTCTGTCCATAACAGCTGTGTGGCAACGAAACACTTTTCCTAGTCTCACAGAGGTAGAGAGCCTGAAATAAAAGCATCCAAATTTACCATTGCATTGAATTAAGTAGTTCTCAAATCATCTGAGAACAGGATGGGAAGCAGTATTAGTCTGTTTCCTGGCCGAGGTTGAGCTGATGAGTCAGGTGCAATATGAACACCAGCGCTTGTTAAGGCACTTCCTATAAAATGTAAGGGAGGTTATTGTCCTTCAGCAGCAGCTCTGATAAATGGCATTGAATTTAGGAATAAAGTTAGAGGAATGTTTTCTAGGTCAAAATCTAGAAGCTTTGATCATGCATAGTTATTTTGATGATACAGACCTCCACACATTGCCTCCTATTATCTCACTTTTTTTTCTATAGCATGGGCAAAGTTGCTTGAACCATCAGAATTATCTGAATCATTCATGGTGCATCTAATGATATGAGTTCCCACACTGCAAAATATATATTCATGTATTTACACTGTGCATTTCTGTTTCAAGGAAATCAGCATGAGACACATTTGTCTCCCACTCTCCCCAAAATTATTCCAAGAGCAACTTGTGAGATAGGTTAGGCCAGGGGTCTTCAAACTTGACAGCTTTAAGACTCAACTCCCAAAATTCCTCCTCCAGTCATGTTAGTTCGGGAATTCTGGGAGTTGGAGTCCACAAGTCTTAAATTTGCCAAGTTTGAAGACCCTTGGGTTAGGCAGAGATATTATACCTGGCTCAAAATGAGCTCAGTGAGCTTCAGGGATAAGTGGGCAATTTATTTCTGGATCTCACTCAGTTTCATGAGTTCAATCAAGTTAGCAAAGTGACACTGGTATTAGGTGGAAATCACAGTGTCAGCACAATTTGCAACAGTCACATTCTTCTCATCCACCCATTTGGATGTTTTATTCCCCAGTTATAAGGTAAAAAGGCAAAACACTTTTGAGATCCAGGCCTGTACACCTTCAAGCATGATATGGAAGGAATGTTTCAGATATCATGTAAAACAGCACATCTCTGCTACTCATTAAAGAACTCTTTCTTTCTTCTGGCTCCCACACAAGCCTGATAAATGAGGAGCTTGCTTTAAAGGGATAGCCCTAAAAGCAGACACAACTTTCTTCAGGCTAATGAAGAAGTCTAAAAATAGGTGGGATCATTTAGTAGACAGAATAGAGGTGCTATCAGGCATGTACAAGGTCTGAAGCAGTTCTCCAAATCATATTTGGTAGAATGCAACAGTTCAAATAACAATTATCAGCATCTGCGAGGACCACAGAAAACCATAATGATATCAAAATGACAATGCATGCAAAGGATGTCACCTTGTAATTTATGGCCTTTGCAGTCTGATATCTGACAAAGGGATGACTGTCATGGTTTTTACTTCCTGATAGTTGTACACATTTCATCATCTGCTGCTTGTGCTTTCTGTGCCTGCAGACATCTGTGATAATAGTACTTATTTCTTGAAGACATTCAAGTCCTAATTTAAAATGGTATAACTATATGCAAGCATGATTACAATGTTCATCAGTGCTGTATCAGCAACAGCTAAACAAGAAATTCTGCCTGTCATCTATTCCAGCTATGCAATTAGACTACATTTTCCTTCTGAAAATTGTTCATTTGAGGTTACACAAGTTCTGATAAGTCCCTCTATTGTATTACCAAATCCTGTGGTTATCAGCAAATAGAAAGAAGGATCCAAAGGATACTTGGTGTTTTTTTTCCTTTGATTGACTTTGCTGACATCAGCAGCATCTATAGCTAAAGAGAGAAGGATTGAAAGCATAAGCAGGGCTCGCCTACTTGACAATGAAATAAGTGCTACTGAGTAATCAAAAAGCTATGCTATTCTTGGCTAAAAGCTCTCTCGCATGTGAAACTTTGGATCTTCAGTAGCGTTTGGATTTATTTCCACAATTTTGTTCTTATTTGGCACAGCTGATAATAACATTTTCTTATTCGTATATTTAGTACGGGTAGTCCTTGACTTACAATCATTCGTTTAGTGACCCTTCGAGATTCCAACAGCACTGAAAAAAGTGACTCATGACTGTTTTTCACACTGACAACAGTTGCAACATCACTGTGGTCACACGAGCAAAATTCACATGTCTGATAACTGGCATGTATTTATGATGGTTGCGGTGTTCCAAGGTCGTGTGATCACCTTTTACAAGCAAAGCCAACTTAACAACTGTGTTACTGACTCAACAATTGAAGCAATTCACTTAACAACTGTGGCAAGAAATGTCATATAATGGAACAAAATTCACTTAACAACCGTTTGCTTAGCAGTGGAAATTTCAGGCTCAATTATGGTCGCAAGTCAAGGACTACCTATATAACCCACATTTACTTTGTTATATTACACATAAATATAACTTGAGTAGCACTACAGATTACCCTCCATTATTCTATACCTGGAAGAATGCAAAACATGGGGGAAATAATAATGGAAATGGAAAAGGTTGTATGTACAGACTTTGCATGGCAGAAATGTAGGTATACATCTTATACTTATACCCTTGAATATATAAATAGCATTAGGAGCAAAAGTTAAATATTTGAAATTTCTTGGAGGTTTGTCTTATTATCTTTAGAAAGAAAGTAAGATCTCTGTGGTGACATGAAATCTACACGGTAAAATAGTGCAAGGACAACTTTTCTGAGTTGATGTGAATAAACATTCAGCCCACTTCAATTTTCATTTCACACTTCCCTTTTTTCCCTAGTACTCATGTTTGCATCTTAATATACATTTTCAAAGCCATATAGAGAAAAACAAATATGGGAGAAATGGCTTTAGATCCCTCTAACTTTTTTTTTTTGTGAATTTTTTTTATTGTAAAGAGTTGTCATTGCAATGAGTTTTTGACTAGTGCAGTAGGATAATATCTAGGGGGAAACATTGCAACAATGTGGGGGAGAGCTTTCTGCTGTTCTCAGTAACAGCTGAGGAGTGATCTTATCCCTTCCCTTCTCATTTCATAACACACACCCTTGCATTTGGCTGCATTTTCCAAGAGGGTGGAATTCCCATAGTGGATTTTAGGCAACTAATCAAGAATGATTCAGGATTCCTCCCACCCAATACAGTGTCAACCTTCTTCTGGGGCTAGGCAGGTCCATATGTGCTTAATAACCCAAAATGTTAAACCCAAGCAAGTAATTATAAGGTCCCTTACATGACATCACTCAGCTCCTGATAAAACAAAAATGAATATGCAACTGGGGAAAAATTAATGTGTGATAAATTAAAGGCATATATTGTCCTTCAATTTAAACATCAAGACTTTGTCAGAATGACAGCACAATGGACAGGAATATATCTTCCTTCAGAATCAGTTGCTTAATTCTTGACCATAGCACTTTTCTCCTGCATATGTATAAAGTCAGGAGGTATGCTCTTAAAATATAGTGCAAAGATAATCATAGTCTGGGGAAGTATTAAATCAAGAAAATGGCTAAATAGAAAGAATTTTCCTTTTGCAGCTGTGTAACTGTTCCAGACTTTTATATACAACTATTCTCAGGTAAATACAAAGACATTTGCTTGTGACTCTCTTACACAGAATCTGGATATGAGTTCCCACAGTTTTGTAATTGCAGTTGTCTATAGAGTAGGGCATTTAAAAACAGTATTTTTCATTGGCTTAATTGGAACTTAAAACATGCCACACGAGGGTTGAATCACAAGGGACACACATCCAAATACATAATACTCATTATGCTATCAAAAGATTCTGGGCAGCCTCCTCTAGACTCATAAAAATGCTCAAGGCATTTCAAGGCATCCGAAACAGTAGATAAGTTTGTTTTGACCAGTATATCCAGAAAAGAATCACAAACAAAACAGTGCTGTACATTCAGAGGCATCCACAAGATCCAGAGCTTTCATAGCAATATTACATCTATCCCATTTTATAAGTTAGTGTGACCACATGATACAAATACAAAACAGGCATGAATTGTAGCATTACCCTTCAACATCACTTTCATCAATCTAATGAAAACAGTAAGAGCTTGTAGATGCCGTCATCTAGAACAGCATTGCTCTGTGATATGGCCTCCTTCCAACTTTTTCTCCTGTGGTTCCCCCTGTCCAGATACTATTCTTGGGTACAAACATGGGGCAGTGACAGGTACATGTTCTGGCATCAACAAGATAGTGCTAGCAATATAATACAATTTGCTTTTGTGGGGTCCCCTCAGCATGTGCTGTGGCCCTGTTACATGTTTTAGAACTGTGGCCTCCTTGAAATATCCTAGGGCCCCAGTAGGCCATATTGCTACCAGTTGAGAACAGTGATCCAGAAAACACCACTTCGGGGAAGAAGATGTATCTAATATACTGTATAATTCTGCTTCCCATTTGCAAACTAGCTATCCTTGCAGATTCACAAGCAAGAGATAAAGGCTTCACCTCACTGCAATTCTCTCTGTGGACTCTTTTCTCCAAGAATAAAAATAGTTCTCAACTTACAATTACAATCAACCCCAAAATTTCCTTTACTAAGCAAGACAGTTGTAAAAAGTGCGTTTTGCTTCATTTAACCTTTTTTACCACAGTTGTTAAATGAATTACTGCAATTGTTAACATGGTTAAGTAAATCTGGCTTCCCCATTGACTTTGCTTGTCAGAAGGTCGCAAAAGGTGATCACATGACTGCAGCCATCATAAATAAATGCCAGTTGCCAAGCGGCCAAATTTTGATCACATGACCATGAGGATGTTACAACTATCCTAAGTATGAAGAGCAATCATAAGTCACTTTTTTCAGTGCCACTGTAATTTTGAACAGTCACTAAATAAATGGTTGAAAGTCAAGAACTACCCGTATCTGCAGCTTAGGCAAAAGTAGGGACCTCAACACCAACCTTTCTTTGTTTTGTCTGGAAGCATTCCAACTCTCTTCTTTGCATGCTGAAGCAAAGTTGCAGTCCTCCTCTTTCCCATTATTTATATATACCAAAGGATTCAAGAGCAGGACAAGTTCAGTGGGGAACAGAAATACAGTAAGTTATCAACATGTCAGCCAGCCAGCATAACTATGGGCCCCTTTTTTTCAAACAT
Organism: Notechis scutatus; assembly: GCF_049901735.1. Taxonomy (NCBI): domain Eukaryota; kingdom Metazoa; phylum Chordata; class Lepidosauria; order Squamata; family Elapidae; genus Notechis; species Notechis scutatus. The sequence continues at coordinate 91,249,326 of NC_142010.1, read as the reverse complement.
AACTCATTATCACAACAGATACAAACTTAATGTAAACCATTCCAAACTTGATTGCAGAAAGTACGACTTCAGCAACAGAGTGGTCAATGCCTGGAATGCACTACCTGACTCTGCTGTTACATCCTCAAATCCCCACTCCTTTATCCTCAAACTACTATTGACCTCACCCCATTCCTAAGAGGGGTATGCATTAGCCCACAATCATGCCTCCTGTCCCTGTCCTATTGTCCCCAATTATTTGTACCTATTTCCTGTATTTATACTTATGTTTGTTCTTATATCTATTATCTTGTAAGCAATTGACAAATCAAAATTAATTAATTAATCAATTAGCAATTCACTTAACAACTTAATTAATTAATTTGATCCAAAACCTTTTTTTATAATGAAGATTATGAAATTTTCCCAAGAGCAAGTAAAATGCATTTAGGAACAACAGGACATTCAGCAAAGGACATCCTCATTTTATACAGATTACAGTAACTTGTTTTCACAGGGTTTAGTTAAAAGACAATGAAGTTGCTAGTATCAGTTGTACTTTACAGGAGTCTTTCAGATTATTCTATCAGCTCTGGTTTAGGCTCGGCTCATTCAGTGACACTGACATGGGTTCCATGAAGAATGGATAAGTACTGGTAATTAAGTACATTATTATATTCAATTTATAACCAGATTCCCAGTTTTGGCTGGGAGGGAGCATTTGAAACTGAGGAAGACCATGACAAAAATCCACTTAAATACTGGTAGTTTTAACCAACCATGACCTTTGCTCCAGTCTAATAGTTACCCAAATATTTCCTTTCCCTACCACAGCCTATATATGCTACTAGTCAAATACCTTACCTGCATTCAGACACAGAAAAAAAATCCTTTTATCTTGGAAATAAAGTTAGATAAGGTAAAACAGCAGTTCAATCAAAGAATCAATACAATGATTGCTAAGTCGTTTCAATCTCTTCACAGACAACATGTCTGGACTTTATGACTCTAATACTTTCAAGCAAGGCTTTTATCATTCCAATGCATCCAATCATTCCAATGCTGCCTTTCATATGTAACCATTGTGTGTTTTCTCCCATTTCTTGTATTTTCTTGTACAACTGTAAATTATTAAGACTAAAACACAGAATAGCTATAATATATCTTGGCAGCAGCATCTAACTGAAAATATCTCAAGAAAGCTAGATCATAGACAATATAATGACCAGATTTGGGCTAATGTCACATTTAACCTAGATTTTTATAATCGCAACAACCATTAATTGGGCATTTAATTATATAGCCAGGGGGATCATGAATCTGTAGGGAATGCATGAAGTCTATTCTTCTACACACTTTGGAAAGAATTCAAGTTACCCTATTTACTTATTACCCTCTGTTTCTCTCACATGGCTCCCATCAAAGGAAGATAGGTAGGTAGGTCTTGGAAGGATATCAAGATTTTACATTATCCCCCTATTTAGAGCAGTCCAGATGCCAATAGCAATTTCTTATAAATCTTGTTCCTTTTAAGTGTGTGAGCCATTGAACTTACCACAGAATAAAAGCAAAAGCCAAAGAAGTCTAAAATACAGGCATTCTGTAGCGTTTAAAATAAAGCAAGGTCTATAAACAGTGGCTCTTCAACAGGAAGTTGCCATAGTAATAAAAGACTTGCAGAGAAGATTAGAGACTACCACCTTATGTTGATATGCCCTATTCTTGATATGCCATTTCAGTAGCTCACCCAGGATTTCTGTTTCTTACTTCTCTGTAATACTTGTTTTAGAGATTTAGGCTTGAATGTTCATACAAGGGAAAGGAGGAAAGAGAAGGCAAAAGGAATACACACAAATTGATTCTAACCTTTTTTTTTTTTTTGAAGGCGTGAATATTAAAGACCTGTTGGAGCCATCAGCCTGCAGAAAAGTTCACAGTAATGCTATTTTAGATGCTGTAAATCGCAAAGAACAGATGCCTCCAAAGAAGAGGAGGAAAATATAAGACATTGCTACTCCCAACTCTAAATAACATACTCAGTGATATTTTAGATAAACAATCACCAAGCTTTGGCTACTTACTTCCATTTTGCAACCTGTTCAGAGGGTCAGAGAATGAGTTTGTGATTATAAATGTATAAAAATGGATTAAAAAGAAGACCCTGCTTAATCCTAACTTGAAAAGAAATCAATAGCTCTAGGGAGATCTGTTGTAACATTAAAAATGACTAAGTGACTGATCCAAAGTTGAAAACTACCAGTATTACCATTTATTTAGCACAATGTAGTGTTTAAGGTTTTGCATGGGAACTGAATAATGCTGGTTCAATCTGCCCTCAAGCACAAAAGCTGCTAATGTTTGATCAACATTTTTTTATTAAAAGGCATAAACGTTCATGAGACAAAATCAGGTGAAGTAGGTTGATTTCCATCACCATAGACTAACATTTCTCTCCTATAAAGCATGCTGTTACTGTGGTCACTATTTCCCAGTCTAATTTACAGGGTTAAAAAGAAGGAAGACATGTGACATAAGTTGCCTAGAGCTTTAATATAAAAGGATAGTTATAATTATAATACAATGTAATTTAATGACAACGACAATAATGTGTATTCCAGTCTATATATAAACAGTTTGTGCCAGTAACTTGGAAATCTATTTCATTATATTTCAGAACATTTTCAGTATTTAAGTAGTTTCTCTACTGGGATCAAGGTGGCAAGTAAAATATTTCTAAGAGTTCTATTATCTGTTCTTATTACTAGGCAACACAAATGTTTTCTATTTCAGAAGGGTTGCAAAAATGGAGCTGAGAAACTGAATTCCAACACTGTTATTCTCTGAGCTTCTGAATGGCAAGCCTTGAATTCAGGGTGAGGATAGTCACTTCAGAGAGTGATGGACTTTAAACCATCAGCCCCAAGCAGCAAGGGCTATGAACAGAGATGATGGAAATAATAATCACAACCTCGGAAGGACACTGGATCTTCACCCTTACCTTAACAATAAACAGTGTAACAGGATAAGGGCCAGAATAGAATTATATGGATGCTCCCAGGTAGGAAATAGGGCCAGAGTCATCACCATTTCCATGTTCTACAAAGGAAGTATGCCATTATAGACCTTTTTTGCTTTGTAAGGAAAGGGAGTTAGGCTGGCTTTTCCAGAATTGCAGTATTATTCCACTCTGATTTCAACCCCGCCAAACCAAAGATCATATTAGTACCACCCATGGTAAGTAAGATCATATTAGTACCACCCATGTAAGCAGGAAAGAGGAAATTTATTTTCCTATTTCTTGGTGCCAGTGACCTGAAAACCCAATACAGCTGCTACAGTACTGCATCATCATGTTATTTTCTACTGAAACTCATCTCCAGTCAAAAAGTTTGCCTGTTTTAGCAGAAACCAATGGTGGTCAAGTGCAGAAGAGGGTTTATTTATAGTCACATATCACAACAAGGAACCTGTCAAGGCTGTCCTCACAGCTGCTCTGACTATTGTCGGAATGTGCACCCTGTATAGAGTAGATATACATAGTATTTCCAGACATGAACAGTTAAGATTCCACTGAATGCCAGTTGAAGAGAGAGAGAGAGAGAGAGAGAGAGAGGGAGGAGGGAGGGAGGGAGGGGGAGGGAGGAGAGGAGAGAGAGAGGAGAGAGAGAGAGAGAGAGAGAGAGTAATCTGCTACAAAGACTTTAAAAAAAATCATGCTGACATCTGTTAATCAGCTCACCAAGACAAGAATGTCTATATCACACCCAACAACTGTTCTATGGATGTCACTTGTAATAAAGTAATTGTTATTATCTCTGTATCCTTCCAATCAAAATTTTCCCTAAAGTTCCCTCCTATGAAGTATGAGCATATATCCACCCATCCACTTATTTCAGAATAATGCTTTGTGAAGCTTATGAGAGGGACGTAGCCTGCAAAAACCTATGCCAGAATTAATTTCCTAGTCTAAGTAGTTACAAGATCTGGTTCTGTGAACAGATCTGTCTGTTACTGCCTTATGGATGAGATGAAAAAAGGGCAAAATTTGCATTTTCTCTCCAAATGAGAGATATAAGGAAAGTTGTCAGGAGTGACAAAGCATGGAAAGTGTTTCTTGCTGTCACTGAAATATTGCAATAAAAAGTGTAACCCCCCCGCCCCAAAATAACCTTAAAAATAAAGATACAATATCCTTTTATCTTAGTCCAGTAGTAGAATTGCAAAAGTCAGTCTCCTCAAATATGGATACATCATCTCAACTACTATTTTCCAACTTAGGACCTTTCAGTAGTTAAATCTAACTTCTGGATCATTCTGGCTGAGAATTATGGGGATTGAAGCTCAAAACATCAGAATTATTCCATCTTGGGGAAATGTAATCTTAAAATACAATGGGATCCTCTGAGCTTAGTTTAATCATTACCCAACTAGGCAACATCTTCAATGCTAGGAGAGAGTGGGGTTTGTCACAAAGCAAGCCACTGTATTAAAGCAGAGAGCAAAACCCAAAGCCCTGAAGAAGTTTCTTAGTTGGATTGTGAAACATTAGCAAAAAAACAACCAAACTCAGAGAGCACCAACAGTTTAATCTTGAGCTACAAATATTCTCCTCTGTTGGTAATCATAAACTATGAAAACCAATTTAAAGATCTTCTGGTTGCACAATTAGTTGTGAGTGTGCCTAAGAATACTTAAATTGACCTTCTCTCCCTCACCCCTCCTTTGTTTTTGCTTTATTCTGCTCCTTATATCTGAAGTGAAATTATGTGGACACTTGAGACATAGTATTTATTTGTATATTTATTTGAATCCCACCATAACTCAAAGTGGCAAACATATCCAACACACCCTCCTCCTCCTATTTTCCCTACAACAATAAACCTATTTAAATGAGTTGGCTGAGGCCCAAGATCACCCTTAGGTTTTCAGGGCTAAGGAAGAAATAAACCCCCCAGTTTTTTACTTTCTAGCCTTAATCACCAGACCAAAGATGCTCTCTGTAATATGAAAGATGGTCCCAAGATGCAGATTCTTATAACACCATGATAGCTAATGGATATTTGGCATAGTGATACATGAACCCAGCACACACAACTTTAAAAAAAAAAATCCATTCAAAATTAAGAGCAGACCTCTTGTGTAAACTTCCCCAACAGGGTTCTTGTCTCCAGGTGTGTTTGCATTACAGCTTCTCAAAATTCTCGGTAGCAGAGCCAACACTGTCTGGAAATTCTGGCAGAGGGAGTCCTTAACATATCTGGGAGACACCAAGTTGGAGATGGGCTGCCCAGAAGTCAACGGGAACAGTCCAGACTGATTTTCCTATGTGCCTCTCTACTTAGCACCAACACCATCATTTTCAACAGCTACAGTAATTCAACAGTAATTCAACAGTAATTGTAGCCAAATGAACTCAGAAATAGGAACCAGGTTGACCCCTCTGTAGAATCACATAACTCAGGTCCAAAGTCTCATCTCCTTTGGTCAAGTACTTTTGGATTGGCTTATCTAATTTTATACTTACAAAAGGGAATAAATATGGAGTCAATATGGCTAGATCTCCTTGTATACTAATGCCCCTCCTTCAAAGGCTGAAACTACATTCCTGATCCCTTTCCTGAGGATTTTTTCCCCTCATGCACAATGCATATGTACACAGATGGAGCCATGGTCTTAAGAATGTTCTGTCTTTTGGAACACAGGTTGCCTAACACATATCCCTCTATCATTTTTCCTTCTCCGCCTCAGGCAGGGACGCTTCAACATTGTCTATGGAGATTCTCAGTCACTTGGGTCATTATTGTCCCGAGAGGCAACTGGACTTTCTGTTTTTTTTCTTTGAAGACATTTTGCTTCTCATGCAAGAAGCTTCTTCAGCTCTGAGTGCATCCCTAAATGTCCATGGACATTCTCAGTCATCCAGGTCACGGTTGTCCATTAGGTGCTTTTTCAAGAGGCAACTGGAGCTAAAGAAGCTTTTGGAATGAGAAGCAAAAGGTCTTCAAAAGAAAAAATAATAATCAGAAAATCCAGTTGCTTCTTGGGACAACCATGACCCAGATGATGGAGACTCTCCAAAAACACTTAGGGATGAACTCAGAGCTGAAGAAGCTTCTTGGATGAGAAGCCAAACGTCTTCAAAGAAAAACCAGAAAGTCCAGTTGCCTCTTGGTGGTGTGGGGGGGAAGCACCTTTGGGGCACTTCAACGTCGGCAGAGTCACTGTCCGAGCAGGCCCCTCAGCACGTTTAAGAAAAGAGGTCACCCTCGACGGTCTTTGCACCGAATCTCAAGCGCAGCCCCCGACGGATCTAGCAAAGGGGAAAGAAACAATGCTTGAGGCCCGCAGTCAGCCTGCCAAGGAAGTTCGAGGAGCGCCATTTGGCAACCGCTTGCCTCCGCCTCCGGCGCACAGGTCACACAAAGCCCTGTGAAGAAAACAATGCCGCGGTGGAAGCTTTTGGCTCGTACCCTTTTCAGAGTCTCTACCACACCGGGGTGGGGTGGGGGACCCCCCACCATTCTGCTTCTCCTGTCGCGAGGTCGTCGCGGCCGCCCCTTCACAAACATGACACGCACGCGCACGGACGCAAACGCTTCTATGCACACACACACAAACACACGAGTCGATTTGGCAAACATTTAGGCTTCCGACGTTTCCACACACACACAGCCCCAAGCCGAATCTTGCGCTTCTCCCGCGCCCACCTATTTATTTTTCCCACCCGCCCTCTTCTTTTTTTGTTTTTCCCCCTCTCTCTCCCCACTCTCCGCGTTCGAGCCCCACAATGGAAATGTCCCCACGCGCAACGTGTGGCGAATGCGAGTTCGCGTGGGCGTGGCTCTCCCCTGGTCCCCATCTTCGTCCCCGGACCCAACCGATGGCTCTCGTCTCAAGGGATAAACTTGCCGCACTTGTGCCCAAGAAACGAAAGGCTCCCTGTGGGGCAAACTGATGCAAACCCATCCGTGGGGAGAGAAAGCGCTCGGCGTCTTCGGGATGCGCTGCAAGCCTAGGCTGGGTTTTAAAGCCCACCACCACCACCACCACCACACCCCTATTCCCACCAGCCCCAGATACTCTGTCTTCCTCCTAAAGCGGCGCAGGAGTCCATCGGAGCCAGGAGAGAGAGACGGCGTTTCAATCTTCGGCAGCAACATAACAGCAGCGGCGCCGTTTCCCGGGAGCACGAACTGACGTTTCCCTCAGCCCGCCGGTCCCGTTAAACAGATTTATTTTATTTATTTATTTTAAAGACGCCTGGATGCTAAACCGGAGCAACCCTTGACTTACCGCTGAGTCTGTCCATGGTCCCGAGCATGAACGGCGGGAGGCTGGAAGCAGGTCGGGCGGCACGTGCGACCCTGCCGAAATAGCTTGCCCACAGCCGGCCACTGAGCGCGGGGAAGCTCTCAGCGCGGCTCGCCTGGTCCCCGAGTAAAGCAGAGGGATGCGCGCCGCTCCACGGCACACACAAATGTCAACCTCTCAACCGGCTCCCTCAAAACAATCGCCGAGCAGTCCCCTCCCTAGCGGCCGCTTCCTCCGCCTCGGGAAGACTGCCGGGTCTTAGCGCCGTTCTGTCAAGATGCGCCCTTCGCCGAGCGAACCTCCGCCGGTGCTGAGTCGACTCCGCTCGCTTGCCCCGCCCTTCCGGACCAGGTGCGACCGTCTGTGCAGTACACAACAACAATAGTCTCTGCTCTCTGGAGCGCGTGTGTGAGGGGGCTCCCAGCTCGTGGCGCGCGCTCCCCCCCCCGTTACATTAAAGGGGCATCCCCGCCATCTCCTCACTCTGTTGGTGCGTGCCTGCCCATCTCCAGCTATGTTTGTCCAGGCTTGCATTTCCTGCATTTCCAAAAATGCAAAATACTGTTCAAATAAATACGGTATAAGATGTATATACTAGTAGATCTAAATGGTAATTCTAAGGATAGAACTGACCCATAGGATACATCTTCGTATACATTTTCCTTTCCTTTTCTGTATTTGACACCTACCATTTGGAGTTTATAAAGCCTATGTATGTCATTCATATTTTACTCTGGCAAAGTAAATTTTCCCAGTGTTCCAAGAATCTATTTTTCCTTATCATGTGTTAATTTTCAAATAGTGTTCATGCTTCATATAAGAAACTCTAGGCATTGAGGTCATAAAGACGGGGACTTGTGTGATTAATACACTTTGGAATGTGCTTTGCCACTGGAGAGTGTAGGATACTACTTTGTCTTCTCAAAGTAAGAAAAATGCAATGCATTGCCTGAGCAGACATTATGCAGGTTGTTTTCAAGTCTCTTCTGGTGTATCCCAGTATAGGCAGCCTCCTCCTAAGTAAAGTTAGGGCTTCTCTCCAATGCTGAATTGAAGCTCAATCTGCCCTTCTTTGGTTCAGCAGAAAAACTCTCCTGGCTTGAAAATTGCTCTCCACACCACCAATTCTGTCTGTACTGTACCATCATCTGCCCACTACCTGAATTCTTTCCTGGACAAAACCTAACACTTGGAGACCTCCTTTTAAGCTAAAGCACAGCTATTTCACTTCTGGGCTAGGGATGAGATGAAAGCAAGGTTGCCAGAATATTGCTGGGGCACATTTATAGCATGGTTAGCTGAAGGCAAGAAAGGTTCTTAGAAGTAGCAGCACCAAGGCTTATTATATACATGCAAATGTGGGCAGAAGAGCCAGTTTGGTATAGTGATTAAGGCAACAGGCTCGAAACTGTGAATTGCTCTGCTTTAGGCCCCAATACAGCGAGGTGTCTTTTGGGCTAGTCACTTTCTCTCAGCGCTCAGAATGCAATGGCAAGCCACTTCTGAAAATCCTACCAGTCAGCAGGAGCCAATACTGACATGAAGGTAAGGCAAGGGAAAAGAAGGTTGGGAGAAGGGATATACAGTATTACAAACCTATCAAATGCTGTATTTTCTACCCAGATAGGTTGCTGAATTTCAATGGGATTTGGTTAAGGGCTGCTTGCCCAGGGTGTTTTGATGCCTAAGAACGACATAGAATTCCTTTAGGATAGAATTCTTTATTAGCCAAGTGTGATTGGACACACAAGGAATTTGTCTTCAGTGCATAAGCTCTCAGTGTACATAAAGATATAAGCGATGAATATAGCACATACAAACCCACCCTGTCTTGTAAACACCGCTCCAGATGCAGAATGTGATTCTTCTAGTACTTCCATCATGACAAGGGATGGAAGAAACATCACCCACTACATCGGTGGGCAACAGCCAAACAAACCAGGCAGAGGACAGATACTCAGTCTCTGGCCATTGCTTTCTGCCATGCAGCATCTGCTAACGGGGGCAACTATTCTGATGGGAAGGATACCTCCGGAGGGATGTCTGTAATGTACTTCTCCATTTCTGAACGTCTGCCAAACAGGCTATCTAGAAAGTCTGATGATAAATCTAATAGCTGGGAATGCCTGGAGGCTCTTTAGCATTCAAAGACGAAGGAGGAATCCATGCCTGATGCAGAAGTACAATAATAATGAAAGTTGGGAAGTTTGGCAGCACAGATTATCTGTGCCTACAATATTCTCAATAGTAGTAAAGATTGACTAATACAGACAGTCCTCGACTTACGACCACGATTGAGCCCAACATTTCTGTTGCTAAGAGAGACATTTCTTCAGTGAGTTTGCCCCATTTTACTGTTTTGCCACAGTTATTAAGTGAATCATTGCAGTTGGGGTAAAATAATAACATGGTACTTAAGTGAATCTGGCTTCCCAATCGACTTTGCTTGTCAGAAGGTCACAAAAGGGGATCACATGACCGCTCCAGGACACTGCAATGGTCATAAATATGGGTTAGTTACAAATGTCTGAATTTTGATCACGTGAGCATGGGGGATGCTGCAACTGTCATTAATGTCATTTATATGGACTGTTTCCTAGTATGATTTGATTGTTTATTGTACCCTATGACTACCATTAAGTGTCGTACCTTATGATTCTTGACTCTTGATGAATGTATCTTTTCTTTTATGTACAATGAGAGCATTTGCACCAAGACAAATTCCTTCTGTGTCCAATCACACTTGGCTAATAAAGAATTCTATTCTATCTAATGTGAAAAATGGTCATAACTGACTTTTTTCGGTGCCGTTGTAACTTTGAATGATCCCTAAAATGAACTGTTGTAAATTGGGGTCTACCTATATAGGCTTGTTAAAAGAAAAGAGAAAGGAGAGAAGAGGAGAGGGAAGGAAAAGAAAAGAGAGAAAAGGAAAAGAAAACCCTTTCAGCATTTCTTAGCACCTTACTGAGAAGCAATACAAAACCAGGTTCTTGGTATGACTCACAGACCACTCAGCTTGAAACCATACCTCATCATTCACTTGAGGGTTTGTCACAAAGCAGCCAATTTGGTGCAGGAAGCTCCCCCCTTCCCCCACCTCTCATATTGTGGTCATGCAATCTCTCCCTCAGGGTGCAGTCATCCTGTTGGCAGTGATTCACAGTCTGAGAGGCAAAACTCAAATCTGTTTTGTATGAAATATTAATCCCAGGTAAATATGCTAGATTTCAGTCATCCATACACATTTCTTTGAAAGATTATTGTCAGGGTGACTTCAAATTTGGCTTGAATTTGGCAGCCTGGATTTACTACCACATTGATTGATTTATAGTGTAGTATGATTGCCTTCATTTTGTCTATGCTGCATTTTGGGGCATCTATTATTTACATTTTTACATGCTTTTAATATGCACACATTGACCAGATACAATTAAAAGTTAAATGGAAATTGAAAAAAACAAGAACTGTGAAAGGAAACAAAACTGAATAGAAGAATCTATAGGACAATAAGATTTTTTAACACCACATTCATATATTTAACCATCATTTCTTTTTCCAATTGCTCCTTTAACAATTTCATGAATTAACAGTGCCACTGTAAATAAGTTGTTGTTGTTGTTGTGGTTGTTGTTATTCATTGCACAGTCAGCCAGATGTTCAGACTGGATTTGGCATTTTTGTCTACCTATCGAGTCTTTACCAAGGACCTGGGATAGGCAAATCTGGATGTTTGATGGTGTTACAAATATTGCTGCAGGATGGAAGCTATTCCAGGTAAAACTGCCTTCTGCAATTGACTGATGGCAAATTTGTCAATGCCTATGGTGTTCAAGTGGTGCTCCAGTTGACTGCACCCAAGGTTGTTTATTATTATTATTATTATTATTATTATTATTATTATTATTATTATTATTATTATTATTATTATTATTATTATTATTATTATTATTATTATTATTACCCATCTTTTTAATGATGAAAATATTTAAAGACCTGCCTCCTATTTTCCTCTCAACCCTGTGAGATGGATTGGACTGGGGCTGGCCCAAAGCTGAGTGGTTTTCATACCTAAGGGCGGGATTCTAAAATTCACTATCTCCTGGCTTCTAGGCCAGCATTTTCACTTCTATACCAAACTGGCTTTTTGAATGACAAATGTATTTGGTTCAGATTTTAAAATTAAAAAAGGTCTTAATTAAACCTGTTGGTATTCCACAATTCTAGGCAACCTAAATTCATTTTCCAAAACATCAGACCTTTCAAAGGGCTAATAATCAGCTGGTATGCTGTATTTTGTATGGCGGTATATTTCGAAAACCTGTATTGTAATAAAGACTATACTAAACTGGAATATCTAACCTACAATTTGTCTGATAAGCGATCATGGATTTTTTTTCATGGACTGGAGGGGGCATGGTTTCGTAGACTGCCTGCATCCCACAGATGGGGGCTTTGCTTGTTTGCATGGCCCAGTTACTGGCATGCTGGTCCAGACCGGTGCTGGTCCCTGGACTAGGATTTGGAAACCCCTGTCCTATGGCCATCACAGATGGAAAGCAGATCTTGGGTCAGATCCTGTGACTAGATTCTTTGGACACAAGGAGGACAACATCATGTTCAGGAATGGAATAGACCAGGCTGGGCATGCCTTCTGGTTTATAAGTGAGATATGTTGAGAGAATCTGTAGAGAATTCAACAGCTTCTTCATCTTGGCCCCGAGGGGCAGAGTATACTAGCAGAACCTCTCCCTCCCAGAGGACATCCTTGTTATTGTAGCTTTTGGCAGTAACAATGTTCAACCTCCTTTGCATCAGTTTCCTGAAAGACATTGCCCTATAGTTGCTCCCCATCCCTGTCCTTCTTTCTTGGTCTTCTCTTGCACCCTGCAACACAAGGGGCCCCTGAGCAAAGCTCTGCTTGCCCTGTGGTCCCCTCTGGTGATAGGCTACAGTTTCAATCATCTCAAGAAGCACTGCCAAGGTTGGGAAAGGTAGGAGTTCATCTGAAGACATTTGAATGAAGAATTAAGCATGCTTAATGAAGCATGATGATTACTGTCCTTATCAAAAGAGTACATTCATTTTAAAAAGCTATTGGCCTCAATCCATCATATTGCTAGTGAAGAAGATGATGCCCACACCAAACACATCCAGTTTCTACTTGGTAAGTTCCTTGAAACAATAGCATTTGGATAGTCCTTGAGCAGCTACATTGGTAAAGCAGCTACATTGGTATTACAGCACAGCCATTGGTTTGATAAATATTTTCTATAGATGCAAGCTTTAAAGTGTTTGCTTCTGCATATTTCATAGGAATGCTGTAGGATATAGGCAAACAACATTAGATTCACATTCCATATATAATGTTTACTTGTCAAACAGGAAGGCTAAGTTGTTTTTGTTGTCATGGGATACTTTGTAAAGTGAGTCATTAGAGCTGAAAAAAGGTATGATTATCCAAAAACTTCACCTTTTATCTAGAATTTCAATTCTACTGTCTCAGTTTTTAAATTTAACTGACTTTCCTTTGGAATAAACTAACATCTGAAAATTGTTTTGAATTTGAAAAATGTTCCATAAATATTAAGTCAGGTGATGACTTCAGACTATTTAATGGAAGTCTACACTCCAGTCTTGTATTACCACAGTACGGCTTTCTTCCATGGAGCAGAAGATGTTTCACAGCAGTTATGGCCCATATTTTAGATTTTATACTTCTCAGAATTCTCTGACACCAATACAAATCAATATAAATATGACTAGACAAATTTAATAATGCACTAAATGAAACTGAATTATTAACTCAGTATTGTAAATATTACTTGATTGCATGAAGAAGTTAGGATCTGTGCTTCCTGGCCAGAGATTTCCTTTCTTTTTGTTGTTGGCACCTCTAAAGCAATACTTTGACACAACTTGTAAGAATAGGGTTATACATTTTTACAGGAAGAGCATGAAAATTGCTGATATGCTTAGGGGATGATGAAGACCTATACAACTTTCTTAGCTAATATGAGTAATGCAATATACAGTTTCATTTGGTAAAAAGCAGCATTGCTTTCTATATATAATCAGCATTCTCTCAGCTAGAGTAAGTAGATGTATAATATAGAATTACTCATTTCTTCCTGGGGAAAATGTATTGTATTCTTATATAATCATTGATTTCAGAAATGAAAAATAAAACACTGGAATCTTAAAATTATGAGTTGGAGACAGCCTTTTTGACCATCTACACAGTTGTGAACTTGACATTGAAGTAGAAGAACATCACTAACAAAATGGCTTTTCTTTAAACGGAATCAAAACCGGATACCAACAAAGATGCCACACTAATATGGCATTAGGCTCTAATATGTAAAAGAAGAATATATTTATTACATTAATTTAGATGCCATTGTCTTTCCAGGAACTCATACTCAGTTCATACGGTATATATAGAGAAATGCATTTGCCCATCTTGTTGGAAATCATAGATTCAGCTTTGGAGCCAATTCATTCAAAGAGGAAAAAAACAATAGGAAAACAAAATGAGACAACTCACAATTATTTTGTTCAAACAGTGTATTAGGTAAGAAATTTCTTTTTCTTTTAAGAAAGAACAAACATACAATCTCCCAAATCAAAATAGTCCATGAACATTTCTTAATTTAGGAGTTGATCCTACTGATTTGACACAATAAGAGCAATGTGGCCAGTGACCATGAAAGGCCAGACATACTGTATGCAATTAAATTAGTTAAATTAAAGATGAACAAGACATTTCAAGTGCCAAGGCTTTTCCAAACTCCTTTTTCTCTATAATCCAACAGTTTTTATACATATTTGAAAGTTCAAAATTTGATTCCTAATATGACCTATTTCCGGAAAATATATATAAAACTCACATAAAAGTTCAGATGTAATGCTTTGAACATGACATCTGCCTTGGTAAAGCTTCATTCTTTTTCTAACAACCATAGCCAAAATTTATTTAAAGAACAATAGTGACAAGGTTCACATATCATGCTAAGCCATAATATAGTTTATTGGATTTTAGCTTAGCATATTATGTGAATCAAGTCACTGTATCTTCTAAACTATGGTTAATGTCTTTCCACTATTATGAATTATTCAACAAACCACTGATAAGGGTATAGAACTGCTTTGTTTGAGAATTGGACAGTGGTGCCAGTTATTCCCTGTGATCCCCCCGCCTTTTAAAGTTTGAACTAGTTTGTAAGGTTAAGCTCTTTCATAGCAGTTTTTTTAATTGACTGCTTAAAGTGACTAGCGATAGAAGAGGAAATTGAAATAATGGAAAGGAGGATAATTTATAATTGGGTGTATATCACAGATTGTACCTCCAAACTAGCTTCTACAAACCTGGTGCTCATAGTTCAGTATGACTTCTGGAAATTTTAGTCCAGTATGGTTGGAGACCACTAGATTGGGGAAGGCTGTGTATAGACATGTGCAAATGTAAATGATATCCAAAATTGTGTTAAAATACCTAAATATTTAGGTGAGCATATAATTCTGTGTTCCAAGAAACCTAACTTCCTATTCCCTGAATGTAAGAGTATCTGCTGAACCAGAATGAATTTTAGTAAGTGTTTCAGTGCACTGCTTTCTACAGATCTCTGAAGAGGAATGGAAGACAACTGTGTACTACTGTAACTCAGAAAAAAAAGAAATTTTGGAAGCTAATATTTATTTGTGGAAAAACCATTTTAAAGATGGTTATAATAATAGTATATAAAGCCTCTATATATAGAGATAATCAAACTGATTGCTGGATGCTGCAGGGGGGAACATAAAGCATAGGGATGCTAATCACCTTAAAGCCCATTCTTTTAATTTCCAAGAGTCATTTGGATACCTGCTGTAAGAAAAAAAAAAGAATGCTGACTGGATAAATGTTGTTTATTTGTGTCCTTTTATACCAGCATGTTTAATCACACACACATGTGTGTGTGTGTTGTGAGATCTTACACCAAGATTTAAACATGCTGGTATCAAAGGACACAAATAAAACCAACATCTATCCAGCCAACATTCACTCATATACATATACATATACATATACATATACATATACATATATATATATTCTTAAGTTTTCGCGAGTACTTACATGTATGGTATTCAGCTTTGTTCGGGTATTTTCCCACATCATTATAGTTGTGCTTTTAAAGTTGTAGCAACGTTTCGGCAGAATCTCATCTGCCATCATCAGGCTTCTATATTGTGTTCGTCTGTGAGTCAACTGTCAACAATTGTAAAAGTCTGACTCACAGACGAACACAATACAGAAGCCTGATGATGGCAGATGAGATTCTGCCAAACTGCTACAACTTTAAAAGCACAACTATAATGATGTGGAAATACAAACAACTGAATACTATATATATATATATATATATATATATATATATATATATATATATATATATATATATGTATGTATGTATGTATGTATGTATGTATGTATGTATGTATGTATATATTCTGAGGTTTTCACGGGTATTTGTATGTGGATCTTTGGTTATTCGGGTTTTCTCCCATGTAAAATTGGAAGTATCTAGGCGACGTTTCGATGAAGTCTCATTCATCATCCGAGAAGCACAAAGCCGAAGACACAAGCCTGAAGATGATGAATGAGACTTCATCGAAACGTCGCCTAGATACTTCCAATATTACGCAGGAGAAAACCCGAATAACCAAAGATCCATATATATATATATATATATATATATATATATATATATATATATGATTAAGATAGTGAGGAAAATAATAGAAAAAAGCAAAAGATATTTGTTGGGCTACTGTTAGAAACAAAAGGCAGGTTGAGATAAATCCTTGGCCTGACTGAGCAGGCATACTTCAAATATTCTGAAGCCATGGGGTGGGGGGGAGTTGTATACGGATGATTGGCTCTGTCAAAATATGCCCCCAGTTCCATCATCCTATCTCTCCAGACTTGCTTTTAAGAGGCTCATGGTGAGCTACGATAATAATGCCCAAGGTTCTCAACATTGATGTAAGAAAAAGAAACAGCTCAGTATAAAACAGGCTCCCACATCCTCCCCACAGTTGAAAAGTTTCCCAAATAGCAGTTACTCCTTTTTTTTAAAAAAAAAAAGAATAAAAGAAACAAAGAGCATAAAAATATCTGTGAGACTTCAGTTCACTCTACAGGCTTCCAAAGAGAACAGCCAGAGATTCTACTCTGTACTATACAGAGCTTCTATATAGAGATATTTATATAGTTTTTATATATACTGTTTTCAAAATAGCCGAGCCTGCTTCTTCAACTCATTTCTTTTCCACAAAGCCAGGCGATCAAATTCAGCAGTAGTCATGCCAAACACCTGGTAAAATTCCTCTGGGGACAGATGGCGCTGTAAAGAGAACAGGGAAGTATGCTGTTATACAAGTATGGCTAATGTACAAACGTGACAACAGGCACCTGATTCGAAAGATATGTAAACTCTGAGGCAATATTTTGTTTACACCATTGTATCTTTGGGCTCTACATTTGAGGTTGCACCAGACATGACCCATCTCTCATAGTAATCTGTTGGAGTTTATAGCACAATTATTTACACAATTCACTTTGATGGTTTATTGAAAAGGCTTTCATACCAGAGGTGGGCCTTGATGAATTTGGAGATCTAAATATTGGAGTCATTCATCCCAGCCTCTCTTCCAGCCCATTCTCACCTACCTGTTCCAATTTCCAACATCTAGAGTTACTGACACATCTAGAGTTACTGACATTCAACCAAACATTTGGTGTGCTTGCATGTGTTTTTATTTTTCTCTACAAAATACTTCTAGATTCAAGGTATTGTGTCCTCCTCCTCCTGTTATAATATTAACTTCCCTGTAACACACAAATTTGTATGTTCACAGCTTTTGTATACAGGAACAGAATAGAGGAAGGGATGGTGATAAACAAGCCAAAACTTCTAGGAGTAGAAACAGTCAAAAGCATCCATATTTTTGATGATTTGTATTTCTGTTTTTAGGTCTTTCTTTCCAAGTACTTCTTACCATTTCTTTACTTAGAACAAAATCGACAATAAGAACGCTAAGCTGATTATTAAAGAAATATAAATGATATATTTTGCATCCACGGAGAAATTATCAAGATGGACCATAAAACTGTAGATCAAAAGGTCCGTCTGAAAACAACCTGAGTATTAATTACCTATAGACAGGAAAAATATGTTGCAAGGACCAATGGTTCACCTTGTTTTCCACAAATGAGGAAGGAAACTGATTTAGAAATAGCATTTTGTCAAGCACCAGAGACATCAGGAGATTCAGGCAGTTGAAAAGACTATAAAGATTTATTGCAAGGTTAAGCTCTCTACAAGTATGTGAGCTACTAATGGTTGAGGGAAATTGATGGGACGTAAGACGGCATTCAAGGTGAGCTAGACTTAGATCTCTTATGGGCATGCAGGGCCCTATGACCGATGATGTGTTTGATCCTTCCCTTGGGCTCAGCCTGGTCATTTTATAAACATATATGATTCAGAGCAGCCATGAGAACAGTGTAAAGGCAGGGAATCTTTTGGTTGTTAAGGCTGCCATCTAACATGTAGGGGAAGGAAGAAAGCTGCAGTGATTTCTCTTGCTTGCAGTGGGTTCAGTATTTCCCCCTTTCTTGGTTAGTTCTGTCTGTCTGTCTAACTAATCTATCATCTTTTATCATCTATCAATCAATGAATCAATCAGATTTATAAGTTGCCACAATATTGAGAATATTGAAACAGCACACTCATTAGTTACTTGTATAGTTAGGCTGAATATAGGTATGTATGTTAGGGTATGTATGATTAGTTTAAAAGTGCTTACTTTGCCCTTCACTTAACTGAAATCTATTTACCAGTAATTTAATAGTCTGTCTCTAATATTATATAGTCACAGATGTGAATTTGAAAGCATCTGGGGTGGGGGGGCAAGATCCAGGAATTGGGGAGGGGGCAGCAAGATACGGGAACAATGGGGAGGGCTAGCATGACTCGCAGGCTTACCTGGGAGCAGGCAGATCAGGGCTACTCAGTTGGGGCGCAGGAACCACATGGGAAGGCAGTTTAAAGGCAAGCCACGGGGACCTAGTGTGCTGTGCAGGAGGTGAGGAGTGACTGGATGAGCGAGCACCGGGTGGGCGGGGCAAGTGAGCGAGCGATGACTGGGCGACTGGGTCAGGGGCATGGCCAGCCAGAAGTCACTACCGGTTCAGAGATCTACGCCAAATCATTGCTGCCGGTTTGCCCGAACTGGTGTGAACCAGCTGAATACCACCACTGATCTGTCTATACAGAATGTCTTTATGGTAAATCTTTTTCTTGGATCTCGCTGACATCAAAAATCAGTTTCAAAGGTTCCAGAAGTATTTGAAGGTGGTTTCCAGATGCTGCATTTGACTTACCTCTAACCGAGTTCTGTCCACATCTTTGGGTAAGCGATTTTTTCCCCTAGTTGTCACCAAAAGCAACTCATAAGGGTATATCTACAAAAGAAGGAGGAGGGGGGGAAATATGATGCTGGATGAAAGAATCAGAAAAATAAGGATCTGCTGAACATAGTTTTGAGAAAATGTATGACGTCTATGGGAGCTTCCACACCAACATTTTGCATCATTTTAGGATTTAGCTTGAATCCGATCAATCTCACAATATTTTCTATTTTGGGAAGTGGGTTTATTAATTTTTGAGTCTGTTCCAGTGTATGGTTCACAGCAATGCTGGTATTTCCTACCTATTGAAATGCAACATCTCTGTAAAACTTGTAAGTAGTCCATTTTCCCTTTGGGGAATAGTGCTCACACTGCTTTTTAGCACCCAGCCTTAAGTTCCGCCAATAGATATTTAGCATCCTGCTTGGTAGTGTCATATGACCTTCACCACAGTGTTCTGTTGGAAAGGTTGCCAGCATGCTTAACATTTTGCCTTTACAAATTTAGAGGGTTTTTAAAATTGCCACAGAGGAATAGTGGAAGATGGTCAGGAAGCCTTTACAGGGAACCAGCATTTTTCTTTACATTTTAAAGAAATGATCTTCAGACAGATTTCCATTAAAACCTTTTGGGATTCTTTGTTTTGGAAATGCTAAAGAATTTCACATACTATAAAAAACGGGTTGTGATGCTACTAATTTGTTTCCTTTTCTGTGTAACATGGTGACGATGTAATTTTTATTACTCCATGTCCCATGGTAGCTCAGGAGTTGGGACATTGATAGGATGTCTTATTTTTCATATCCTATTAATCAGCTATAAAGAAAGAGAGTATTGATTTTCCACATTTTTTTCACCACTTTGCAATCAGTAGAAGTGAAGATAATCATTGCATGTTCCCCAATCTTCTTTGTGAAGGAGTCGGGGTAAAAATGCTGGTGGGTATGAAACATTATTTATTTATTTACTAATTTAATTTAGATTTAAGCACTTCCCAATTGCAATATGCACCTGGCAACTCCCAATTTAACGCATGGCATAAGAGAAGTACAAGAATATTTTTGGAAAATATTACTGCTTTCTCTGATTAAAATACAGTGATCCTATTCAGTGTAACACTGATATTTACAGTTTCTATTTGCTCAGAATAGCAGCAGTACAAGTGATGCCATAATGATAACAAAATAACAGAGCTGGAAGGGAGGTTTTCTAGTCCAATCCCTGCTCACGCAGGAAATCCTATACTATTTCAGACAAATGGTTGTCCAATCTCTTTTTAAGACCTCCATCCAGTGTTGGAGAAGTACCCACAAATTCTGGAGGCAAGTCGTTCCACTGATTAATTGTTCTCACTGTCAAGAAATTCCTCCTTGGTTCTAAGTTGCTTCTCTCCTTGATTAGTTTTTAGTTTGGTTCTTCCCATTGCTTATATGCTCAGTTAAAGCCCAAAAGATACGGCAATTTACCTTTTATCAGTTCAGCATATTATTAGTAATATGCTATAATTATTAATAATAGTAAAGTAATGCCTTTCTTTGTAAGAAACATGGTAGACTGTAGCTCAGTAACAAATGCTTTACATATAGAAAAAAAAATCAAGTTCATTTCTCAGCCTCAGACGGACTCAGGAAAAGATTTCTGTTTGAAATCCTGCCAGTCAGTATAGCTCATACATCATAATATTTTTTAGATATATTGGATTTCAATTATTATACTTTTCTGTCAGCATATACTTTAGAAACTGAAGTCAAAGATATTTGAGCTGGACCAGGTCACAAAATGCTAATTTGCAGAAAGACATTTTATAACCTCTGATTATACCTTTTCAGTGTGAAGATGCTCTGGGACAAGGGTGTCAAACTCAAGGCCTGGGGGCCGGGGCTGGCCCTCAGGGTACTTACATCTGCCCCATGGGGCCGCCCTGGAAACAGCAAAGAACTGACATGTGGTGCCTCTGCCAGTGAAAATGGAGCTTGTGAGGGCCACATGCAGTCCTCCCGAGCTCTGTTTTCACTGACAGACGGTTGCAGGATGCCATCGTAGCCAAAAACAGAGCTTGGGAGCCTGGTCACACTTCCCCTGGCCCACCAAGGTCAAACACAACCCTGATGCGGCCCTCAATGAAATCAAGTTTGACATCCCTGCACTGGGAGAATCTGATTCAGGCTGATACTGCCTCAAAGGAACAGAGTCAGATATCTGTTACCAGAAGAGACCAGGGGAATCCAGGAATCTGAAGGTGAATTAAGATATTACAACCCATATAGAATATAATTGTAATATATATGGGAAATGATTTATTTTCATTTGTTTATCAGCAATTGAATGGCAGTCAGTATTCTTGGCACATAGCAAAGAAGGTTCCAGCAAGTGTTAAAAATAAAAATTAGAAGCAATAATGTACAGCAACATTTTCATTTTCATCCTTTCCTGACTTCTAACATCCTTTACTTAATTCCTCTTTATTTCATTTTATACTTTACCTTCCCTACAGCATTCAGTCTTTCCACAGCTATATCTATTTAATTCTTCAAAAGCACACATTTTCACAAAAGACATTCATTCAATGATTCATCATTCATTCATACAATTCTTTTTTATCAAACAATTCTTTTTTATATTTGAAATTTATATTTCAAATATAAGGAGTACTAGGAAATTTTTCTAAATCATCAAGCTCAACTCAGAATAATCCACATATATACTAGTTCAAAGTTTCATAACTCAAAGTCAGAATCTTTCAAGGCTGTGTTAGTTTATGATCATGGGAATTCAGTACATCTGAAGTTCACAATTTAGGACTGGGTTGTATCTTTTCAGGGGAGCTATAGCCAGAGATCAAGGGAATGTGAAGTGAACCTAATGAAAACAATACAATGAAACTTGTAATGTTTTCATTATTCCTTTGTGCATTTTGGTATTTAGATTTTTAGGGAAGGTGTGTACATTAAGACTACATTAAAAGGAGACATGGTGGCAATAGGTTTAGAAGCTCCTGAAAGAGAAATAGGCATTGATGATGCCTTTATTCAAACAGATGTTATTCAAAGAAGCAAAAGGGAACAAGATCAGATTCTCTTTTAATTCGGCTATTAATGCAGCTTCCCTGGTTGTTATTCAGTATAGTGACAGCTTCCTGCTTTCCAAAGAAAGAGTATCCATGATTCTAGAAATTTCGTAAGGTTCTTGAGAGCACGTTACCTTGTATTCTGAAAAAGATAAGGCAGAGAGAAGGTGGGAGACAAAAACAGATAAGTCAGTCTCCAGTCCCTTTCATTCAACAATGGCATCTTTGGCATTTGCAAACCCTCTTGTTGTCACTTAAAACAAAACAAAATACCCTCCCCCATTGATACTGTGGTATTTGCAAAATTAGGCATTATTGGGGCCTGCTTGGCCATAATAGGGAGCAATATAGACTACCTTTAAAACAATCTAAAATAAATTCATTGTAAAGCTGAATTTGAAGATGGGACTCTCTAGATATGGAATATAGATTTGTTTAACTCAGTGTTTTAAACACTTATTTGGCCATGAACCATTTGGGGGATTTGAATATACTGATTGAATACATATGTGCTTTCCAGAGATAGAAGACTTTTATCCTGATGCATTTGATTAGAAGGTTATATTTAAAGAATGAACAATTCAATCTATGAAACAATAGAAGCTAATAATAATAGACCTGTGTTGCAAGTGCTTTCTTTTACAACTGCCACTATGTGTCAACTACAATTGTGTTTACTATCCACAAAAGATTAATAGGATAAGTGTTTTTGCTTCTGTTAATCACAATTTGCCTTAACATAAAATCTTAAAATTTTATGTCAGAAGCCAACAACATGTGAGCTTCATATGTCATTTGAATCTAATCAGTGCCATATTTCCTATCATTAATTGTTGGGCACACTCTGAACTGCAAATTGATTTCATCAGGCACCACAATTTAACTTGTAATAACCACGGGTAATTCTGTTGCTCTTTTGTAAAATTTTGAAAAAGTTTTCGAATCCCTCTTTTCAGAAATATTTTCCTAATGTATTAAGAACACAATCTCTGACCAGTATAAATCCTGATAGGAGAAAATCTGGGAACACGCAAATTAAGATTTTGGTGCAGGCCTCAAGAACACTGTATTGATTTAGTTAGCACATGGATGTGCCACCCAATCTTGGATAATTTTTGCCTGCCTAAAAGCAGTCATCATCATAATACATTGATAAAATTCAACCTATCAGTCAGCAAGTCTATGAATCCCCCCCTTCCCAATTTCTGTCCTACATTATTTCACTCACCTCGCATCCCCCAGTTGACGGCATGTGTGCTGTCATAGTGGAAAAGTTCAGCGCTGGGAGGCTGCATAGAAAATTATAGTGTGGAAGAAGGAATGGTCAGTAAATGGAACAAGAATAGAATCTTGTTAAAAATTCCTCCATTCTTTTATAGCTGCTTCTATCAAGAAATATATAAAAACACATACTTGGTTCAATAAAGATGTTCGTAAACTTTTCCTGCTATTTGTGTATACTGGCAATAAGAGTGAAGGATAGGGGGAGATTAATCAGAGAAATAGCATGGGATGTGGAGGAGTTAAGAGGAAAGAATAAAACTGTTTGTGAAGATTCTCAGTCATCCAGGTCATAGTTGTCTCATACACGTGAAACTTGAAAAATTAGAATATTTGCAAAAGTTCATTTATTTCAGTAATGCAACTTAAAAGGTGAAACTAATATATGAGATAGACTCATTACATGCAAAGCAAGATAGTTCAAGCCGTGATTTGTCATAATTGTGATGATGATGGCTTACAGCTCATAAAAACCCCAAACCCACAATCTCAGAAAATTAGAATATTACATGCAATCAATAAAACAAGGATTGTATATAGAACAATATTGGACCTCTGAAAAGTATAAACATGTATATGTTCTCAGTACTTGGTTTGGGCCCCTTTTGCAGCAATTACTGCCTCAATGCGGCATGGCATGGAAGCTATCAGCCGGTGGCACTGTGGAGGTGTTATGGAAGACCAGGATGCTTCAATAGCGACCTTCAACTATTCTGCATTGTTCCGTCTCATGTCTCTCATCTTTCTCTTGGCAATGCCCCATAGATTCTCTATGGGGTTCAGGTCAGGCAAGTTTGCTAGCCAATCAAGCACAGTAATCCCATGGTCATTGAACCAGGTTTTGGTGCTTTTGGCAGTGTGGGCTGGTGCATAGTCCTGCTGGAAAATGAAGTCAGCATCCCCATAAAGCTCATCTGCGGAAGGAAGCATGAAGTGCTCCAAAATCTCCTGGTAGACGGCTGCGTTGACCCTGGACTTAATGAAGCACAGTGGACCAACACCAGCAGATGACATGGCTCCCCAAATCAACACAGACTCTGGAAACTTCACACTGGACTTCAAACATCCTGCAGTGTGTGCCTCTCCATTCTTCCTCCAGACTCTGGGTCCTTGGTTTCCAAATGAGATGCAAAAGTTGCTCTCATCAGAAAAGAGGACTTTGGACCACTGAGCAACAGACCAGGTCTGTTTTTCTTTAGCCCAGGTAAGACGCTTCTGACGTTTGTTGTTCAGGAACGGCTTGACAAGAGGAATATGACATTTGAAGCCCATGTCCAGGATCCGTCTGTCTGTGGTGGCTCTTGATGCACTGACTTCCAGCCTCAGTCCACTCCTTGTGAAAGTCCCTAACACTTTTGAATGGCCTTTTTCTGACAATCCTCTCCTGGCTGCGGTCATCCCTGCTGCTTGTGCACCTTTTTCCTCCACACTTTTCCCTTCCACATAACTTTCTATTAATGTGCTTTGATACAGCACTTTGTTTGCAATTACCTTTTGATGCTTTCCCTCCTTATGGAGGGTGTCAATGATGGTTTTCTGCACAACTGTCAGGTCAGCAGTCTTTCCCATGATTGTGCTTCCTACTGAATTGTGCTTCCTACTGAACCACACTGAGAGACCACTCAGGAACCCTTTGCAGGTGTTATGGCTTAATTAGCTAATTAGAGTGGGACACTTTGAGCCTAGAATATTGAACCTTTTCACAATATTCTAATTTTCTGAGATTGTGAATTTGGAGTTTTCATGAGCTGTAAGCCATAATCATCTCAATTATGACAAATCACGGCTTGAACTATCTTGCTTTGCATGTAATGAGTCTATCCTATATATTAGGTTCACCTTTTAAAGGTGCATTACTGAAATAAATGAACTTTTGCACAATATTCTAATTTTTTGAGTTTCAGGTGTTTTTTCAAAACTGAATGAGGAGGAGGAGGAGGAAGAAGGGGAGGAGGAGGAGGGGAAGTTTATCTAAGTGTCATCTTATTGATTGTTCAAAGTGAGATGTTTTAGCCTTTCAATAATTCTCAAGCCTTAATAAGATTGTTTGGTTCTGAAATAGGTTACACTAACTAAAAATTGTAATAGTTTTGAAGTTAAAAGATTAGTTCATGAATAGTCTTATCCCAATACACTGCACCCTTTGTGGAACTTTTTCTTTTTTTTTTTTTACATTTCCATTGATAGAAACAGTCTGGATTTGTGAAGATCCTAACTTTCAGATTAACAGATTAACATAATTGGAAGGGACCTTGTAGGTCATCTAGTCCAACCTCCTGCCCAAGCAGGAGACCCTGCCCCATTTGTGACAAATAGCAGTCCAATCTCTTCTTGAAAGCCTCCAGTGAGGAAGCTCCCTCAGCATCCAGAGGTAAGCTTTCAATAGTACTAATGGGATAGTGTCCCACCACTATCTCTGTGGAGCAGGCCAAATTAAGGGATGCTGGGCACAATATGACTCTTTCCTTATCCCTTCCATCTCCCAGCTATGTCAGAGAGCCTCCTAATTCTGTCAAGAGGGAGGGCTAGCTGACTTCCAAGGGAATCTGATCCAGGATTTATTCCAATGATGTAAACTTTCCTTTCATTTAGCAATGGATTGTGCTACAAAGCCATAAGCAGGCTCTATGGAATACAGTACATAGACCCGAGCTTAGATCATGAAACTGCTTCTCCAGCAGAAACTTTATACACTGGACAAATGTGCTTTCCACTCTAGTTAAAGAAGCCATTCTGAGGCACCAGCTATTCTTATATATTCAGGAGTGGCTGTGGTTTTCTAATCCCAAACTCCCACTTGTAATCTAATATGTTCGTATCTTCACCAGGAGTCTCGCTAACTGTTTCTTAGCAACTGCCCAATACTCTCTCAGCATAATGCTTGTGGAAGGACATCAGTCTCATTTCTGACACCAACACGACTCTCAACATTAGCTTAGAGAACTCCTGATTCTTACAATGAGAAATGATCATGATGGGGAGGGCAACGTTAGTTTTATTAAAATGGCAGTTTTCAGACAAATAATTGGAAATACTTTCACTTGGGGTTGAAATCTGTGGCTGCTCTTACCCTATGGAGCCCATTCCTTCTGTAAGCAGGAAGAGAAGCAGATTT
Organism: Notechis scutatus; assembly: GCF_049901735.1. Taxonomy (NCBI): domain Eukaryota; kingdom Metazoa; phylum Chordata; class Lepidosauria; order Squamata; family Elapidae; genus Notechis; species Notechis scutatus. Next base: position 91,223,115 of record NC_142010.1, on the reverse strand, counting down.
TGAAATGAGGGGATCTGAGGGGGGAAAAAAAGAATGGGCAAGTCAGAATTTCTTCAAATAAACATGCAGTAGACTATGTGATTCTTTACCAATTTCTTCATCATTAGCTGGTATTACTGCTAAAAGGTGACTAGTCCAAAGTTGTCTAGTCAGAGCAAGGATCTGATTTTGTTCTTTCTTATGTCTGACTAACTCCTTATTTATTTTACCATATTGTCTGAAAGAACTGCACCTCCCGGAAAAGCAGAATAATTTCACTGAATGTAAATAGGGGAAGTTATTCAGAACATACAAACCACTCCTATTAGTTCTAAACATACATTAATGAAGTAAATCACAGATAATAATTCCATGAGAGCTGCCTCCCAAGGTGGTTTATCTCAGGTTTACCTCAACCTGAGAACAGTAGCCTACTTCATTCTGTTTAATAAATAGTAGGGTTGCCATTTCTTCTTTACTTTTGAACATTATAGATGCACATATGAGAAGCCATACATCACTCCATAAATATCACCACCTAATTATGGGTCAAGAGTCCCATAACTCATCAAATCCAATCATACCCTATTAGAGAGGTACAATGGATTGAAGAACATGAAGCAAAAGAGGCAGGAAGTCAAAAAACACATACCACTGTCTGCCAGGTAGTGTGACCGGGGTGCTATAAAAGAAGACAAATTAAGATATCAAACCAATATATAGGAGCATCAAACTAGATACATTCCTGCAAAAAACTGTCTTAGGTGATGGCACCACTATGAGAATAATGTCATGATACTGTCCAAGTGGTAGGTGGCATTGGATTTTCTTGTATCTGGGTAGAGTTGGGAGTTTTTTGTTATCTTTTTATTTTGTTTCAGAATGACAATAATATTCTTATCCTGATATACTCTATAAGCTCTATAAACAGTGTACACAAAATAAATAATGACTTTAGAGAACTCTGGATGATTATATGTTGCCAGCAGATTCTCTGACTCCCACATCACAAAAGCCATAACACACATGGACGCCCACACCCCTTCCTTCCCTCCAAAATGTTCCTGCCTGCAAACTAGTTGGTGGAAAAGAATGCTGGGGGAGGTGAGAGAGAGAGAGAGAGAGAAAGAAAGATTTGATAGGGAAGCATTTTCCGGTGCAATCTTCACAGATTTCTGGGCAGAGTCCATTTTTCAGAAGCTCTGGATCCAAACCATTCATTATTTTTCACCTGGCTCTGGATACTGAACAGGCCTCTATTAAAGTAAATAAACAAACAAACAAAAATCAGCAATCCTGAAATTTGCCAATTATCAAAGAGGCCACTGGTGCTCAGAGTGCAGTGCATACCTCTGCAGTAGTTTAATTGGAGCTCATTCTGAATATTTTCCATCACTTATCTATTTGCCACAATCCTACTTTTAATTAATCTGACTCTTCCTAACCAGCCAATGACTACAGTTCCCTCTCAGTGCAGAAGCCAGGCCAATCACGTATGCAAATCCAGTTTCTACACTGAGAAGGTCTACAAAAAAAAAAAAAAGGAACTTGCAAAAGAATACTGGCCAGAGGGGCCACCAAACGGGCCTAGGGGTTCCTGGGAGGAATTATATGCAGGAGTTTCAAATCTCTCAGAAAACACAGCACTGATGAACCATGAGAAGTAGTTATGTGTAAATTCAGGCATGTACATTTATATGACTCTGCACATGATTATGATTGCATGTACAGACACTGGACCCCATGTTTTATATACTGCCATATATCAGCATAATTGTAGTATACTGTATGTCTTGGTCTTAAATTGTTGCTTTTATATAACATTTTCTACTCAAAACCTTCCGCAGACCACATACTTCTGCCTTTTCTATGATCAAGAGTTGAAAAGAATGAGTTTTGAGTGAGATTTTTGTTATGTGTGCCAGGTTACTATCTCATTTATCTGCTCAGTCCAAGACTGCTTTGCATTTATTTAAGAGTGGCAAAAAAGTGCACACACCTGCCAGGTCTAGTTTGACTTTAATAATAATTTAAAAATGAACAGCTGCTCAGCTAACAACAGTCCCATCTGGTGGTCAATTAATGCTATTGTTGGTGCACATTTGAAATTCTTCAACGTTCATTCATACTATACTTGTCTATCAGAATAATGTAGGTGAGATAAAGTAGTTCATGTAATAAAAATCTCTTTTGATTCCAACTGTAATAAGGTCATTCAGGTGTATTAGAGTGCAAAAGTTGACTGTTGCAACAAAGTGTATATAGTAAATCCACATTGCATCATTGAAACAGAGATACATACAAAGTATTCATATTATCAAAGAAATTCAAGTGTCTTGGAACATCTGGCTTTAGTGAGTATGATTTTATTGTTAGATACTTAGTCTTGACCTCAAACACTAGAGAGCAGCCTCTTGAATTTTATTTTAGCATCCTGAAATATATAATTAAAACAAAACACAGACATATGCATCACCTAACCTGGTACAGTATGTGTGACACACAACCAATAAGGAAACAACAGGAATCTTTTCAGACATCTAGTTCATCCCAGCAGTGAAATGGATGTACCTAAAGGCTACTTCTTGATGTTCCTTAGTACTAATAGGGTACTATTAGTACTATTAATACTAATTGGGTACTAATCTTGGATCTGCAGGAATTACTATGAGGACAGAGTTCCCTAATCAGAACAGGGGCAAAAAAGCTTGGGATTTAAGAGGCAATTAACTTATAGAGAAAATAGAGATGGAGTAGAGACAGCGGTCATGAAATGGATATATGCATGAGAGAAAGGGCATGTTCAAAGTTGCATTTGAATTATTACCAGTTAAAGGTTTTAAGAATTTATTCTTTGGTGTGTGTGTTTTTAGTGTGGCAAAAAAATAAAATAAAATCAGATGGTTTGATCAGTCAAAAAAGTGCAGTACAAGAGCCAGAAACAGATATAAGCAAATGGATTGATTGCGTTTGGTCACTCTGAACATACAAAGTTCTTCTTCCATGACTTCTGTTATTTTCTTTATTTTCAGGGCTCTTCTTTCTCTAAGGCCACTTCCACTTCCCACTAGTAATTTTTAGTGTGGTCCAACATTTTGAGCTGATATAAAACTTGTTTTCATTCCTATTACATCACTAGAAATTATGTTAATTGCCTATTGGGCATTTGGCCCCAGACTCATCATCCTTTACTATGTATTTGTATGGAGCAAGTAAAATCTACCTGGAACAATCACATCCATAGTTCTATTCAATTATACACATTTCTTCAAGTCTATTCTTGGTTGTCATTGAGCTGCTAGCACTGGAGCTTTCCAGCGCTAGCATGTTGAATATCTGATCTCATCCAGTGGTGGGATTCAAATTTTTTTACCACCGGTTCTGTGGGCATGGCTTGGTGGGTGTGGCATGGCTTGATGGGAATGGCTTGGTGGGCATGGCAGGGGAAGGATACTGCAAAATCTCCATTCCCCTCCCACTTCAGGGGAAGGATACTGTAAAATCCCCATTCCCCTCCCACTCCTGGGAGAAGGTTACTGCCAAATCCCCACTCCCTCCCCACCCCACTAACCTGCTTTCCAGCTCCATTCTCCTGTGCAGGGCAACAAAAGAAGATGGGGGTGGGGGACGTCAGAGGTGGTATTTGCCGGTTCTCCAAACTACTCAAAAATTTCCGCTACTGGTTCTCCAGAACTGGTCAGAACCTACTGAATACCACTTCTGATCTCATCTGATCTCAGCACTCTGGTGGGAGATCGATGCTCTGGGATCCTCACATACAATCATGGTTCCTACAGATGTCTATTCAATCTTTCACTGTTGAGATTTCCCCCCAAAAAACAGTTCTCTGCTGGCAGGCAGAATGGTTGTGATGTGCCTGTTGTTGCTTACAGCCATTTAAGGAGCCCTCGTAGCCTGCTGTATGAAGAGCTTCTCTGCTGCTTGCTGAGCTGCGGGGAGGTGTCCAAGGGTCCATGTATGAATTAGCACGGGCCTTCATTTCTTCCTTCAGTATCAACCGGCCAATTCCTGTCTGGATCTACATATTTGAAAAAGAAAAAGAAAAAACAAGGGTGGGAGTCATAGAGGGAGTGGGAGTCATAGAGACAAACTTTTTCTTTCAGCTTTAGTGTAGGATTTTAAACATACCAAGCATACATGCATACAGACATATACATATGCATTTAATAAGGAGCATCTTGTTTTTACAGAAAGGTCTGCTTAAGACTAATATTTGGTTAATATTAATACAACGACCTACACAACTATTACTAGACAACATACTATGTCCAAAAGCAACATCTTGTATGAGATAGGGTGGGTGATGTCATTATTTATAGCAACTATCAATGTTTGATGAGGTGGAGTTCAATTTTCATATTTTCCAGCCAACCATATGAATTTTGGAAGACCAGCATATCTGATAGTTCATCAGTTTTGGGTAGGTGGGTCTACCTCATCACAGAGGAAGGTGGCTTTATCTGAGTCTATACAGATAAATAGCTGAAGCCCTTGCCAAGTTGTGAATCCTCCTTTCAAACGCACTAAAGGTCGGCATAGAAAAAAACACTAAGTTTCACTACTCCAAGACAAAAGTAAGAGTATTGTCTACACCAGCATGACAGCAAGGGCAAAAGTTAATCAGAACTGAACACTCACTCTGTGCATCCCCCGATCAAAGCTATCTTCTTCTCCTCCTGATGAGAATCTTCGAACTCGAGGAGCTACAAAGAAATACAGTCAAAGCATTCAGTTTGGCGTTTGCCCAATGTCAGAGTAAGGCAAAATGTTATTAGGGATGGGCCTAAGACAGATTTCTGTTGCCTTGTGTAATCTATTCTTTTTAGCACGGCCATTTAAGTCTGAAGTGCACTGGAGTCAGAGTGGAAAGTCAGGGTGCTGTTAGAGTTGAAAGTAGGTGGGTCCATAATAAAGGATACATTTTATGTAATATCATTTGTATTCATATATCAAGAAATTGAATATGTACTGTCCAGCCATATATGCAATGATTCCCTTCTTATGTCATATTACAACTTGGTAATTAACTTGGGCATCTTGGACTTGCATCCATCCAAGGCTTTCAGAGAACCAGGGTTATCTGTCATAAAATGCAAACATTTTATTGTCCTCTTTTGGAGATCTCAGATATAATCTCCCTCAATATGTTCTTGACATATGGGGTATAGTTGGAATATAAAGATTTTAGTGTCCTGAATGGAAAATGTTACCTTTGGGTGAACCTTGAAAAGTCCAATACTCTGTTTCTGAGTGATAATATGGATCTGGTGAATAAGCTGGACTGTATTTGGAGGTCTGGGTGATGTCTTCACTAGTTTTGCTTTTTGTAGCTGCAGAATGGGAATCTGAAAAAGCAACCAGGGAAAGAATAAACAGAAGTGGAAACCAAACCCATTAGGGCTCAAATAATATAAGACAGCAGATGACCAGCCCTATTGACATTCATCCTGGATGTCCCAATATATAAACTGGAGGATCAGATGGACAGCTTTTTATGCAAAAGCCAAACCGACTTCCAATCCACTGCTATGTCATCATAAGTGTTCTAAGGTGTTGGATGTGAGATATGGGAACAGTGTCTGGGATATCTATGGGGAGAAACTGACTTGGATTCAACTGACTTGACTTGTGGCATCTCCTTCCTGCCCAAGCTCTTATAACTAATCCCGTTCTTTATGTGAAATTACAATAGATCCAATTAGTTCTACTCCTGTCAGGACTTCATAAAGTAAGAGAGAACAATTCTGTATTGTAATGTAAGATGTTCGTCTCCTGTGTTGTTTCTGGCTGCTTCCAAAGTCAACTGCAGAAATTCCAGTCTAGATTGCAGTGGGTTGCAGCTGGTGTTTAGTCTGTGCTATGGCCACTGTAAGCCCTGACTGGTCACGTCCTTCCCAAATCATGCAGGGAAGGCATGTGCCTAGCTTTTGATTCAGAGATTATTCCTTCATGTTTTCCCTTTCAAAAAACTTCTTAGCAAGGAAGAATTGAAAATTTAGCTTCACAGCGAAGTTGCAATATTCCTGTGTTGCAATTTAAACATATTTTAAAAAGAAAAAAACAAAACAAAACATTGCAGTCCTGTAGGCAGACTGGGGAAACAGGAGAACCATGCTGGACAAACCCAGTTGGACAAAAAAAAAAAAAAAAAGACTGCCTGCTGGTAGGTGTTTGAATGGAGCATTAACTTCCAAGGTTGAAGGTACTTGAGTGAGTTAATGGGCTATCATTAGATAAACAACAGATTTTAAAAATCCAAACAGCAACTGTAGATCAGTAGAGAACATAATTGCCTGTTATGTTTGTCAGATGAGTGACCGGCTGGAGGAGGAAGGGAGGGACCATGACAGACACTACAGCCAATCAGAATTGGAGCTGCTGATAGACTGGAACAAAGCTCTGAGAACATCTATTCTGAATGGAAGCTGGAAAATTCCAGGCAAGGGTGCATGTGCGAAGAGTGGGGCAAGGATGATGTCATCTATTCCTGCAGTCTGAAAGCAGTCAGTGGCCTATACTGGCAATGGGCCAAGCAGAAAGTGTGGATATGCCCATAGAGGAATGAAATTACTCGGTTTGCCATTTGCCAGTAAAACTTGCCCAGCTAAATCTACATCTGCCAAACTGTAGCTGTATCCAGGGAATGGCTCCAGTTCTGGAATTACATATAATTTAAAAATAGAATAGGCTACAATCCATGTCAGCTGGTGCCATTTTTAATTCTCTGCATTCAGGAGGGTTATAATTTATTTCTTGTACATAGCCCAATCTCAGTTATGAACAGGGAAGACCAGGAAAGACTCCTGATTAAAACTTTAGAGCCCAACTGCCAGGTTTTCCTTGTAGACATCCCTTCATTAGGTGGACCAATTGATTGGCTTGGTATGGGGTAATATGTCAAGTTTCCATGCTTTAATTTCCCCCCCAAAATGGGTTTAGATTGAGTAGGTAGCAGAAAGGGAAGAGTTGGAGGAGGAGAAGAGGAAGAGGAAGAGGGAGAGGAGGAGAGGGACTAGGCAGTGGAGCATTCTTAACTGCTAGCAGAGCTGTGATAGCAAAAAAGCATTATCTGTTAGAGCTAGTATGCCATTTATCAATTTATATTCCATTCCAGGATTTATAGTGTAGAATCCCACTTGATCATGTACATTCCAAAGCACACAGCCTAGATGAGCTTTCACCTCCTTGCTGATATCATCCAAGTGATGTCAGCTATTGCACCAATAGATTATATATATAGGCTTTCATATATGCATGCATGTATGTATGTATGTATGTATGTATGTATGTATTTTCGTAGATTTTCACGGGCACAGGTATTCAGGTCTTGGCGTGTTCAGAGCTTTTCCCGTGTAAGATTGAGAGCATCTTGGCAACGTTTCGATGAGGTCCCATTCGCCATCTTCAGGCTGGTGCTTTCGGCTTCGTGCTTGTGCGAGCAAAGCGTGATCGGAGCTGCCGCCTCTCTATATATACTGGTGGGGAGGTTGGCTGTGTTGTCATTTCTTGATTGGTTGTTGGAGTTGAGGTTTGCAGATTGGCTGGCTTTTTCGTAAGAACATGTGTGGCTGAGGTATTGGCTGTGTGTCTATCAGCCTCCTGTGTTGTAATGACCTGGGTAATGGGCTGTGTGATGACCTTCTGAGTTCTATTGTTTTGACATCCTGGGTCTTGTGCTCTAATCTCCTGGGTCGTAATGACATGGGTCATGGGCTGTGTGATGACCTTCTGAGTTCTATTGTTGTGACATCCTGGGTCTTGTGCTGTAATCTCCTGGGTCATTGGCTGTGTTGCAACATCTTGAGGTTTTGTGGTATAACCTCCTGAGTTCTGTGATGTGATATCCTGAGTGGGTGGCTGTGATGTGACGTTCTGGGTTTTTGGTTTGGCTCTGAGTTTGAGGCCTGGATATGTGTTTATGGTGTGTGTCCGTTTGCTTGGTTAAAGCAAACGGACAGCTGGTGTGTGGCAGCTGGTGATGCAGCCGTGGTCTGGTTTCACAGACGAACACTATACAGAAGCCTGATAATGGCAGATGAGATTCTGCCGAAACGTTGCTACAACTTTAAAAGCACAACTATAATGACGTGTGTGTGTGTGTGTGTGTGTGTGTGTATATACGTAGATTTTCACGGGTACAGGTATGTAGGTCTAGGTGTGTTTGGGTCTTTTCCCATGTAAGATTAAGAGTATCTTGGTGACGTTTCGGCAAGGTCCCACTCGCCATCCTCAGGCTGGTGCTTTCGGCTTCGTGCCAGTGCAAGCAGTGTGTGAACTGCTCAAGAACTCAAGAAGTTACAACACAGCAAATGACCCAGGATATCACAGCACAAGTCCAAGGATACCACAGCAATAAATCTCACAAGGTCATCACACAACCCATTACCCAAGCCGTTACTACACAGGAGGCTAATGGAAAAGAGATCAAAACACAAACGACCCAGGAGATTACAACACAGGACCCAGGATACCACAACAAAAGAACTCACAAGCCCATCACACAACCCATTACCCAAGCCGTTAAAACATGAGGCTAATGGAAAAAAGATCACTACAAAACAAATGACCCAGGAGATTACAGCACAAGATCCAGGATATCTCCACAACAAAACTCACAAGGCCATCACACAGCCCATTATACCAACATCAACTCCATCAACCAATCAAGAGGCAGCAGCGCAGCCAACCAGCCCAGCACACCAGCCCCCCCCCACCAGTATATATTGAGAGACGGCAGCTCCAATCACACACTGCTTGCACTGGCACGAAGCCAAAAGCACCAGCCTGAGGATGGCGAGTGGGACCTTGCCGAAACGTCGCCAAGATACTCTTAATCTTACACAGGAAAAGACCCGAACACACCTAGACCTATCTATATCTATATCTATATCTATATCTGTATCTGTATCTATATCTATATCTATATCTATATCTATATCTATATCTATCTATATCTATATCTATATCTATATCTATATCTATCTATATCTATATCTATATCTATATCTATATCTATATCTATATCATATCTATATCTATATCTATATCTATATCTATATCTATATCTATATCTATATCTATATCTATCTATCTATCTATCTATCTATCTATCTATCTATCTATCTACCTACCTACCTACCTACCTACCTACATACATACATACATACATACATACACATATACACACTTTAAAGTCCAATTGATGGGGAACAAGTTGAGGAGGGAGGAAGGAAACGTTAATCTTAGACTCAAAGTGTTCAGATACCACTTAAATAACTATCTTATGTTGTTTCTGAAAAGTAAACAACATAAACAAGGAATTTATCTATATTGGAATTCAGATGGAGGCTTGGGATTTGTTTCCTTACATTTGCTATTTTCATGGGGAGAAAGTTTGCAGTGGAGCAAACGGAAACCTATCTAGGAATTATGTCTGGATAAATCATCAAAGTCCCCTACTCTTAACTAGGATCCTAATTCTGATTTATCACTGCTGAAAGCTAATTATTTTTAAAATTTCTGATTGTTTGTGTAGTATTTAGTCCAGAGCTGTCAAACTCATGGCCTGCAGACTGGATGCATCATGCGATGGCTATGCCCATGCCTGATTTAGTGAAAGGGTAAAAAGTCCAGATATGTCATGTGACGCCACTGTGATGATGCAAGTTTGACACCCTGGTCTAGTCCAAGATGACCCTTACAGAATAAGGCTAGAAAAAAAGAAGTTAGTTGCTACTCAACTATGAAAGCATCCATTCCAAGTTTCCATCTCAAAGATCAACAGCAAGTAAGAAAAATTGAATGGAAATTTACTCCCCTTCCCACCTCTCTGTCTTCATATGCATCCATAAACACACCCACCCACAATTAAAAGCATTTATCCATTTATCTGTTTGGGCTGTAAGGTTGAAGGGGACCATAACAACTTTGAGAGAAAGCTAGACATGATTTGGGGGCCATGCTAAGCATTATGAGAAGTATGTATCAGCATTGCTAAACTGGATTCTTTTATATAAGCAGCTGCAAGTCTCTAATCTCCCAATCTGGGTGTATCTATGGCAATAGACTTCAAACTTATATTCCTTTTTTTGAATGTTTTAATTAATCCATGTTGCTTTTATTTCAGATCAATGCAATTTGTTCCTATTGTGATGCTCTAAAGTGAATGTGTAAATTGAATTAATAGATAACCAACTATAATGGCTTTGTCTTAAATATATACCCCCTAGCAAGTATTATGGGCAAAACTCCAGGTTGCATGCATGCAATTTAGAAAGTAAGTAATCTTCATTGTGTGATTTTGGGTAAAAAAACTCTGCATCCAAAAAGAAAAAGAAGAAGCAGCAGCTCTATCTGTAAGCTGCCAAGAGTTCATTTAATGAACAACTAAGAGATGTGAAGTACACAAACTTCACGTTTTGCTGTAGGAAGTTAGAAGGTTCTCAGAAACTTGCTGCTTCAAAGGTGAGAGTCAAAGGCAGCTACTTACAATGCGGTGGGGTGCAGTCAGCCAGCAGGCAGGGAGTTATGAAGATAGCACATTAGGAAAGGGGGAAAGAAAGAGAGGAGGAGACACCTGGTTACCACATTAAAGGAAATGTCACAAGTCTTCTAAAACAAAAGCAGACGGTTGAGAAGTTCAAAGGAACAGTCTTTCCTCCTCCTTCAGAGCTCCACCTTCCATAACCTCAGAGCTCTGTCTCCAAAGGTGATAAAGATAATTAGGTTCCTGTAACTTTTCCTGCCATACAAGAGATGGGATACTCGGCTTTGAAGCAAGTCCAGCCTTGCTCCTTTTTGCAAGATCTGTGTCTGCATCCTCACCCGAAGTTAAACTATGTTTCTGGCCTGTTTTACAAATAGTAAAAGGCAGAAAATTGGACCGGATACTCTGGTTGGTGCTCATTGGTCTTCAAAAGCAGCCAAGTAATCATGATTCATGCAACCTTTTAATATTTATATGTTTTGCTAAACGCTTTGGTTAAGCTTTAGTCTTCAAGCATTTTAGTCAGTCTTCTAAAATTAATGATTCTTAAAATTATGCTACACTTTTCTAGGGACCTGTAAATAGACATGCCTTTTCTGCTTAGTTGGGAGGGTAGGTAGGTACAAATCAGAGATAAATGTTTTGGACCTATTCTCAACTCTTCCAGCAGCAAAGAGTTTTATAGGATTGGGATATTTTTCCACATATCTATCTCATGATGCTGTAGCAATTTTTAAAGATCTGTGATAAATTCATATGGCTTGTTCTTTTAAACATATTAACACCTTAAGATGAAGCCACAGAAAAGTACAGCAAGGTCCCTATATTCACTTTGTGACATTTTTGCTTCAATATATTTTTTCAAGTTCAAATTTGGACTTACTATTCCTTCTCTCATCACTTTTTTTTAAAAATATAGAAGCCATCATATCCAACTATCTCCTTAAGCCAGCCTAGAGTCTTTTTTTTTTAAATGAAATCCATTTCTCTTCTGTACTCCTATGTTTAGCTCATCATACAACTAAATCACTTCTGAATTGTCACACAATGTAAAAAACAGTGAGGCTCTTTTAGTTCATCTTCTTGGCTGAAACTCTGCATTTTGGACATATCTTTCTTTGATTACTGCAGACTTCTCCCTGCTTCCCATGATCCCAGCTTGATCTCTCAATACTTACAGGTGAAACTCAAAAAATTAGAATATCGTGCAAAAGTTTATTTATTTCAGTAATGCAACTTAAAAGGTGAAACTAATATATGAGATAGACTCATTACATGCAAAGCAAGATAGTTCAAGCTGTGATTTGTCATAATTGTGATGATGATGGCTTACAGCTCAAACCCACAATCTCAGAAAATTAGAATATAACATGCAATCAATAAAACAAGGATTATACATAGAATAATATCAGACCTCTGAAAAGTATAAGCATGCATATGTACTCAGTTCTTGGTTTGGGCCCCTTTTGCAGCAATTACTGCCTCAATGTGGCATGGCATGGAAGCTATCAGCCTGTGGCACTGCTGAGGTGTTATGGAAGACCAGGATGCTTCAATAGCAGCCTTTAGCTCTTCTGCATTGTTCGGTCTCATGTCTCTCATCTTTCTCTTGGCAATGCCCATAGATTCTCTATGGGGTTCAGGTCAGGCGAGTTTGCTGGCCAATCAAACACAGTAATCCCACGGTCATTGAACCAGGTTTTGGTGCTTTTGGCAGTGTGGGCAGGTGCCAAGTCCTGCTGGAAAATGAAGTCAGCATCCCCCATAAAGCTCATCTGTGGAAGGAAGCATGAAGTGCTCCAAAATCTCCTGGTAGATGGCTGCGTTGATCCTGGACTTAATGAAGCACAATGGACCAACACCAGCAGATGACATGGCTCCCCAAATCAACACAGACTGTGGAAACTTCACACTGGACTTCAAGCATCTTGCAGTGTGTGCCTCTCCATTCTTCCTCCAGACTCTGGATCCTTGGTTTCCAAATGAGATGCAAAAGTTGCTCTCATCAGAAAAGAGGACTTTGGACCACTGAGCAAAAGACCAGGTCTGTTTTTCTTTAGCCCAGGTAAGACGCTTCTGATGTTGTTTGTTGTTCAGGAGCGGCTTGACAAGAGGAATACGACATTTGAAGCCCATGTCCAGGATCCATCTGTGTGTGGTGGCTTTTGATGCACTGACTCCAGCCTAAGGCCACTCCTTGTGAATGTCCCCAACACTTTTGAATGGCCTTTTCCTGACAATCCTCTCCAGGTTGAGGTCATCCCTGGTGCTTGTGCACCTTTTTCTTCCACACTTTTCCCTTCCACATAACTTTCTATTAATGTGCTTTGATACAGCACTTTGGAAACATCCAACTTCATTTGCAATTACCTTTTGAGGCTTTCCTTCCTTGTGGAGGATGTCAATGAAGGTTTTCTGCACAACTGTCAGGTCAGCAGTCTTTCCCATGATTGTGATTCCTACTGAACCGGACTGAAGACCATTTAAAGGCCCAGGAACCCTTTGCAGGTGTTATGGCTTAATTAGCTGATTAGAGTGGGACACTTTGAGCCTAGAATATTGAACCTTTTCACAATATTCTAATTTTCTGAGATTGTGGATTTGGGGTTTTCATGAGCTGTAAGCCATAATCATCTCAATTATGACACATCACGGCTTGAACTATCTTCCTTTGCATGTAATGAGTCTATTTCATATATTAGGTTCACCTTTTAAGTTGCATTACTGAAATAAATGAACTTTTGCACGATATTCTAATTTTTCGAGTTTCACCTGTATCTGACATTCTGCTGTCCAAATCACGCACTTCTATCATTACTCTGACTTCTTGTGACTCTTCTTCATATTACATAGTTTGATTTCTTGTACACAATTGGGTCTTATTTAAACCCCTCTAATATGTAGATTTAAAATCCTATAGGGTTATCACCCCCCCTTCCACAAATACTTCTTTGTTGTTTTCTAAAACAACTATTCACAATTTTTCACTTTGCTGTTCAAGGTTTTCTCTCCTGCCAAAGTTCTCAATCTGCCTTCCCTTTCCCCCTGCTCTTCTATTTTCAGGTCCTTTTGTAAAATACGTTGTTCCCTTTGGTTCTTGTTCTTCCCTCCATGGAAAGCATCTAGTTTCATAAACTGCAGAGTTTCAAGCTAAGGACCCCGACCCCACCTTAGCCCCCCCCCCCCCCTTTAACTGGACCACCCAGCCTCAGACACTTTTGGGAGTAGCACAACAACCACAACATCTAAAGGATCTCAGTAAGCTATATGGTCCTGCTCCAGCTCATATTCTTATGTTTTAAAAGTTAATTGAAAATAAGAATTATACACTTAAAAGCAACATGCTATTTGTCTGCATGAGTTACACTGTTGAGGGTTTACTTTTTCTGAACACATGGAGGCACCCTAAGATAAGAGATCTAGCAAGCCAAACTTTTCTGCTCAACCCTCCTCTCACATTTCTGAAAGGCCATTATACTTTCCTTCTTTTTTCAAAGTCTATTATGTCCAGGTCTGGCACCGCCACCAACTTTTGTATAGTTTATTGAGCCACTTCCAATGCACACCACCAGACCTAAGCAGGACTTTGGTTTATTCTAAGTTGCATGCCCAAATATATGTTAAAGCCATGCCCAAACTGTACCGTGTCTTTTATAGATGGGTGGTTTCCGGTAGATGTTACTCTCTGCAGCAGCTGGAGGCAAAGAAAGAAAAATAATGAAGGAAAGAAGGAGATAGCAAAAGAGAGGAGCCAGAGTGTGTAGCTTAGAGATGCAGGAACCTGCCTGTCATTCTTGAAGAAGGGTGGTGGGAATCTTCTCCGTATCATTTTGGCAGCAGAAGTAAAAAACATATATGATATAGAAAAGGTTAGCATGATTCCTATACTAATCACAGGAACCACCAGATTTGCAAATAAAATTGCCTGTCCAAGATTACATTGCCTGCTTACTTTGTCTCGGTACTTTCCCATCTTAAAATAAAAACAGCCTTGTCTTAAATACCTGCCGAGCGAACTTAGGTTGGGAGATGGTTTAAAGGGGTGGGGGGTGGGGGTGGGAGAAGGAATTAATCCTCTTTGTGTGCTATTTCAACAGCTTTAAGACAGTGAATGTGTGCGTGCACAAGAGGTCATGCTGGGAGCATGCTCACTACTGACAGCATGCAGGGTCAGGCAGACAGTTTTCCTTCTAGCACAGTTGGTAGCTGGCTTCAGCTCAGGAGATGGGAAGGCCTCCTTTGGTGGGTACTAATGGCCATTGTCTCCTTGTCTGGCAATGGCACAAGATGATTTATGAATTGGTTACCTAGAGATACAGGGACAAAAAAACCCCCATCCTCATCCAGGAGTCAGCCATATTCTCTTCAAAGAAGAGAGAAGCAAAGCAAGCTGGGATTAGGAGCTACTCTCTACCAGCACAGCAGCTTAACTGATGGGGCTGATCCAATGTATAGGCAAAAGGGCCATCCATAAAAGACACAAGCAAAAGCTACAAGAACGTAGCCATCACAATGTCTGTTTCAGTAGGGAAATACTAGGGCAAGGAAACTTCTAGAAGGCCAATTAAGGCAACTCAGGCCAATTACATCAGCTGATCTGGCCTAATTCAGGTCAGTTTCACCTTCCTGCTCTAGGTATCTCTGGAGATTCCCTGCAGAATACATTAAGGTCAGGAGATTGCAACAAACATTAAGTGAAAATACTTAATCCCAAACTGTACATCTCAAGCATTTCTACAAGGACCAATATCCATCTGGAGTTTGATTAGGAGATGAATGAAAAATAATCAAATCCCAATGATTAAGTTTATCAGCTGACTGACTCTTCATGTGTGACCTTAATGGATGCCAATGGGATCTATGGAAAATAAAGAGCTTCTGCTTCTTCCGTGTCTAGATCAAACTTTAAACTGCTAGAATGAAGTCACCTTCTTTACTTTGTTGTTGGCCCAAAGTTATCAGTACAGACAAAGAGCGAAACCTAGAAAATGGACTGTGGTTTCATTCCGGTAGGAAGATGTCTGTCAAAGGAATAAATCTCAGTCCTAATTTGTGCTAATTCTAGACCAGGGTTCTCCAAAGTGGTCGATGTGGATCTAACCATTACTGTTATTTTACTGCTATGGTTATTATTGATAGTACTATTAGTATAAATTAGTATTTATTAAATTATATTCATATAATAAATGCTTGAGGGTTGATGGACAATCTGTAACTTCTTGAAGGGGTTGAGCAACTGAAGACTCCAAGGACTCCTGTTCTAGAGTAAATTAAGGAGGGCTCCCACAGCTGCCAGCTTTGGCATTGAAATGGTCTTTACATGTTTTGACCAAAGAAATGAGGCTCAATTTACCTTGTGAGCAAAGCTGGTTGCAGATTGTGCAGGCAGGCAAGTGGGGAGGGCATTCCGTTCTCTACCTGCACATTGATCAGGGACAGAGGTTGACTTCCTTCCCTCCCCCTCTGCAGGAGGGGTGGGGCCATGGCCCTTACCTGGGTCTCTACTGCAGGAGAGCAGTCACCTGGCAAGTCCAGAGAGATCTGGGGGAAGGGTGCAGCGGGCCCTGAGGGGAGCAGGAGGGGTATACGATAAATTATGTGTCAAGGATGTGCAGTGTAGAAAAGCTCTTAGCTCTTAGACAAGCTTTGCTCTCTGGTCCTTGAGGTAGGAGAAGAGAAGGTGAGGAAGAAGACAGCCTTTCCTTTGTGCAGGGAAAAAAGCTGCAGGGCAGAGGAAAGGGAGTTTTTCAAGAAGAAGGAGAGAAGGCTGCAGGTCTTGTTTATGGATGGCCTCTACCATGCAATTGTAGCTTGCTGCGGCCAGCTTACCTTAGGCTGGCAACAGCACTACTCATGCAAATAACATACTTGGTACAAGCATGCAGACTAAAAAAACAAAAAAGATCCCATACAGCACTCCTTCCCTGGCTGGCCAGAGGCCTCCAGAGCCTACCTGGAATGTGGAAATGCTTAGGAGCTTGGTATGAGGTTGGTGTAGAAGACCTCACATCTAATTGGCTATAGTAGGGGGAGCTGCGTCCACTCTCTGTCCCTTGAAAGAGCAGATTGGAGGGAGCAGCAGAGAAGAAAAGAGAGAGGCAGAGGAAAACTGGTGTTAAACATGATATTTTAGAAAATTAGCAAGCCATCTGTGAATTTATGGTGGGAATACATGGGTGGAGGGAGGTGGTGATTATAATGGTGCGGATTCTTACACATAACAAGAAGCATGGGTTGTTCCAATCATTCCTAAAGTATTTCAAACTCAAAATAACACGGATTTTGAATTTGGAAACAAGTAATAATTCTGAGTTGGCAAAAGGGCTGTTCCTAGCTCAGAACCCCATTGGATTGGTTGGAAGAACCCATCCTGAATTCAGGACAAATATTTTGCACATCCATAGTTGCTGCTTCCCGCATCATCTGCTTCTTTCTATTTCCACTCTGCCACAGAATTGCCACTCTGAATTTGCTTAAGAAAAAAGGAAAACGGAGCATGATAATGGAGTGAAGTTCATCACAACTCATTGGCATCCCGAAGACAGCTAAAAAGAAAAAAGAAAAAGAAGGAGCTAGGCATTTGCCTACCATTCTGTTAAGGATGGATCCTATGCAATGGATGACAGTGTATGGAACCCTCCTTGTCTCTTTGATTTCATGTTCGGCCTGTTCTGGATATAGAAAATGTTTTGGCAGATGTGTGTCCCTTGGAGAGAAGTTGGTCTGTCCTTCTAGGGATGTACTAAAGCTGAGTTCCGTTGGACAAAGGTCTCTATTAGAATCCTGATGGAGACAGTCATGCCCTACCTGAGCGGTAATAATGATGCGGAGAGCGTGGGATGGTGGGAGATATGCCTTGGCGACTGTAGGTGGGTGAGTCTATGTAGCCTGGACTGGATGCTCGCCTCTGCCTGATGTCCATGCTCTCATAAATATCCTGCAAAAAATGCAAAACTTTGTTCATAAAAGATCCAGTCCCAGGAGGGTCAAGGTGTATATACATTAGCAATGCATCCTGGCCCTCTGAATATTATATTCCTTTCCCAACTGAGGACATTTTGTCTTTTTGCTGAGAGCACTTTTTATTTCATAGCATGGTGGGGGCAGAGAGACTTCTTTTATAACCTCAAGGCTTAGCAGTAAAGCTCGATCCTTGGTCTTCCACAGCTTTTTCCAAACCCAGCTCTCCTCAAATTCTCTTTCAGCTTACAAAGTAACCCCAGATATGTAAACCCCCAATTAGTCCTAAGCATTGTGTGATTACCTGAGAATATGGAGACAAGGTTCCAAGGGACTACAAGTGACAGAAGGTCAGAGACAAGCCGCCAGGGAATAAAGAGCAGGAAAAGAAAGAGAGAATTGGTTGTTAGAGGATTGATCTAAAGGTTCTGTACCACAAGCCATTTCACCTTCCCCCCAAACTACAACCTTCTCAGAATTGCCAAGGCAAGGAGAAAATCTGGGAGAAAGAGATTCCAAAACACCAAAGAAAGAGAAGATCAATCCCATAACTTTTCCCATTGTTGTGAGAAACGCAACAAGGCAGCTCAGGGTTTCATTTCCGTTCAATTATATTCTTGTCACCTCAAAGGGATGCATGTGCCTGCCTGGATTAACCTAGATTAATCAGATGCTATTGAGCCCTGTTCTCCTGGACTCTCCCTTTTACAACGGTTTAAGTCACTAAGAACCAAATCTTTGCCTTTGAACAAACCTCCTTTTGAAAGTAATGCAAGAGAACTTGAGATATTATACTCAGTTTTTAGGTAGAACATAACGTAAGAAAGGAAGCTTAGAGGGATTCTCTTAGAGCAATTATATGTGGGAAAATATAACAAGGGCTGGTTTATGAATGTAAGAGAACAATGGAGGGCCACAACTTTCTTGTATCAGACTCACATATTCCTAGCAGGGTATGACAAACATGTAGAGATTAAATATTTGCATGGTTCCCTCTGAATCATATTTTTGAAACTAACAAGCTTCTCCTTAAAATATTAAAATAAGTCTTTAGCACAAATTTCCTTTGGAGAAGTAGGACTAGCTCAAATACAGAAATAGAAAGCAAAAGGCAAAATATTAGGTGGTATCACTTTTTTTTAAAAAAAAGAAAATCCTTAGACCATTTCTGAAGGTCTGATTGCACCGATCTGGTTCATTTAAGTTACAGGCATAGTCCAGAGCACAAGTAGTCCTTGCTTAATGACTACGATTTTGTTACTAAGTGATATGGTCATTAAGCAAGATATCATGTAATTGTGGCAGACATATGGCTTCATTTCCACTGGAGTCATTAAATGAGTCACCACAGCTTGTTAAGTGAGAAACCACGTGACTGCAACTTGTGATTTTATGCTGGCTTCCCCATTGTCTCTGTTTATTGGAAACCAGAGGCGAAGTACACAAATGGCAGTTGTCTGACCACAGCATCTTGTGACAGTCATAAATGCCTGAAAAAGTCATTGCTTTTTCAGGGCCATCATAATTTCAAAAGATTGCTAAATGAGCCAATCAGTAAGTGAGGTCTGTTTGCATTGCTGTGCAAATAAGAAGCATTCTGGAGTGTCAAGAGGCAGCTGAAGTAGTGCTGCCAAAGAAGTCACTACAACGGTACACAGATTAAGTGCTCAAGTTCAAGTCTACACCATCAAGCCTACACCATGATTGGATGAGTGGCAAAAGAGCAATATTTCCCCATGTATCCTAATGAAGGAAATAGAGTCTTCTGTGACATCAGCTCTGCTACTTGTGGATTAGATCCCTGCTGCTCCAAGTGACCAAAACCCTCCAGAGAGGAAGTCAGAAGGATAGAATAGATAGTTAAATGGGGATGGTGTATAGGTATGAAAGAGGTTCTGATACAACCCCTACTCCAGAAGCCAGCACTTAAGTATATAACTATCCACCATCCTCAATTCAGTTCTTTATCCAAGAGCTGGAGGGTGGGAAAAGGAGGGTGGAGAATGACTGACAGTAACTTAGTGATTGGGGCAGCCCTTGATGAAGTTGACCCCTGATTTATGGGCTGTTTTATAATTTGATCCTCTTATTAGGCCACTGGAAGAGATCATCCACTCTATGGATGATACTTAGCTTTACACTTCTACCTTGGGCTGAACAGGAGATGTTGTTAAGATCCTTCCCAGTCCCTGGAGGCTATTAGGGACTGAATGGAGAAAAAGGGATTTAGACTCAATCCCAACAAGAGAGCATGATTGTAGGTTTAGAAATTGAGGGATTTAAGTAGAATACCATCCTTGACATTGGACAACTTTATGTCCCCCTATGCAGAGGTCATCTATAATCTGGGTTCTTTAGGACATACAATTATGAAGAGCAAGTAGAGGCCATGACTACGAGACTGTTATACAACACTATCTTGTGCATCACTTACTATCATTCCTAGCTTGGGAGGTAATTGAAGACAATTACCTATGCTTTTTTTCATGTTTGGATAACTGCAATTTGCTGTACATCAGACTGTTCTTAAGAAGCTGCAGTTGGTTCAGAATGCAGTGGGTTGAGTATCAATCAGTGTGTTGTGGTTCACCCGTGTTACACTATTACTTTGGGAGCTACCCTAGTTCCTGGCAGGTTTCTGGATGGAGTTGAAGTTGTTAGACATGTGGGTTCTTTGTAGTTCAGGACACGGATGTGTGTGGAATTGCCTTTTCTGGTGGAATGCACCGCCCTAGTAAGGTAGAAAAGGCTTGCTCTCATCCCACTGACACCAGGGACTCTGAGAATGTGTCAATCCACCTTCTTTAAAAGAGCCAACTCCTAGAGACAAGGACAGCCTATGTCTTCTAAAGAGTTTTTGGGAAAACTAGATACTTGAATGACAACTGAAAAAGTAGTACTGGGATATGTTTGGGTTTCGTATTGTTGCAATACCTATCAAGTTTGATTTACTCCTCATCCATGGAATTGGACAACTGGACAATGTAATGGATTCTCTGTGCCCTTACTGTGGCTAAAAGACTCATATTGCAACATTGGAAAGATAAACATATGGCTCCGTTTATTCAATGGATTGAAAATTTGATTACACTTGTAATGTATAAGCATATTGCATAAAATGTAAACTTTGTATGGATAAATATAATGAAATATTTTATTTATTTGTTCATTTATTTATTTAATTTATATGCCACCCATCCACTGTCAAGCAATTCTGGGTGGCTTACAAGCACCATGAAGACAAAAGTACAAAAGATTAAATATTAAAATGAACAGAGATTAAATACGTTAAAGAAACAAAACACGATGAGGTGGATCTTCTCTTTAGTCCACTAACCAACATTCCTGCAACATGGAATGCCCTCATTGGGGCCAGTCGACAGAGCCAGGTTTTGAGACTCTTACAGAAGGCTGAGAGGGTGAAGGTGGATCTCGTCTCAAGCGGCATGGTGTTCCAAAGGGATGGAGCCACAGCAGAAAAAGCCCTTCTCCTTGACCCTCGCCAGGCAAAATTCTTTGACCAATGGAGTCTACAGCATGTCCCTTCTTCCAGAAGGAGTGGGGCAGACCAATAACATTGAGGTGAGATGGTTCCTCAGTAGATTGGACCAATGCCATAAAGGACTTTAAAGGTCCTAGCCAATACCCTGAATTGGACCTGGAAACAGACCAGCAACCAGTGCAGCTTGTGCAACAGTGGTATTACATGGGTCACTCTAGAACTGAATGCAGGGCTGCATTCTGCACCATCTGTAGCTTCTGTATACCCTTCAGGATTAGGATTAGGGTTAGGGTTACTCTAACCCTAACTCATGGGACTCTTTTATACAAAATACAGCAGGTTAAAAACATAACTATAGAAGTGTTTATATATATAAAACAAAGCTATACCTCCCGTTCTGCACAATATTTTAAACAAGGATACTGTTGTTGCCAAGCTCTGCTTTAAGTTTCTTCAAATGTTTCATTTTGCTTGATTTAAAAATATCCTGGCTTCCTTGGAGATGTTAAAACAAAGGTGTCATGCCTTCCTTACTAATAGCACTTCTTTGTAATTCCAAAAATTGTCCAGGAGTGAAGGTCATGCCTTCATTTGCCAGGGAAAGATGGAACATAGGGCTCATTGATTCTTTCTATCACGCTTCCAGTCTCCAATGAGATATATGAGTGCAGCTGGATCAATGGGTATCATCTGTGAGAAACTGGGATAAGGAGCTTAACAAATTTGTGGTCTGATCTGATGGTTAATAAGGAGCCAGTTAACATGGTGTCTCTGGCCTGAGTTTTTCACTGCCTTTCCAAAAGAGGAGCTGTATTTATTTTCTTGCTTCAGTCATTTATTGCTGTGAAATATTTCTGGTAAAAGGTGGTTGCCTATTACTAAAAATCACACTGCCTTGTATCAGTCCAAAAGTGCTGTCTTCTGCCAAAGATCCGGTATGCTTCTGTCAGAAACCCCTCCGTTTAATTATCCATTCTTTTTTTTTTTTCAGCAGAAGCCAGAAGGCTGACACTGGACTGGCTCAGCCTAGACATGTACCCCACCAGTAACCTAAAGCAAAAGCAAAAGCTTTTACAAACAGACTGCACATAGCACAGTAACATTTCCAGATAGGTAAGAATCTGATCTCTAGCCCCATCAAGAACAGACTCACACTAGCAGATCTGCCTCGTTTTCCACTGCACCCTCTGAGACATCCATCCTTCTCAATTCAACAAGGAGGCGTTGATGTGTTGGACATAAGAGCTGTCCAGGTGCATTTGAAACTGAGGCATAATTTTTGTGCTTGTTCTATTAACCACAAGCGAATTCTTATTTGATTCAACCTTGGTCAATTGTTACTCCAAATGAATAATATGCAAACTCCTCATGTGGCTTTTTTGGTTTGGTTCTGTATGTTCTGTCTATCCAGGCATTGTGTATACTTAAGATTTAGCAACCATCTGTGATTAAATAAACAGTGGTGTAATGTTTGTCCTCAGTCCACTTTCCAATCTATATTTGGAAAGTACTTTTGTGTTTTCCGTGCAAATAGTAGAATCTATGCTTTCAGTTCAGTCTCACCTGGATACTATTTTAAATGTTTCCTTTTTTGGAGTAAGAGACAGTTATTATGAATCTCAGGCATTGAAATTAATGGGTTTTACAGCCAGAGGATATAGACAAGTCTCTGCTTCCAACAGAGATGTCATTCATTGTGTACAATCCAGGTGAAATGGCTTAGAAACTGTACCTCTCCATAGCTATATCTCTCCAGTGTTTCATCTGAAGTATATCTGTGATAAGGTTCATAAGAAATGAGGTCAGGGCGTTGCACCTCGTAGATGGCTTTAATCTTGGGAAGAGCAGCCAAATCTTTGTAATTAAGGATTTCATTATCCACTTTAGCCTATGGAAAGGGAAAGATATAATAGACAACCACAGAAAGAAAAGGAACAGGCACTTGAAATGCAAAGGAGAAAGATTACATCAGAATGCAAGGTTGAAGGAAACTTCAGAAGAAAACAGGGACAGGTACTTATGATGAAGGTGAAAAGAAGAAAGGAAGGCATTTTGAAGGGAATGCTAGAGCTTTCCCTATGTAGATGAAGCAGAAGAAGGAGCAGTTGGCTCAGGAATGAAAGTGGTGCCAGCCTTTGCTTTGACTACATGCATCTGAGTTCTTCTGTAAGACAGATGATGCTCAAAGGCATAGTGGCATTAAGCAGACAGATATTCAGGGATAGGAACAGACAACTCAGACTGAACTTGCCAAATGCTTTCCTTGGCACAAATTTGGCTTGGAAACCTGTTCCAAGTCTAAAAGGGAACAATCCTCAATAGTTATTTTATTTTATTGGTTGCTCTCTCCTTTTCATCTCCTCTGGGATTCACAGGGCATGCATTTCCAAATTACTCCTATTTGGGTGGGTGGGGGGGGGGGCTGCCAACCTCAATTCTTGGTTTTCCATGTTGCTTCTGCCCCATGTTGGGTATACTTACACAAATGACTCGGTTGGGGGAACCAATGCTGGAGCCAGGAGGGGATATGGATGTCTCTGAAGTTCTTCTGTGCTGTGTACACAGAAACCGACAAGATACTTGTTAAAGTTTCCTAGACTTTGCTCACTCATAACACTGAAGAAAAACTTCAACTTATGCTGACTAGAGTTGCCAATATAGTAATGGCAGAAAAGTCACATACTGTACCTTCTGCTCTTTTCCTTCTGCTCAAAAAGCCTTAATCCCTATTGTGTATATTTGGCTGCATTTGCTACTTGCCACTCTAGGCTGCTAGCTCACTTCCTCATTCCATGCATATCATAAACACTCAATTTCAAAATTAAATGTTCCAGCCAAAGCTATCAGTTACTACACCTTACATCTCCCTCAATTACTTTCAACGAAAGCTAGTATGCTGGAGGGCCGAACAAGATATTATAGTGTAGATGAGCTGTCATCAACTTTCCTTTCGCAATATGTTACTTTCCAGAAACATTTGGTAAAACCCAACCGGTTGGTACCTGTGCTCTCCAGTTCATTGCATGCCATTGGCAATCACTGATTATAACGAAGAAATGCAACTTCTTTTATTTCCTAGATACTATTGAGGAAAAGACACAGTGCAGGTAGTCCTTGACTCATGACCATAATGGAGTCCAAAATTTATGTTGTTAATTGAGACCTTTGTTTAGTGAGTTTTGCCCCATTCTATGACTCTTGTTGCCACAGTTAGGTGAATCGCTGCAGTTGATAAGTTAGTAACCTGGTTGTTAAGTGAATCTGGCTTCCCTATTGACTTTGCTTGTCAAAAGGGGATCACGTGACCTGGGACACAGCAAAGGTCATAAATATGAATAAAGCATCTAAATTGTGATCACATGGTCATGGGGATGCTGCCAAGGTCATAAGTATGAAAAATGATAATAAGTCACATTTTTCAGTGCCATTGTAACTTTGAACGGTCATTAAAGAGTCTGGTCACTTACAAACTGTTGTAAGTCGAGGACTACTTGTAGAGTGAGGAATTTTGTGTATGAAACTGAAACATCTTCTGTAATGTATAGTTTTGTCCTGAGTCTCCCAGGAAATTGTCTCCCATTCTCCTTGATAACTGGCTAGATTGGCTACACAAAACAATTCTATTGTATGGGCCTGGATAGAAAGATGGCAGCTGTACAATATTATGTATAAAATTTGCAGCTTAGACCAAAAATGAGGTTACCATAGCTACACTGGTGTTACACCTAGATTTGAAGCTGTGCATTTCAGGTAGACAATGAACATATACCAAGCAAATGCAGAGGTATGAGAATCTTGGTTTCATATTATCAATTTACAACAGAATCTGGTAAAGACAGTCAGAATATATAAATTTCAGGAACAGGTATCAAGAACATAGTTATGGTTTAGATCCCTTGACTATAACTGAAAAGATATCATTTTTATCTTATTCATCGTGCACACAAGAGTTCAGATCCTAAAATTCAGATCTATTTCTATTCACATTTATCTAAATAAATCATTTGGCTAACTTGCAGTGTACCCTTCTTAGCTAATACCAGCATCCACAAGTAAAATTTGACTAACTACTCTTCCCCAATTTTATTTTACCTTTAGCTTCTTTTCTGCTCTTGCTGCTTGTTTGCAGATAGGATGCCATACTTCTGAACCTGCAAAGGAGGAAGAGGTGTCAGAACTACAAGCTGCCCATCTGCATGTCTACCCTACCCAACATCACCTAAGATCATAAAGAAAAAATACCATCAAAATCTTTTAATATTTCTTTTATAAGCAGGTGCTCCTTTTTTTGCAAGAAGATCCCTTGATTTTTGTCAGCTGATAACACCACGGGTATTTTTGTTCCAAAGATTTGATTGCATTGGACTATTTTTGAATTGCAAACAGGCACTAGGAAAACTTGGTCCTTTGCCCACTGTCATCATTTTAATTCCCCAGACCATTAAAGAAAATTTCAAAGTGACCCAGAGTTGTTTTCAACATAGCCCAGTTCAGAATGCAAATAACCCCTTCCAGCTGACCAATGGGGGAGCATAAAATGGTTTTCCATCCTGCCAAGCTGTAAAAATCAGTACTATTGGGTAAAATGGGAAAGCTAATAAGGCAAGTCTCTCTGTTTAGAATGCAAAAGAAGAATGAAGGCTGGTCTCTCGGCTTTATGCTAGTTGACATTCTATGGGGAATGTGGAGAAACTAGGAGCATTCATTGCCAATGTAGCATTAAGCAAACAAATAAATACTGTCAAATGCTTTGAGAGTTTTAGGTCTCAGTAATTGGTAGAAATGAACAAAATACTGAATTTTTGATACTGTTCACAGCTACTGTTCCCTTATTGGTGTATAAAATAACCAAGGATGGCCATTTAGAGGAGACTATGAATTAATGACCTCATACAAAATACTATCTTTGTTGGAGGTGTGCAGCTTAATTTGATAGTGGAATTCTTGGTGGTCTCTGAGCTTGGTTGTTTGCTTATAGATGTTTTCTTACCTAACTACAGTAGCCAGATAAGATATATTCTCTTCCACTGGAACTTAATTGTACTTCTTGTCTCTCCCTCACAGCTCTGGGCTTATCACATCTTTCTAGGTCTGACTGACTGAGAAAAGTTGATGGAAGGCTGTAATATAAATACAGCCGGGCACCAATTGTTTAGATAAACTTTGAATCAGTCTTTACTCCTGGATATTTCCCAAACCGGCCATATTGCCTGTTGGAAATGAGAACAAAAAGCTGGAACAACAGAGAAGAATCAGGTATGTTAAGAGACAGAAGAATGAATCAAAGATCTAATATGGGTAAGCAAAATAAATAAATAAAAATGCCCTTAAGGTGGTCTAGTAACAATGATTTATGTAAGAGCTAGCTTTGAGAAGAATAGACAATACCATGTAAAAAAATACAGCGTGATAAACCATTTTGGTTTTGTTGGCAGAATATTTATTTACATATATTGTGCATCCATATATTTTTCCATTTCTTATTCATATTGTGTCTTTGATGTATGTATGTAATGAATAATAGTCAATCTAATGGTGCCCATTTTCTAGCCTCCCTTGCATTTCTGAGCTACATAAGAGAGAGAAGGCTTTCAGACTTAGGGATGGTGTTCCCTAGTCTTGATTTATGGGTGATTTTGACTTGTACTATCAGAGTGGTGTGGTGGCCTAGAGGTCCTAGTTAGATCCTAGGTAGAGGCAAATATTTCTCTCTCTGGGCACGATGGGAATATATCTGCTGAATATAACTCCACATTGGTGACAGGAAGGGCATCTGGCCAATAATTACTCAGCTCCATTCACTTTCCCAGACTCCACCTTCCAAGGGATTATGGGGTCATTAAAAGATAATGATGATGATTGACTTGTATTATCACATGCACTTGAAGGATTCTAGAAAGAAATATAATGCAGATACTACAGTATATTATCACATCACATATTTCAAGATTGTGTCCAGATATCTTCCTAGGAATATTTTTAGTGTATTAAATTTCAAAATTGGTTGCATGATAATAGAGGTCATTGTAGCATCACAACCATTCTCCTTTTTTGTTTCTTATTCATCTTATGGATACAAAGATCTCTATGCAGTTTGAATTAGATCAGCTTCTCTGTGTTCAGAGACATTTTCCATCCTCCTGGATAATTTTTCAGAGACTCTTAAGTCGAATGAATTGCTTGAGACAGGACAAAAAAAGAAGAGAAAAGCCAGCTCCCATTTTTACAGCCTGAAAAGTGTGTTTTGGATTGCAAAAGATGAAAATAATTTTGCTGGACAGTCTGCCAATTCCCCCTGAATGGGACAGAAGGCACCTCCACCTATTGCTAGACCAATACTCAAATACAGTTCATCAGTCTGGAACCCACATTACGTATCTGATATTAGCACAATTGAGAAAGTCCAGAAATATTTCACAAGAAGAGTTCTCCACTCCTCTACTCGTTGTAGAATACCTTATGCCACCAGACTTGAAATTCTAGAACTAGAAAACCTTGAATTACGCCGTCTTCGGTCTGATTTAAGCATGGTATATAAAATCATACATTGCAATGTCCTACCTGTCAATGAATACTTCAGCTTCAACCATAACAACACAAGAGCACACAATAGATACAAACTCAAAGTTAACCGCACCAAACTTGATTGCAGGAAATACGACTTCAGCAATAGAGTGGTCAATGTCTGGAATACTCTACCCGACTCTGTAGTTTCTTCCCCAAACCCCAAAAACTTTAACCTTAGACTGTCTACTATTGACCTCACCCCTTTCCTAAGAGGTCTGTAGGGGGCGTGCATAAGCGCACCAATGTGCCTACCGTCCCTGTCCTATTGTTTCTCTTATTCTTCTTTTATTTTTCTTATATGTACCCATTTCATGTATTCACAACTATGTATACACTTATACTTATTATCTTGTAAACAATTGGCAAATCAAATAAATAAATAAATAAATAAAAATGGCTTGTGTTCAACCCATGATCAGGATCACATATGTTGTGTTCCCATAATGCCATCGGCCTTCTGTTGACGAGGTGAGTAACCGATTTAGTTACTGAATCTGATTCAGCTGCGATGCAGGAGACTCCACTGGGAGAAACCTGTAAACCCTGAAGCTGTCCAGCAGGTGGTTTTCCAAAGGTAGTAACGTTTTAAAACTTTTACCTCCTGTTTCCCCAGTTCTCTTTCTCCCTGCTAAGATCAAGCCACCTTGGCATCCTTTCACTGTGTTTTTTAAAGACCAGATTGTTGTTTGGGAAGGTAAACACAAGGAGGTAACAAGGAACATTGGAGGAAGATGGAGGGAATTCTACAAGAACTTATTTTTCTACCACTGGCCACTGGCCATCTCATGGGAAGTAGTGAGCATTTTGAGGATGGCAAATACTGGCTTGGAAAGTAACATCAGTGACTATGTAGAAGAACCCAAAAATGATATCCATTCAACATTAGAACCAGTTCTCAAGTGTCCTAATGATTCTTTATTAGAAACCTTCCATCTTGGTCCCTTCCTGTTGCTTCTCTTGCTATGACTTTATTTCTTTTAGACAGTACATGTGTTCCAAGGTTACTCTGATTACCTTTGCTCTTCTTGTTTGTTCTAAGATAGAAGACTGAATGAATATGGCTTCTTTGAACATGGAGGTTTCTAAATTTAATTGACTTAAATTACAGCAATATAAGATCACCATACCTGACATTTGCTGTAAAGTTCCATTTAGATGGCTAGGGAGCAAAATGGGGAGATGTTTTTGCAAGCAATTTGTTTATCTTTTATTATCCATGGAATCACCCCAGTCTCATAAGGAGAAGAATACATCTCTAGCTTCTCCACCATCCCCACCACTTTCCATCTTCTCACAGGATCCTCAATTTTAGATGTCCTTGAAGATCATGCAGCACTGCTCTCATAAGCAGTATTGGGGAAAGTGCAATAGTTTGGAAAATTCATGCCCATCACTGTGGCAGGCTTCCTACTAGTTGATCAGCCAAGGAGGC
Organism: Notechis scutatus; assembly: GCF_049901735.1. Lineage (NCBI taxonomy): Eukaryota > Metazoa > Chordata > Lepidosauria > Squamata > Elapidae > Notechis > Notechis scutatus. The sequence continues at coordinate 91,194,168 of NC_142010.1, read as the reverse complement.
ATTAATAATGCCTCCACTCCTCTAAAACAAACCAATTGTTAATTGCCATCCCACACAGAAACCTGACAGCAACTAGGGCAACAGTTCCTGGAGTGTGAGGGTGGGGGATAAAAACCCAGCCCAACAATTAATGTTGATATACAAAGGGTAATTAGTGACTCACAATGTCAAACACCGAACAACTGTCTATGAGACTCCCTCTCTAAGCTGAAAATAGATGAACGGGGAGGAGAACATCCTAACCTTATATTAAGATCTAGTCACTCATTTTTTATTGCAACTAGATATTTCATGAACATGTGAATACAATCAGAATGTTGCAATCAGAAAAGTAAAATATTGTCTTAAATTCAGTCAAATGCCTTCTGTTTGAAGATTTCAGAATGTTCTCCTTGAAATGGGATTGATAATAGAAATTCCAGTTTCATGTAATGTTTAGAGAAGATTAATCAATTTCTCTCGAATAAAACCTGAGTCTATCACAATGAAAAACTGAATGTTCTTCAGTGAGGCCTAGCATGGCTCTTAAAAAATGTTCATATCATGTTTAAGTTGCAAGGACGAGTATTAAATTTGCCCCTCATGGATTAGAGGCAGACTTTTTAATTCTTGATGAGATCTTTTGCCTCCAATAGATGTTCCTACCTGTGAGGTACATTTCTTCCCCTTCTGTGAACATCTGGTGACATCGTACACATCTGGCACAAGTGGGATGGTAGTGCTTCCCTCCTGCCTACAGAAATAAGTAAGAACAAAGAGTTGTTGAACAAAATATCCACATGCCAGTGTTCTAGCCAAGCACATGACTGTCTAAGAAAAGCGATGTTTCTTTGATTTAGATGAATCAAAATTTGGCAATAATACTGTAATTTATGTCATATTTTCCATTGCACATGATTGATTGGATAAATTTAATATAGATTTTTGCCTAAAAGTCTTATGACTTTATATTCCAACCATACATTAAAGTTTGCTATTAGTTTTTCATAAAACATCATGGTAATCTTGCGATAAATACGGTTTCAAATCAAGGAGATGTACCACTTATAATTATATGATACTACCTAATTATTTACATGCCTCCTCTTATTTTTAAGAAAGTTTAAATGATTTCAGTGGTTGCATTATTGTGCTAAATTTATCTTCTCCACAATAGACTATGCCATATGGTTTTGAATTTCCTGTAAATTATAACACTAATATTTTGCATTTTCTATATCTTTCATTTTAAAACATTTTAAAAATATTTTAATGGATCCATTGGGCTTATTGGCTTGATTTGTTCTAAAGTATAAACACTGAAGTAACTATATAACATGATACCCCTGAAATTCGCTTTTAATTTTTAGGCTTCCAATTTTCTACCATCTTCTCTTATAATTTCATCCAGATTCCCACTATGTGCTTTGTTGCAGGAAAATTCAGAGATATTAAAGCAATTTGAGATTAGAATCCTGTAGTAATCTAAGTGTATTGTTCTGTGCAAGACTTAATGTTACATTTTATTATGCTTCTAGAACAACATCAGCTATATGCATTCATAAATATTTCACTTTCTTATTTCCCCCTGATTCCCTTTCAATAGATTTATTGCCTGTTTCATTTTGTAATATGATTTTTAAGATTACCTGAAGCCTGCAATCATCATAACAGAACACAATAGAACATTTTCTGCAAAAAGAAAACATTGCCATAGCATTGGGATTGTAACATTGGAAAATAGAGGGATTTTGAGTTATATTATTTTGATATTTCCTTATCTGCATAATTCTTTCCTAGGAAGGATTGTTTTTGTCATCATATTTTTATGTTGTTTGAAAAAATATTTTAATTAATAAAAAACTTTTCTCAGCTATTACCAAATATTGCTGATGATCATAACATTTTAATGAGCCATTTCAATTTGAGACAGATCCACTGTGAAACACCTGTTCCTGCTGGAAATATCCAAATGAATTAACATCCAGTTGGAATGTGCTGTAAATTAAATTCATAATTCTGTGTCCTTCACTCTGGAATAAGGAAGAAGAGGTTTTGACTTTCTTCTACGTATTATCCTTTCAAGAGACCTACTTCATTCCTCTTCAATTGTTTTTTTCTCAGTGCTAAAAACAATCAGTTTTTTCAACCTCCTTTCATAGGATTTAGCTTCTAGTCCTTTTTTTTGCTTTTTCAGAAAATTTTCTAATTTTTTAAAGCACAATGCTCAAAACTAGACACAGTATTCAAGATGGGCCTATCTGAAGCAGAATTAAGTGGAACTATTGCTTCCCATCATTTGGAAAGTATACTCCAGGACATTTCTTTTTCTTTTACAGCCATGTCACACTGCATCAGAATAGTCGTGGAAACCCTAAAGTTGTATTTCAAGCTTTTATCAGTGCAGATGGCTTTGAAATCAGTGGAGCCACCCAAGGATTACAATGAGTGACAGCTTAGTGGAGCCACCCTGGTATCAACACTGTTGTAGGGAGAGGCCAAGTGCCCAATGCTGTCACTTTGATTAAAGGAACCATTATTTTCTACCAGTTTCCCACTTATTTCTACCTAATGACTTTGCTAGAACTGGCCAGAGTAACAGCATGATCAAGTCCAGAGAGATATTGAAAATGTAAGCCATCCCTGGAATAGTTTGACAGGCCTGTTTACAAGCTGTCACTAAGTAAACTGTCATTGTTTCAGGGTAGTGGAAAGATCTGCCATTGAGTTAAGAATACAAAGGAAGTATTCTCATTAAGTGTCCAGTCCTCTTTGTCTCTTGAGACATTCCTCTAAGAAGGCAACTTTTTCTGCTGCCTTCAGTGACTCTGATACTCCAAGATTAGAAATAACAGCCTATTATTTCGCCCACTTGCAATGCATCAAGGGTGTTCTCCCTGCTCTTTAACAAAGATAATAGGTTTAATTGGTATCTTGTTTCCTTTCAAAAGGAATTTTGGATTTCAATTACAGACATGCTTTCTGAGCACCAGAGCTCAGTTGCAGCCACTGGTTTAACTTGTTGCCCTCACCATTACTACATGCAAAGAACTAATCCTAAAGGGGCTTTTACAGGAGAATAATAATGGTGGTGATAGTTGCATTGATGATGATGATAATGAAAGAATAACAGATTATTAAAGAGTACCAGGAAGAAAAAGACAGTCATGGCCTTTAATTAGAGACTGAACTTTTAAGTTAAGGCCAGAATCGACTTGAATAATTGTTTCAAGAAAGGGTTGAGTTTCACATCTGCAGAATTCTTAGTTAGATTGTCAGCAATAGCTCACTATTCTTGTCAGTTCAGTCATAATATGGCTAGCCAAAAGCATGAATCAAAGTTTGCTGCCTTGTAATAATATTTTGGTCATCAGCCTATGAACACTAGCCTTCTGTTTCAGGCCAGTGACCCACATCTAGATTTGCCTCTACGGTATAGCAATCTGTCCCCGAAATTCTTCTTCTTTTTTTTTTTAAAGGCAACTGGACTTTGTTTTTTCTTTGAAGATATTTCACTTCTCATCCAAGAAGCTTCTTCAGCTCAGAGCTGAAGAACTTCTTGGGTGAGAAGTGAATTGCCTTCAAAGAACAACAAGAAAGTCCAGTTGCCTTTTTTGGGGGGGAAAAAAAAGCACCTTTGGGACAACCATGGGCGGGATGACTGAGAATCTCCATTGACAGGAACAGCAATCTCTTTCCTGATCTCTCTTATGACCATATGCCAATAATATCAAAGTCATTGGGATTCCACCCCCTGGGATTTTTCTGAAAGGCAATAAATGCTTCCCATCAAAAGGTTATCCCCAATTTTGCAATTTGAAAAAGATTGTGGTTATTGCCATTCAGCCATGAATCTCATTAACCCAGACAGTTCTTACTGATGCTGCTTTGCTCTCTTGCAATTTTGTTTTATGCAAGAATTTACTACTTTACTGCTAGTTCAAATTAGTGATCATTCAAGTAAGGCCCCAGCTTTCCTCATGTACAAGCTGAGAAATCATAGTTTATTCAGTTTTACTCATAAAATAAAAGGTGTGCATTGACAGAATATGATTATGAACTAAACAGCAAATCGTATTTGAATGAGCAAATTTCTTACATATACTTGATGCTAGTAGTTTGGATGCATGACATATTGCAATATCCATAAGTTCAGGGACTTGGACAGTTCTTACGCTGATATTTGCTGTTCTAAATGAGCAATATTAGCAAATAAAGAGTGATCCAGTTGCTGGAGTGGGGTGGGGAAATAGCCAATGTAATGTAAATTATTAAAGAAATTACTTTTTTTCTGATTCTGACTGACAATTCTCTGGGAAAGTGCTGTCTGGAGGGAAGTTCAGTAACAAGATCTATGTAGGAGTCCAATTTAATTAATGAATTAAAAGCACTTGTAGGACTGTCCACCTCAAATAGTGTGATTCTTCTAGAATACTATAAGCCAACAAAGATGTCAAAAACAAAATAATAATGGCTAAAAAGAGATATAAACTATTAATTAGCAATCAGGTACTCAAATGTATTTTAATCTTCCAGACATATCCCCAACATCAAGAACTGCACTGAAAAAGAAGGAGAAGCAAGGCTACTGGGAAACCAGCTTTGGAATGCAAACTTAGACAGATGTGGATACAGAACAAAAACAATGAACTCATCCAATTCTAATCCCAATCTTTCCACAAATGAAAAGGGACACTTGTGAAGACAGATATCTTTCTAATTCCTTCTAAAATACACAATCTCATTCATAGCTTCCACTCCTTTTGAATGTGTGGGGCAATGAACTGGAATAGTGGTGGAGAAACCCTGCATGAAATAATGTGACATGGCATTTATTTCACTATGCTTTTGAGAAGACAAGGGGTGGTAGCAACCACAAGTAACTTTATCATCAGGAGTTCCCTTTCATTGTGTCAAACAAATTGTCCAGCAGGCTTCATTGTTTAAACTAATAACAGAGAATGAATTTTTGCCAGTCTTACCTGGATAATTTGGAGAATGAATTTTGGCAATACATTTCTGAAGACTGAGATATGATTTATAGTCACAAAGTACCTATACTTTGTGGTTATTATTTTTTCTGATTACTGCTATGCTGTGATAGATTTCTTTGTCATTCTGCAGGTGTGCATTGTCCTGCCTTATCCCCACTTATGCCCAAAGCAAACAACTTTTTATGGATCAGACAAAAACCTCTTCCTGCATTTCCCATTGTCCAGAAATGCTGGCCTATTTTTTTTTATTCTAGGCATTCTCTACAGTCAATTTGTCCATAATGTAAGATTCATTCAACTTATTAAAAAAAAGAAAGAAAAAAAAGGCTGAGCTGTTCAAAAACCAACCAAGCAAAGCATTTCAGGCAGCTGGATTATCTGATGTCTCTGCCTCACAGTTTTATAGTTTGAAAGGGTGGAAATTTGGAAATCAATGATGATCATGCAAATGGAGTGAATGAATCATTGAAACACTTGCAGCTGAAAGCAACAAACCTCTCTCTCTCTCCCCCTCTTCATAAATATTTCCATGTCTTCAGCGAGACGTGTTTCTTTCTAATTCCTGCATCTTCCAAAACTCCACTGAGATGTATGAGATTTTACTAGCTGAGCCACTGCTAGATTTGGCCATTGCTAGATTTGGCCATATTATCTAATCTCATAGACTGTTGCTGTTGAACACAGTTGTCTCAAAGAAGCTGGCTAGGAGGTATCCACAGAAAAAAATATGAACATGTCCTATGGGAGTTACAGCCTGATTCTATGAGCTACTGGATATAGGTAATAATTCAATGGCTCAAGTATCAAGTTTCTAGTCTTCCTATGAAAACAGAAGTCCTCACTTTACCAGTGCAATAGCATCCACATTTTTATGTTTTCTCTTTGCCATTGTTTAGTGTGTCAAAGCATTGTTGCACTTCTCCTTGAAGGCAGAAGACTAAGCTCTCCATTTGCCACTTTATTTTCTGATCATGGGAACCCTAACGTTGAAGAACAGATGTGGCTCAATCTGAATTAAATTGTGGAAGAACCCTCATTGCTACCATCCATATCTCAATAAAGATAAAAATAGATGCCTGGCAGATCTATTTCCATCTCTGAAAAGAATCTTTATTTAGCCACAAAAATATAGGCTACAGTTGGCCTTGCTGTAACGATGGCTTTACATTGTTATAAGTATAGTGGATGCATATACTGTAATTTACCAGGAAATATAGTTCCTTTTAGTTTTTAGTCTTTCCAATTTATAAGTCTTGAGCATTAAGAGAGACATAGGTCTTTTCATTTAAACTATTTTTTGTCTCAGATACAAAATGTGTTTTCCTCACCATGGAATAGCTGTAGTGAGACACACATTGTGTGAATGAATATTTTCAAAAGCAAATGATGTAAGCCAATAAAAATGGCTAGTTCACCCAATGCACCAACATGGCCTTCTCAAAAGGAGGTCCTGCAACTAAATATGTCGGCAATCCAGCTTTATATATTATGAGATCAGAAAATATTTCTGCCTTTTGATTGGTAGACAATGCTGATGATATAGAGAATATATGAGTGTAACAGGCAGCAGTATATAGTATTAAAATGTAAATCCATTGAATCAGTGTCTATCTTTAGATGAACATGCACAGAATCAATACTGAATGTTTTTCATTTTATACAATTGCAGCCAGTTAAAGCCTTCCATGAGAGACCAAATAAACTTCATAATACAGCTATTTTACACATAGCATTCAGTTTACCTTTTGTGAGCTTGTAATTCAGCAATACTGTAACCAATAATAAACATCTGAAGCACTATCTGATACTGAACAACATCAGCATTGAGAAAATCACCATTAGTCAATTGCAAAGGGCAGCTTTTCTTGCAAAAGTTTATATCGTGCAGCAGTTCTTTTAACAGTATTAAACAACAAAATCTTATCCTTCAGAAGGATTTGATAGGTGGACCAAGATGCCAAATATAGACTAAACATCTGTGCAACCCACCATCATTTATTAAATGTATGTGCTGCCCAACAGCCGGCGACTCTGAGCAGTTACGTTGGCAGCTTAACCACTCAGCTACCTGGCAAAGTATCATAAGTGGTTACATTTTGGTTTGGTTTTAATCACCCCCTAAAGGTCCACCATAGTAGGTAGTTTGATCATGAAGGGGATGCAACTACCCACTAGAACAAACCACAAGCAATCTTGTTTATTTTACACTGATGGAAATTACAGGCCATTGTATGAGTCTGATGTTGCCAACAGTGAAGACAGACTGCTAATTATAATTCAAAGTGGGAGGGGTGTGTCATCCTTTAAGATTCATTAATCTTCTATGCTGGCTACACAGCTTAAAGCCATCTGGGACAGCCAGAGGCTTAAACACATGAAGGCTGATTATGGCTGAAATAGAAGGCTTTCATACCCTATTTCATTGAGAACTGAAAATAGCAGCTGCCTATCTTGAGGGAAATCAGGAGTCTTGGCACTCAGTAGGTATCAAATTCTATAGTATCTTGCCATCCAGTTTGATTTATAATCATGATATAATCAGGCTTAGAGATTGAATGCTTCCACTAGCACAATCAAGAAAAATCCCAAGAGGTTGAGCTTGTAGTCTGTCAGACTTCTGGAAGAGACTGTAAAATAATTCAGTCCTGAATGTCTCCAAAGATAGGTCTTATTTTGCTCCATGGCCTTTGTAGATTTTCCTGTCTAACATATCAAACATAACTCCTGATTTCATAACCAAGTTGCAGGCTACCTGCAGACCTATCTGCAGTTACTCCTATCATGATGATTTTTGTAGTTTTATTTGACCAAGGTCTTGGAATTTCAAAGGCCAGCATATAGTTCAACAAAGATCTGTCAATGAGTTAAACCTGGTACTCAGTAATGTATAGAAATGACAATCCATGTGTAACAATTTCTTTCCAAGATTTATCTTAAAGACAATTTCATTAGCTTTTCCCATTCCTGTGAAAAACTGTTAGCCATCATGCAGTGAAAATCCACCATGGAGTGTTACCCATCATGGAGTGAAAATCCTTTTGAATTAAAAGTGCTACCCAGTTGTCCTTTTATCTACTTTCTGTTCCAGAAAACCTTTCAGCACATTTCTGTCTTAAGCTGATGCAATTTTCAGGAAGTTGGAAGTCTTAATGCAACTCAAGAGCAGTAGCACCTTTCTGAATGCAATCACTTGGCAGAATTATTTTTAAAACCTGCTCCAAATTATTTTGGTTTGACTGTCTTGGACAGAAAGGTGGAAAATGAAAGCATGATCAAATTACTGCCAACAAGCAACATTTAAGCCTAAACACCTGGCTCCCCCCCCCCATGCAATGAGTTTCCAGAACTTTTTTTGGTGTATGTGCTAAATTAGATGGCAAGATGCTTGGCAAGTTCACACCAATTTATCTCTGGATGAGTGTTAGTTAAATCCAAAGTAAATAGTTAATTCAGAATCAGAGGAGGGGAAAATGGCACAAAATGGGTAAGCACCTCGAACAAGGAAATGATCATTTCTTGCTCAGTGTCAGGACTTCTTTCTTCTCAATTTTAAATATTTGAACAGAGCACTGCCAGGCCCCAAGCCAACCTGAGATACTAGTCCTTTTCCTGTTCCTTTACTAATAAATAAACTTAGATTGGCTGCAGTGAAACTTTTTGTTAAGCTCAATTATTAGTTCATGCTCAGAGGACTTTTTATTATTCCAGGAATTAGATATATAGTACTGAAAACCAGTTCTGCCTCTGAATCAGAGCTCCATGTTAACGACTGCAGAAATTAATTTTAGCTGCATGCGTTAGTAGGAAAATAAATTACAAGAGGAACTGTTGAAAAAGATATGCAGCAATGACAAGTGATTTTCTATAATTAATACTGAAAACAACATTTTAATTCATTTAAACTTCTGTTGCGGTTTATTATTAGGGAAGCAATGACGGTGGAGAGAAGAGAATGGATTATTTGGAAGTTCTATTTAAATTAATATAGATTGGAATCTCTCCTGATACAAATGGTAACATTTTCCCTTCTTTGTAATTAATGACTTTTATTTAATTATCTCATTACATTAAAGTATGCCTGGTTCACTTATTTCATTCCTAATATATTATGTTGGTATACACGCTGCAATTCTGCCAGATCTGATTTTGATTTTTTTTTTTATTACTGTTTCATTCATTAAGTGGTAAGCCACCCTTTTGCTTTACTCTATTTAGTTAGATCAAACTTCTGCAGTTTTGGGCCCTCCAGATGACTTTCAGTTTTTAGCTGAGCCTTCCTTTTTACTCATCTGAGCAAGGATGAATTAGGCCCAGGAAGAATGTACACTTATTACCTAATTCTATAAATTCCATTGACTGGTTCAAAGTGCCCTTTTGCAGTCAACGCCTTCTACCGTTATGGTTCCTTAGTTCAGGTGACTTATATGAAACAGATAGCAGGTGTACTGAATTTGTTGCCAAAACCACAGGGAGGAGCAGGGTGGAATTTAGCTACAAAACATTCTTCCAGGTAAATGGATTGAGGGAGCATCTGAATAGAAAGGTGTCACTGACACTTACTGCAGCCAGAGGAAAAAAAATACTTTACCAAAATGCTTAAAGCTGCATAACTGAAGAAGTCTTCGGACTGTATGAATTCTCCCATTAAAGGAAGTTACAAAATCTTGACATTGTTTTTTTTTTAAATAGGAAGAGGAGGATTTTTTTTTTATTTAAATAGGAGGAGGGGGGAGTTGCTAATATGGGTAATCCTCAACTTGCAATTACTGATTCAATGACAGTTATGACAGTCAAATTATGAAGGTACTGAATGTGGAGGACTTATAATTGGTCTGCAAAGTTATGGCTATTGCAGTGTCTTCATGGCCATGTGACTATAACCTAGGTACTTGGGTACCTGTTTCACATTTATTATGTTTCGGGAGCCACAGTCATGTCATTGCAATTTGCAACTCCCTGATAGTTTCTCAAGACTTTGATCCTTGCTGCAAAGTTAAGTCAGACCATAGGGAAGGTTGCAAGTTGAGGATTCTCAAAAAAACCTACTAGAGATCCCTAGGACCTCCTACTCTGTAGTCACCATCGGCTGCCTGCACTCCACAGCACTCTCTTACATTCCATATCAGGTGCCCACATGCAGCAGCAGCTCCACTGCCCACACATAACACATACCAGGCTGACGGGATTCCCCAGCACCTGCCCATAGCCTTGCCAGCCCATCCTTGTAGTCCCAGCATCTACCACTGACATCACCTGTCTGCCCATTTCTCCCAGTTCCCATCTGCATTCCCTAGAGCCCATCTGTGGCATCCTCAACCTCCTGCACTCCTTGTCTTGAACCCCTAGCCATTTTTGCTTAACAATCGGCATGGTCCGGAGATCATGATGAGATTACAACTCTTGTGATTGGGGTCACTGTGTGAGGTGATCGTGTGACATCACACTTTATGATCGAATCACTTAGCAGTGGCAATCTCCATCACAATTGCTGTCATAACTGGAGGATTGCTGTAATGGCAGTAGGACTGAAGATTTATAGGATAGGTGCACGGAGTGAAGAAAGAATGGGATTTTTTTTTTCTTCCCACTTCATACTTGCAGCAAGGGTCAACGAAATAATTTTAATACTGGGAAATTCAGAACAGAGAGAAAGACATATTATTCACAATTATGCATAATTAAATATGGAAGTTCCTTCTGCAAAATGAGGTGACAGATTTACTGGCAGATGTTCTGAATGGAATGGAACTAGTGTCAACATTCTTCATTATTTAGCAAATGATCTGTCCTCATAGGATTTTAAAATATTTTTCTTTGACACGTGAGGGCTTGAAATGAAACAAAAGAAAAGAAAAAAACCCAAATGCAGGTAGGTAAGATTTAACGAAAGCAATAAGATTCCAATAAGCATGAATGTTCTCTTCTTCTATAGTGCTGACACAGCCATGCTCGATTTTGGTGCACCAACAATAAATCCAGCAATATTTATGTTTCCCCATATATTTGTCCCACAGCTTATTTTCCTCTTGCGGTACAGATTCTTCAATTTATCCGGAGCTAGTCCTTTATCCAAACCTCTAATAAAAATACCAGGAGGAGGAAAAATCCTAACACTTTGAGGCAAATAGCAGTTTGTGAGCTCAACCCATAGTTATCCAAGCTATGTAAAGAAGCATGCTAGGCATGACATTATTTCAGATTGGTTCAGTTAGGGAAAAAGAGCACGATCTCTTTTGACTAGAGAGAACTGCTTGGCTGTTTCCTGTTTACGTAACTCCTGTCGTAAGGTCAGTGCAGCGGCCTAGAGGTGGAGCTCTGGCCTCACAATCAGGAAATGGTGAAATCAAGCCTAGGTAGAGGCTAATATTTGGAATAGACTCTCCTGCTCGAGCAGGGGGTTGGACTAGATTTCCTCTAAGGTTCCTTCCAACTCTGTTATTCTATGTTCTAATAAAGACATCTCTTTGCATTGGACTCACCTCTAGCACTCTGCCACTAATATACCGGTTGCAGGTCTCGCACTTAATACCAAATTGGGCATGATAGTCCGATTCACAGTATGGAACACCATCCCTGTGGGAAGAGAGCAGGAGAGAGATTTCAAAGAGGGAAGAAACAACGAAACTTGGCCATTCCTCCCACCCTAAGCACAAATGTTATATGGAGTTCATCACGCTTGGATGCTGGACCACCATTCATACTAAAGCGAAGCCATTGTGAAAACTTTCCCAGACCAGTCGGTAGCCTTCTAATCTGTTTTTGCTCCTAATCTGCTGGTTTTGTTTCAGGTCAATCTGCAATTGCCTGATAGCACCAGGCCCTTAAATCCCTGAGTCTGAATACAGGAATGGGGCCACGAGGGAAGTCCTTTGAGGGTTTCTTTCTAACTGCTCGCTCAGTTGGATGAGATTGATTCAGAAATAACACAGGAAATGTAAGTGTATGTCACAAAAAGACAGCACACCCACCAGCACAAAAGTCAGAGGGCGGAAGGATGGTTCTGTTTATTCTGGGAGACAGGCGAGCCTTGAATGCAAGTTGGAGTCAGCGCGAAGGCTCAGAGGAGCCAAAAGGAAGAGACGATACGGTGCATGACCAAGATGCAATTGAGATGGGCTGTTTCACATACAGGTAGTCCTGGACTTACAACCACAATTGAGCCCCACCCCCCAATTTCAGTTGTTAAGTGAGACAGTGGTTAAGTGAATTTTGCCCCATGTTATAACTTTTCTTGGCACAGAATTACTGCATTTGTTAAGTTGTTAAGTTAGTAACAGGGTTGTTAAGTGAATTGACTTTGCTTGTCAGAAGGTTGCATGACACCCCCCACAAGCAGGACACTGAACAGTCATACAAGTGAGTCAGTTGCCAAGCAGCTGAATTTTGATCACATGACTTTGGGGATGCTGCAACGAACATACGTGTGAAAAAAGGTCATAAGTCACTTTTTTCAGTGCCATTGTAACTTCAAATGGTCCCTAAATGAACTGTTGTAAGGTCAACGACTACTAGTCTCATATTTTCTGCACAATTGTTCATATTTATTTCAGGAAAGCCAAGCTCAAATAGCAGAATGTCAGAACAACCATGGACTGGTTTTTCTGCCTGTTACCTGGCACATAAAGTCACCCTCTCTCTGAGCAGAACCATTCATCTTTAAGGGATCCTTCGGTGGAATATGCTCACAGTTGCTCCAGGGCTAAAGGTACTCACAGATTAATCATTGAGACAGAATAATAAAACCATTAATTGCACCATAAATGCCGCTTTTAAATTGGGTTTTAACAGAAGTTGTCCAATGACTTTCATTGCTAATGGCAGTTTTACAAACAATTATCTTTTAATGAATTATAGATAATGTTGTTACCCCCAATAAAAGGAAATCCTCTGTTTTATTTAGTCTAGACAAACCACTGTTTTTGTTAAAACAGCTTCAGATATTATTTGGCCCTAGGATTCTACAACAGCATTTATTTAATTCTCTTTCATCTCCATAGTGCAGATATAAGCATTTTATTCTGCAGCATTTATGTGCTCTGTTGAATGACACCTGCATAAAACTTGATCTACATTCTGTCTCCAGAGAGAATGATTTTTTTGGCACCATTATTATTTGATTACCCATTGAAATGTGTACGTACAGCAAGATCATTGTCAGAAAGGTTACTATGATGAATGATCTAACCAAAACTACTGTAAATGAGGATTATATATAAAAAAATGTTTACAAAGAATAAATTCATGTGCTAGTGCTGTTGAGGATGTAGAAAATAGAACGGTTGGATGGGGTAATAAATGAATCGGGACTAATTCCTGAATTAATGGGGGTTGGATTATATAATCCTTGACTAGATTAGCAAACAATCAAATAAATAGATAAATAGACTAGTTTATGATTCCAGAAACTCAGGTACTTGCAACCATCCTAGAGCCTTCATGTGTAACCTGAAGACTTTCAAAATTTCAGCCCAGAGAGTTCAAATTGAAGACATTTTTTGAATTCTTACAGAGCAACTGAAAAGAGTACTGATTTTACAAAAACTAGAAAACCGCATTAAAAAGCCTCCTCCTTATGGAATAAGGGGTTCTCAGAAGGTTGCCTATATTCCCTTCCAGTAAATCCATACAAGTGAGGCAAAAGGAGGCACAGGTGGCTCTTGCTTCCTCCAGAAGTGAAGGTAATGCATTGTGTACCCTAAAATGCACACATTCCATTTGTATGTTAAATTAATAGATTCTGGTCTAGGAAGGTATCCACATCTTACTTCTTCTGTGCATTAGCTGAGAAAGGTACGGTAAAAGAGAAAGTACAGGTTTGTTTTGCTTTCTTTCTCTCTGCTTGCTTCTAATATACAAAGTTGTGAAAAAGTCTCAGAATTCTTTGAGAATACCATCCGATGCTTAGCTCTGAAGGAATCCCCCACCCATCTAGCTTATACAGCTGAAATGTGCATAGGGAAGAGGTGGAAACACGCACTTGCTAATGTATTCTCCAGTCAGGATGATTCCACAGGTTTGGCACTTGAAGCAGCTGACATGCCACTGTTTTTCTAAAGCCAGGAGGGACTGACCTTGCTTGATTTCCTCTTTGCAACCTGCACATTCTAAGAAACAAAAGAAACACAGAGAACTGACCACACAGCAGAAGTAGGAACGTCCCAAATAGATTTAAAATCTGTATAGAAGACAACAGTGTCTACAAATAGCGTGCCTTCTGGAACCATAAATAATAATAACATGAATGACAGACATGAAGCAAAGGGTCCCAGTGTTCAAAATGATTTGTGATACACAGGACTATCTCCAGGAAGGAACAAACAAAATGACTAGTAGGAAAGGTCCTTTATTTTGCATTAAAGTCAATGTGGAGAACCTCACTTGCTTAATTTTCTCTACAGTTGCATGGTTTTCTCTTTGGAGACACACCAAGATCGTGCTATCCATAGAATGGATTCCTCTTCCTCAATCATGACTGGCCATACTGGTTAAGAAAAAGGTTGATAGGCTGATTCCAACATAGGTTGAGACCGTTCAGTTTGGAGAAGCCAGATATATGAAAGTTGTGTGAATGTTCTTCATGGGTACCTTATCTCTCCATATGTTCTTGGATTTGTTGATAAATCACTGTAATGCCAAACACCAGTTTGTTTATAGAGCAGTTGCTTACAGTAGCATCAGCAGTATTGCTATCAGAGTGTGTAAACCTAGTGGAATACTTAAAATATTCAATACTATGTCCGCATTATGAATCATAACATTGGGAGTCTTGGAAACTATTTATACATGTAAATTCTTGTTCAGATCTCACCTGAATTAACAAAAATTAACAAAATTAACAAAAAAGTTAATGAACAATTTCCTTGGCAGGATGGGTGGCTATACCAACTGAATAAAATAAATCATAAATACATAAAATGGTTTCAATATGGAATATATTTACCTCTTTCACATTAAAATTTTAATTATTCCAAATAATTCTAATTGTAGGATGCAAATATTCCATATAGTTTATATGGAAATGAGTGACTTTCTCTTTTAGTTCATTTTTATGGAATTGTTTTTTCTTGTTTGACTGCTAGCTAGTATAAATTACGTTAACACAAAAAAACCTGACACATTGGCATTTTCCTCTCCTGGAGAATTACAGATTGTCATTTTCATCTTGATCTTGCTGCTTGAACCAATTTAGATAGGATAATGCAGGTGTACCATTTGCTTTAGCAAAAAAGAAAAATTAAAATTAAAAACTGCAAAACATCTAACCAAGACTCAAGGAGAACCTGGCATGTTTTGCCAAGGAAAGCAAAGAACAGTTATAGTGAATGTTGACCTAATACCAGAGCATTAGTACCCAAAGGATATTTTAGATCACCTTGTGTAATGGTTAGACCAAGCTGAATTGCTCAAAATCAAGATCAAGAATGATGGGGTAGGGATGGGGAGGAATACATGGGTTAAATATTTATGGAGGGCTTCCTCTCTTTTACAAAATCTGGACCAGAAGATTTTTGGGTTTCAGCCAGGATAGTAAAAGCTGCTTCCTAACCTTTACCACAGTCAGATTTGGTGTGTGCCTAGGTATTTATCTTTCTTCCTTCCTTTCATGTTTCCTTTGCTGTTTAATTCAGTAGCAGGAAGCCAATGGGCCTGAAAGGGGTGGCTGTCCCAGCTATGATTGGCTTTTTCAGTCTCCTCATCTCTTAGATTGTCAAGGAATCACTAATATGTAGGGTGCTCATTGGAGTGATGAATAGTTGTGAAAAATCTCACTGGTAGATTTTTCACATGCTATGGAATACGCTGTTACCAAAGCTATTCTGACTGTTGCTGCATTTTTACCTTACACACCTCTAAGTGCTGGAGGGATTGTTTATAAATGCAAGGTAGACTGACAATCTCCTCTGATCACTCTTCTCTCTCATCGCTCACCTGTCAACACAATCCCTGGTTTGCCACTTGTCCTGTCAGTGGATTCCACTGCTTAGGGTAGCTCCAGGGAACTTTTGCCATGCAAAAGCAACACTCTAAATCCTAGAATCTTGCATGCTGACAAGGTTCTCTTCCTGCCTTGCCTACTGAAGTCACAGCTAGTTGTCACCAAACAGCACCCAGGGAGATACAGTGAGAGCAGGCGTGGATGCAGGAAAAAAATAATAATATTGGGGAGATGCTGTTCTTTGCACATTATATCCTGAGTGTTGCTCTCCGTACTTATGAATTATCCATGGAGGCTTTGGGTAACCTGAGCTGCACGTCTAAGGTGAAGAGTGAATTTCAGAGAAAGATGCAGGTTTCATGTGACCTGATAGTATTAAAGATAATGAGGAGGATAAGCACAGGGGACAAGGGAGGGAGAGGCAAAAAAGATATTGTGATTTTGTGTTGGGTTTTTTCCCCCCCTCAGGGGCTTCTTAACAGGGGCTTCCTGGAAACTGAGTAGGGGTGGAAGAGATCAGCCTTTCCTTGTGTGCTGATTCAGCAGATTTGTCCTATGCTGCTCTATTCACTGTGGCTTGTTTCTGAATTTCTGGTTGCAAAAACAGCCTGGGCTATCTCTGGTTGAATGCAATGACAAGGTCTCTCCTCTTTGAGAACTGGTTATCCTTCTTCTCTCTCGTGTAGGTTTACAGGGTCGCCTTAAACAGTCACAATTTGACATAAGCCTATCTAATTCATCCCTAGGGAATCTCTAGGTTATCAGGAACATAATTATACTTCTCAGTATAATTTTTATAACATATTTTGCAACTCAAAAATAATGCAAATGATATATATAGGAAGGAAGTGCAAACAAAATGTATTAAACCAGGAGTGGTTTCTTGTATCAGATATTCTAAAAAAGTGCATACATGACAAATACTAAGAAAAAAGGGTACAAAGCAGACTTTTTAGAAAAAAAATCCCAGACAAATTGGACAGAACAAAAGTATAGAAGGAAAAAAAGAGAACAAAGCAATATCTACTTTGGGATAATATAGGGTGTGCATTATCTATCCATATGCCCATCCTATATTATAGAAAAACTATTTCTAGCTTCATAGCATCTTAGCAGCTTAATGATATTTTATTTGTCCTATGCATAGTATTCCATAGCACCCTGATTTTACTATGTAATATCACACTAGAGCAGAACCAGATAAAAGCATTTTGAAGTAAAATGAATTCCAGTGATGTCCTTCAGATGCTAGTTAACATGGGACACCTGCACAGACTCTCAGACTTTCCACACAATCCCCATTGGTTTTAAAGGAGCATCCTGTGAATGGCATTTGTAGATCCAGCACATTGTGTTTCTGACACCATGATCAGAAACCCATTCAAGGAGCCATATCATCTTATCCATGAGCAGACACCCTGAAGTATTTTAAACCTAAAAGAAGAAATGCCACTTTCATTGTTTTAAAAAGTTCATTGCAGGGACAAACATTGAACCAAAGGGTGGATAAGAATGGCATTTCATATTATCTTCTGTGGCATTGGTTGATTTCATGAGGAATAAAGGAAGATTATTAGAGAAAAGAAGAACTAGGGTGGCATGATAGCAGCATTCCAGTATTTGAGGGGCTGCCACAAAGAAGAGGGGGTCAAATTATTTTCCAAAGCACCAGAAGGCAAGACAAGAAATAAAGCATGGATGGTAATGGGAAGGGGGAACTAAGGGGGTCAACTTATTTTCCCAAACACCAGAAGGCAAGACAAGAAACTATAGATGGAAACTAATCAAGAAGCAACCTGGAATTAAGGAGACACTTAACAAGACAATTAACCAGTGGAACAGCTTGCCTTCGGAAGTTGTGAATGCTACAACACTGGAAGTTTTTAAGAAGGATTGGACAACCATTTGTCTGAAATTGTCTGTCAGGTCTCCAGCTTGTGCAGGGAGGCTTGACTAGAAGACTTCCAAAGTTCCTTCCAGCTCTATTCTGAAGTGAATTAATGAGGCATCCTTTATCAAAATACTACAGCACAAAGACAACAGTGTGGCAATTATCTGGAGATATGGCAAACACAGAAAGTAACGAGGAGAGGGGTCTCAGTGTTTGGAGTACACATTTCCACTTTCTGTTATTTTAACCGTTGTAGTCCACTGAAATTGCAAGACCCATCCCCCCCTCTCTTTTTGGCCCCGATGGAACATCTGTGTTTTTGCATCTTCACGCAGACTTTAAAAGCAAAGCAAGCCTTGGACTTGGACAGCTTTTTCTTTAGCTCAACTCAGCTGATCTGGGAAAAGAAATGCAGCATCTCCACCCTTTTTCCTGGAAAAAGGGTGAGCCAACACTGGAATTCTTGTTGATTTTGTGATTTTCCTGCACTGAGACAGCCTTTTAAATATTGAAACTAGGAGCAGAGAAGGAACTACCTTTTCCAAATGCAACTACACTACAATTCTCATGTTTCTGTAGAAGCAAAGACAGAAATGTGACTTTTACTACCTTGAACCAAACAGGCTGCAGTCTAGCTGGGAGTTCTGCATGTATTAGCAGCTTAAATCAACAGGCTTACGCACCCTTAATTCTCCTGTTGAATTGTGGCCACTGTGTTCTTGTTTGGCAGCTTCGAACAGCTCTGCCAAGAGCCAGCTGTCACAGGGAAGCACTGTTTTGTGATTGTAGCAAGGAATACTGTGTCATTCTTCTCTTAGTAATCAATGCGTCTAAGGAGACAGTAACATCTATTGCCTCCACTGTGAGATCACACAGCTTGCTGTGCAATTGCATCCAGCTGGTAAGCAGCCCGACAGAGATTGCTCATTATAAGGCTTTTACAAGGCTTCCCTGTTTGTATGTTCAGTAAGCAACAGCTTTTTAGCGTGGTTGGGCATAGAAGCCCACCGTATAACCTGAAGGTAGCTTTTGCTTCTGGGCCCTTTTCTAGCCACAGATTTCAGCATGATCTACCAAGCAATAAGCAGGGAAGCTCTCTCCCACACTCTGTTGATCTGAGGAGTAGGGGCAGGCTTCACTCAGGGTGTGATCATAGAGGAAACAATTCTGAAACAGGGAGAAAACAAAGGAGTTCTTTTTCTCACCACACAACTTTCATGGAAAAACTTCAGGTAATGGGAAGAGGCCTGAAAAGCTTCTGGGCTGTGGACATTTCATAAATTCACTGGTGCTTCAGTCAACAAGTAGAGGTCAACAAGTATAATAGTATGTTGGAATGACTGAGCCCAGTCATGCTGCCTAGGACTGGTCAGATAAGAGACAGCATAGTCCATAGCTGGATAGAGGCTCAAAAGAGGCCTTTCTCAGGGTAAAGAAGATGGGAGAAGAATTGGAGTTTCAGACTTGCAGGATTCTGTTAATGTAACCTTAGAATACAGTAGAATTAGCTGATCTGATTGTGTTTTCTGTCTGACAGCAAGGAAGAAACAAATAGCAGCTGTCCAATTGGGCAATGCCAACTGTAGGCACTCCTTCAAGGCAAAAGACTTCACCAAGGGATGAAGATTACAAGACTCTGTTCTAGCCTTCGAGTCTTCCAAATCATGAAATCAGAAGTCAGATCAGAAGTTCAGCATAACCAAAAGAATAAAAAGTGCAAGGCTACAATTGATGTAAAACATGAATAAATTGAACCTCCTTCCCTGGCCAAAAGAAAAAATTAAATGTGGCTTTTGGCCGCTATGGAAACACATGATCACATCTGTGTATTATTTTGATTTTTTTTTTTTAAATCATCATGATCATCTACTTTGTTTTAATCCAAAATTTAATGACTATGGATGAGTACTGCAAATTATTTTCAGATTTTTTTGTAATTCAAAGTGATAAGAGGTAGACTTTAAATAAATCATTTTGGTGATGATGGTGATGAAGAAGACCATTTATAAGATATTCAACTTTCCCTTTTTTGCCAAGAATCCCAAATAGCTTGAATCAGAAAAAGAATTCTTTGAGATGTGTCCTTTCAAAAAGTCTTAGTATTTAGTATTGTAATAATTTACACTGGGTGCCTTTTAACATTTAACAGTACATGGAGCAAATAAAGTTGAATTATAAAAATATAAAATCAATTGAGGGCAAAAATCCTACTAAATTGCATAAAGAAGCAATAAATGGTTCTAAATTGCTAGAATGACCTCTGGGTTTTATGGTCTTTACAGCACTTCCTTCCCTTAATCTTCCTTTGGATGCTGTGTAAAGAAGAAAAATCAACATGACTTACGGCTTGGTCCATGAATCTTGATAGGTTTGTTGCTAATCAGTGAATGGGAACAAGTTTGGCAAACACAATCTTTGCCGCTAAATGTCACTTTATCTCCAATGGGAAAGGGCTTCCTAAAACAAGGAAAAATAAGCAAGATGTCAGAAACGCATAGGTTAATATCAGTATGAATGGTATTTCATTAGTTATTATTACATTGAGTCAGCTATTATGGTTCATATATGTTCTATTTTCTCAAGAGTCTATTAATGAAATTTGGAATTTAATGTTTCTGGAAATAAATGAAATATGGGAGGCCTGCTTGCTTGTTTGCTTGGGAAAATTTATTGACAACTCAATTGTCTTTTGTTATTTTTGTGGGTTTTGATGACTCATATTTGGACAATTCTCACTCTCGGTTAATTCTGGTTGAGTTAAGAAAAGCAGTTTGATGCATACCACAGAATTATTTGTTGACTACCTTAAATACTGCATAAGCAAAGACATGGCAGATGAAAGATGACAGTTTTGACATGATGTTGCCAAAGGAGGATATCAGAGAACTTGCCCATCCTGTTTATGAAGAAAAAATGTTTAAAGTAATTCTCATTGGCCCAGGAGCTATCCTTGAATTTGTTTATCTGCTTAAACCATCTCTTGGAAAGAGTCTCATAATCACCACGAAGTGAGAGGTTTTTCCTTTTACCATAAGATGAACCAGTTGGGAAGTTTCAAAAAGAACAAAAACAAAGACACCTAGTTAAAAAGACAAAGAACCATGTGTTTCCAAAATATGTTCAAGAGCAAAAGAAATGAGTCGCCTACATCAGTCTAGAGACTGGACTTTTAAAACCCAAATTTAATAATTTGGGATTTAGTATTTTGTTTTGTTTTATAAAAGAGGAGTTTTGTTTGTACTTTAGAGAAGGATAGACAAAGCATCATTTTAAGCTTGAGTGTCTTCCAAAAATATTCAAAACAAGCAAGATGACTAAAAGTCAGAATATGCTAAAATGGGGCACTGAAATGAATTTGTTCTGAATTTGAAACAATTTGATTCAGAATTTTCTGCAAACCTCAGGAGAAACCTTGGTTATCTCTTGAGAAGGAGAGTAATGAATCCACATTTCAAAAACCAGTAATTCAGGAATTCAGTCCAGTGTTATTTACTTTTAAAACACTGAGGTAAAGTTTCAACTGCTAGTGACTTCATGGACACATCCATATAGGTTTTTTTGGCAACAATATGAAAAAAGCTTCTTGTTGCTAGATAGCCTTTTGATTTCCAAGTCTAACCTACAGATATTTCCTAAGTATCTGTCACCCTAACACTAATTGCGTTTAACACTGCATAGTTTTTCAAAGCCAGCCATGGTTCATTTGGTTGTCACCATTTAGTTTAAATTATCCTTAAATCATTATAAGCCACCTGTGCACCACTAGCAACCCCTTGTGTAAGTTCTAATGGAGGCCTGCAGCATTCCCACTGTTCCCCCCCCATATTCCCATTGTTTCTGCAAATTTGCTGCTGGATGAAGGATATTTGGGAAGATCTCACCTTGTCAGCCTCTTCTTGGCATATAATCTTTCCACTGCTAGTCAAACAATTGTTGCTTGTTGCTAGATAGCCTTTTTGATTTCCAAGTCTAACCTACATATATTTTCTAATTACCTGTCTGGAGAGCCAGGAGATAGTTTAGATGGAGTAGGCATAGCATGAAGATGCTGCTTCCTGTATACAAACTTTTTCTAATTAAGCTGATGGATCGACCTATAAGATCTCAGCATGTAGAGGAGGAAGGAAGAAGGAGTTTTGTGGCAGGCCACAGAGTATATCTGAATGTGCACATGCAGAAGGTTGATATGCTGAGTTCAAAATATTATTGCTAATCTGTCTTTATTGCTCCATGGGCTTTGGGATTTATTGGGGGGAAAAACCTTCTTGCTTACACTTGCTTTGTGGACACTCTCTCAAGCATGGACTTAAAAATCCAACACAATATTAGAACAAAAATAAAATAAGCACCAGAACAAATATTGCAGCCTGCAAAATACAAACAGTGATATAGTAGTTGACAGCAAAGAAACAAATGAATGAAATGTCTTCAGCTAAAAGTCAGGAAAGATAAAATCAACTCAGAAGAAAAATTATGTACACATTTAATACTCTTGCAAATCCTGCTAAATTATGTGATAAATGTCAGGTGACAACTGATTCCAGATGCACAAGAACACTATGGAAGAAATCCTGTTTTGTTTTAGTCACTAGTCTAATTGTCCTCCATAGTAAGTTAAGCAGAAGCATCTCTAATACCAACCATAAAGCAATGGCACTGGTCCCACTTCTTGAGTTAACCCAAACTTAAGCCACAGAGGTTTTTAAGGATCAGAACCAGCTCTTTCAATTAGACTTGGAAACTAAACCAGGGTGGTGGCTGCAATAAAGGTATTACTTGAACTGACCTTCAACACCACCTTTTGGGATTACTCATCCTGGACCCTCAGGCCTTTTAAGCCTCATACACAAGTGTGAACCAGAAAGATACCTGTGACAGATAGTCACAAAAGCTGCTAAAAGTCTGGGGAGTCAGATGAACCCTGAAGGTCTGTTCCTTGGTTTAAACTGAATGAATTCAGCCAAGGTTTCCTCTTGTATAAAATTATCATCCAAGATAACTTCCCTGAATTGCCTTTCACTTGACGTTATTTAGAAACGAGGTGCTGCACTATTTTCTTAGGCGATTAAGGATATGAGAATATTGGACCATTAAAAGTGAGCCTATTAGGCTAGAATGATTAGTAGATTCTAATCTAGAAGACAATGACTTGGCATGAAATCCTGTGGATGAGTGTAATTAAGAGAAACTCAGTGCTTACAATTAATATGCTTATGTTCATGTTTTTAACCTGATAAAGGTCTTGATCCAAAGGCATCTAGTCACTGTAGTTTTGGGCTTTTTCACTTATAGCTAGCTAAGGTACAAATATGTCCTGTCATTATGTTTATTTTTATTTTTTGCCTTACTCCTATGACAGTGTCCTCATCTTGTCCTTGTAGTAAGACAGGCCAAAATCACGCATAGCTGTACAGTATTATTTCCCTTATTGTGACACTGTTCAAAAACAGCTTCAAAGGAATGTAAATTGTTAGGCTTTGTCACTCATTAACTTGGAGGGAAACCAAGCAACAGGCAAGTACTGGGAAGAGAAATAGAACAGAAAGCATCAAGGATAAGGATGAGCATCAAGGATAAGGGTAGTGTGATATGTATCACAGGTATAATTTTACATATCACAGGTAGCAAATTTCATAGTCACGTAGATTCCCCCCCCCCCTCCCCGTTCATTCTACCAAGTAGTGGGGAAAAACCCTCTGTAAGCACTGTCGGTTTTTTTAATGGAGTGTGCCCAAACTGCAGTTTCCTTCATGTCCGGGAAATTTATTTGAAATCTCATGCAATGCAAATATTTGTTTGGTTGATTGTTTCAGATATTTGTAAGATTACTCAACAACTTGATTTTGAGAAATATACAGCAGGAATAAAATTTTAGCAGAAAACAATCCCAAATTGTTAAAAATAAATAAACTAGTGTATAAAACAGCAAGCCAAATGAAACAATTAAAAACAAAACAAAAGGGGACTCCAAGTCAGGACTTCATTGCTTCTCTAAAAGCAAGCCACTAGTATATCAGACAGAGATCATTCCAGACTATAGGAGCAGCCACTGAAAAAGGATACTTTATAAACCCAATAAGATGACAGTGTTTAACATAAGGACAGACAGATTTACCTGAGAGCAGGCAGTTCTGCAATTTCAGTACCTGCTGGTCTCTTTTCCATCTTTCCTCTTATTTTGCTGTGAGATTGCTCTGTTTTAGCAATAGCACTTATACCTTTTTATAGTGCTTTCCAGCCCTCTCTAAGCAGTTTTACAGCATATTGCCCCCAACAATCTGTGTCCTCATTTTACTCACCTCGGAAGGATGGAAGGCTGAGTCAACCTGGAGCCTGGTGGGGTTTAAACTGCCAAATTGCAGGCAGCCAGCAGTCAGCAGAAGTAGCCTGCAGTACTGCATTCTAACCACTGGGCCACCATGGCTCTTAACAAGGTGTTTTCCTTCAACACCTTGATGGTTTCAGTGCTTTCTTCACATCCCTATCTTGTCTTTAAAAAAGAAGTTGTGATAGAAGACTGACTTTATTGCAGACATGATGATAGTTGGGAAACCTGCAGAACTGACTGTTCCTGACCTCAAATATCATAGTCAAAGAACTGGCAAATCTCTCCTGGACAGTTGAAGAATGTGACATAGACCTATATACCTTTTTGTGTGGCATTCTTGAAAATACAAAGTTTCCTTTTCACCCAGATAAACAGATATTACAAGAACTAGCAACATGCATTCCAGTCGTGCATGTATACCAAAAGGAGATACATGAGATGAAATGGGCTGGAATATAAGACATGTGCACATAGGCACAGGTGTCCATATCTGCCAGGAAACAGAGAATTAAAGGTGCATGGTTAAACAATCAACTTATTTCCTGCAGAATGTAAATACAGAAGTTTGCCTTATTATAGTTAAGAAATACCACTTCAATAGTATTCTACTGTCTCCCTCCATATGATTAAACAAGGAAAATACTACAAAATCTATGTGAACCCTACGAAAAAGCAAGAGAAATCCTAGAATATAAGATTATTCTTAAACACATTGGCTCAGAACAATTAATACTGATTAGGATACTTTAACTATACTTCACTTTAAAACACTAGTAAGAGGATAACTATCTTCTTTATGAGCATAAATGAATGCAGTTAATATTGAAATCTACTCTAGGAAGGAAGAGCAACTACTGTAACTTCATTATAGTGGCAGAAAAAGATGAACTTAAGTTTGAGTTGAGAAATGCACACTAATTACTCCCCTCCTTAGAGATGGATAATTAGAGAAATTAACCCAGAATGGAGGGTATATACAGTAGCTAGCTGCAAAGGACATTTCATTAGAATGAAGAGAAGGGTTTTATATTTCCTTTAGATCAGGGTTTCCCCAGGGGTTGAAGGGACTATTTAAATTTTAAATTTTAAAGGGTGGTTACAGTTGCTGCTACAATTTGTGCTACTACCCTGTTTCTCCAACAATATGGCCTCCCCCAATAGGAAGTCCCAGCATGTTTTATAGGCATGAAATGAAATTAAGCCCCTCCCCCCCAAATTAAGGCCTATATTAAAACATGTGAAATGGGGGGAATGGTGGGGGGGCTTGCCGTTAGGAAGTACTTTTGTTGCACACCCGGATATGGTGCTGCCTGTGCTGACCCCGATATGAAGTGCCCCACCAACGCCGAGGTCAACATCCAATCCGTCGCCGCCCGCCCGAAGATGCAAGGGGGAATTAAGTCACCCCCGAAAAGACGGCCTAGCCATTTTTTCGGGGCTTAAAAAAAAAAAAAAGACCCGGCCTTATTATATGAGAAACACGGTATTAGTTAAAGTAGTATTTATTTATTTTTATATAATAAATGGTTGGGAGATGATGGACAATCTGAAATTTCATGAAGGGATCAATGAGCTGAAGCAATTGGGGACCCCCCTATACCAGATGTAAGGATGTATATAAAACACCTTGAACGCCAAAGCTGAGAAGAATGGATTTATTTCAATGTATGAATTTCCCCTACAAAAGAACAAGGCTAAGACTTTATTAGTTTTAAAGCATGGGAATCAAATAGGTGATCGGTTTCTACTGGTGGAAACAATAATCCCCCTTCCATAAAGTTTTTTTTTAAAAAGGAACTTGAATAGAAAGGGATAAACTACAACCTGAGCATTAAGTACCAATTCTTGCCCTTTAACCCAATGCAACAGGTGATCAGTGGAGTATATATCTCAATGGATCAATGGATATATACGTATATAAGTGATCGACATCAGACTTGCCAAACTGCTCACCTCTGCTCAATCCTCTGGGAAATCTAATCTGAGCATCATATCCACCTTACTCAACTTGTAAATGTACCTCTACCTTGCTCAGCATTCCTCTTAGCCTGTACTTACATTCTATTGCAGTTTGTTGCTATTAGTTTAGGGGATTAGTTTACCATCTATTTCCCGGTAATGCTTGAAAGAAACAAATGGTATGGATAGCATCAATAATAACTTGCTTACTTCCCACGCTGGTATCACCCTACCTTGAAGGTTAGTGATTGATGCTGGACTCATAATGCCATTTAGGCTAAGTGGAAAACAGCCTTGGTTGCTACAGAAAGGGTGGTACAGATTCCACAACAAAGAAACTTCAGCTTAGTGTTTCTGACAAAATACGACACGGGTAATGGCAGCAGTTTGTAGGTGTAGACACGTAAAGCTTCTGGGGTTAATTTAAGGCTACCTTTTCCTGTCATTCACTGACACTCTTTCTTAATTCTAATGTTTCTCTAATGCAAGCCAAACATTAAAAAAGACACAGTAATAGACCTGTCTTACCAGAGGATTTCTGAGACCTAGAATCATTCATAGGTCACAACATTTTCACCACTCCCTCGGGAGAGGGCTAATCACTCTTCCTCTTGCAGGGACATCCAATTGAAACTCCAATTAATCATTAGATCGCCACTGCAATCAGAATTAGCCCTACGTTTGCTTCACACTTTCTTCATCTCATTAATGCCCCCCTAATCATAACTTATGGAACCAGTTCCCGCCCAGTTATATCTGTCTTGTTCTCTCTGTGTGAAGTTATTGTCTACAGATTGTGAACATGCATTTTATTGGTGATTCTCTTCCTTTAGAGAAATGACAAATCTACACCACGGCTTTTGTTGGGAAGGTGCAGACTTCTTCCCAGCAGCCTGTGTAAAAATCTGTCTTCCCCCCCCACCCCCAGCACTCAGTTTGCAATTTGGTGCTCCCTTCCCTAGCAACTTCCCCCCACTGCCAGTAAAGACAGCTGCAATCAGGCAACTGCTATAAGAACCTATGGAACTGTATCGGTGATACCATTGATGATAAGGGCCATTATAAGTTTTTCATGTCTTTATGCTTTCTAAAACCTTTGTTACACTGAAGATTTAACTTGCAATGGGGATTGAAAAAAGCAAAGCAACATTTTTTTTTTCCCAGGGAGGCAATTTAATTAGACTAGGAGAGAAAAACAGGATGGTGGAAGCTTTTCATCATATTCCCTCACTTTTGCCATCATTATTTATTTTGTTTTGCTTTTTAATTATTAGTTGCATTTCTAGTTCAATATTTAAGTATCAAACCAGTTAAAAACAATATTCAAACACCGTCTTTGAGTCTTTGTTGCTGACCCTGGATCAAATTTGGGAAAAAAATAAGGCTAAATGGAATTTCCCTGCCATTAGTTTCCCTTCTGAACAATCTATGCATTCTATAGAGGCCTCTGCCCAGAATTTCTTTCATGTATAGCTGCTGCTTCATCTTTCAGTGGTGTCTTCTCCAGTATCATTGTTGGTGAAGAAACATGGCAGTTCAAACCTAACACATGGAAAGATATCATACAAAGAATAGCAATAGCACTTAGACTTATATACCGCTCCATAATGCTTTACAGTCCTCTCTAAGCGATTTACAAAGTCAGCACATTGCCCCCAACAATCTGGGTCCTCCTCATTTTACTGACCATAGAAAGGATGGAAGGCTGAGTCAACCTCATGCTGGTCAGGATTGAACTTTTGGCAGTGGGCAGAATTACCGTGCAATACTACATTCCAACCACTGCACCACCATGGCTCTTACCGAGGTGCCTAGGACAGCATCACATAATTTGGAAAGCATTTTTTGAGATAACGCCCAGGACCCCTCTCTCTTTCACTCAGAAGCTGCTGAGATCAAGTTTCAGAAAATACAGGTGGCCAGAAGCAAGTAAAGATAGTCCTTGACTTACGACCACAAATGGAACCCAAAATGTATGTTGCTAAGCGAGACAGTTCGGTGAACTTTGCACCAATTTGCAACTCTCTTTTTGCCACAGTTGTTAAGTTGTTAATTACTGCAATTGTTAAGTGAATCTGGTTTCCCCATGGACTTAGGTCAAAAAAAGCTGATCACACCCCAGGACATGGCAATTGTCATAAATATATGCCATTTGCCAAGTGTCCGAATGTTGATCACATGGCCATGGGGGTGCTGCAATGGTCATAAGTGTGAAAAACGGTCATAAATCCCATTTTTCAGTGCCGTTGTAACTTCAAGCTGTCACTACCCGAAGGGTTCTATGTTGAGGACTACCTGTAATTCTTGCAGTAACTGAGAATACATATAGCTCAGGATTGAATTTTTGCACTTGTTTTCTTCTTCTTTGAGATCCTTCATGGCCATGCTGGTAACACCAGTTATTTGACCAGTTGCTGAAAAGGCAAGATTTTTATTGCGGGATAAATTATTTGGAGAAAGAAGGCAGAAGAAAAGGAAACAAAACACCTGTTGATGTTGAGGAGCACATAAGGCTAGAAAGATATGCATTTAGTCAGCCACCTAATTTCAGGAGAAGATCTGCCAACTAAGGAGCAAATTCTAAGGGTTAAGGCCAAGCTTCTTCTGCAACTGCTGGATTGAGGTCAAACCTTGGCATCAGCTGATAGGATATTCCAATCTAGATTCTGCTTTTCCCAAACTACAAAACTCAGTTTTGACAATTCCACTCCCTCCCCCGTCTGATAAAATGTACAAGTAGTCCTTGACTTACAACAGTGATGGTTCAGAGTTACAATGGCACTGAAAAATATGAATTACAACTGTTTTTCACAACTTTTGCGGCATCCCCAAGATCAAGTCATCAAAATTCGGATGCTTGGCAACTGTTTCATAGTTATGACCGTTGCTGTGTCCCAGGGTCACGTGGTCATCTTTTGCGACTTTCCGACCAGCAAAGTCAACGGGGGAAGCTAGGATCACCTCCCTACTGATTGCAACCAAGCTATAATGCAATCTATGGTTTTGCACGAGCGCTGCAACTTTCCCTAAGGGGGATTCTGCTCACCATTGTCACTCCTGAGAGGTTGACACATTGCTTTTAGATATAGTAGACTCACCTGCACATGCTGCACACAAAGCACTTGGGATGGTACGTCCGGCCCAAGGCTGAGATAACCTCTCCAGTGATGAAGTCTTGGCAGCTGTCACAGCGGGTGCCATAGAGCTGCTGGTAGTCGTGAGTGCAGATGTATTCCCCATTTTTAAAGAAGAAGCCAGACTGAGCTAGGTCACAGCCACACACTACAGAGGGGAAAGTACATGCAGAGATAGAAAAGTCAGTCCTTTCATCTCTTCAAATAGGCACCTTTCTCTTAAAAACAAACAAACAGACGCTTCTTAAAGTACCATCATAAGAATGGGGTGTCCGGATCATGCCAAAAGCCTTGTTTGTCAATCAAAGGGGAGACAATTAAGAGACTGTAGAGATTCTCAATCATCCAGATCATGGTTGTCCCAAAGGTGTTTTTTCAGGAGGCAACTGGACTTTCTTGTTTTCTTTTTTTGAAGACGTTTCGCTTCTCATCCAAGAAGCTTCTTCAGCTCTGACAGAAGGATGGGAATGGAAGGAATTATATTCCTTGCAGACAGCTGGTCATTTGCATCATTTTAGAGGGACTTTTAGCTATACAATTTGGGATGAACACTCTTTGAATGGTGTGGGAGTAGGAATGGATTTCCAAAGGGAAAAAAAATTGCAGGAACCAGGAGCACTACTCAGGTGATCCTGAGGACACATATAAATCCTCAAGTGCTTTAACTACCCTCTAAAACAGGGGTGTCAAACTTGCATGTCATGGCGGCATCATCTGACGTATCATGACTTTTTTTCCCCTTTGCTAAACTGGACATGAGTGTGGCCAGGACGTGACCTATCCGGCCTGTGGGCTGGAAGTTTGACACCCCCTGCTCTAAAAGGATGCAAATTATCAACTGTCTGCAAGGAATATAAATCCTTCCATTCCCCACTATCCTGTTAGAGCTGAAGAAGCTTCTTGGATGAGAAGCAAAACATCTTCAAAAGAAAAAACAAGTAAGTCCAGTTGCCTCTTGAAAAAAGCACCTTTTGGACATTTAGGTGTTAAACCCTGCCCGCCTGCATAGCCATGGAGAATGGCTCCACATTTTGTTACAGTAATTTTATTGGCAACAACCCCATTGCTTTTTCCTAAATATAAAAGTTGTGTTTCTTACACAAAACATACTAACGGAAAACACCTCGAAGGTCTTTTAATCTGACCCCCAGCTAAAGCAGGAGACCCTGTACCATTTCAGATGAAAGGTTGTCCAATCTCTTCTTTAAAATCTCCAGTGTTGGAGCACCCAAAACATCACTTCTTAAGAAGACCAAATATAGGAGGACCAGCTGTGCTTAGGAATTCCCATTAGCCAGTCCAAAGCTGACTTCATTCTTATATCTATGACCCCTGGCTTCCAGGTCATTTCTAATCTCAACTCAATGTACTTGGTCATTCATTTTGCAAATCGAAATGGCTTAAATGTGTCTGCAGAATCACCTCCTTTCAACTCAGCCTATTCACGCTCTCTGGTATCTAAATATTAGATAAAGCTGCCTGAAGGGGGATTATCTGAAGCAGCCACCTGTTTTTTATCCCCATCGCTGACACCTGAGGCTTGACTAGTGCTGGTATGCGAGAGGGTCTTTCTGTGGCTCGACTTTGGCAGGCCCTGCCTCAGGAAATCCTTTGGCTTCTCTCTGATGACAATCTCCCTGATCAAGCTTGAAAGCTTTTCTGCTCCAGCATGCCTTCAGCCAGTTTCTGCCTCCTGGTCTGTCAGTTCCATCTTTGCTATCCAAATTACATTTTTCTGCTCTCTGTTTTGGTTTATTGACTTTTTCATGTACATATTTGCTGCGGTTGTCAAGGGCCACAGTGTGTGTGTGTGATCACATTATGCAATGCTTTCCTAAAGTGAGGGTGTGTCTAATGAGTGCTTATGTGTAGGAGACAGTGCAAAACAATCTTTAGAAAACAAGTTGGGCAGGAAGCCACCCAGAATAATTACGGAGGTACAAGGCTTCTTTGGTAGCCTCGCTGCCCACTCTGGATGACTGGCACTGGGCAGTGTGATCTGAGTATACTGATGAACTCTGTTTGTGGATGGTCCATCTGGTGTGTTAAAAGTGCATCAGTGTTCTCTGATGCACAGGTCACTAGTAGATACAAGTGCCTGAACCAGTTTTCAGTCTCTCTGCAGTAACAAGACTCCAAGTCACCTGAGCAAATCAATTTCTTGAATAGGGAGAGTCAACTTCCTTCCTCCTTCTTTCCTTCCTTCCTTCTTTCCTTCCTCCTTTCCTTCTGCCACCCTACCCAGCCAAGCAGTATCTTCTCATCCAGTGGTGGGATTCAATTTTTTTTTACTACGGGTTCTGTGGTTGTGGCTTGGTGGGTGTGGCAGGGGAAGGACACTGTAAAATCTCAAGTCAGAGGTGGTATTTGCCGGTTCTCCAAACTACTCAAAATTTCCGCTACCGGTTCTTCAGAACTTGTCAGAACCTGATGAATACCACCTCTGTTCTCATCCCCAATTCCTTCCCCCTATAAACTCTAGGAGGGCAAGATACTTCTCGCGGTCCTCTAAGATGCCACCATTGTGTTGTTAGCACCGTGCAATGAAAATAAGGCAAGGATAGTGGAGTTGATGGGAAGGGAAATTTCTGCTGAGAGAAAGCCTGGCCTGGGGAATTGTTTATGAGACTTGGTGCATGATGGCAACAAGAAATGCCCTTTTTGATTGACTACAAGCAGACAGGTTGAGAGGCTGAGTATGCTAGCAGAGGAGCTACTGGTGTATTGGATCTTTAATGGCAACTGGTGAGAAATACATTGAGTGGGCTTCTTGTCTTTTGAGAGACCTTGACTTATAATTCCCCAGTGGGGCAAGAGAGAGAAACAAACTGGCAATGCAGTGAAGAAATGGCTCAATTACTACACTCATGTGCCATGACCCACTGGAAGACAGATAGTCTGAGAAGTAGTTTTTGAAGTGCTTTGCCATTTTACAGACAAGCTTGCCTCAATTTACCGCTGTCGTTCAGTAGTCTCCAGTACGTCCAATTGCCAGCGAGCATACATTTGGGAAGTTTACTCCCATTAGATCTGGAAAACCCAAACTGGGATAAGTTCCTGAACAATTTTGGAGTGGGAGGGGGAAGACTACATTATTTTTCAAGCATGGCTTCCTGGGAAAAAGACAAATGGGACCAAGGTAAAGCAATAACAGGAACATGACAAATGCTGAATTTAATTTTAAAAAACAGAGGTCATTCATTTTCATCCCACACCTACATGCTGCTTCTTACCTTGCCTTTAATTCTTTGCATTTTTCATCTCTCTCCTTTCAATGATCTGATTAGCTTCATCCAACTGCAACTTTCACAATCTCCCCATTCCTCTCAATCCATTCAGTCATCTTTGATATATGCAACATGCAATCTGATCCTCATTGACCAAAACATCTCCATATACTTGGTTGGTATACAATCCCGAACTAATTCTTAAGGTTACTCTTCTTGTGTTTTGCTACATAATCGCCATTGCATTCTATTTGTTTTTATGTTTTCTCCTGACATACCTAATACTGATTTCCATATGACAAACCTGACCGAAGTACATTCTTACTTACATGCAGATACTTTCATTTTTCACATTTCATTCATCTCACATTATCAGACATGTTCTGTAAATCAATATTCGTACATTCCCACATTCATGCACTTCTTCTGCTAAGGAACAAAAAATAACAGTCTAACACCTACTGTCTGGCATAAATCCACACAACACATCCCAAACTTTGCTATTTCCCTTTTGAGCTCTTTTGACTAGAATTCTGATAAACAACTTCCAGGTGTGCTAAACAAACTAATTTCCCTGTAGTTCATTTTTATTACTGCTCCCTTTGTGTCAGAGAACAATAATGGCATCCCTTCTATTGTCAGGCACAAATATAGTACACACAGATACGCATGTTGTGTGCAGCCGTTCCATAACATTCGTACACCTAGTCCTTGGCTTATGTCCACTCATTCAGTGACCATTACAGTTACGGTTGAAAGAAATGGATGTATGACCGAATCTAGAAGCTCTGGCTATTGTAGCAGCTCCATGGTCATGTGATTACAATCCAAATGCTCAGATTCTCGTCTTGCAAATTATAAGCTTGCAGACAGTGCTGGCTTATCCCAGGCAAATTCAATGGGAAGCACAAGTCGCTCCAGTAAGTCACTCTTGCTTTTTCTTCTGCCTGTAGCACTATCACCTCACCCCCATTGACCCTCTCAAACTTTTTCCAGGCCTCTCCTGACTTGCAAACAGCCTGCACCGGTCTTCCCAGCCCCTTTCCCCAGCCTCTGAATTGTATCTAGACTGCACTGGCCTTACCCAACCCCTGCGGCCCTCTCAGGCTCCTCACCTGGGACTCATTTCGTGACATGTGCATCTTGAAGTTTTACAGCAGCAGCCGAGACTGCCATTGCCAAATGATATGGTCACGTGACATTCAGTGATGGGATTCATTTTTTTTTTACTACCGGTTCTGTGGGCGTGGCTTGGTGGGCGTGGCAGAGGAAGGATACTGTAAAATTTCCAGTCAGAGGTGGTATTTGCCGGTTCTCTGAACTACTCAAAATTTCCTCTTCTGGTTCTCCAGATCTGGTCAGAACCTGCTGAATACCACCTCTAATGACATTGTGCTCTATGGCTGCATTGCTTAGCAATGGCAATCCAGGTCCCAATTGCCATTACAACCCATGCATCTCAGAGGTGGAATTGATACCATATTATTGGTATCTTAGATTTCTCCAATTAGCTATACCATTTTTCAATATTTTCACAGCATTTACGCCAGTGGTGGGATTCAATATTTTTTACTACCGGTTCTGTGGACGTGGCTTGGTGAGCGTGGCAGGGAAAGGATACTGTAAAATCTCCAGCTAGAGGTGGTATTTGCTGGTTCTCCAGTCTATTTAAAATTTCCACTACCAGTTCTCCAGAACTGTTCAGAACCTGCTGAATACCACCTCTGATTTACGCTTTTCTTTTCATTGTTTTTTTCCCCTCAGGCATTAATATTTAATAGCATTTCTTTCGGACCCATTTTTTTTAATATGCAACTACTTTTCTCATACGTATCTCTATAATACTTCTGGTATTCTTTCATTTTCATCCCAAATCATTTAAAGCATTTTTGTTTTTGATACCACTTATCCTGCTCAATGCTCTTTGTTTACCCTCATAAATAATTCCAAAATAATGTTAAAATTTCATCAAAGAGTCAAATTGATCTAGTGGTTAAGGCATGAGGCTGGAAACCAGGAGAGTGTGAGTTCTAGTCCTGCCTTAGGAATGAAAGCCAGCTGGGTGACTTTGGGCTAGTGATTAGTCATTCTCTCTCAGCCCAACCACTACACAGGATTGCTGTTGTAGGAAAAATAGGAGGAAGAAGGTGTATTGGATCTGTTCACTGCCTGGAGTTATTTGTAAAAATAATAAAGGTGGGATTAAATAATATTTTAAAAAAAACCAATTTGCATTTTCTTTGCCTCTTTCAATCGTTATCTTCTCCTTCTTCTCTGATTGCAACTATATTTTCTCTCCATACCCATTATTCAACACCTCTCTCTTACTTTTTGCAGCAATCTTCATTCATTCTTTTTTTTTCTTCACCTCTATCACTTCATCATTCCACCAAGCATCCTTTTCTTTATTTCCCATTAGGGAATAAGGATTTCCTTTGGCTTTGGAAGCAAATAAAGAAGGCTGCCAAGTTCTCTCCTGGTGGTTCTAAGTCTCTTTTGAAGCTGGAGATGGGCTAAACTCTTTGTCTAACAAAATAATCAAGACCAAACTTCATAATCAGCACCAAACTCCAGGGAGCTGGAGACATACACTTTTCCTGTGATGTTCTGAAAGCTGGCAGAATCAATAGAGTCTAGGAAGATGAGAACATCCTGATTTGCTTGAATTTTTTTTCATACATAAATTATCCCTGCAATTCCCAGTGCTGTACATCCTTATAGGGGGCGACTTTAACGCCCGATTGGGAGTCCAAGTTCCCCCATCAATTGAGGCACTCTACTCCCAAGAAACCCTCCAGGCCATAGGACACCTGATTTCAGCCAGACATTCTAAGGATGAATTAACAAATTTTGCTGGCATTCAGTTAGCCCTTTTAGCAGCCCAACACAATAAGATAATTCTTAATGGGAGTACCCTAGTGATCTAGCTGGTGAGTTTACTTTGAGTTCCTCACGTGGGAGTAGTGTTATTGATTTTGTGCTGGTATCCCAGCTTCTTAGAAAGGCAGTCCGTGCTTTTTATGTGGACTGCCTTACGGAGAGTGACCACTACCCCCTGGTTACAATCATTGGGCTTTCCTCAAATATACATCTCCCTAGGGGTCCCCAGATATTAGATCCCTATGTGGCCTCATATACAAGGAGGATCAAATGGTCTTCTAATACTGAAAGAAAGTTTCACTCCTTTTTATCATCTTTGGAGTGTCTCAGCTTATACAATCAGGCACGAACAAGTAGTGGCCCAGGGACAATCTCAGCCTTTGAATCACTAATTAATAGTGTTCAAAGGGAGCTAGGAGCTGTCTGTAGGCCAAGTGGTCCATATCATTCAAGAAGTAATTCTTGGTTTGATAGAGTGTCTGATGCTCAGGAACCAGATTAATCGGGTTTACCTGTTCTATCGTAATCAAGGGGATAAATGCCCACCAGAGGACTACTATCGCTTGAAGCGGGAGTATAAAGGACTAATTGCTAAGAAAAAGAAAGCTAAAGAGAGAGAGAAGTCGGATCTACTTCTCTCCACCCAGCAGAAGAACACTCGATTATTTTGGCAAATTGTTGCCAGCTCCTTGCCGGGTCATCAAGAACTCCCTCTCTGCTGTATTTCCAACAGAAATTGGGAAAACCATTTCTTGGCAATTTTCCAGGTGCCAACAATTTCGACCGTGCTTGGGCCACAGCTTCCTCCTGCAGTTCCTGACTGGCAACCCGTGACTCATGCTGAGATTACCGAGTTTATCTCCGAACTCAAGTCAGGCAAAGCCCCAGGCCCTGATGCTATACACCCTGATCTGCTAAAATCCAATCCCGAGTGGTGGATTCCTCTCTTAGCAAGACTCTTCACGCATATCAATACCTCTGGAAGGATCTCTACCTCCTGGAGCTTAGCAATTATTGTTCCAGTTTTTAAACGAGGAAATAGGAACAATCCAGCCGACTATCGCCCCATAAGCCTGCTCTCCATTATTGGAAAACTGTATGCTAAATATCTCACTTGGGTTGAGGAGTCCAATATTATTGGTGCTGAACAGATTGGGTTTAAAGCAGGCTGTGCCACACTGGACCATTGCTTTGTCTTAGCGCACCTGGTCAATAAATATACTACCATACCAGGTGGCAAACTTTTTACTGCTTTTATCGACCTAAAGTCAGCGTTTGACTCAGTCCCTAGGGGACTGTTGTGGTCAAAACTGCTCAAAAGTTCTATCGATAGATGTCTTCTGTTCCTAATTAGATCCTTGTACAACCAGACCTCTAGTCAGGTCAGGTGTGGTTTGCAGGGAGAACTTTCTAATCCTATCCCGATTAAGAACGGAGTAAGGCAGGGTTGTGTTCTGGCTCCTCTTTTGTTTAATTTATTCTTATCTGACTTGGCCTTTCACATTGGACGTATTGAGTTCCATGCCCCAAAGCTGTCAACTACGAAGATCCTGCTTCTCCTTTATGCTGATGATGAGGCCCTCCTTTCATTGTCAAGGCCAGGTCTGAAAAGATTACTTTCTGCATTTGGGTCTTACTGTGCTGAGAACCACTTGTCCATTAATTATGACAAATCCAAAGTATTGGTGTTCTCCAGAGCCTGGAAATCGTATAATTGGGCTATCAATAGTAATGCTGTTAAGCAGGTTTTCCATTTTAAGTATTTAGGTATTCAATTTCAGAACACCGGTGCTTGGACTAGACATCGAACCCAGGTGCTGAATTCAGCCTCCTGTAGTCACCAGCAGACTTTAAGATTTTTTTATACCCAAGGAGGCCAGTTTATTCCTTCTGCTCATGCGTATTTACAAAACCAAAACTTTGGCTCAAACTCTTTACGGAATTCCCATATGGATATGGGGCTTCAAGGATTGTATTGAAAGAACCCAGGCTGTCTTTCTTCGAAAACTTCTGGGTCTTCCTCCTTGTGTTGGTTTTGCTCCGATGTACCTGGAACTGGGCACTCGATCAGTCGAATGTATGGCGTGGATTAACACCATAAATGGTGGTTTCAGGTGCTCTTTCTGGCAGTTACTGGTAGCTACCTCTCCCTGGTGTTTGCTGACTCTCATATTTCTTGTTGGGAGAGGGAGCTGATGAAGAAATTACACCTGCTAGGTTTTACGGGGGATGCCCTGGGAGATTATGGCCTTAAGGACGCCCAATTTAGGGTAGTCCAATGGCTTGTGGACATTGATTTGCAATATCTATGAGCCAGAGCTAACAAAACTTTCTCCCCTCTGATCTTCAGCCAATTTAATAATTACGGACTGAGGATGGCTTCCTATTTTTACACTCTAACCATTCCCAAGTATAGAAGAGCTTTCTTCCTAGCTCACTTTAATGTCTTGCCCTCAGCACTACTGGATGGGCGATTTAAGAGGCTCCCGATTAACGAGCGGCTATGCCCCTGTGACAGAGCTGAGGTTGAAACTGTGGACCATGTCCTTTTATATTGCCCTATGTATAATGCAGGCAGATCTAAGTTACTGTCTCTTCTTGAAACAGACCCTTCTAGACCCAATGTTAGTAATTTGTTCTTATATTGTCTAGGGGATGGCTCCTCATACATCACTGCTCAGGTTTCCATTTTTTTTTAAGAGCTGTAACCATCAGAGGAGAACACTGTAATTCCCCTTAGCCAAGTGGTGATCAATTGTTCATGATTAATTTTCCCATGTTCTTCTTTTGTTGTACTTGTGTTTTGGTCTGTGACCGCAAATAAAGTATTATTATTATCCCTGTACTGCTAAGATAAGTTGTTTTGTATAGACTTCCCTGGTTGCAAGTCAATGAATCAATCCAGATATTGTCCTTGGCCTGAAGTATGGACTAGGAACTCATACAGCTGCAATATGACATGCTGTTTCTTTTTTCATCTGTTGTTCATCTTTCTCCCTGGAAGCTAGATAAATAGGATGATAATATTGTCCCACAAGTAGGCTACAGTGGAGTTTAAGTATATGTGGGTGGGGTGGTCTTTCATGTTGAAGGAAATGTTTATTAGTTAGATTCTCTGGGCTCTAGCATATTACTTAAAAATGACTGCAGAAATAGATTGCTTCAATGAAAGTCCCACTCACAACCACAGAAGACTGATTTTGGGAGATGGGTGTGTTTATATATTCGAATAAGTAATATGCCCCCTATGATGCCACAACAGTGATAATAATTCTATGTCCCTCTAATAAGGAAGACTTCTTTTATTAACTATTCTCTGCATCCTTTTTATAATTATGATTAAGTGGTAAGCTATTGTGAATGTGCA
The DNA here is from genome assembly GCF_049901735.1 of Notechis scutatus. Lineage (NCBI taxonomy): Eukaryota > Metazoa > Chordata > Lepidosauria > Squamata > Elapidae > Notechis > Notechis scutatus. Next base: position 91,155,473 of record NC_142010.1, on the reverse strand, counting down.
TGCAACATAAAAAATCATACCTGGGTTTCTCTAGCAGCTTTAAACTGTTGTTGATCTCTTCATTTACTATGGTTTGTTTATTGAATATTTGCAGAAGATTCTCTGAATGAGATCACATTTACTTTCCAAGTTGAATACACCAACTCGGAAAAAAAATGCTAGCAATACATTTTTTTTAAGTGTTGCAAAAGGCTGTTGTGATGACCCAGAGTGTAACACAAATGTAACAAATGTAACAAAATCCAAAACGTAAATAAATGTCCTTTAATGCCTCCAACTTGGCCCCACTGTTCAATAATACTCAGTTGGAGATAAAACATACTCAAAAATAGTCTTCAAAAGAAAACTATACAGTCTGAATTTAATGAGCAGATAGAGGTGAAATAAAAAAACCAAACAAACTACAATGATGAAATTTCCACAATGGAGCAGGAGAAGTATTTACTAAATTCAAGGAGATAACAAAGCACAGTCCAAAATACTTCAGACGAAAATAAAACACGCTTTGTTTCCAACGTTTGCCAGTACGCAGGTCCAAACTCTTATTCAGTTCTCACACCTGCAGCCCATGAAGAGGATCAAGGCCCTTTCCTCCTGAGGAGACCATGTCTCTCCCTTATCCTCTCCTCCCTGCGTGCCCTAGGATGGATAGGGGATGGACCTGGGTCCTCCTCTGACTGCTCAACTGGCCTCTGCCCTTCCCCAGCTTCCTCCACAACCTCCGGAGCCACACTTCCACTCCCTGTAGGCTGTTCCTCCTCTCCCTGAGAGTCAGTCTCCACCAGAGGCATGACAGCTGTTTCTTAAAAAGGGATAAAAAATGATTTGGTATATGAACAAATGTTCTTTGGAGCTACTTTCTTCATGGGCTTGGCATGTAAAAGTTCCAGTGCACTTAATTCGTTCCCACTTGGTTAATTTTTTGATCCACGCAAGTTTGTTCATTGCATTCAAACATGCTTTGTAATTCTAATCTAAAATCTTCTTTACATCAGCCTGCATTCTTTCTCATCACAATTAAAATAACTTGTACCTACTCTTTGGTGGTTTGGAAAGATAATATACAATTAGATCTCAGTTTCAGTGGCTGTTCTGGATCACTGCGGAAAACTTGGGCAATACATAAACACCTGGTATTACAAATAATCAATTGCATGATCTTGTTTTCTGAGATACATTGGGTAGGTGGTTGGGAATGCTTGAATTGCTTTCTATTATATAGAAGTCCCAGATTAAGGTTCTAAAGATCCCAGGAGGAGGAGGAGGAGGTGGTGGCAAAGATCAAAGAAATATGCTCATGTACATAGTAGGTCAAAAAATCCTAGTTTGACAGACTGGCTGTGGCCCTCTTCTTATTTGTCAGCAAACAGCAGGAGGAAGAGTTATGGCATGATGGAAAAGCAGGTGTCTTTCTATTTATAGGGCAAGACAGCCTGGGATTTCTGAATGGAGACTTTGTAGGTGGCCAGTCAGTTGATGGGAGTTCTATTATGTCCTAGAATAACTTGCTAATCACCTTTAACTGAATTTCCTTGGGTAGTTCTGACTTGATATAGAGGCGGACACAAAATGTTTATGAGCCACAACTTCCTGATTGTCCTAAAGATTTAAATATGAGAAAACGTCATGAAATCACACAGAAAGGCTATTTTTTGCCCTTGTTTATAATTTAATTGCAAAAACATCTAGGAAGGTTTGGACTGAATTCCTTGGGCATCTGAAAATAAATTGGATATATTGTTCAATTACATAAAACCCCCATGCAAAAACAATTCCTGTGCAACGATTTTAGAATGTGCTGTGCAGCTTGTATATGAAAATGGCACTTCAAATCATATATATTTGGTTAATATCCCTTTTAAACAACATTTGGCTGGTATTTTAAATAGTCATTTCTTGTGTTTTATGTAATAGTATAATTAAGTTGAATTCATTTTCAAACTATCCCTGTGGAAGGAGTTTTGTTCCGAAATGCATTTCGTATTTTTTACATTGCATAAAATAATGAATAAAAAGAGAACAAAAAACGTTTTGTTTTCCTATGAGGCCTCTCCTTTTCTGAATATTTACTTAATAACTAAGAACACCTTGTTCTTTTTTCAGCATAAATACCGAAACAGCCTGCAGGATCAAATAGACATTACTTTGCTTATTTAAGTGAATTGTTACTGTTCATGCCTATTTTATATTTTAAGAAGCAATACCGTGGTTCTATGCTTCTTTGCTTGTTTTTCACCTAGCTTTTCATGTACTACCAGTAGTTCATGTCCTCATTTTCCTGCTGTGAAGCTTTGACTGACAGGATCCACATGTGATGCTGCATACAAAAGTCTTGGCTATCTTTGGAATTCTTCCCCATTGTCCTGTTTCCCATTATTTGGGATAATTTTCAACTGCCACAAGTGATCCTGAACCTATTTGGAAACTAAATTACCTTTTGCTGAAAACTGAATGTTGTGAATTACTAAATTATGTCCCTGCCTAACTGATGGAAGGGTGAGTGGGAGGAGTAAAGCAAAGAAGTCAAAAAATTAAACCCAGAACAGATGTGAGTGGACTCCTTATTGCATTTATTTGAAACAGCTGTTCTAATGGTAGTAACCAGTTCTATAAAGTGTACAACATGAATTATAAGAGTTCCATCCCTCTCCCAATTCACCACTTCTGTTACTTTAACAAAATAGTGAGTTTTTTTCACATTAAATAGCACTTGTTGTGTCTATCATCAATCAACACAATGGCCTGTACCAACACACAAATACACATTTATTTGAAATGATCTCTCTGCCTGTTAGAGAATAAACAGTGGGGAACCTAAGGCCCTGCAGATATTTGGGAACTGCAGTTTCTAGTATCCCTCCCAACCTTTCATGTGGTCTGGAGATGCTAGAAGTTGCATTTAGGTCTAGAGTCACAAGTTCTCTGTGTATGTGAGAAAGAGACAGAGAAACTGTAGAACTGATCTTGGACATAAGGAAAAGATTGAACAAGCTGTTAATGGGGGACTTGAAGAAAAGATTAAATAGATCTGATGAAAAAGAATGTGTATAGAAAGAAGGCCAAAGTAATCCCACCTTGATTTGTTTATTACATGGTGGAACAAATGTGAACAGGTCTTTCAAGATTGATATCAGAAATTTCAGGACATCATTCTTAGTATAGTTTTTATTATTAGATTAACAGGCATGACTTTCTCTAAAATATCTTTGAAATTACACATTGGTGAAGATCTTTAGACTTCTATTAAAAATCTCTAGGTAAATTCATGAAAATACCAGGGTTGAAGCTTTAGGAATGAGTAATAGACCATGTTTAAATGCACATCTCCCATTTTAATCAAGAACCTTCTCACTTTTCCTAATCCCAGGTTCCTCCTTTTCGAATTTCTATGCTCTATCAACTCCACCTATATACTGACCTATATTATAGCTAAAGGAACTTGTTTATCGGCATTCTACAACTGCTCAGGGACATTAAATTTAGTTTGCACTAAACTGTTCTTCTTTCTAATCATAACACCAAGTTTTCAGGACTAACACGAACATTTGGGTTAAAATGTTTTAACTGCATATTTTTTGAATTGTAAGTCACTCTGAGTAATTGATTAACATGGGTGGCTGTAGGAATGGAATTGAATACATACATACATACATACATACATACATACATACATACATACATACATACATACATCATAAATCTCTGTCTCTTTCTCTTTGCTCACTAAATGGACCTACTGGCATCATATACTTTAAATAGGATCACAATCCTGTCTCAGCTTGGAGCAACATGGAACACTTACCCTGGCATGTGAAACATCTGATGTGGAAGTGATTGTTCTGGACACGCACCACCTCGCCTTTACAAGTATCTCCACAGCGATAGCATTGAATTATGGTGGGACGACCCCCAGAGTTGTAGGGGTTTTGTTGAAAAGGAACTGCTGGTGAAAGTAAAACATACAGCTTATTAGTGTGGCAGAAGAGGGGGTATATCCAAAGACAACTGACAATTTATTTTGTTGACTATTTTGCTATTTGCTCTTTACCCATACATACATATACATACAAATGTAATTATACTCTTAATCACGTCTTCCTTCAAATGTTGCCTGTAATGAAACTGATTTCCAGTCCATCAAAAGCCATCTCCCCTAGTGACTTACAGCTTATCATAGCATCACCCAGTCATCACTGAAATGACAGAAAACCTGCCCCCATTGCAATTATTTTGGCACAATGATAGTTGGAGGAATCTAGCAGGTTGCTACAAGTGACTAATGAGGACATTATCTAGGAGAAGGAGGAGCTGCCCTTTGTTTCAAGGAATAGCTCAGAAAAAACAGAGGCAGAAGTTAGTTGCGGACGGAGGAGCAAACACTGGAAGCAGTTTAAGTATTTTGGCTATTGTAAATAAACTCTTGTTTAGCTCGAAGTCTCCCAAGCCATGTTACAAAGAACAAACATTCCCCACCACTTCTTCATAAACTGAGGCTGGGAAGAACACTTGTTGAGAGTTATTTCAAGGACCGTCATTTGACATGTATTTCTGTTTCTTGGAAAAATAAAAGGATCAAGAAGATATCTTGTGTGAGGATTGCCTGCTTGAGGAGGTCTTAAATTTTCTTGGGATTCACACAGCAGATACCAGGGACTGATTTGTTAAGGTTAGTTCCACTAGACCTGAAAATTCTTCAGAAAAATGTCTCTCTGGGTATCTATGTCACAGAGCGAGAAGAGAAAAGTAAGCTGTTGGTTTTAGAAAGTCCCAAGAGAATTGGCTGAGAGTTAAGCTTTTATGTTTCTTTTCTCCTGTAGTTTGCTCAGTAACCTCTGCTGCAGATTACTAGAGCCCTCTCAAAATGACCAAACCATGCTCTTGAGAGTACAGCATCAATGCTAATTCCATTCTATTAGTTGAAAAGGAGAAAAACCCTTGTGATCAAGAGAGACTGTTTGCAGACATCTGAGGACAAGGCAGCCTGTTGAAAGCCTCAGAAACTTTCTTTTTCTGACGCACACAGGAAGTACTTTCAGTCTAGCAATCCTAGCAATTCCAGTCAATGGTTTTTGTGCAGCTAGTTCATCTTTTTCTCCTAACAAGTTAATTTTTAATGTGTGGTAAAGGAAAAAAGGGAGAAAGAAAATGATGGGAAATATTGGAAGGTTATAAATGGGAGATGATAACTGAATCTCATAAGTGAGTCAGGAAATGAGATAAGCTCACATATTCCTTGGTGAGATCTATGTGCCTCAGCTAGAGAGGGGAAGTGCTTAGCCTTCAAAAACCTATTAAGAAAAGGGAAAAAAAAGACACAATTCACCACTTGGTGGTGGAGGGGGCTGGCTTTTGTGCCTGTGCATCTTCAATCATGTCACGGGCATTAACCAATAGGTGCCCAGAACTGTATAGCACACAAAGTACCAGCAACTGCGACAAAAATGCTTCCTTGGGAAATTAAGTGTGCATTTCCAGTGACAAAATACTGCAGTGCGATTGCAGAATAATGCACGATACATACACCAAACATATTTCCTTTGGAAAACATGTTTGGCTTTTCTAAGGCAAATTCTGTTCATTGCCTGGAAATCAACTGTAGTTTAAATTTTCCTTCCTTTCGGTCTCCACACTAGGCTGTTTGCTTTGCCTGCCTTATCTTTCTGTCCTCTGATCTCTCAATATGTTCCTTCCTGACCCCTCTGTTTTTCCAAGATCCTCAAACTGCAGGTAACCCATGGTCTCCTGCACCTTTAAATGAATAACAGAATAACAAAGTTGGAAGAGACTTTAGAGGTCTTGTAGTCCAACCCCCTACTCAAGCAGGAAACCCTTACATCATTTTGCACCAATAGCAATAACACTTAGACTTATATACCGCTTCATAGTGTTTTACAGCCCTCTCTAAGGTTTATAGAGTCAGCCTATTGCCCCCAACAATTTGGATCCTCATTTTACCCACCTCAGAAGGATGGAAGGAAGGATGGAAGGCTGAGTCAACCTTGAGCTGCACTCTAATCACTGCACCACCAAGGCTCCAACACTGGAAGTTTTCAAAAAGATGTTGGATAGCCATTTGTCTGAAGTGGTGTAGGGTTTCCTGCCTAGGCAGGGGGTTGGACTAGAAGACCTCCAAGGTTCCTTCCAACTGTTATTCTATTCAATTCTATTCAATTCTATTCAATTCTATTCTATTCTATTCTATTCTATTCTATATATATATGCATATATGTGTATATGTATAATATTTAGGAAGTGAACTGCATGGTTGAAAGTTTAAACTGAATGTCAAGTAAGGCTCTGGTTCTTATTGTATGAAAACATGTGCTTATACTAGTGAAGACAAGATCAGCCTATGGGAACTGCTTGATATCACTGCTCAATATCAAATGGTCATTCCCAAGTTCAGCATGAAAACTAGAAATTCTGGTGAGATTTCTCTTCCTATATTTAACCTACATCGTTTCCTTAATCTCCAACTGTATTCCAGCAGCTTCCTCTTCCTCCTTTTCCGGGATATGGCACCACTGTACTTCATATTATTATATCAGGAAAATCCAGTAAAAAGGTAAGTAGCATTAGGGAATATATAGGATGTGAATTGAGGGGGACGAAGGAAAGGGAAGGAAGGAGAGAGAGAAGGAGAAAAAGGAAAAAAACAAACCAGAATGCCATTAAAGCATGCTGGTTTATTCTTGCCCTGGATAGGTGTGCTTATAAATTTACCTTATTACAGTGAACACATTCATTCTGGTTTTGCAACAAACATGAATAGGACTTAGATGGGATCTATGCTTATTATTAATGTTAACTGCTTGTTACTTTATTTTAAATTGAATTCAGTTATCCTTGTCAGTCACATATTCTCACCATGGATATTTTCATTTTTGAAATTAGTATTTACTGTTCTTTTAAATTGCTATTGTAAACTACTGGAACTCCGTGAACATTTCAGTAGTATACATATGTGGTAAATAAGTATGTTCATTTGTTGTAAAGACTACTTAGTTGCTTTATCTTCTCATATGAAACTTTGCTATATATTGAGCATGTAGACCAAGAGTGTCAAACTTGCAACAACACGTCGTCACGTGATGTATTGCAACTTTCACTAAACCGGGGTGGGCTTGGTCAGTGCATGATACATCTGGCCCAAGGGCTGCGAATTTGATACCCATGATGTAGACAATGTTTCCCTTGTCACAGCACCGTTACAATCAAGTCTTCCCTTCTAGTACAATTGCAGTTTATTTATTTATAGAATAAATTAATTACAACTTAATTCTGCTATCTCTCTGGAATAAACCATAGCAAAATCATGGTGGGATTATGGGTATGCATGTGTGTGTTTATGGCGCAATCATATATAATTGTATATATATTTGCTGCATGAAATGCTGATACAATGGACTATTAAGAACAGAATCATATAGTGCAGCATCAAAGTGTCTGGAATGCCTGTGGCAAACAATTTGTTTTTTGAAATGGAAGGTCTATCTAGGGCATCATTTTGCATATTCAGTGTCCTAGAGGCATGATGGCTGCCTTAAACTGGTACATGAACAAATGCAAGATGTGTGACTTTTTTTTAAAAAAAACTATAAAAACATTAACCCAGCACCAGCGTAACAGAAATGGCTGCTGAAAAAGAAATCTATAAACTCATTGTGCCCGACTTAAATCAATTAATCACCTGGTACAGAAGTGTAATTCAAGAGAACACAAAGTAGCTTAAAAAAGAAATCAGAATAGACTGAAAAGAGACATAACAACATATTGGATTATAGCTGTTTCGGTTAGAATTGCTTCATGTAGCTACAATAGAATCCAACTTAGGACCCCATGTCCTGAACTAGATGAATGTAAACATGTGGGTGTAAATTAAAGTGTGATTTAAAAAAACAATGGGTAGTAGATGGAGTACAAGGGCTAAACTGCATGAAGCAGTATGCCCACAGTATGCAGCTACCTTTCTGATTTTTATTTATCTATTACAGAGATAGATGAGATAAACTATTATTCTTATATCAAATGCAGAGGGCCTGGCTATTGGCAAGGATTAGGAAAGTTGCCATCCAAAACAATTTCAAAGTTGTTTACCCCAGTAACACTGCAAGCAAGAAGAGCGAGATCCTGTCCAGAGGAAAAACCTCTGTCCGCAAATAGGAAATGTGTCTGCCTCTCCAGCCCCACACAAATCATTATCCTTAGAAAAGGGAGGAGCAATGCAATGCATATTTCCTTTTATTTTTGAGCAGTCAAACAGAGTTTTGCAAAGGAAGTAGCTGGAGAAACAGGTGTCTCTCTTACAGATGTGCAGTGGTTTTAATTAGGATAGAATACTCTGCACTTACAACTACCAGAAGCAACAAGAAAGACAGTGGCATAGTGTTTGTTTAATGTTTCATGTCGTTTAGCTCTGAGCGATACAAAAGACAGGAAGAAGCGATTTGGTTATTATAATCTTTACCAGCTTTTCATATGACTACAGTATGGAAAATCAATTTAGGAAGAGGCATGTGTTCTGAAAAATTGTTTTAAAATCTTTTAAATAATCACACCCGCTCTTTTGATTTCCCAAGCATTCCTCATCCGTCACACATTTCAAAGCTGTCTTCACTTTGGAGTTCCACGAGGATGCAGAAAAATGAAAGCACCAGAACCCCATCAGGAATACCTAACTGTAAACTTACCCCACCTCCCAAGCAGGCAACCCACTTTATAATTCTGTCCCTGGATGAAGCCTTGGCATCTGAGTTATCTGCTCTCACAGCGGTGAAGCCGGATCTAATTAACTACCTGTAATTAATTTTTGTGAAGTGCTTGGAAGAAGCACTTGATGATGCGATAGGCATGCCGAATAATCTGTGTCCTGGGATTATTTGTGGCAGATTTAATGCACATCATGCAGATGAAGGGTGAAAAAGGGAGTATTTTTTAAAAACAAAGCACACTATATATACTGCAAATATGAGGACAATGGGGTATATGCTGCAGCTTTTTCTTATATATACCTTTGATATATATATATATATTTCTTATATATACCTTCTTATATATACCTTTGGACAAGTCCCTGTGGTTTCTTGGCAACATTTTCAGAAGTAGTTTGCCATTGCCTCTTTTTAGAGCTGCGTAAGAGTGACTAGCCCAAGGTCACCCAACTGGATTTGTGCTCAGGTGGTACTAGAACTCATAGTCTTCCAATGTCTAGTGCACTGTTAAACTCCCGGCTATGCCCACACCCAGTTTAGCGAAGGGGGAAAGAGTCCCGATATGTCATGCCGTGACATGAGTTTGACACCCCTGGTTTAGTATGATTCCTTTAAACATTATACTAACGTGGCTCTCCTGTGGTTAATGTAATTACACTGAGTTTACCTGAAAGGAAGGCTATGTTTTTCCTAAAATAAATTGTCTTTAAGGTAATGTGTTATCACTGTGATTATGGTAATAAAGCTAATAAATCTTTTTTGGTCTAATTGCTCTCTTTTTCCTAGGGAAATAAAAGGAAGGTTCACATTAAATTCAGGATTGGCTTCTTTTTGAGTAAATACAACATTTACTTCTATACCTGCCTTGTAATTTTCCAGAAGATTTATTCTCCTGAAAAGGAAGTTTTTTTCTTCCTTCTGTCCTATACTTGAGGATTTATTTATTTTTTTGGAGTTAATTTTATAGGTGGAGTTGGTGAAGGGTGCCAAATGGTGCCAGTCATGATTGGTCAGAGCATTTATTTGACTCATCACATGTTATTAAAGCTTATTTAAACCAGCCACATCATTTCCAGAATTGAGGCTGTTGTGGAGAGTCATTTAATTCTGCCATGTGATCTTGAAAATAGATGCTGCTGCCTTTCATTAGACAAACAGGTGTTGCATTTGTACTCATTTGTGATTGCAAGTAGTTAGGAATCAAATATGAAGAATGCATAACCCAACGCCTGATGTTTCCATTTTATATTACTGCCACATCTTTCCATCACTGTGAAATCTTCCTAGCTGTACATACTTCCTAGTCAGTGGAAGCTCAGGGAAGGAGTGCCCCATGGTGTCTGTCTTTCCATAGAATTTGAGACTTGAGAATATAGAGACTTGCAGACCTCTGCAGAGGGGATTCTTCTATGAAATGTAAGTCATCCCCATCTCTTGGCTAACTTGTAAAAGAATTCTTGCAAGGATCTCACACACCATACAAATATCTTCAAAACTTTCTTTTTCTTTGGATGAAATTTCAAAAGCAACCTGAATGTGAATTGGCAAGAAAAATACAAAATATTTTTTTCTAGACAGCACTGTGTTATGTAGCAATAGCAATAGCACTTAGACTTATATACCACTTCACAGTTAACAGAGACAGCATATTGCTCCCAACAATCTGGGTTCTCATTTTATCAACCTCAGAAGGATAGAAGGCTGAGTCAGGATCAAACTCCAGGCTGTGAGCAGGGTTAGCCTCCAATCCTGCATTCTAACCACTGTGCCACCAGGGTTCTTTTTATGCCAAGCTATGCCCATACATTTATCAATATGTGGCACATTATTACTATGTCCATTGATGTATATCTATTAGTAATAGGAGGTAACATAACCCACCAGGAACCCACCAGCAAAAGGGTATTGGATGTGTGATAGCCTGTTCTGACTTTTTTGGTAAGCGATCTGCCAATCTTGATCACTCTTGGGTATACAGTCTAAAGGATAAAGTCTTCTTCAGGGAAAATGTAACTTCTAGGGACTTTTTGGTAGAAGAACCATTGTTTGCATCTAGGATATTGTGTTCAACTTCCTATTCAATCCTGCAGCCTTAGTATTCCCTGGATGTATTAGTATCCCCAAACAACAATAACCAGGTCCAGCCCTGCTTAGTTTCAAAGTCCAGACAAGATCAGTCAGGTGCACCATCTGCGGAAACACACGGAAGACCCGTTTCATAACTATTCTTTCCATTGCTTTCATTTAATGATGGAAGCCGGAGCTAATGAATGATTAATCACATCAATTCCAACCCATTTTCTGCAGTAATTGGCCTGTAAATCATCCTTTTAGGAAAATCCACATTGCATGGCAGTTGCTAAGTCCAAGATACATGCAGCAGTATACAAGCCAGAATGGTTCTAGAAGCTGATAAAGGTCCACCCTAGGTAGATATAGAAGAGGAAGTGTTTCAAAGAAGCCAGGGTAAAAAATGCCAGCTTTCCCATAGCCCATTAAAACATTTATAATCTTCTCACCTGGCCTTCGATATAAATGTAAATTGCACAAGGATAATTCCCTTTGAAGTTTAGAAATGTCGTTCACTTAGAACAAATCCATCCTTTTCCTTTTTTCAATCATCAGGACATTCTGCTGTCTAAGCTAAGGACAAAATGCCCACCCAACTGTCTTACCTCATTTAGATGTTGATAAGTCTAGTATTTTTGCCTTATACCAACCCTAATGGTAATAGAACAGTTTCCATCACTGTACCTAAGGGAGATAGACCAGGTTGTTGGGGTTTCTCCTCCAACATCTTCTCAGTACTCACAGTCTTCTCTGCTTACTGCCTACAGGTAGTCTTCAAGGTGTGATCTTAATGAAGCCTTCCCATCATGTTGTTACTTGTAACAGTCCTAAAATGGGCCATAAGTCAAGGACTACTCTACTTATTTTTCAAAGAAGTACATTGGTAATTGTGATGTATAAGCAGAAGAACACACCCACAAGGGCAAAATCTGGCCAGTCTGGCTGCCTATATGGCAAATTATTCATTATTCAGTCAGGAGTCTTGCTCAATTATTGCCAATAGTGACCTGCTAAGAGAAAATGACTACATAGCTCTTTGATAATTATTGAGAAAACTGACCTATCCAATGGGGCAAAAACAAATTGTTGGCTTAAGAGGGAGAATGGTAGGAATTTGTGAAGAGGGAGGACTAAGTGGAAAAGATGATAGGATGATAACATCACCATCTCCTGTCTATCTAATAGTAGGATGGACCCGCCCTCCTTTTATGCTATAATCATGACAGCTAACATTCTGCCTGGATGTCCAGTGTCTCCCTATCTAACTTTCTCTTTTCTCCCCTTTAAACATAAAGAGCTTGCCTACTGTAAAGCACCCAACTTTTAGCATTGACTTGTATCAATGATACCCCTCCCTAGCCCCATTGAGACAATAAAAGGCTAATTCACCTTTCGGTCAATAGGTATGACAATGTGGGCCTGCTTTGTTTGTTTTGATTTTTGATGATTGGCCATGCCCACAAGACCACCATTTGTCTGTGGATAAAATTAAAGTTTAAAAATGTATATATTTACTTAGAAGCCATAATTAGTTGCATCCCCTTTTATCAAAGAGGACTTAAATAGGTCAGTGCTCCAACCAGTCAAAGAGGCTACTACATAATTTAGATTACTAATCACTTAAATGCAGTCTATCTTCATGTTCTATGTTGATGTCCCTTTGATCTACACCACCATTTATATCAGAACATGTATTCTGTGTTTTATTTGGTTTTGCTTATTTAGCCTAGTCTTCATGTGAAAAATAATTCCCAAAATCTATATAGGTTTTCTGGAAACAATAAGGAAGTTTTCTTCTGGAATACTTCTTGAATTTTGAATTCTGGTAATTCTACAAGTTTCTGGTTTCCTGATGTTCTCCCATTTAAGTAATAGCTCAGTCCTGCTACCAGTTGGAGCTAGACTTTGCTTCTTAGCAAAAGTAGCAAATATCTCTCTCCCTCTCTCTCCCTCTCCCCCCCTCTCTCTCTCCTCCCTCTCCCCCTCTCTATTTCATTCTATCTCTGAGTCTAACTTAATTTGGATGCAACATTGGATTTTTCTAATGAGTTACCAGAATGTTTCACTCTGCTATAGGAGCAATCAAAAAGAAAAAACAAAATTTTCAGAGTGCAATGAGTTGGCAAAATTCATGAACAAAGGCTTGGAGTTAAATATCCTGCAATTGTTGGAGTACCAAGAAATGGATTAGGGATATACCTTCCACTGTGTGCATACATTTTCAACAAAATAGTCATATAAATTGTGACTATTTCATGGTATTGCAGGAAGGCTTTTTATGGGTCAACTTGAGAGTCATTACTAGATCCAAGAAGTGGGATTTTTTTCTTTCTTTCTTTCTGGCCCCTAAGGTGGTTCAACACATTTAAACTTTATTGGAAAAGAAATGGGGGGAAAAAAAAGCCCTGATATTATTTTTTTCATGAGAAACTAATGCATTAGGCTAATGTTTCTCAATCTTGGTAACTTTAAAATGTTAAAGTTAAAATGTTAAATCTTGGTAACTTTAAAATTCAAATCACAGAATTCCCAAGCTAGTTGGGAAATTCTAAGAATTAAAATCCACAAATCTTATTGCTAAGGTTGAGAAACACTGCATTATGGTATACTAATCTTGGAAAATGTTGGCTGAAAATGGGACTAGTAGCTCTTAATCAGTTAAAGGTTGTAAAAATTCACAAAAAGAATCTAATTTACCCAATCATCTGAACAGAATTAGAGCATTGTTTAGTCCAGATACTTCAGAAACTTTTGAAAATAATTTTTATATGCATAATATTTTTGGTATTCTGTAAAATAAGAAAAAATAGTTGTATTATGGCATTGTAGTAATTGGCTGTTTTTAGTTTGTACTTTTGGCTGTTTAAAAGGTATGTAGCTTTTCTGAATAGTTTATAATGAAATGTTTAAGTTTTGTATTCAATTGCTATCATTTATACTTATACTTATCAAAAATACAAAAAATATAATAAAAGTAGAGCTTTCTTCCTTTTTATTGCTTAATATGTATTTTCCAAATAGTTTATGGATATTGGATTAAAAAACACACTGGATTAAAAAATCATTGAAATTGGTATAGTAAGGAGTTATTAGTGACAAAGCTGAAGTTATCTTCTTGTAATTCTTTATGCAATTTAGTCAGATTTTTTAACAAATGCTATTGTTTCTTCATTATTAAAATAGAATAGAATAGAATAGAATAGAATAGAATAGAATTCTTTATTGGCCAAGTATGATTGGACACACAAGGAATTTGTTTTGGTGCAAATGCTCTCAGTGTATGTAAAAAGAAAAAGAAAAAAATACATTCATCAAGAATCATAGCTCTCAAAAAAAATTCTCCTCTCATTTTACATATAGTTTTTGGATATATAAATGCAAAACAGAGAGAGACATTTAGGTTGTGGTGATTTGGCCCAAATAATTGATGCAATGAATGTTTAGGATATTATATGACACTTTTATTATGTTTAGTTTGCAAAGTGCCTAGAGTCCTGGGAGGTGGATGGTATATAAATAAATAATAATACAGACCATCCTTGCTAATAAAATAGAGATTTCATGCACACGTGAAATGGGTCTTTAAATTCAGTGCTGATTTAATGAAAAGTATATGAGCCATCTGAGCATGGATAATCAACCTAGAACATATATATAGCAATTTAATGTCCTGTGGATAAGCACATTAGAAATGCTACAGAGCTGAAGATTGCTACAGTAATGAATGTTGATTACCACACCTCATTAAACAAATGAAAGGTTGATTGTGAAGATCCCTTTTTTCTCCTCTATGTCACCATGGTGATTGATGCAATCCCCTTCACCCTTTTCCAGTGATGTGTACTGTTCTGTGTTGGGACAAGTTCCAGATTCATGTGTTTTGTGGTGTGCCACATGCATTATAAAAACATACATAGCTATAGTAAGACAATCCTTAAAACAAATTGCATATTATCACAAAAGCAGAAGTCTAAAGCAGAATGCAGACATTTCCCCTAAAGAGATGGAAGAAACATTTGTAGCAGATATGGCGAATGTGTTATTTCTAGTACCCTTGTAATTGAGAAGAACAATCATGCTAGAAGTATGCGTGCAGATGAACTTTTTCAACCCAGATGCTTTTCAAACATGTTCTCTATGAAATTACCAGCATAGTGAGCCATGGCGGCACAGTGTTAAAATGCAGTATTGCAGGCTAACTCTGCCGACTGCCAGCAGTTTGATTCTCACTGGCTCAAGGTTGACGCAGCCTTCCATCCTTTTGAGGCTGATAAAATGAGGACCCAGATTGTTGGGGGCAATATACTGACTTTGTAAACCACTTAGAGAGGGCCGTGAAGCTCTGTGAAGCAGTATATAAGTCTAAGTCAGGGGTGTCAAACTCACATCGTCACAGTATCGTCACTGGACTTTTTTCCCCTTCACCAAACTGGGTGTGGGCATGGCAAGCGAGTGATGCATCCAGCCCATGGGCTGGGAGTTTGACAACCCTGGTCTAAGTGCTATTGTTATTGCTATAGTACTAGGAGTCAAAGCCCAATGATTCCACAGGCAGGCTAAGGATGTTTTGAACATATTTTTAAGAAGATTAATATAAAGGAAGGGACATCAGAATGAGAGTGATAAAATAGGTAGTCCTCAACTTACAACAGTCATTTAGTTGACCGTTCAAAGTTACAACAGCACTGAAAACAATGACTTATGACCATTTTTCTCACTTATGACTTTTGCAGCATCCCCACGGTCACATGATCAAAATTCAGATGCTTGGCAACTGATTCATCTTTATGACGGTTACAGAATTCTGGTGTCATGTGATCACCTTTTGCGACTTAACAAGCAAAGTCAATGGGGAAGTCAGATTCACTTAACAACTGTGTTACTCAACTGCAGTGATTCATTTAACCACTGGGCAAGAAAGGCCAAGAAAGGTTATAAAATGGGGCAAAATTCACTTAAGAACTGTCTCACTTAGCAGCAGAATTTTTGCTCTCAAATGGACTCATAAGTCAAGGACTACCTATATAACCTACAACCAATGACAGCATATAACTTGCTGCTGATAGCTGAGCTGGTGGTCATCATGATTTGTGAAACCCTGATAAAAACAAAATTAGGATAACTGAAATATAACCACACAGAATACAAAGAGCAAAACTGGAATAAGAAATCTGGTCTGCCCCGTATTACATCCATTAATTAAACCTTATTTATTGCAAGTACAAAAAGTGCTGCTTATGTGTACAATGCAAAGCATAGCCCAGGCTCTCCTCTGAGTCATGCAAGCAAGAGGAAGAGAGGGGTGGGGCTTAGAACGGAGCAGTCAACAACACGCTGAGAGGTTGCCCAGCTGACTCTCAATGGATACATGGCTATTTTCTTCTTCTTCTTCTTCTTCTTCTTCTTCTTTTTCTGGAAAGCTTTTCTTTGGAGCCCAAGCAAGATCTGACTCACTTATGCCACCAGACTTGAAATTCTAGACCTAGAAAACCTAGAACTACGTCGCCTCCGGTCTGATCTAAGTATAGTATATAAAATCATACATTGCAATGTCCTGCCAGTCAATGAATACTTCAGCTTCAACCATAACAACACTAGAGCAAACAATAGATACAAACTCAAAGTTAACCGCACCAAACTTGATTGCAGGAAATACGACTTCAGCAACAAAGTGGTCAATGTCTGGAATACTCTACCTGACTCTGTGGTTTCTTCCCCAAACCCCAAAAACTTTAACCTTAGACTATCTACTATGGACCTCACCCCTTTCCTAAGAGGTCTGTAAGGGGCGTGCATAAGCGCACCAACATGCCTACTGTCCCTGTCCTATTGTTTCTTTTATTTTACTTTTATTTTTTCTTATATGTATCCATATATTCATAACTATGTTTTTACTTATACCTATTATCTTGTAAGCAATTGATAAACCAAATAATAAATAAAAAAACCTTTCAAACTCAGTCTTTCTTTTGCTAGTGTCTCTCTTCACAGCCAATCTGATCCTAATCTGTTAAGCTTTTGGAAGGCCATTATATTGTCCACAGTCCATCCTTTGCATGGTTTCTTTACTTTGGGCTGGAAAAAATAAAAATTGTGGGACGGTGCAGTCCAAAGTTTTGTCTGGCAGTATGTCACCTATACCCCTCACCCCCATAAAAAAAAAAAGACATAGGTCAAAGTGTTAAAGTCCAATTGGGAGGCTAAAGAGAGTTGCAGAAAGTAACTTTACCCCTTTTCCTTCTGGTAGATACCAGTTTTGTGACTGGCCATAATCGGTCTGTCAATCGTAATCGGAAGGCACCCACCACCCAGTTCATCCTCTACCTGTGAAAGCATAACCTAGATTTGATTTTGTAAAGACCCAAATATAATGTCCATGTCCAAAATGGGGGGGAAAGATTGTAGGCTTCTTACCAAGTTAGGTTTTTAGCAAGTATTTCTGAAGCTAATTCAATGTGAAAATCGGTGTAAAAGAATATTTACATTCCAGGGGAAATTAATTTCTGTCATTCCATCCAACATAAAGCAATGTGAGGGAGTTCAAACCAACGTCTCTGTGGGTTTCTTTGCAGCAGGAGCAATCAATACAAAAAAAAAAATAAAAAAAAATCCTGGGATTTCATAGAAAGTGTTTCAATATTTCACCTCCACAGATAAGTTCCACTGTATGTGACAGCAGAAATGAATCTGGATTTAAATCTGCTCGCAGAATCACACGGGCACCAATGGGCACAGACTTTCCTGGGCATGAAAACCTCTCTTCCAAGAAAGCCTACAAAGTGAGCAAGCAGCACATGACCTGTTCTGCAAGCCTTATCCTTCTTTTATCTGTCAGTATAAGCTTGCCCTCGCTGACAGCTGAAACTTCCCACTTGCCTGCTTCCATGTAAAGAGCAGCATATGGTTCCCCAGAGCAGGAAACCTCCAGCCAATATGTCTGTGCTCACGTGCGGAGTTCAACAAACGCCAAGCCAAGATGGATCTTACTCGCAGGGTGGCACGTGGCCAAGAACAGTTTAAGCTGGAAAGGGCACCAGCAGCTGGCAAGGAGCTGCCAGAACCAGCTGAGAATCTCGCCTTGAGGGCGTACATGTGTGCAGGCAGCAAAGAGCTCGTTCAGAGTTAACAGAGAAAAGCTGCCATCAATCGTCAGGCAGCCCAGATCTCCGGCTGACTGACTGACTCAGGCCTTTAGCAGTTCCAGAGATGCAGACCTGCCTTTCTGGCAACTTCCTTTCTCCAATCTTGTGAGCTCAGGCTGTGTCCAGCTACCCAAATAAAAATAAAAAACAAACACCTGGGTTCAGAAGAGGAGCCCATCAAAGATAAATGTGTCAGATTTAACAATCCAGAGATGCCCTCCTGAGAGTGAGGTTACAAAATACAACCAAGCACAGCCTCTTCATGGAATAGGGGAGGAGAGGTTTAACTTTTCTTATTCTTCCCTCCCAGCTCCTAAATATCATACTCACAACTTTCTACCAATTCCTGTCAGTGCTCTTTTTTGCATACAGAAGGAAGCAGTTCAAGTGCTTGTCATTCAGATCAGGTTCCCAGCACTGGGCTTTAATTGAAGCTCCATTGAACTGCCGTCATTCCTCTAATGCAGGGGTCCCCAACCACCGGGCCCCGGACCGGTACCGGTCCGTGGATCATTTTCTACTGGGACGCCGGTTTGCTGGGCGCCGCCATCTTGTTTCGACGAGAAAGTGCTTCCAGGTGAGCTTTTCCGGTTGGAAAGTGGCGTTTCAGTCCTGAAGGAATCCTCACGCCTTAGTTTCATTGAAGGGGGTGGTGGCTTTGAACGAAGAGCCGTCCCGATGGCGGAGGAGATTAAGAAAGCACAAAAAAGCACAAAAAAGGTACAAAGGAGGAGTTGAAGGTGGCGGGGAGAAGCGGGGCGACGGCTGGCTGGCCGGTCGCTCGGCTCGCCTTGCCTTGTCATGCGTGCTGATGCCAGTACCGGGCTGCGGATCATTTTGTGATGCCGGTACCGGGCCGTGGCACAAAAAAGGTTGGGGGCCACTGCTCTAATGTACAGGACCAATCAGAAGATCATGGCTTTCCAGCTGTTGTTGAACTATAGCTCCCAGCCAGTGGTGGGATTCAAATTTTTTTACTACCGGTTCTGTGGGCGTGGCTTGATGGGCATGGTATGGCTTGGTAGGCGTGGCTTGGTGGGCGTGGCAGGGGAAGGATACTGTAAAATCTCCAGTCAGAGGTGGTATTTGCCGGTTCTCCAAACTACTCAAAATTTCCACTATCGGTTCTCCAGAACTGGTCAAAACCTGCTGAATACCACCTCTGCTTCCAGCATGCCTAACCATTGATAATATTGTCTAATACTGTGGGAATTGTTCTTGCCAATTACTACCTGGAGCCAGTTTCACCAATGAAATACAGGTAGCTCTCAACTTACAGTTACAATTGAGCCCAACATTTCTGTTGCTCAGTTGTTAAGTGAATTTTGCCCCATTTTATGACCTTTCTTGCCGCCGTTGTTAAGTGAATCACTGGTTAAGTTAGTAACACAGTTATTAAGTGAATCTGGCTTCCCCCATTGACTTTGCTCGTCAGGAGGTCTCAAAAGGTGATCCCATGACCCCAGGCCACTGCAATTGTCATAAATACGAATCGGTGGACAAGTGTCTGAATTTTGATCAGGTGACTATGGGGATGCTGCAATGGTCGTAAGTGTGAAAAATGGTCATAAATCACTTTTTTCAGCGCTGTTGTAATTTCAAGCAGTCATTAAATGAACTATTGTAAGTCAAGGACTACCTGTATTATGGCATGGGAAAATAACATTTGCAAGAATGCACATGTATGCATATTTTATGTTTCTCATTTTCATGGTGGGTGTTTTGTTATTATTAATCTTGGCAGTTCCTAAGATTCCTTTGGAACTGCAGCATGGTATATATTTATTATTTATTTCCTCAGATATTTAGTTAAAACATTGATATTGTTGCTAGTCTTCCAACCAACTCTGGGCAGCTTCCAATCAAAAATGTAAAAAACTTATAAAATCATATTAAACCTATTAACCAATTTAGTTTGATTTAGACTAAAAAAAACCAAGTCATTTATTTAATACATTTATAAGGTAAAAGTAAAGGTTCCCCTTCCGGCTCTAGGGGCAGTGCTCATCTCCGTTTCAAAGCCGAAGAAGAACCAGCGCTGTCCAAAGACATCTCCGTAGTCATGTGGCCAGCATGACTAAATGCCGAAGGTGCACGGAACGCTGTTACCTTCCCACCAAAGTGGTCCCTATTTTTCTACTTGCATTTTCACATGCTTTCGAACTGTTAGGTTGGCAGAAGCTGGGGAAAGGAACAGGAGCTCACTCCGTTACGCGGTGCTAGGGATTCGAACTGCTGAACTGCCGACCTTCTGATCAACAAGCTCAGCATCTTAGCCACTGAGCCACTGCGTCCCTATTTATTTATATTTATATGTAAACATCAATATAAATTGCCTAACTATATACTGTATAATATTTGAAGACCAAAAATTGATTTGGAAAAAAAATGAGATGGAGGAGACATCTCATGCTCTATTAAAGCAGGTTTTGGAATGTTTGGTTTTGTTTTCAGATCTTAAACAAAACTTTTTTTTTTCTTAAACAAAACTTTTATCAGTGATATAAAATGAACTACAGTCGAATGCTTGCCTTTCCTGAGCCTAAAATCCTTCAGATATTGAAGCTCCCTTGTGTCATATAGCACAGTTGTACCCGATGCCAGATTAGGAAAGACTGGTACACAACATAAAAAAAAAAAAAAAAATCACAGGTCCTCTTTTAAATCATCTTCAACTTTCTTAAAATCTGTTGTCTGCTAATCATTGGGAGAAAAATGACTCTGTTGCTTGTCGGGGAATAAAGAAATACCTCCTCCCAACTTGTGCCAATACCCCATGCTTGTACTATTTATTTATTTATTTGATCCAGTAAAAAATATAAAAAATAAAAATAAAAAAAAAAAAAGTACTATAAAAAAAAGAACAAGGACCGGTAGGCCGGCCCCCCCACACCACTTTCTCCAAAGTGCCTGAGGGTGGCTAAGGATCTGTAGCCTAATTATTATTTGTCCCTGGTGGTTTGCTTTGATGGAGTCTTTCTGCTCTTTTCTGTTTTTATTAAGCTATGAATATATGAATAGTAGTTAAAGAAGAAAGGCTGCAAGACAGCGCAAGAGAACTGCCCAAATTGCATAAGGCAGAACAGAGAGAGTTCAATTCACGGGACAACAGAGAGGGCATGGGGAGAACCTCTAAACAGGGAAATTGAATGGTGTCAGGAAGACTGTTTGGGGATTCGTGGTATTAGCTACCAATCTGGAGGAGCAGGAAACATGCAACATAAAGTTTAAGCAAGGCTGTGCTACGTTTTTCTTACACATCATCCATCAGAGGCTATATCTGGTGCATGGCATTTCCGTGTCACTGCTTCCCATCTGGCCCGTGACTTTTCTTAATTAGATGAGAAGCAGCTACTGTGCGCACCTGCCTTTCTTCCTCTTATGTTGTGACTGTCACCAACACCGAATCATTTTTTCCTCCTGTAAACAAAGGTGGATGTGCCTTGCAAGGAGGCCACTGAGGCCACCGAAAGAAAGGCCACCCATCCGAAAGCAGGCATGAATAAGCCACCAGGAATAGAAACATCCATTGTAAGCTCTGGGTATCTTCTTCTGAAAAAGGGAAAGAGAAAGAACAACACTGAGTAGGCAGCTTGTTTCCGCAGAGGTCTCCATCGGATAGAGTTGCTCTTCTTTTTAGCCTCTGTCCTAAGATTGTATTCAGTAGTCCCAAAGGTGCTTTTTTCAAGTGGCAACTGGACTTTCTTGTTTTTTCCCCTCTATTGAAGATGTTTCACTTCTCATCCAAGAAGCTCCTTCAGCTCTGACAGGATAGTGGGGAATGGAAGGATTTATATTCCTTGCAGACAGGTGGTCATTTGCATCCTTTTAGAGCAGTGGTTGCCAACCAGTGGGCCAGGGACCACTGGTGGTCTGTGAGAAAATTTTGGTGGTCTGCAGAGAAATGTCACCCCTAAAGCACCCCCAAAGCAATTAATCCAGGCTGCATGGGAACACAAGGCTGCGCCACCCACATGGCTGCTTCTTTCCGCTTTTTTCTTCTTCTGCTTTTGGCTGCATGCAAGGAAAGCAGCAAAGTCTTTCTTTCTCTCCTTCAGACTCCGCCAGAAATGAGTATTTGGGACCCTGCAAGGCATCCTGCTCCAAGAGGCTGCGCCAGCATGACAAGTCTCACAAAGACTCATTTCTGGCAGAGTTTGGGGAGAGAAAGAAAGACTTCTGCTGCTTCTGCTGCTTTCCTTGAATGAAGCCAAAAGTCTCTCTCTTTCTCTCCCACTGGAGCTGGAGACAGTATCCTGCGATCCCAAATAAAGAATGATCGATCGGTAGGAAAACGGGGTGGGGAATTTTCCCTTTTCTTGGGATTTTCCCTGGGTCTCTGGTCCACGGGATTAAAAATTATGAGTATGGTGATCCCTGAGGTCCAAAAGGTTGGTGACACCTGTTTTAGAGGGTCACCTGGATTCAGATAAACCTCCAAGTGCTTCAACGACAAGAAAGTACAGTTGCCTCCTGAAAAAGCACCTTTGGGACAACCATGACCTGGATGACTGAGAATCTACTGAAGTTTTCTACTGAAGTCCATATCTTTAGAAATACAGTGAGTTGTCAAGTTACAGCCACAACTGAGCTCAACATTTATGTTGCTAAGTGAAATATTTGTAAAGTGAATTTTGCCCCATTTTGGTTAAGTGAATCACTGCAGTTCTTAAATTAGTAACATGGTTGTTAAGTGAATCAAGTTTCTACATTGACTCTGCTTGTCAGAAGGTCACAAAGGGAGATCAGAATCTGGGGACAGGGCAACCGTCATAAAAGTTGCTAAGCATCTGTATGTAAACCATGTGACCATGGGGAGGCTGCAATGGTCACAAGTGTCCAACATGGTCATACACCACTTTTTTCAGTGCTGTTCTAACTTCGAATGGTTACTAAATGAATTGTTCCAAGTCAAAGACTACCTGTACACCTGCAAGATTACCTAAAGGCTGCTAGAGAATATCTATAGCATCCAAGGATTGAATTCCTTCTTACATTTCCTTGTTTTATCTCTTGGTTGGTTTGGGTTCCAATGTTTTTAATCTGGATTTTACTGACTTTGAATTCTCACTGGGAAGTTTATTTCTCCCCTTTTGTCTAAAACGAAAGCATGCCCATGTGATCTGGAGAAATGATTTATTTATTTCTTTTGGTCTTTTGCCACGCAAACATTCTCACAAATTACAACTGGTTTCATAACCTTGCACATAGTGAACCAGTAGCCTAACTAGCTGCTGAAAATTCAGGCAAACACTACCTTAGCAATAAGGCAGGAGAACTTTTTACCTGACAATGTCTCCTTTCTTTGTTCTGTGAAGAGCACCTCATGTTTTTATGCTTGCTTTAGGCTGAACACCGAGCAGAAATTACCATAAACTTTTCTAAGAGAATTTTACCTTTGCCCTGGTTGCATCAGTGTGAAATATTTTGCTTTTATTTAACAAGTCAAAGGAAAACTTCCTTCTGCTAAATGATCTGGTGCAGGGCTGTCAAACTCGTGGCCCATGGGCCAGATGTGCCATGCACTGACCACGCCCACGCCCAGTTTAGCTAAGTGATGACGCCATGACGATGTGAGTTTGACACCCCTAGTTTAAGGCACCAGGTTAGATACTAGGAGACTGTGGATTCTAGTCCTGCCTTTAGACATGAAAGTTAGCTGGGTGACCTTGAGCCAATCACTGTCTCTCAGCCCACCTCACGTCACAGGGCTGTTGTGAGGAAAATAGAAGTAGATGGCGTATTAGATACGTTTGTCACCTTGAGTCATTTATAAAAGTAATAAAGGCAGATTACAAATAAAATAAATAAAGATAATAAATAAAACGTACTTTGGACAAAATGAATAATATTTTCCTTGTTTCCTATGGTAGACTTATCTATAAAACATGCATCTAGTTTTCAATAACACCATGTACTGCTCAGTTGGGTCAAGGAAAATGAGGATGCATTTGGCCTCTGCCTTCAGCATGCCTACTGCATCTCTAGCAATGGTTTCTGGCTTCAAAAGTATGGGTGATGGGAGAGCTTATGCACCAGAGACAAATTTCTTGTGTGTCCAATTACATCTGGTGAATAAAGAATTTCTATGAAATGCATTGGGAGCAGTAGAATGCATATAAAATGGGTCTGGTTTGAGTTACTCCATCACTCCCACCATTCTGAAACCAGAGACTGCAGATACCCCTGGAAAGAGCACAGTATTAGCACTGGTGAAATAATTTTCTGTTCCTTTTATCATTCAGATCTTCTTCTTTTTTTTCCTGAGCTTTTTTCCCATTGGGGTTCTCCAAGCATCTCTGTGTTGGCAGAAATCTATATTGGCATGAAATTTTCTGTCCCCATTGTCAGTCCTTATCCTGCCTCTGTTTCAAATCACTGTTATTTTCTGACTTTCCTCTAAAGTAATGGGTGGGACAAAGCCTAGCAGATTTTATACATTATACAAACACAGGCTGTATTTGGGCAGTAAGGTGGAAAATACTACTTTAACAGGAGCACAGCTAAAGGCCGCTTAGATCGGTTTCACTCATGGGCCAAGATGAAGACAGCATCATACAGATGTGTTGGGAAAAAAATAGCACTGCTTTTGATAAGAATGGACATGTAAGGCTGCAGAGGTCATGGAAATAATCCAGTGCTTGAGCTTAGTGAAGGGTAAAAAAAATAAATGCTGCACTCAAGAGATGTGCACATTTCCTGGGTAATAATACAGGGATGCATCGGCACTATCTTTAATATTATTCCTGTGCTGACAGCTTCTGATGGATGATCAAAGGGAAAATCCGAAGTTTATGCACAATATTTTGATATGCATTTCACGCAAATATGCACATTTCTGCGTACAGTTTCGTCTGCGCATCCATCTACAAAGTACATCTGTTTTTAATAAACATATTTTTGGCTATGTTTTCTGAGCTGCAATTTGCACAGAAATATTTGGAAATCATGCGTCTTGGAACCCACGTTTGTGTTTCCACATAGGCCTGGAAAGATGGAGTAGATACATTCCCATAAAACTGGTGTCTGAACACTTTTCTTCAGCATTCCCAGATCCCAGGACAGCGACAGTTACACTACAGTCCTGGGAAGGAAAGAGGGGTAGGCAAGAGGAAGGATAGTAAGAAAAGTAGAGCCAGAGTATAAAATGTAAATTAACAGATAGTCCTCAGCTTACAACCATTCATTTAGTGACCATTCAAAGTTACAATGGAACTGAAACATGTGACATGACCATTTTTCATAGTTACGACCTTAGCATCCTCAGGACCATGGGGTCAAAATTCATATGCTTGGCAATTGGTTCATATTTATGACCGTTGCTATGTCCAAGGGTAACATGAATCATCACTTTTTTGCGACCTTCTCACAATATGCCAGATTCACCTAACAACCGGGTTACTAATTTAACAACTGTGATGATTTGCTTAACAACCGTGGCAAGAAAGGTCGTAAAATGGGGCAAAAACTCCCTTAACATATGTCTCACTTAACAACAGAAGTTTTGGGCTCAGTTGTGGTCGTAAGTCAAGGACTACCTGTAGTGAATAACCCTGTTCCATAGCATATCAGAGGGAGCTTTCTTGGCCAGTCCTTTGCCCACAGGATATTTGCTTCCTCCCAATTTGGCATGCTGCAAAGATGGTTCACCAAGGGTGAGTGCCCAAACCCTAAAGTCTATTTCACGAGCTTGTAAGGAACAATGGCATAAATTATCCTCGCCTTGTTTACTGTGCAATTTATAATGTTCATTATGAACTGCACTGCCTGTGCACTCAAGGATTTCTAGATCATTCGGGATCAACCAACACACAAGGAACAGGAGTTTTATCTTATACTGTGCTAAATTAGAATGCACGAGAATGCATACGAGTGATGACTTAGACTGATGACAGGAGAATGCTTCGTCTCAGGTTTTCCAGCAAAAAGCTGTAGGCAACTCCGGCTGTGTTGTTGCTAGGCAACAATGACATCCCTTCAAACACATACCCAGTAGACATTGAAGTTGATTTTGAAGGTGCAGCACAGGGTTTTGTTAGAAAGCAGGAGGGGAAAAAAATAGTGCAAAGCACAGGGATTATAAAGAGAAAAGATGAGCACACAAGTCTTTGAACATGGATAATTGAGATGCCAATCTCGGTGCATGAATGGTTGTTTCGGCATTCACGAAAACCTTATTAAAAATGTTTGGGTTGGTTACAACTACTGATCTGGGATTAATTCATACTTGGGACACTGCCTATTTGGAAACCATGTCACAGGCCTGGTAGTTCTTAATCATGAAAATACGAGATTGAATAACATTTATTTATTTATTTCTCTCTCTCTCTCCTTCCTTCCTTTCCTCCTTCCCTCCCCCTCCCTCCCTCCCTCCCCCCTCTTTCTTTTTCCTTCCTTCCTTCCTTCCTTCCTTCCTTCCTTCCTTCCTTCCTTCCTTCCTTCCTTCCTTCCTTCCTTCCTTCTCTTTCCTGACAAAGAGGCTATCCAGTTTTCAAAACAATGCAAAACATAAACAGTTTTAAATACAGGGTTTAAAAAACAAGAAGCTACACTGCAATGAAGCAGACACCGGGCCACTAAGCTGACACTGATGACACTGATTGGGTTCAGGCTCAGAGGATTAGTGCAGCTTTTTCAGCTCTACCTGGGGATGCCAGAAAAGAGTTAATGCTTTGTTAATGGCCTTGCATTAATCTTCCCAGCAGTAAAAAAAGGTTCAAGGAGACAGGCATTTTAGCACAATTCAAAGATGGCGGCAGTATCACATGACATAATGTGGAAGCTTCCCCCCCTCATACTTTGGATTCACTTTAAAAAAAAGCTACATGTCTGGATTTTATGGCTTTAATCAATGGTTTTTTTTCCCACTTGAATGTATCACAGTATGATGCTGCATCTTCTCGCTGAGTACTATCCAATGATTGGCAGAAAATGTGTCCCAAGCTGTGGAGAGACTCAGATGCAAAAAGAGCAGAGGTTGCTCTTTTGCTGACTGGCAAAATAGTGGAAGTTACTCGAGGGCCAGAAAGTTCAACAGCATCAAAACACAGAGGCCAATAAACCTTTTGGCATTAAGTGAGAGGGTCTTTCTTCTTTAGAACAAGCAAACTGTAACTGACATTTTCTGAAATACAAATGGATAATGGAGGTGTATTCATGTAACAGACGCCAAGTATAGCAGAACAGCATGTGAACAACTGCAGTCCAAAAGTCAATCCAGAGAAGATATGTGCAGATTTTTTTGTACATTCAACTGAATTCACTTTCTTAAACCCCAATATAGTACTGTGCTTAGTTTCAATTTATAAAACAGCTGCTGCAAACAGTTTGTAATTTATATCAGACGTGGAGAAGTGTTAGCCTGCAAGGTTTTGTATCTTTATACCTGGCCTCTCCTGGATCTTGGTACTGCCATCACTGGCTCCAAACAGCCTCTCCTACCATGCCACTGACAGGTTTTATCACAGTTATAGTAGCTGAAATATTAGTAGCTGAAATATTCCCCCATGCATGGCAGGATCAACAAGAATTCTCATGCCATCATTTGAATAAGGATAAATTTCCCATTCATTCCAATGAGATGTTTTCGCTCCAATTCCAATTAAATAATATTTTCTATTCCCCTTTAGCTAAAAATATTCCTGGAGTGCAGATTTACAATGCAAAAAATTGCCAAAAGAAGAGGCAATAAAAAGGGAAGACCAACAAGAAATTTCAGGTTCCATTTCTTAGTTACAAAGTTCGGCTCCAGTAATACCATAGGTTAAAGACTGGAAAAAAATGCTGGTTCTCCTTTATTTCTGCTGGGGTTCATAAAGGCAGCTGGTGACTGGAATAGGAGATAAAACTCAGCTGGAGTTGAAGATGGTAACTTAATGAAACATGAATTTTCTATTTGGGAAATATAGAATAACGGTAGGCTGCTAGATGGACATTTAATGGAGTATGTTTATGAGAAAGAACGTACAAATCAAAACGAAACATAAATACATCACATTTAAGCTGCCTTTCTGATATTCAAACAGCCTTCAAATCTTTTTCTCCCTTGTCCATCAGGGAATTAAAACAGCTTTGTAGGAAGGGATAGGCCGGGCCAAGCCAAGCAGAATCCAGGGGGTTCTTTGACAGAACCATATGATTCCTCAGCATAGCAGGCTTTCATCTTTAATCAAAATACTGGCAGTTGCTAACCAAAACAACTAAATAAATGAAGAGGCAAATAGGACATTGCGTATCATGGTGGCTGAGGGCATGCTGCCACTTGGCAAGCTCTACATTTTCGGGAGTAGCTTCTGCTGTGCATGACTCCCTTGAGATGCTTTGTTAATAACTTGGCTTTCCAATCGAAAGGGCCTGCCGGGAACCTGTCAGTGCTGCCTGGTACAGGATATGTGTGTCATATCACATATGGGTTTTAGATTCCTCTTACGTTTTGCTTGATTGGTGCGTGTGGGGCTTTGTCTTCCTCAACAACAATCATTTCAGCTTTTTTTTTTTTTAAAAAAAAAAATACAGAGTGTTCAGATTTCCCAGAGCAGTTTAGAAGGCTAAAATGAGATCAAAGAAGATCTGATATTTCTGATCTAGGATAACTTGAGCATCTTTACGTATCTCCATGGAAACAATCTACTCAGGGCAAAGAAAAGGTTTTGTTGTTGTCTGAATGGTCTTTGAGAATTTTTTTTAAATTATTATTCATTGTTTGCATTAAAATAGGAGTTTTTAAAAACACCGGTATCAGAACACATACACAATAAGGCTGTGATAGCAAGGAAGACTATTGAAGCTAACATTAAAACATTAGATGCGAACAGATGTTTTGAAAGGTAATGGTAGTTTTGTGATGCTTTATCTGATGCCTGGGAATTTCCTTCCCTTTCTCTCCTTCTCATTGGTTGTATATTCATGAAATAGCATCATGGAGTGACAGGATTGTACATTAATTAGTGACCTTAACTATTCTGTAATGTCACTGCCCTTTTTCAGTGAACAGTAAAGAAGTGGGATTCAGGGGAAGAGAAACTTAAAAGTTATTTTATCTCTGAAATTTGTCAGCTGGAGGTCCAATATCTACAGTAAGTCTCCATATTGTGTCAATATATATTCTGCTTGAGTAAGATCTAAAGAACAGGGACATGGTGGCTCAGTGGCTAAGATGCTGAGCTTGTTGATCAGAAAGGTCAGCAGTTTGAATCCCTAGCACCGTGTAATGGAGTGAGCTCCCGTTACTTGTCCCAGCGTCTGCCAACCTAGCAGTTCGAAAGCATGTAAAAATACAAGTAGAAAAATAGGGTCCACTTTGGTGGGAAGGTAACAGCGTTCCATGCACCTTCGGTGTTTAGTCATGCTGGCTACATGACCACGGATATGTCTTTTGCTTTCTAATGGAGATGAGCACTGCCCCTTAAAGCCGGAAATGACTAGCATATATGTGCGAGAGGAACTTTACCTTTACCTAAGATCTAAATCTTGATTCTTCTAAAATGGATGCAAAAGTTAATTCAATCAGTGCAGTTCCAAAATAAATACTTATTCCTATTAGTTTACAGTGGAATAAGAGTAAGACCGTATTGGTAACACAATGGAGGTTCACATTTGTCGAAGAAATGATTATGAATCTGATTGGCTCTAACTGGATGAATTTCAGCAAGCCTTTCCCCAGGGCCAATGAATGAAATTCTTTTGCGAATGCCGATATGCTTAAGAATTGTTTGTTGGCCTTTAAGCTAAAGATGAGGTCCCTCTGTTTCTGTCCTCTTCCAGAAACAGCTTCAGAAACTGCCTGAAGATTGTGTCTGCAACACAATCATTTTCTGCAGAAATTGCAAACAGCTGTTTGTCTTCCTTCCTGCAAACACACCCACACTGCATAGAGCTTCCTGATTTTCCACTGCTCTTTCAAGACATATACTGGCCACTGCTTTACAATGCAAGATGGACGAGTGAGTACAGATGAATGCAACTGGATGTGAAGTCACACGTATGCTTTTTGCACAAATGACAGATTTAAGCACATGAGTATTGATATTAATGTATTACAGGAATATAATATGTATGTGTATATGTATATGTATATGTATGTGTGTATATACCGTGTTTCTCATATAATAAGGCCAGGTCTTTTTTTTTTTTTGAGCCCCGAAAAAATGGTTAGGCCATCTTTTCGGGGGTGATTTAATTCCCCCCCCTTGCATCCTGGGGTGGGCGGGTGGCGACAGCTTGGATGTTGACCTTGGCATTGGTGGGGCACTTCATATCGGGAGACCTTCTGCCACCATTGCTTTCCCTTCTCCCCGTGCTGACGCTGTGTTTGGAGCCACACCGCAGCATTTGGCGCAGCCACACGGCATTTGGCGCAGCCACGCGCGGCCAGCCAGGTATCCTCCCTGCAACCGGAGCCCAGCGGAGGCACTCAGCTTCAGGCACTCCTGTCGCCGCCTTCCCAGGCATCGTTCGAAGGCAAAGCCCATTCTTTTAAAAATGACACCCTACTACCAGTACGACAAAGCCTCCCCTGCCCGAGAGGGCAGCCTAACCCCACGTGGGGAGGTGAATCTCCCGGAGCCGCAGCGCAAGATCGGCCCACCCTGGGAGAAGCGCCCAGCCACCATCCCTGCCTGGCACCGGGCAGAGCATGAAGAGCTTCGCCTGGGGTGCCCAGCGCAGCTGACAGGCGGGCCCTCCTGCCCAGTGGCAGAGCTCTGGCCAAGGCAGCGAGAGCCTCCCCACCGGGCCCTCCGCTCATCCCACCAGGAAAGCGAGCTGCGGGTGCGCACCCACCTGCCAAGCGAAAGAGCTGGCTGACCCAAATTTGGTTTCCCAAGTCCCTCCAGCCTGACCTCAAAGGGGCCACCAGGAGAGGCTGCCCGAGGCAGTGACAGTGCCCACCCGTCCGCGGACAGGGAGGCGAGGCGACAGCAGTGCTGCTTCCCTTGTTGGCAGGTCCGGCGGAAAGAGCCTGAAGCCATCCGTTCTTTCCACCCCTCGTCCAGCCCGTCCCCATCCCCATGCATCTCCAAACACGCCAGCAGCTCCAAATGCTGCAGTGGCATGGGCATCAGCGCTCACTTGGCTCAGAGGAGGACGCAGCACGGGCCGTCGCCTTGCCTCCCTGTCCATGGACAGATGGGTGCTATCACTGCCTCGGGCGGCCTCTCCCGGTGGCCCCTTCAGGGTTGGGCTGGAGGGACTTGGGAAGCCAAGCTCGGGTCTGCCCAGCTCTTTCGCTTGGCAGGCGGGCACACACCCGCAGCTCACTTTCCCAGCTGTGCCCAGCCCGCCCGGCTCTGGCGCGGCCCTGGAGGGATGAGTGGAGGGCCCAGTGGGGAGGCTTTCACTGCCTTGGCCAGAGCTCCACCGCTGGGCAGGAGGGCCTGCCTGTCAGCTGCGCTGGGCGC
Source organism: Notechis scutatus (assembly GCF_049901735.1). Classification (NCBI taxonomy): domain Eukaryota; kingdom Metazoa; phylum Chordata; class Lepidosauria; order Squamata; family Elapidae; genus Notechis; species Notechis scutatus. The sequence goes on along the minus strand of NC_142010.1, from coordinate 91,124,153 downwards.
CCCAGGCGAAGCTCTTTGTGCTCTGCCCGGTGCCAGGCAGGGATGGCAGCTGGGTGCTTCTCCTGGGATGGGCCGATCCTGCGCTGCAGCCCCGGGAGATTCGCCTCCCCACGTGGGGTTTGGCTGCCCTCTCATGCAGGGGAGGCTTTGTCGTACCAGTAGTAGGGCATCATTTTTAAAAGAATGGGCTTTGCCTTCGAACGATGCCCGAGAAGGCGGTGACAGGAGTGCCTGAAGCCGAGTGTCTCTGCCAGGCTCCGGTTGCAGGGAGGAGCCCTGGCTGGCCATGCGTGGCGAAACGCCATGGCATTGCTCCAAATGCCACGGCAGCACAGGGAGAAGGGAAAGCAACAGTGGTAGAAGGTCTCCTGATACGAAGTGCCCCATCAATGCTGAGGTCAATGCAGGCAGCACCATATCTGAGTGTGCAACAAAAGTACTTCCTAACGGCAAGCCCGCCGCCATTCCCCCCCCCCCTTTCGCATGTTTTAATATAGGCCTTAATTTGGGGGGAGAGGCTTAATTTTATTTCATGCCTATAAAACATGCTGAGACTTCCTATTGGGGGAGGCCATATTGTTGGAGAAACACGGTACTGTATAATGTCTTATCTTAGGAGGATTTAAACAAAAATAAAATAGGAAAGCAAAAAAAAATCTGTGGATTTATATGGGAGCTAGGGGTGAAACCTTCCATTTTAGGTGATTGGAAGTAGATTGTGGAAGTAATGAACAATTGGTCCAACTTTCTATTTATTTATAAAGAAAATGATCTAAGCTTTGTGCTATTATATATTCATAGTACACAGTAAATGAATCTTTAGAAAAACATTAGAGATCAACAGATGCATCTACATCTATGGATATGGAATATATTGAAATTTGACAAATACCTAGTCCTTGACTTACAACAGTTCATTTAGTGACTGTTCAAAGTTACAATGGCATTGGAAAAAGTGATTTATGACGGTTTTTCACACTTACGACCATTGCAGCATCCCCATGGTCGCATAACTTACATTTGGATGCTTGACAACTGATTCACATTTATGACAGTTGCAATTTCCTAAGGCCACATGATCCCCTTTTGCAGCCTTCGGACAAGCAAAGACAATAGGGAAGCCAGATTCACTTAACAACCGTTACCAATTTAACAACTTCAGTGATGCACTTAAGAAATGTGGCAAGAAATGTCGTAAAATGGGTTAAAACTCATTTAACAAATCTCTCACTTCATAACATAAATTTTGGGCTCAATTGTGGTCATAAACTGAGGGTTACCTGTATGTGGAATTTGACAATTAGACAATGTAAATGCATTCTCTATGCCCTTATTATAGCTAAAAGACTGATAATGAAATATTAGAAGGATAAATGATTGGCTCTACTTACTCATGTATTGAAGACATGATTACAGCTGCTACCTTATGAGTGGACTGTTCACGGACATAGACTTTGCATTATAAATATAAGAAAATATGGAATTCATTTTTACACCAACTAGAGTAGATGAAAAAACAATCATGAGATCCACAGGGCAATAAGAAATGAATTTTTATTTTAAAACTGTGTTGTGCCTATATGTGTTGGGATGTCCAGACTTGAATATCTTGCTAGTTTGTTGTCAAAATGTCTCAATCTGGACTGGATTTTCTTAAGCCAGTTTACAGTCAAAATGGCATGAAAGCAGCTTATACATGAAGTGTGGATATGCTCCAAAAATCGCTGTACCAAATATAGTCTAAGCAAGCAAACAAAATGGTACAGTGACCGAGAGTAAGAGAAGATGCAAAGCTACCAAACAGCATTGGATAAAAAAGAACAACAGCTGAACCAGATGCTTCTAATTATATTTTCCCTGCCAATTTTGTCCTATTGCTTCCAATTAATACAGAACAATGAAGTGTTAGACCTGATGATTTGATTTCAGAAAAAAACTATCCTGTAATCTGCAACTCTTACACTACAAAAACATATGGACTACATAACTTGATCAGGGCAAAGCAATAGACACAATTTATATAGAGTTCTGTAAAGCCTTTGATTCAGTGGTACACGACAAACTACTCCTAAAACTAAAATCTTATGGCGTCTCTGGACACCTGCATAACTGGATAGAAGCATTCCTGTCAAACAGGCAACAAATGGTCAAAATTGGGAGTGTCCTATCAAATTCTGTACCTGTCAATAGTGGTGTCCCACAAGGCACCGTTCAAGGACCAACTCTCTTTATACTTTACATAAATGTCCTCTGTGATCATATTAGGAGCAACTGCGTTCTCTTCATTGATGATGTAAAGCTATTCAACACCACAGACTATACTGCTACCCTTCAAAAAGACCTCGACTATGTATCAGAATGGTCAAACAAATGGCAACTTCAACTCTCAACAAATAAATGCTCTGTCTTACATATTGGCAAAAAAATCAGAAAATAAAAGACAAGTTGAATAGTCAAGACCTTGTTGATGATCCAAACTCTGTCAAGGACCTTGGAGTACTCATCTCTAATTATCTAAGTGCTAGAGCCCACTGTTAACTACATAGCCAAAAAGGTATTAAGAGTTGTTAACCTAATCCTATGTAGCTTTTTCTCTGGTAATATCAACTAGAGCATACAAAACATTTGCTAGACCAACAATTGAATACAGCTCATCAGTCTGAAACCTGCATTACATATTGGATATTAATACAGTTGAGAAAGTCCAGAAATATTTCACAAGAAGAGTTCTCTACTCCTCTACTCGTTGCAGAATACCTTATGCCACCAGACTTGAAATTCTAGACCTAAAAAATCTAGAACTACGCCGCCTTCGGTCCGATCTAAGTATAGTACATAAAATTATACATTGCAATGTCCTACCCGTCAATGAAAACTTCAGCTTCAACCATAACAACACAAGAGCACACAATAGATACAAACTCAAGGTAAACCGCACCAAACTTGATTGCAGGAAATACGACTTCAGCAACAGAGGAGTCAATGTCTAGAATACTCTACCTGACTCTGTGGTTTCATCCCCAAACCCCCAAAACTTTAACCTTAGACTGTCTACTATGGACCTCACCCCTTTCCGAAGAGGTTTGTAGGGGGCGTGCATAAGTGCATCAATCGTGCCTTCCATCCCTGTCCTATTGTTTCTTTTTATTTTTCTTATATGTATCCATTTCATGTATTCATAAGTATGTTTATACTTATACATGTTATCTTATAATTGCTTGATAAAATAAAATGAATAAATAAAATAAAATGATCCCCAGGACCAATCGGGAAATTTGTTCCTAAAGACATTGCTTCTTTTGTTTCTTTGAGCAGTTTTCACTCCTTGGAGACAGTCTTTTCATAGAACAAATACAAGGTTGATAGGGGTTGTAAATAAAAGTTACCTTCCTACATTGAAGAAATTAATAGGAACACCGTGTGTGCAAAGATATGGTAATATCTCTATCTTTGGTTCATGGCTGTAGAGGATTATGGAAATTGTCTTGAAAAAGATATGTGGCAATCAGAGGAGGTATTCAGCAGGTTCTGATCAGTTCTGGAGAACCGGTAGCAGAAATTTTGAGTAGTTCGGAGAACCGGCGGTAACCTTCCTCCTGGAGTGGGGTGGGAATGGAGATTTTACAGTATCCTTCCCCTACCATGCCCACCAAGCCATGCCCACTAAGCCACTCCACGCCCACCAAGCCATGCCCACAGAACTTGTAGTAAAAAAATTTGAATCCTACCACTGGTGGCAACCCTTAGCAAAACATGACCTTATGTGATTCATATTGATTCATTTTAAAAAGTTGCGTAAGAGAGCTGACAGGCGTCTTAACACTGTTTGTAATAACTTACATTAATGAAGTGGGTTTTTTTCTTGTGATGACTTTTCAGGTTTCCTGACCCTGGACTACTTCAAAGAACGTGGTTGAGATAGTTTGTCTTGCAAGAAGACAAAGAACTTAAGAACTCTACAGGTAATCCTTGACTTACAACAGTTCGTTTGGTGATGGTTCAGAGTTACAACAACACTGAAAAAGTGACTTATGACAATTTTTTCACACTTACGACCATTGTAGTATCTACATGGTCACACGATCAAAATTCAGATGCTTGGTAACTGGCTCATATTTATGACCGTTGCAGTGTCCCGGGGGATCATGTGATCACCTTTTGTGACCTTCTGACAAGCAAAGTCAATGGGGAAGACAGATTCACACTTACGACCATGTTACTAATTTAAAAAATGCAATGATTCACTTAAACACTTGTGGCAAGAAAGGTTGTAAAAAAAAGGGCAAAACTCATTTAACAAATATCTCACTTACCAATATAAATTTTGGGCTGAATTGTGGTCGTAAATCAAGGACTGTCTGTATTAGATTATACCAGGGGTCTCCAACTTGGCAAGTTTAAGACTTGTGGACTTCAGCTGGCTGAGGAACTCTGGGAGTTGAAGTCCACAAGTCTTAAGCTTGCCAAGGTTGGAGACTCCTGGATTATACAGTCTATTCAGTTAATGGAGAACTTGAGTATTTTCCATGCAACCTATCTCATGTTAAATCATTACATATAACTTATATATGATAAGAACACATCTTATACATTCTTTACATTTACACATTTCCCATTTTTATGCACTATACAGATAGTAAACTTTGTAGTGTTTCCATGCAGATATTATTTTTATATTACTTCTTCGTTCACATGATATCTATTGCTTAGCATGTCTTTTTTTTTTGTGGAATTTGAGGGGTCCTAAAATAACATCCCCATATTTGCTTGTTTTCTTTTTAACTCACAATACCAATAATAGCCTTGGACTTCTGTCTAGCCCTTTCTATAGGAAGCAGAATTAATTATAGTCCTCACTCGGGCCTCTAAAGCACACACCCACTCCCAACATAAAATCTAACAATCAAATCTCAAAATAGCAACTGACAACTGGAGGATGATAAATGGGCCAAAGATAGCTGCTATGCCAAGATATAGCAGTATCAATAAAGTTAGGCTGTCTCTCATTTCATTCATTTCAAATGTCACTTTTTGGCATCTAAGCCCTGTTCACTCTTGCACCATTGTAAAATAAGTTGTGCTTGTTGGTTTTTTTTTTTTTAAAAAAAATACACAAATATGTGTCATTACTACTTGTTCTTTCTGTTTCTAGGAATGTGCCCTTATTCTGAGAAGAATGAAAAACTGAACTTATAGCATCGCTCATTCATTTCAATTTTATTTTAGAATGAGTGTTACATACTACAAATACTTCATGCTGCTGCGTTTAGAGCTGGGTGACATTATGCAGAGTAGAGAAAAGGAGTACCAAATAGTAAGCTAAAGAAATAAAATACACTAGATTAGAAAAAGAAAAGGAAACATAGCTAAAATTACTTCATCCTAACAGCATTTGTTACACCGCTCTGTATCTTTTTATCCCTGGAAACCATCTTCGCTTTTACAACATTCAATCAGTCATCTTATGTTTGCAAAACTGCTTACAGCACCTCTCTTTTTTGCAGGATCTCACCATGTAACAAGGGTGTTCTCTGCCTTCCTTTCCTTGACCCATTCATTCTTTCTTCATAAAGTATATGTTTTACAATTCCATTCTCATTCTCATTCTCTCTACATGACCAAACTTCAAAATACTTCTTTCACATTGGCTACATACAGTTGGACAGTATTACTTGGTCTGTTGTGTGGATGTTTGTGTGCTTTAGGAGGCGGGGAATTTTGGTGGGTGGGTGGGTGTTTGGAGATCGTGTGCGTGTTGGGTCTGGTCTCCAGGTGTTATGTGAATTTTGTTGTATGTGTATACTGTGTATATATGTACAATGAAAATAAATTATTTATTATTATTATTATTATTATTATTATTATTATTATTATTATTATTATTATTATTATTATTATTATTATTATTATTTCTGTGTTCAGTTACTATTCATTCAGCACCCATTCATTCTTGATTCAATTCCTACTCTTTTTGTATTCGCATTCCAACTTTGGATACAAGTTATGCAACTCGGGGGACTTGCCTTGTGATGGCACAATAGATATTTTGTCACTTAATCTTCTCCATGGGATCCTATTGCTGTGTGTGCTCAGCTTTCTCTTGACTGTATTATTTGTTATTTTTATTTTAAATCAATTTATAAGGCTGTCAATTTCACAACTAAACAATAATAATTGATTAAAATTATTGTTATTGTTATGAGATCAGCTGTTGTTTCTAACACAGAATTAAAACTCAAACATAACCGAATGACATGAATACATTTACATAGTGGCAGCTGAGGATAACAACAGTCATCATAAATCAACATCCATCTTTGAGTTTAATTAATCTCTCAACCAATATAAATTGGTCTTCTCTACTGGCCATGTTTGCTGATCTAGAAAGTATCCTGTTTGCTTATAGGAAAAATGTGGGATTAATAAAATTGTTGTATTCCAGTTTGGAGACCTGCCAATGGGAAACATCATAAGCTTGGCTTTTACCACTTCAGTCCCAATATGTGATTTTATTGGGTTTTTTTTTCTCCTAATCTCTAAGAAAAGGTTAGAGGTGGAGGTGGAGCAAATAACTTGGAAAACAAAAGTGTGAAAAGTGGCTGCAAAATTGGCTAATACAGTCATAATATCACTTTCAGATTTTATTCACTGATCACCCAAATAGAACTCTACTAGTAAGGAGAAAGACAGCTTGATCTCAGGCATCACCACTTATACAGATAACATTGATCTGGCACTTGCTTTAACTTCTAGTGCAACCATCAACTTTATAGAGAATGGGGGAGGGGTGCTTGACAGGTGACTGCTTCTAAAAGTCTACCTGATGTAGTATGTGGACCTTTCTTTGCTTGTTCAGTTTTTTTTCTCTTGAGCTGCAAAATTGTGTAGGAGATCTTCAGATTCCAAAGGATGAGTTTGATCGTGAAATAAACCAGTATTGCAACTGAACCCGAACCAGTATTGCAACTTAGAAACACGAGTTTAACTGCTTTTCCTGAGTTTAACACGAGCTTATTGCTTTTGCTCAGATGATTATGAAGCAGGTTTGTCAGATATGCAGCAATAAACTCGGCAACAAAACAGTGTAAATCTAGTTCTAGAATCTGTGTGTTCCAGCCTCATGGAACAAATAATAATTCATGGAATGTAGTTTTCTTAACTTCCCAACTGGAAAGGAAAAGGAAGAGAAGATTGCCACATATCCCCGCTGGGAAAAATAAAATTGCCAGTTGCACTTTCATTTGGTTTTTCAGGTTTCTGAATACAATATGCATATATGTATAGGACTTGCATTTGTTTATGTATATGGAAGTAAGCAGCCAACACCCAAACTATCATATAAATTTTGCATGCATATCATTCCAATTACGTATACTGTATATTGTTGTATGCACTTTCCTTAACATATATAATGGCTCCTACTGAGTTACCATGTCTGAGAAGAAACTTGAACCTGGGTTCCATCTCTCCTAATCCAATACCTTAACCATTATTTTGTTGAAGACTTTGAAGACAGGAATGCAGAAGAAGTTTGTTTGCTATAATACAGTGCTGGGACGCCTGACATAAAATTCATACTATGAAATCTCCAAATTGGCTGTTGGATTCCTCTAAACTTGAAACTTTGGGATTCTTGGAGAACATGTCTCTGATCATGTTTACCTCATCTTTGATCCCCTTGGCTTGCTGAGTTTTGGACTAAGTTCAGAGTTTTGCACTGATGGATTAATTTTGTTATTGGTGATATGCCAAATACACTATTTCTTCTCAAACCAGGTGATTTTCAGCCTGGAACCAAGCAAGCTGTTGCAAATTGAGTGACATTCATGCAGAAATTTAAAGGTTTTTTTTTTTTGTTCATCCATCCTTGCATCGCAAACATTAAAAAAAAAATCCCTTGTTAAAGTCCTAGAGTTTAAATTGACATGATTTTCAGTAATGGAATGCCCATACAAAAGGTTCAAGTACTTTGCAAGAGTTTATTATCTCAGCTAATGCATTTCGGAGTTTGAACATGTTATATGGGGAAAAGTACTAGAAATCATGCTTTATAAAGGTTGCTGCTCTTGTAAAATCAGATCTTTGTGTGTGGCAAACATGGAGCTTCCTCCATGCTGTTCTGCCACAAAGAATGCAGTTCAGTGGTGGGATTCAAAATATTTGCTACCAGTTCTGTGGGCATGGCTTGATGGGCATGGCTTGGTGGGTGTGGGTTGGTGGGTGTGGGTTGGTGGGTGTGGCAGGGGAAGGATACTGCAAAATCTCCAATCCCTCCCCACTCCTGGAGGAAGGAAAGAAGACCCAGCCAATCAGTTGGGACTCGGGAGGCAGAGAAGAGATGGGGGTGGGGCCAGTCAGAGGTGGGATTTGCCGGTTCTCCAAACTACTCAAAATTTCCACTGCCGGTTCTCCAGAACTGGTCAGAACCTGCCGAATGCAGTTGTTTACAGTTTTTTGTGATATCCATATATCGGGCTATTCTACATATTATTTCTGTATGAAGAAAAGTGATACCATAGCAAATGGTTTAAAGTGGCCTCTAAATATGTGCTCTGACATTATAAATTGACTAGGCTGAAAAGGATGTCCATGTCCAGTTTCCCTAAAAAGGAGAATAGGAGAATAAAGGAGAAATAGGAGAATAGGAGAATAAAGGAGAAAAATGGCAGTGACTTCAAACAAGAGAGACCTTTCAGGTTGCATTTTATTTGATAGAGCCACATAAACATACTTGTTTTTGAGTGACTGCTATAGTGGAAGTCTGCAGGTTTCCTTCTGATGAATAATTCAGCTATTCCATATTGCATTCGAAGCAATTTCGAATTCACATTTCGATTGCAATTCGATTGCACATTTGCAAGAAGCCTTTTGCCCTGGGATTATTTTATGAATTGGAATATTGGATTGAGATATTTCCACATCAGCATCATTGGACATCATTCTAGAGCAGGGGTGTCAAACTGGCAGCCAGTGGGCCAGATGTGTCATCTGCAGGCCACGCCCATCCCAGTTCAGTGAAGGGAAACAAATCACAAAATGTCATGTGACATCAATGTGACATGGCGAGTTTGACACCCGTGGTCTAGAGGACGATCACAATGACTAGGTTCATTTCAATTGTAAAGTGTTAATGTACTCAGATTATTATCTTTGCAATCTCATTTTTATGCAAGTTCATAACAGCAACAGCATCTTCACTTGGAATTGAAGAGTCAAAACAGAAAAATACAACTTTTAAATGTGCAGGCAAACGATTCTTTGGGGAAAAATAATTATATTGTAAATTTTTGTCATCAAACTGTTTTTGCTCTGTTCTTGCAAAGCAAATTGGATCATAGTTATATTAAAATATAAAACTACAGGATATTAGGAGTAAGGTTATTAGGTCCATCTGCAATTATTGTGGGTTGTCCTGTGTTAATAGTGTTCATCACTTTTCTTTCTGCCAGATTTTACAACTGAGTCCTCCACAGCCTGGACAGATGTTCATAATATTACAAAACCAGCTTTGTGGGATGGGGAAGGGTTTGTTAGATGCAGATGGAAACAGAATCCCATGGAGCAGCTGAGGATGAAATTTCATGGTTACATCTGTTTCCACTCAGAAGTTTTGCCCAAGATGTTAATATAATATACTGTTTATTTGCATTGTTAAGGCAGTGTGTGGGATGTAGAACCAAATCTTTTATTTTTCCTTGAAGAGCTTTGAACTTCTGAGAACTCTCAATATTTTGTGAAACAGTAGTTAAAAGGAGGGCAGGCCATTATTGTCCCAGAAACATTTTTTTTCAAGTTAAACTAACATGGAAATATGAGATAAATAGTTAACTCCCTCATATGGCTGTGCTCAGAGTTTGAAGATCAAGTTGGGTGATGACAACCCATAGTCTTAATAAGGTAAAATGCTTTTTGAGGGCTTTTAGAAAATTAAGATTTTTTTCCACCTGTTTTATGTTAAGGTTCAACAATGAATGAATGAACCATTGCTTTGCAGGTAGAAACCGATGAAACTTAAAAGCAAAAAAAAAAAAAAAAAATCTTGTAAGAAATGCAGTTGCTAGGGAACATGTGGCAGATTCAAATAGTCATGAACACATTTTGGGTTGTCCATTAAGAGAAAGCAGTCAGGAATTCAGAACTGTGAGGGTCCTAGATTTCTAGAGCTTTCAGCAAAATGCCCTCTGGTGGGCTGTTTCCTCCATTACTTGGCTATCTTAGTTGGCTAAAAAAAAAAGTAATACAACTGACTGAATCCATTACATGGTTATCTGATAGCTGGAATATAGCCCTAATTTTTTCCCACCATGCTCTGGAGTGGCAATTGCATGGAAGACATTATGAAATTAAAATGATGGTTCACTGACTGAGACAGCAGGGAAGTGCCAAAAGTGATCATTCCAGCAACTGCTCAATAGACTTAACCATCTTGTAGACCAGTTGCCTTTATATCAAGCAAGGAATCCATCATCCTGAAGCTTATCAAACCATTTGACCTGCTTTCTTCCTCCAGTATAATTTTCATTACTGCTAACTCAAATCATAGGCATGGGAGGTTTCCCACAGCAGTTAAATGTGCATTGCCACATCATGGTTACTCAAACTGATAGGGATCACAGTAGATATGAACAGGACTCATTAAATTTTATGAGGATATTTTTCATCTGCTTGTACTTGCATGTCTGACTCTGGTCTGAACTGACTCCCATGTGAGGATTATTTTTTAAGTTCATTCTTGCATGCCAAACTGTGTAGCATGATATCCCTTGAACTCAAGGAGGAGAATTAAATAGTAAGCTCAGTCACAGCCCCATTATTTTTCCATTTCCAAATTGTTTCCAATGATCAAGAAATACAGCCTTCAATTTCCCACCACATCCTCATTTACAGACCCCTTAACCTGTTTAGGTGGGTCTAGAGTTTACAACAAGCACTTTAATCCAATCATTGCTTTGCTCAAGCTAGCTGAAAGCAGAACTTTAAAACTGTCAGCCAATCAGCACTCGGTCTTTCTGCTTTAAACTTGCCATTCACTGGTTGATTCCAATTCACCAGGAGATTGTCAGATTCCACAAAGTAACAGTTCCTCTCTTAACTTTCACAAAAAGAGGAGCAAACCAATTTTAAAAAATCAGTTCAGTCTTGCTTGATTCTAGCAAGCTCTATAAAACTATAGATATCCAAGTTATAATACCATTAATTTAACTAAATGAGCCTCAATCAGGCTCAATTCCATTTGGAAATTCAAGAGGGTATAATGTGATTCAAATCTGCAGTTCAAAATTTATGATGTTATTTGAGCCAAATTTAAGATTATTTTTTTTAAAAAAGTATTATGGAGTAATTGGGAAAGCATCAACCCATCTTTAATTGTGCATGGAATTTTTTCCCTTCACAAGGGGATGAAAATAGCAGGGAAGATAGATTAGTGGAGACATTAAATCTTCCAAGTTTCAGCTGATTTACCTTTAGAGGTTTCGCTGCAATAAATAACTGAAATATTACTCCACATCTCTTTTAAGGCAGACATAGGGTGGATGAGGAATGGATAGCGCAACAGCCTTTAGATTGTACAGCAAAGAGCCTAGCTATAGACATAAGCAATGATTTTTCACTATAAAAACACTGAAAAGTTATTAAATGTTCATTGGTTTTCCTAAGTTGCCAAACTCAACATGGCGCCAAGGACTGCCCATTGATTTTTATTTTTTATTTTTATCAAGCTGTGAAATGTACAGCTTTGCTCACTCTGATCATTGAGTTTTGTGGTTGGCATAGTTGAGTGGCAATCATGGCCTCCTAAGAAGTTGCAGTTATCACTGGTTTTGGTGGGGTGCCCGGTTGGGCAAGACACATTAGCAAAGATTTGCTTCATTAAAACAGGATTCAGCTGTGTCAGGATTCAAACAGAGGCAGGCTGGAACAGTGAAATACAATTGCATAAAAAAGTAGCATTTGTATCTCTGCTGCTTGTTCTTCCTAAAACAGTAAAGGTTTGCCTTGTCTCTATTCACTCATTGACGAGAGACTTACATCTGTCCCATTTACCTAGAATTTGGGGTTTGAGTCACATGTGCACACTTGGTGGGTCAATCTTGAGCCATATTCAGAGTGTTGAGAACTTAGCTGAGTTGCCAGTTGTGTTAGTGGGATTAGCACAGAAGTGTCACATGCCATTAGCACAAGAGGGAGTAAATTTAGGGCTTGTGACTGGTCATATAAAAGAGCTCAGTTAGGCTATGTGCTTAATGTGGTGACAAAAACTCAGGAGCCATTTATCTATGTTAATTGCACCAATCAACATTCCTTCCTCTCTCTCTCTCTATAGATTGATCTATAGATAGATATAGATATAGATATATTGGATTATTGAAATATTTTTATTGGTCAAGTGTGATTGGACTCACTAGGAATTTGTCTCCAATGCAAAAGCTCAAAGTGGTAAATCATAAATTATAAGATACAATCAAAAATCATAAGATACAAACAACAAGTGATAAATCATAAGCTATGGTAGAAACTATGGCAACCCTTAATTCAGGTGAAGCAGTGTTTCTTTCTCTGATAAGTAGCCAATCAACTGGTTGACTTAGCCCATAACAAACTGAAGTTCCTATCTGAAATGGACAGGTGTGTTTAAAGTAGATGAAAAATAAGATTATTCTGATAATTGGGGGAGGGTTAATAGAAGATGATAGTTGCTGGGCTATTCTGGCAGTGAGGCAAATAGTTAATATGAGAAAGCCTAAAGTCTTTCCTATTCTAATCTCCATTTAAGCAGTTAGACATATGATGTGCATGTGAGAAAATTTTGAAGTGGAGGTGAATTCCTTATTCTGTCTTTGTGTTTCACCTTTTTATCTCAAATATAATGTTTACATGGAAAAGCACAAGCTTCCAATGCATGAACATTTACAAAGTTCTGTTCTGAATGGAATAGAAAGCTAGAAGAACAGAAATTACAGGAAATGCATGTTCCTTGGCATTTTTGCTGGAATGGCTGATAAAACCAAATTAACATATCAGTCTACAATTATGTTGTGCTAGCAAGATTAATCTAGACTTTTCGATTAACCCAACTTTTCAGTTTGCATAATATATCAAATATAAGTTAATAAACTGGTCTCATACAACATGCAAACCACATCAAAACCATTTGAGATTAAAACTAATAAAGCTTCATCACCTGAATAAATACAGCTACTAGGCATTTGCTGATCCAGTTAACCTTGTGCAAATAGATTTTTTTATACACACACACACACACATTACAGTATCTGATTTGTGTATCAAGTTGAAGTGATTTGGGTTGGTTGGTTGGTTTATGATAACAACAAACAAGGACTATATGAGTTGTTGTATCTGAATTGCAGGTCCTTAATATAAAATGGAGCCTCCAGCTTGAATTTGTAAATAATCCTTGAACATACAAGCTTCAGGAATGTAACTAAGTGTCTAAATCATTGCTGCCTCACCTATTGCCTACTATGAATTCAATTTCACATATTTTTCTTAGTTCTGTTTTACATGCCAAGTCATGATTAAGCAGGATGCCAGTTTCTTGATGACTGTGCATGATTGCTATCTCACCAAGTTTGAAGGCTTTTAAATGCTATAACTCCAAGCACCATCAGCCAACAATAATCAAATGGGGAGGTGGTGGATTAAGACAGACATTCCAGATGGAAACACAGATGCCACATACCCTTTCTGGGCATTTGCATTTTCCAAGACAACAGGCATCAGAATAAATGAGAGTCCCGAGACAAATTCGAAGGGAGAAGATGAGTTGACCTTGAAGGTAGATGCCCCCCAGTCTTTGCATGAGCAACAGCATGGGAGTGCAAAGTGCACATCAGAACATTTAACAAGCAAATGATGAAAGCACAATTGCTTGTCTTTCAAAGCGGGATTTGACACTTCAATTGTTGATAAAAGATGCTAGAAAAAAAGGCTAAACAACCTTCATATCCTCATTGCCATTCAGCAAGCAATATTTATGGTTGTATCTAGTCATGGCTGTCTAGTCAAAATGGTTATTAATTTATTGAAACAGATGGTTGAATACCAAGAAGGTGGCTACTTGCAGAGGAAAACAACCGAAGCTTTTTGCTCAGTATCTAATGCACTTCTGAAACAAGACCTAACAAGAGCACATGTGGTTTATTGACTTTGGGCCAATTACTGTTTCTCAAATCAGCCTAATGTCAGGGTTCCTATTAGGGTAAAACAGAAAGCAGTATGGATTGCTCAGAGCCCTTTGGATGTAATATGAAAGAAATGCATCATAAATAGAAGCAGTGTCAGAGCTGGTTTACATGTGAATATGAATTATTTGATTATTGTGCTCTTTGTAAACAAGTATTTACAATAAGAACACATGGACAAAAGAATGAAAAACTACTCCAATTTGCTACATTAGTTTTACAATTTAAGATGCAATTGTCTGTGTAAACATCTGAGCTGAGCTTTACCGACATGACAAAGCTATTGTGAATGTTTTAAAGATGCTCTTTGAAATTCAAGGTACACTGATTATTTCTGGTGAGGATTCATGGTGAACAAGATGTTCCTAAAGGAGCAGCAATAACAATCCTTTCTGTGGGAAAATGCTGTTGTTCTGAATTCTTACAAAAAATATGATTGGATGGAAATTGAAGGTTGGATATGAGAGGGAATTGGAAGGAACTAACTATTACAATTAAAGGAGAAGAACAGTTAAATTTAACAATTACTACTCACCTGCCTTCAATCGAGGACATGTATACTGCACAAGTCAAAAAGAGGGCTGTGAAAATATTTACAGATCCCTCACATCCCAGACATAATGTGTTTCAACTCCTTCCCTCAAAACGACGTTATAGAGCACTGCACACCAACAACTAGACACTAGAACAACTAGACACAAGAACAGTTTTTCCCCAAAAGCCATCACTCTGCTAAACAAATAATTCCGTCAACACTGTTCAACTATTACAAAGTCTGCACTACTATTACTGTTAATCTTCTCATCACTCCTTATTACCCATCCCCTCCCACTGACTGTATGACTGTAACTTTGTCGCTTGTATACTTACGATTTATATTGACTGTTTCCTAGTATGATTTGATTGCTTATTGTACCCTATGACTATCATTAAATGTCATACTTTATGATTCTTGACTCTCGACTAATGTATCTTTTCTTTTATGTATGCTGAGAGTATTTACACCAAGACAAATTCCTTGTGTGTCCAATCACACTTGGGCAATAAATTATTCTATTCTATTCTATTCTATTCTATTCTATTCTATTCTATTCTATTCTATTCTGTTCTGTTCTGTTCTGTTCTGTTCTATTCTATTCTATTCTATTCTAAGTCAGAATAGAGTGAAATACTAGTGAAATGCATGTGTTGAAGGATATTTGTGAACAATGAAACCAGAAATTAATTATAAGAGTATCTGCCATTACAGATAGTCTTTTAAGAAATATTATGGAAGAGGAACTGGTATTACTGGAGAAGAATGAGACTAATTTTAAAGTGGTTTTTAAAATGACTGGCTATAAGAATGATGTGGAAAAAGATGTTACAGTAGATATACAAATGAAACCAGCCAATGTCTTAATAATTAAAAGTGATATACAAATTAGAAACAAGAAAGGAGGTTTTAAAATGATAGGTTGTAAAAATGATATAGAAAAAGATACTACTACACTGGAAATACAAATGAAACTTGGTGAAGCCTTAATAATTAAAAGGGATATGCAAATAACAAAACAAAATAATAGTCTGGTAACTTTTCTATATTGAATTTATGAAACAAAATTTTGTGAGAATTTTGTAAGGATTTTGTGAGAAGGGACAAAAAAATGAAATGAAGACAAGTTCTTGGACATCATTTTAATGGATTAAATATCAAGTTTGTTAAAAATAAAAAGAAGGAAATTAAAATTTATTTGCTCAAGATTAAAATAAATATGTTATCACTAGTAACTCTTAATTGTGTTTTACACATTAAGACTGAACAATAAGACTTTAAATATTTGTTTATAGATAAGAGGTGAGATATGGGAAGAAAATACATGCTGTGTTTTAACAGAAGATGATAAGTTAGTAAAATTGTTTAATTTGTAATAAAGGAAGAAGTGATTCATTTTATATACTTCTTTGCTTTTGATTTACTATATTCTTTTTTTTCTTTTTATCTTTCTATTTGTTTTTCCATTCTTTTGTATGTTTTAATTTGTATCAGTTTTTATCTTTTTAATTGAAATATTTAATACAATTTTAAAAAGTTTAAGATATAAAGAGATTAATAATATGGGGCAGAGGATGAGGTCAGTTGGACAAAGAGTCAACCAAAGGTGTAATGACATAACATTCCCAAATTGCCACTTGTCCAAAAAGGTTAAAAGTAGTTAAGGGAAGAGAAACAAGGAAAAAAATACAGTTGATAAAGGTTTCATTCTGACCTGGTATACTAATACCCATAGCACTTAGACTTATATACAACTTCAAAGAGCTTTTCAGCCTGCTCTGTCCCCAGCAATCTGGATCCTCATTTTATGGGCCTCAGAAGGATGGAAAGCTGAGTCAACCTTGACCCAGTGAGAATCAAACTGCCGAACTGCTGGCAGTTGGGAGTCAGCAATAGCAGCCTACAATACTACATTCTAACCACTGTGCCCCCGCGGCTCAAAACTTGTGGATATGCTCAATATTACTATGGATCATAAATATATTTGAGAAATTGTGTGCATGTCAAAATGCTGAAAATTCCAAGGAGACAAATTAACTTGTGACCATTCTGTGACTCAAGTCTGCACCTCAAAATCTCAGCCTCTATCTCTTTCCTGACATCCCTTTTACATTTGCTCTAATTGTGTCTGGTAGACATAGAAGAAGAAAAGTCATAAATACAGAATGCTAGAGGATAGATAACATTAAGACTGAGATTTATACTGATCTAGTGAGACGGAAAGTAGCAAGGATCACTTGAAGGCAAGATGTAAGGAAATAAATCAGCCCTCTTCTCCTATTGTGTTTTTGCAGTACTAGCTATGAAGTACACTATAATTATTTTTTATCAACCAATCAGATATAATGAGTCAAGAAATAGTTTCTTAAAGACCCTGGTTCAAATTATATCTTTGCCATGGCCACAATTCTTACACTTGGCAACACTTCTGCCTTATTTCTTATCAGTAAAATGGGCCTATTATCATCCCTCTCCAGGCTCTATACAAGAATAATCAGGACTATTCAATGTTGTAGATAAACTGTGTTGTGCACATTGTAAATGGTAGAGGTTTTTTTTTAATGCCTTTTTGAATAGCATTTATCACGTGAACTAGATTTGGAGGGACACGAGAATCCCCCCAAAAAGGAGGTAAAATGCTTTTGCAATAAAGTTCCAGAAACACACTCCAGAAATGTCAGTATCCTAATATGCATACCAATGCTTCCTCCAAATGGTATCCAAAGAGTGCTTTTCTGGACTTTGATGGTTTCCTATAAAATTTGCTTCAGATGTTACCTAGATGGTACCTAGTTTGTATTATTGAAATTTTGACTTGACCTCAAGCAAAGGGAATCCATAAAAAACATAAAGGAAATCCAGAAACTAGAGACCAAATTGCCAATCCTAGATTAGAATATTTTAAAATCTCAGACTTTGTGACAGAGAATGCATCACAATAAAGAAGAACCTGGAATTTGAATGAGTATAACTTAGAAAGCAAACATCTTATGATTTTAATGTGTTCTGGTACCTTGGGGTGGGGGACTGGAGAGAATGCGATAAAATGATGTAAACGCTCATTAGATACAATATCCAGAGATGAGTCAGAAAAGCAATCGATGGAATTCTAATGTGTTATGCAGTAAGTGGGCTCTCTTGCTACATAAATAGGACATAACAGTAATGTAATGTTATGGAATCAATGCTTGTAGTTATGATTGTAAGTTCATCACTCAGAAACCAAATGCATATCTTTTCCTTTATGATCTACATCAGGGCTATCAAACTCCCGACACATGGGCTGGATGTGTCATGCACTGGCCACACCCGCACTCAGCTTAGCAAAGGAGAAAAAAATTCTGATACGTCCAGGGGTGGGATTCTACCAGTTCGCACCTATTATCTAGAACCGGTTGTTAACATTTTAAGCAGTTCGGAGAACCAGTTGTTAGAAGAAATTACTGGCCTAATCCTGTAAGGAAGGCAGGAAGGAAACATTCTGGTGTTGCTTACAGAAACTGCCTCTCCGTTAACCCTTATTACATTCTTGGTAGGACTAGACTTCCTGTCTCAGGAACCTCTCTGGAGATTTTTTTCCCTCCTTTGCTGGTACTTTGCTTGTGTGGAGTGACCATTCAAAGTTACAATGGCACTGAAAAAAGTGATTTATGACCATTTTTCACACTTACAACTGTTGCAGCATCCCCACAGTCATGAGAGGCCAAGTGAGGAGATGCGTGCCTCAATGTGAGTGATGTTGACTTGGCCATGCCCAGCCAGTCACATGACCACCAAGCCACTCCCACCAACTAAGCCACGCCCACAGAACCAGTTGTTAAAAAATTTGAATCCCACCCCTGGATACGTCACATGACGCTGCTGTGACGACGTGAGCTTGACACCCCTCATCTATATACTCATTTTTATATAAATTTTTAAAAAGCATGATCTTAGTCTCCGAGTGAAATTTACATGTGCATTTCTAACTATTGTACTATGTAAATTTCAAATCCTAAATCTGCTGGAATTGAGATGTACCTTTACTATTTTATCCCATCTAAATTGACATAATTGGGAAACTTAGAACTAGCCTGAATAATTGTCGCTGAACTACTGAAAATAAAGTGTCTGATGTACTGATGTACCTACAGCTTTCTTTCTCTTCAGCAAATGCTGCTGAAACTGTTGATAATAAGTACTAGACAAGAATATAGCTACAAACATATTAATGATTAATCTCCAATAAATGTTCATTCAAAAGCACAGTTTTTGCTCATGATATTACAGGGATGGTCTGGATGCTGAAAAAAAGTACACAATCATGATCAAAAGCATGCCAGTTCTTAAGTGATGGTGACTGTTTTTACACTTTTTTTTTTGCAGTAATTGTTAAGCAAACGCAACAGTTGAAAAGTGATTATTAAGTAAATGCCAACATTGTTAAGTGAGCCTATTGTCTGCAATAGTATTATTTATTTATTTATCAAATTTATATGACACCCTCGACTCCCATCAAGTGACTCAGGCAATGGGAATTCTTTCATGGAAACCAACAAGTTGGAAATCACAGTCATGTGATTGGCTGTAAATGAAGGCCGGTAGCTGAGCACCTAAAATGTGATCATGTAGACTTGGGGATAGGGAGGTAAGGAGCTACCAGAACTTAGAATCTGAGTAATAAGTCGCTCTGGGTAGGTTTGCTGAACCTTGTTGATGATCCAAACTCTGTCAAGGATCTTGGAGTATTCATCTCTAATGATCTAAGTGTTAGAGCCCACTGCAACTACATAGCCAAAAAGGCATTAAGAATTGTTAACCTAATCTTATGTAGCTTTTTCTCTGGTAATATTACACTACTAACTAGAGCATACAAAACATTTGCTAGACCAATACTCAAATACAGCTCATCAGTCTGGAACCCACATTACGTATCTGATATTAACACAGTTGAGAAAGTCCAGAAATATTTCACAAGAAGAG